>NC_052326.1:35650148-36255164 GCF_016432855.1 Salvelinus namaycush
ATAGCCACATAGTTCACTGCCAACTAACAGGTGAGGCGATTACTGAACAAGGGATTTTTTGTAATTGGACATACAGTTCACATACAGAAACTATTAACGTATTAATGCCCATGGATTTGGAATTAGATGTTCGTCGAGCAGGTGTCCACATACTTTTGGTCATGTAGTGCATAATTAAAATATATCTCCATCTGACTGGAAGTGTCTGAGACTTTTTCCTGTTTCTCCTGTTTTGCCTTTTGCCTCCAGCACCTTCAGAAATCAAATCAAATCGCAATCGAATCAAATCCAATTTTATTGGTCACATACACATGGTTAGCAGATGTTATTGCGAGTGTAGCGAAATGCTTGTGCTTCTAGTTCTGACAGTGTAGCAATATCTAACAAGTAATATCTAACAATTCCACAACAAATACCTAATACACACAAATCTAAGTATAGGAATGGAATAAGAATATATAAATATATGGATGAGCAATGTCATAGCGGCATAGACTACGATGCAATGGATAGTATATACATATGAGATGAGTAATGCAAGATATGTAAACATGATTAAAGTGGCTAGTGTTCCATTCATTAAAGTGGCCAATGATTTCAACCAGCTTCTTTGTGCTAGAGAAAATCAGCTTTGGGTGTGCTGTAGATTTAGCCTATTATGTACCTTCCTATATGAAATCTATGTATGTGATTTATTTTCAAGTCAGGAAAAGCAGCGTACATTCAGGCAGCACACATTTTCAAACAAAACTGACATGCTTTTCGGCATGGTAAAACCTTTAAGCCTTTAACTTCTTCTGGCTGCAGGGGGAGTATTGAGTAGCCAGATAAAAGGTGCCCATTTCAAACGGCCTCGTACTCAATTCTTGCTCGTACAATATGCATATTATTATTACTATTGGATAGAAAACACTCTCTAGTTTCTAAAACCGTTTGAATTATATCTGTGAGTCAAACAGAACTCATTTGGCACAAACTTCCTGACCAGGAAGTGGAAAGTCTGAAATCGAGGCTCTGTTCTTCTTCCTGCCTATAAATGGGCATGATACGTAAGAGTATACGTGCACTTCATAGACCTTCCCCTGGATGTCAAGAGGCTGTGAGAGAAGAAATTTAGTGTTTATCTTGGTCTGAAGTGGAATACAAGCTCTTTGTATGACGTGTCCCTCATTTCCGGTACTCTGGGGAGCGCGAGGTGGACAGTGGGATTGCCTTCTGTTTAGCTGCCGTTATAGGCGACTACTATCTCCGGCTTTGATTTTATTTGATACATGTGACCATATCATCGTAAAGTATGTTTTTTCAATATAGTTTAATCAGATTATTGAAATTTTTTCGGGAGTTTTGCCGTGTTCCGTTCTCTGACTTTGTTGACGATGGAGAGATCCGTGCCACTTGGCTAGTGTGCTTGCTAAATCAAGAGGGAAAGTTGCCGTTCTAAATCCAAACAACGATTGTTCTGGACAAAGGACACCTTGTTGTAACGGCGTTCCTCTTCCTCTTCATCCGAAGAGGAGGAGCAGGGATTGAACCAAAATGCAGCTTCGTGATATGACATGATATTTATTGAACAAGACGAAAACGAACTATACTTGAATAACTAACAAAAATAACAAACGACGTAGACGAACCTGAACATAAGAACTTACATGACACGAAGAACGCATGAAACAGGAACAGACTACATAAACCGAACGAACGAACAAACAAACCGAAACAGTCCCGTGTGGCGTAACATACACAGACACTGACACAGGAGACAACCACCCACAACAAACAATGTGAAACCACCTACCTTAATATGGCTCTCAATCAGAGGAAACGTAAACCACCTGCCTCTAATTGAGAACCATATCAGGTCACCCATTTACCAACATAGAAACACATAACATAGACTGCCCACCCAAACTCACGCCCTGACCGACTAACACATACAAAATAAACAGAAAACAGGTCAGGAACGTGACACTTGTCCAACATTCTGATGGAAGATCAGCAAAAGTAAGAAACATTTTATGATGCTATTTCATATATCTGTCGTAGATGTGAACTAGTCGTCGGCGCCCAAGTGTTTCTGGCTATTGTGGTAAGCTAATATAACGCTATATTCTGTTTTCGCTGTAAAACACTTAATAAATCGGAAATATTGGCTGGAATCACAAGATGCCTGTCTTTCATTTGCTGTACACTATGTATTTTTCAGAAATGTTTTATGATGAGTAATTAGGTATTTGACGTTGGTGTCTGTAATTATTATGGCTGCTTTCGGTGCAATTTCTGATTGTAGCTGCAATGTAAACTATGATTTATACCTGAAATATGCACATTTTTCGAACAAAACATAGATTTATTGAATAACATGTTATAAGACTGTCATCTGATGAAGTTGTTTGTTGGTTAGTTTGGTTGGTTCTTGGTTAGTTAGGTTGGCTTTGTGCATGCTACCTGTGCTGTGAAAAATGTCTGTCCTTTTTTGTATTTGGTGGTGAGCTAACATAAATATACGTGGTGTTTTCGCTGTAAAACATTTTAAAAATCGGACATGTTGGCTGGATTTACAAGATGTGTACCTTTCATATGCTGTATTGGACTTGTTAATGTGTGAAAGTTAAATATTTTAAAAATATATATTTTGAATTTCGCGCCCTGCACTTGAGCTGGCTGTTGTCATAAGTGTACCGACGTCGGGCTTGCAGCCAGAAGAAGTTAATAGCAGGTATAGCCTTTAATTCCTTTCTAACAGGTAGATGCTTTCAGTTTTCACAACAAAGCACTTGTGTGTGTGTGTCCACACACTTGTGTTTGTTTGTGCGTGTGCTCTTGTGTTTGTGTGGCCAGTAGTCATGTCAACAGAGATACCACATAAACCTTGTTAAGGCAGGTTTGATTGAATCCAGTCCCCTATCTCTGAGGGTATGAGCGGAGGGATCATGTGAGATCTGACCAGTACAGCTGTGGCTTGCCGATCCCCTTCCATCCGCCTGCCTGCCTGCCTTTCTACCTGTTGGTCTGTGAAGAAGAGCAGAGCAGGGGAACAACGGGATAAATTATTATTTATGATCTGGCACCTCACACCCATCCAAGCCCGGATTCATTACTGCAGCAGGCTATCGCTGGGCACCACAAACACACACACTGTATCACACACATACTCAGATGCCTATACACACTCACTCTAACACACACTCTAACAAACAAATACTTGCATACCTATGCGCACGCATGCACACACACACACACACACACACACACTGTCACGCCCTGACCATAGAAAGCTTTTTATTCTCTATGTTGGTTAGGTCAGGGTGTGACTAGGGTGAGTTATCTAGGTGATTATATTTCTATGTTGGCCTGGTATGGTTCCCAATCAGAGGCAGCTGTTTATCGTTGTCTCTGATTGGGGATCATATTTAGGCAGCCATTTCCCCATTGTGCTATGTGGGATCTTGTCTATGTATAGTTGCCTGCTTGCACTACATTAGCGTCACGTTTCGTTTTGCGCTTTATTGTTTTCTTTGAGTTTCACTTCCAAATAAAGACGATGGAACCATACCACGCTGCATCTTGGTCCACTCATTATAACGAGCGTGACACACACAACAAAAGACTGGCTTTAAGACTACTTCATGTAATGTGTACTGTATTCACTCTCTTCTTTCTCACTAACAATATTAAAATATGCTGAAATATGTTAGTTTGAATCTCTGAAGAATGCAAATATCTCTGTTCATCTGTGTTGATCATTTCATGCTTTGAGATAACTCTTGCAAAGTCTTGCATCATCTCTTCTCATCATCCTGATCAGAGTAGTCACTTTCCTATCACCTACCACTATTTTTTTTATTTAACCAGGAAAAGCCCATTGAGACCCAGAGTCTCTTTTTCAAGGGAGACCTGGCCAAGAAGGCAGCAACAATCAATACATTACATAATTAAAACATATAACAATACAATACAACAACATGATCCAGCCTAAAAAAGCATTTACACTCCTCTAACAGAGTCTCCCATCAATATTTTAAATTCATTCAGTGGCACTAACATATCTAGATGAAGCATTTATTGTAGACTATTCCATGCATCTGGTGCACAAGAAGAGAAGGCAGTCCTGCCTAATACTGTGAATGTCCTGGGGACTTTAAGTAGCAACCATCTAGCAGACTGGGTATGGTAACTGCTAGTGGTGAAGGAGACCAGACTACAGAGGTAAAGAGGGAGTTTACCCAAAAGGGCTTTGTAGATGAACACATACAAATGTATCTTTCTGCGCATATAAAGTGAAGTCCAACCTACCATTTGGTACAATGTGCAATGGTGGGTGAGTGACTTGGCACTGGAACGAGAGCTAACTCTGTCGGGACCGCGCGACACCCTGCCAGACCCATGACTCATTCAGCTCCTATTCCTCCCTCCTTTATAGCAGAAGCCTGAAACAAGTTTCTAAAGACGGTTGACATCTAGTGGAAGCCTTAGGAAGTGCAACTTGACCCCATAGACACTCTGTATTCGGTAGGCCAAGCTTTGAAAAACTACAAACCTCAGATTTCCCACTTCCTGGTTGGATTTTTCTCATGTTTTTGCCTGCCATATGAGTTCTGTTATACTCACAGACATCATTCAAACAGTTTTAGAAACTTCAGAGTGTTTCCTATCCAATACTAATAATAATATGCATATATTAGCATCTCGGACAGAGTAGGAGGCAGTTCACTCTGGGCACGCTATTCATCCAAAAGTGAAAATGCTGCCTATCCCAAACAGGATAAATAGAGTCCAGTCTCTGTAAGACGGAGGAGGTTGCATGCATATACAACAAGTCACCATAATCAATGAGGCCTGCACATCCAATCAACCCTTCAAGCTTCAATACACTTCTCAGTGGGTGGAAGAGGTCCCGAGAGAGGGTGGAGGATATGTGTTCGTAGGTATGATGTAATGATGATGCTGTGTTAATCTAGGTTAAATCTTACTCCTGGGATCAATTCCTAGTCTGCAGTTGATGAGGTCAGCATTTGGAAATGTGCACTTGATAAGATAGAAAGAGTATTTCAGTCATCTGTACATCACATTACTTTAATTCTGCACAACACATTATACTTTGATTCTGTGTGAGAAAGTGTAGAAACAAAAAGACCCGCAAGTCACTCAAGCATTGGTTAGTGGGCGACCTCTGTTATACAGGCCTTTTCGTATCTTTCGGATTTTGTTGCCATTGTGTTCCAACATTATGGTCAAAGATAGTCATAAATTACTTGTCTCTAACTTGGAAAAACAATCACATAGTATTGTTATTCTTCCTATGTGACACTTATGGGCTAAACCTATGAGACAAGTGTGTCCGCACTCGATTGTGTCCTTCCTCTAAATGTGATGACTGCACACATTGAACAGGCACAACAGTAAGTATCGTAGCTGCTAGCCTTGTCCGAATAATCATTTTAATCAAAGCATTTAATCATTTTTCTGAAGCTATTATCCGGCTTTAGTGGCACACATACAAGAAACGCACCCACAACAAACGTGGCGTCAGAAAAAAAAATTCCTTTCATGGAGCCAGTGGGATGAGAGGGACTGTATTTCCTTGCCTTTATCTCACTCCATCCCAGACAATGGATTGAATTTCAAAAAGCCAATAAACAAGGGAGATGTCCATTCTGCTCGCACTTATCACAAGCGTACGTTCTGCTCTCACTCCGTCCTCCCCCTCTCTCTTTCCCTCTTACTGTTATGGGCAAAAAATGAAAAGGGAATGAGAGAAGAGAGGGAGATGAGGAGGAGAGGAGATGCCGCCTTCGTGCCCTGGCACTGGCAGTTCTTTCATTTAAACTTAGAGAAAAAAATACAGAGGCCATGGGTTGATGTTTTTTGATTAACTGAATGAGGCTTTTGAGTGAGAGAGGGAGAGCAGTGAGATCCCTTGAGAGATGGTGGTTGGAGGAGGAGAGGGACTCGGAACTGGGAGTGGGGAGAGCAGATAATAAATATTCTTATCTGTTATTGTCATTGTAATGGAACAGGGTGGGAGAAGAGAGGGGGAGGAGGGGAGGGGGGTGACAATGGAGTTTCATAACCAGGGAAGGTTCCGTAGCCTGGGGTATCAAGGGAGGAGAGGGAGTGGGCAAATGTAATTATTGATGGTGGATTGGGAGCCCATTCTGGAAAAGCGCGGGACAGAAATAGAAGGTGACAATGAGGCCTGCACTATCAGTAGGCTGAACAGGAAGAGGAAATGAGGCTGATAAATAGAGTGGCTACGTTCCAAATGGCACCCTATCCCTATTTAGTGCACAACTTTTAACCAGGGCTTTTAGACTATAGTTTTACAGCGGCACTCAGTAGTTGCATCATTTATTTTTTGGCTTATTATGAACCTATTGATTCTTGAAGAATATACAGTTGAAGTCTGAAGATTGGAGTCATTAAAACTCATTTTTCAACCACTCCACAAATTATTTGTTAACAAACTAGTCTTGGCAAGTCTGTTGGGACAACTACTTTGTGCATGACAGAAGTAATTTGTCCAACAATTGTTAACCTGTTTGGGGTGTAGCCCGACACCGGTACACTTATGACAACATCCAGCTCAAGTGCAGGGCGCGAAATTCAAAAGATATTTTTTTTAAATATTTAACTTTCACACATTAACAAGTCCAAGACACCAGATGAAAGGTACACATCTTGTGAATCAAGCCAACATGTCCGATTTTTAAAATGTTTTACAGGGAAGACACAATATGTAAATCTATTAGCTAACCACGTTAGCAAAAGACACCACTATTCTTACTCCATCAGTTTTTTACTCCATCAGTAGCTATCACAAATTCGACCAAATAAAGATATAAATAGCCACTAACCAAGAAACAACTTCATCAGATGACAGTCTGATAACATATTTATTGTATAGCATATGTTTTGTTCGAAAAATTTGCATATTTCAGGTATAAATCATAGTTTACATTTCAGCTACAATCAGAAATTGCACCGAAAGCAGCCATAATATTTACAGACACCAACGTCAAATACCTAATTACTCATCATAAAACATTTCTGAAAAATACATAGTGTACAGCAATTGAAAGACAGGCATCTTGTGATTCCAGACAATATTTCCGATTTATTAAATGTTTTACAGCGAAAACAAAATGTAGCGTTATATTAGCGTAGCCACAATAGCCAGAAACACTTGGGCGCCCACGACCAGTTCACATGCACGACAGATATTAGAAATAGCATCATAAAATGTATCTTACTTTTGGTGATCTTCCGTCAGAATGTTGGACAAGGTGTCCTTTGTCCAGAACAGTCGTTGTTTTGATCTGGAACGGCAAATATCCCTCTTCATTTAGCATGGGCACTTGCCAAGTGGCACGGATCACTCCAACGTCAACAAAGTCAGAGAACGGAACACGGCAAAACTCCCGAAAAAATGTCAATAATCTGATTAAACTATATTGAAAAAACATACGTTACGATGATATGGTCACATGTATCAAATAAAATCTAAGACGGAGATGTTAGTCGTCCATAACGAGAGCAAAACAGAAGGCAAATTCATGTCCTCTTTCGCGCGCTCCAGAAACAGGAAATGGACGGTCACGTCAAACAAAGAGCTTTAATTCCACCTCAGACCAAGATAAACACAATTTTTTTTCTCTCACCGCCTCTTGACAACCAGGGGAAGGTGTATGAAGTGTATGTAGACTCTTACGTATCACGCCCATGTATAGGCATGAAGTTGAACAGAGCATCGATTTCTGACATTCCACTTCCTGGTCAGGAAGTGTGCTGCAGAATGACTTCTGTTTCACTCAGAGAAATAATTCAAACGGTTTTAGAAACTAGAGAGTGTTTTCTATCCAATAGTAATAATAATATGCATATTGTACGAGCAAGAATTGAGTACGAGGCCGTTTGAAATGGGCACGATTTAACTGGCTACTCAATACTGCCCCTTGCAGCCATAACAGGTTAACAGACAGATTATTTCACTTATAATTCACTGTATCACAATTCGAGCCGGTCAGAAGTTTACAAACAGTACGTTGACTATCCTTTAAACAGCTTGGAAAATTCCAGAAAATTATGTCATGGCTTTAGAAGCTTCTGATAGGCTAATTGACATCCTTTGAGTCAATTGGAGGTGTACCTGTGGATGTATTTCAAGGCCTACCTTCAAACTCAGTGCCTCTTTGCTTGACATCATGGGGAAATCAAAAGAAATCAGCCATGACCTCAGAAAACAAACTGTAGTCGTCCACAAGTCTGATTCATCCTTGGGAGCAATTTCCAAATGCATGAAGGTACCAAGCGCATCTGTACAAACAATAGTACGCAAGTATAAACACCATGGGAGAAATCAAATCAATCCCAGAACAACAGCAAAGGACCTTGTCTCAAATTCATAGCCATGGATGCAAGGACTGACCATCCATGATATCAAAAGTATAGTTTAAACTACGTTTTGAGCCTTAGGCCATTTTGCCACAACTTTGGAAGTATCTTTGGGGTCATTGTCCATTTGGAAGACCCATTTGCGACCAAGCTTTAACTTCCTGACTGATGTCTTCATGTTGCTAAAATATATCCACAAAATGTTTCAGTCCCAAAGTGCACCATTCCCCTCCTGCAGCAAAGCAACCCCATAACTTGATGCTGCCACCCCCATGCTTCACGGTTGGGATGGTGTTCTTCGGCTTGCAAGCCTCCCCCTTTTTCTTCCAAACATAACGATGGTCATTATGGCCAAACAGTTCTATTTTTGTTTCATCGGACCAGAGGACATTTCTCCAAAAAGTACGATCTTTGTCCCCATGTGCAGTTGCAAACCGTAGTCTGGCATTTTTATGGCGGTTTGGAGCAGTGGCTTCTTCCTTGCTGAGTGGCCTTTTAGGTTTTGTGGATATAGATACTTTTGTACCTGTTTCTTCCAGCATCTTCACAAGGTCCTTTGCTGTTGTTCTGGGATTAATTTGCATTTTTCGCACCAAAGTACGTTCATCTCTAGGAGACAGAACTCATCTCCTTCCTGAGTGGTATGATGGCTGCGTGATCCCATGGTGTTTATTCTTGCGTACTATTGTTTGTACAGATGAACGTGGTACCTTCAGCCATTTGGAAATTGCTCCCAAAGATGAACCAGAATTGTTTTTCTGAGGTCTTGGCTGATTTCTTTTGATTTTCCCATGATGTCAAGCAAAGAGGCACTGAGTTTGAAGGTAGGCCTTGAAATACATCCATAGGTACACCTCCAATTGACTCAAATTATGTCAATTAGCCTATCATTAGCTTCTAGATCCGTACCATAATTTTCTGGAATTTTCCAAGCTGTTTAAAGGCACAGTCAACTTAGTGTATGTAAACTTCTGACCGAATGGATTTGTGATACAGAGAATTATAAGTGAAATAATCTGTCTGTAAACAACTGTTGGAAAAATTACTTGTGTCATGCACAAAGTAGATGTCCTAACCAACGTGCCAAAACTATAGATTGTTAACAAGAAATTTGTGGAGTGGTTGAAAAATAAGTTTTAATGAAGTGTATGTAAACTTCCGACTTCAACTGTACATAGCCGCAGCGGGAAGCGTAAGGCCCTTCTTTAGGTTATTTGAGGAATGGCTCTTTCAACTTCAATGGAAAAACCCCTGTGATTGTTCCCTAATGGAATGCCATTCCACACTTATTTCCTCCTCTCCAATATCTTATTAACCTTTTCTCAATAGGGGGTGCTGTTTTCACTTTGTAAAAATTCGTTCCCAAATTAAACTGCCTCGTACTCAATTCTTGCTCGTACAATATGCATATTATTATTACTATTGGATAGAAAACACTCTCTAGTTTCTAAAACCGTTTGAATTATATCTGTGAGTAAAACAGAACTCAAGTTGGAGCAAACTTCCTGTCAGGAAGTGAGAAATCTGAAATCAGGCAATCTGTTCCAGGGTCAGTTTATTAACCTGTTAGGCGGGCTGTCCCGATATCGGTACACTTATGACAACATCCAGCTCTATTGCAGGGCGCGAAATTCAAAATCTATTTTTTAAAAATATTTAACTTTCACACATTAACAAGTCCAATACAGCATTTGAAAGATAAACATCTTGTCAATCCAGCCAACATGTCCGATTTTTTAAATGTTTTACAGAGAAAACACCACATATATTTATGTTAGCTCACCACCAAATAAAAAAGTGGACAGACATGTAGCAGCAGCACAAGTATGATTCAAGTAGCATGCACAAGCCAACCTAACTAACCTACAACCAACCTAAACAACCTAGAAAAAACTACCTCAGATGACAGTCCTATAACATGTTACACAATAAATCTATGTTTTGTTCATAAAATGTGCATATTTTAGCTATAAATCAGTTTTACATTACTGCTACCATCATAGCTACAGTCTGAAATCGCACGGGAGTAGCCAGAGAAAATACAGACACCAACGTCAACTACTAATTACACCTCATAAAACATTTCAGAAAAACATATGGTGGATAGCTAATGAAAGACAAAGATCGTGTGAATAGAGCCAATATTTCCGATTTTTGAAGTGTTTTACAGCGAAAACACAATATATCGTTATATTAGCTTACAACATTAGCTAGCATACGGCAGCATTGATTCTAGTCAAGCGCTAGCATAGCACAGTTCGACAGATATATGAAAAAGCATCCCAAATTGGGTCCTTATCTTTGTTGATATTCCATCAGAATGTTGTAACGGGGTCCATTGTCCAGTAAAGTCTTTAGTTGGGTTCCAGAACGAACTATTTCCCTCTTGGTTTAGCAAGCACAATGGCCGTGCGGCGCTAACCTCTCCTTCTTCAAACAATTCTTCCAAAGCATCACGTCTAAAGTCCAGAATAAATTGCAATAATATAATTAAAGTATATTGAAAAAACATACTTTAGGATGATTTTGTGACATGTATCAAATAATATCGTAGGCAGAGGTCATATTCACCTTAAACGAGCGTATTCCAGGAGCCGAGTCCAGGTTCTGACTCGCGCCCGGAAAAAAAATTAAACTGCGTAGGTCTCACAAGAAGTTGTGGTGTTCAGCCCCTGAAAGAGATATTCGACTCCTTTCTTCTCTCACTTCCGCATTACACCCAGATGAAGGCGTGTGACGTGTTTCTACGGTCCTAAGTGACATGACCTTATATAGACAAGGTCTTAAAGAGAGACCTCGCATTTGGAAATCTCAATTCTGGATAGGAAATGGGCTGTAAAAATAGTTCTGTTCAACTTAGAGAAACAATTCAAACGTTTTTAGAAACTATAGACTGTTTTCTATCCAATAATAGTAAATATATGCATATTGGAAGATCAAAAAATTCTTAAGAGGCCGTTTGAAAATGTGCGCATATTTTCCAGTTTTTTCAATATTCACCCTGCAGCCTGAAGAGGTTAATTTGCATGTATTCTATTGGTCGACATGCACTGCATATGCCTTCCCCTAGATGTCAGCAAGCAGTGAGAATTGGAATGGTGTTGCTAGGCAGATCTGAGGCCATATAAAGGGTTTTGGAACGTGGGGTGCACTCTTTTCAACGTTCGCCATGACGCAAGACAGACCTCAGGAATGCATTCTGAAAAGCTCTCGTTATAGGAGTTAGATATATCCGGCTCTGATTTTATTCGATATAGGTGTTAAAGACATCATAATGTAGTTATTTTAAACCGAGTTATATCAGTTTATATCAGTATATTGCGATTTTCGGATATTTCTTTGTGCTGCGTTATAGTGAGTTGGGCACGTCTGGGCCACATAGGAATTAGCAGCAAACATTAGCTAAGTTGAAGACGGCAATCTACAACGATGATTCTGGACAAAGGACAACTTGCCCAAGATTCTGATGGAAGCTCATCAAAAAGTAAGAACTATTTATGATGTTAATTCGTTGTTCTGTTGAAAAATGTCAAACTACTATTCCGCCATTAATTTCGGTGCGGTCTCGCTTTAACGCACGCTGTATGTCGTAGTAACGTTAATTTTAAAAATCTAACACAGCGGTTGCATTAAGAACTAATGTATCTTTCATTTGCTGTCCAACCTGTATTTTTTAGTCAAGTTTATGATTAGTTATTGATTAGATTAGGTGCCCCTCCCAAGATTTCTCCTGACATTTTGTTGGCAGCTTGGCTACTATTCTCATTGTATAACCACGATTTGTGCCGCTAAATATGCACATTTTCGAACAAACTCTATATGTATTGTGTAATATGATGTTATAGGACTGTCATCTGAAGAATTCTGAGAAGGTTAGTGAAAAAATGTATATCTTTTGCTGGTTTATTCGTTATTGCTATTGTTGGCTTGAATCAATGCTGTTGTGTGGTTGGCTATTGTAGTAAGCTAATATAATGCTATATTGTGTTTTCGCTGTAAAACACTTAAAAAATCTGAAATATTGGCTGGATTCACAAGATCTTTGTCTTTCATTTGCTGTACGCTGTGTATTTTTCATAAATGTTTTATGATGAGTATTTAGGTAATTCAAGTTGGTCTCTGTAGTTATTCTAGTTGCTTTGGTGAGAGTTGTGATGGTGGCTGCAATGTAAAACTATGATTTATACCTGAAATATGCACATTTTTCTAACAAAACATATGCTATCAGACTGTCATCTGATGAAGTTGTTTCTTGGTTAGTGACTATTTATATCTTTATTTGGTCGAATTTGTGATAGCTACCTATGCAGGAAAAAAGTTGTCTTTTGCTATCGTGGTTAGCTAATAGAAATACATAGTGTCTTCCCTGTAAAACATTTTAAAAATCAGAAATGATGGCTGGATTCACAAGATGTGTATCTTTCATCTGGTGTCTTGGAATTGTGATTTAATGATATTTAGAAGCTAGTATTTACTTGTGGCGCTATGCTAGGCTATGCTAGTCAGCTTTTTTACTGATGGAGGTGCTCCCGGATCCGGGATTGTGTGCAAGTAGAAGTTAATCACTAACCTTTGATGATCTTCATCAGATGACACTCATAGGACTTCATTTTACACAATACATGATAGTTTTGTTCAGTAAAGTTCATATTTATATCCAAAAATCTGAGTTTACATTGGCGAGTTATGTTCAGTAGTTCCAAAACATCCGGTGATTTTGCAGAGCCACATCAATTTACAGAAATACTCGTAATAAATATTGCTAAAAGATACATGTGTTATGCATGGAATTTTAGATCCACTTCTCCTTAATGCAACCGCTGTGTCAGATTTCGAAAAAAACTTTACGGAAAAAGCAAACCATGCAATAATCTGAATACAGCACTCAGAGACCAACACAACCCAAACATATATCCGCCATGTTGTGTCGTCAACAGAAGTCAGAAATAGCATTATAAATATTCACTAACCTTTGATGATCTTCATCAGAATGGACTCCCAGGAATCCCAGTTCCACAGTAAATGTTTGTTTTGTTCGATGAAGTCCATCATTTATGTCCAAATACCTCCTTTTTGTTCGTGCGTTTAGCCCAGTAATCAAAATTCATGGCGTGCGATCACTAGGTGCAGACGAAAAGTCAAAAAGTTCCGTTACAGTCCGTAGAAACATGTCAAACGATGTACAGAAT
Source organism: Salvelinus namaycush (assembly GCF_016432855.1). NCBI lineage: Eukaryota > Metazoa > Chordata > Actinopteri > Salmoniformes > Salmonidae > Salvelinus > Salvelinus namaycush. The sequence goes on from NC_052326.1 coordinate 35,663,729, forward strand.
CAATCTTTAGGATGTTTTGTCCGTAGCGTAAACCCAGTATATTCATACACTCAAAATAACACTTTTGCAACACAACTATAAAGCGTATCAAAGACTAACACGTCCTCACAACTACATAAATCACAGTATACATCACCCCAAACAAATGAAATACCGTGTACAAAAAGTTGTAGTCAGTCGGTCAGTCAGACAATCCGCCAACAGATCTCCAGCGGAGAAAAGGCCACAAAAACCAACGGAGAGTTGTAGTCCACAGACGCACAGAGTGGATCCAATCCTGGGTAACCTCGCTTTAAGGCTACAAAACACACTGTAAGGCAACAAAACAAACGTAATGGCGAAGCTTCATGAACTGAAGGTAGTACACATCCTCATTCATGTCTCAATCCCAACTTCACCTTTGTGCAGCTGATGCTGGCTATTTAAAGGGGAAGCGCCCTATTAGAAGGAGAAGCACTGAGACGGTTCAGAAATATTCAGGGCCGTCACAGTATGTGTAGAAGTACTACTGTATGTTTGTCACATAAGCTGTTGATGTTTCAACAAGATCTCCAGGTCTCACGTTAATATTCAACGTTTGTCCGGGGGGATAAACGTCTATGGGTGAAGTGAAAGTAGGTATGGGTTAAGGTTTGGGATAGGATTAAAACAGAGAAAAACATACAGTGTGATTAAGTTTAGGCATTAATTCTGAGTGGTTAAGGTAAGGGTTAAGGTTTGGGATTGTCACGTTGGTATGAAGGGATGGGAGACAGGTGCAGGAAAACGTAATAGGGTTTTTTATTATACGCACATTACGGCGTGCCGTGTAAACAAACACATGACAAAACATAGAGTAGAAACCCAAACAAAAGAGTGAGGAGTACCTCGAATAAATACACAATCGCACAATTATTATCACACGGGTTGAGACTCGTAATCATGTGCACAATATACGTGGCACGAAAGCCAAAACAACATAGCACAGGTACTCACACGAACCAATGGACATTGTAACAATAATTGACAGGACACTGGAGAACAAAGGATATACTTATACAATTACTAATCACTGGGAATAGGGGCCAGGTGTGCGCAATGAAAGTTCAGGAGGAATCCTTGACAGGGATAGGGTTCAAACAGAAAAACTACAAAATAAATATGAGTGCCTAACACTGGGATTGAAGAAGTGATCCTTGGAGCCGTAGCTCACGGTTTAAGCCCTTCCTCTTTCCCCATGCACCCTGGCAAGCCGCAAGCCAACTAGATGATAATAGGCACTCACGTTGCCCCTAGTGGACTGTATTGAAATTGCATGAATGCCCAAGGCATCTCCTGATGTCCTGGGGGCCTGGACAAACATCTAATACTGCAGTGGATCTGGTGTGACCTGGCTGGATGTTTCGTATGTAATATATGCTCTGATGAAAGAACCTTACACAAACACATGACTACACACATACACACACACACACATATATAAAAGCATATCTATGTTTGTGATTCCCTCTGCGCTAGTATCTGGCAAGCTGGCTGCGTAGTCTAATCAATTATTGAAGATACCTTATTCTCCATGTGTCTCCCAGAATGTATTACATCCAGCTGCAGACATTGTGACAGACCTGGGAAAATGATAGAGAGAGAAAGAAATACTCAAGAGGTTTGTGTGTCACGTGTCACTCTCAGCATTGCTTTCTAATATAATTTAATTGATGTTTATTTTTCATTTGTATGGAAATTGGTATTTTTGTTGTTACCGTCCCAAACTGACAAAGAATGTATCCTGTATATATCTTCTTAATTTCTCATGTTCTCCTTATTTATTATTTTTATTTATTTTGTGTTTTTGTTCTGCTTTTAGTGCTACATTGATATTCCTGCATTGTTGGGTTTGGAGCTCGCAAGAAAGGCATTTCACTGTAATTGTGCACGTGATTGAATACACACACATGACAGACTGAGAGCAGCACAGCGTTAAACTTTATAGTAATGTACTGTTAAACCAAAGTTAATTTGGAATTTACGGTAACATTTTTTAACAGTAACTTACAGGCTGCCAGTAAGTTACCGTAAAAACAACAGGATACCATGCTCCCTAATTGCAGGTGTGTTACTAAGTAAATAAATGGGTATGGAAGGATACTAACAATTATCAGAAGTGGTCCTGCGGTGAGGACATACACTTCCTCAGTCAGAGATTTATGTATCTCTGAGCTGTTTTATGACTCAATAAAAAAGACCCATGCACACTGAATAGTCCAAATAATCTCTATTGACCTCAAAAAGATTTGGATCAATCATGTGGGGTTCACAAAAAAAAAAATCTAACTTTGTCGGTGCCTAAGTAGAGCTTAGTTCCTCCTAGTCCCTGATACCATATCTGTGTTCCTGCTATTCCATCTCTCTTTCCTGAGAGGCTCTGTTGTCTAGGATATCACATCAGGGCCCTCTCTCTCTGCTTTCTTTCCCTTCCATATATCCTCTCTCTTTCTCTCTCTCTCTCTCTCTCTCTCTCTCTCTCTCTCTCTCTCTCTCTCTCTCTCTCTCTCATCACTTTCCCGGCCTGTCTGTCATCCACCCCTCTGATCTACTCAGAGAGAGAATCCACCTTCTCTCCATCTCTCCCTTGCCAAATGGACTGCTCTTGTCATGTACAGTCTAATGTCACAGTCTCTTGAGGGATTTGGCATAGTGTACGGTGCCATCAAATATTATATGTTGTATCGTAGCAACGATCTTCCCCACCTTGACCCTTATCCAAATGCCAATTATTCTGTTGTCATCTGTCATGACAGCCCTAGGGTTTCATTATTCACCGACATAACATGTGTTACATCAGTCTTATGACAGCTTTACGAAGGCGTTATAACCAATAAAAATTATACTGTTACACAGTGTCTTCCTCAGAAATATTAGTGACTAACACTGGTGTTACAGAATGACCCAACTACATATTTACAGTATAATATCTATACCTGAATAACACCAGTGCTGATTGTCTCGGAGTCACACTCTTGTGTCATAGGGAGCATACCATGGATTTAACTAACAGAGGGCTGGCCACATTATTCCCTTCTTATTTTCCATGCCAACAACAACGTGGTGAAAAACAAGAGCGTCCGTGCATCATTAGATAAAGTTCAGTGGTGCGGAATGCATTCGGGCCATTTGTTACCTCGGCAACATCAGCGGTGAACACATTAATCAATTAGTCCGAGGTGATAAACACAGGAACGGCACCGTCACGTTTCACTCAGGATTCCCGAACTTCAAGGTTGCTGCGCTCATCTCACCACCCCCACCCCATCCCTCCCTCCCTCTCCCTCCCTCTGTCTCTCTATTTTAGTCTCTCTCTCTCTGTCTCTTCCTCTCTGTCTCTCCCTCTCTCTGTATCTCTCTCTCTCTCTCTGTCTCTCTCTCTCTGAGATTCAATTAAACCATTGTTGTAAATGGATCTTCAGTGAGGGTATCAAGACTGTATGGATTAGATATGAACCTCTCTGGAGTATGTAAAAGAGCCTGGATGGTCCAACTGCAGAGGGAAACATGCTGGTTTGGTTTCCATTTCAGTTGAGGAGATAATGATGTTGTTTTGTTTTCCCTATAGATTGTTTTAATCTTGAATTGCCATTTAATTTTCACTTTCTGAATTGTTTGATCTGAACTAGAATTCACAATATGTTAAATTGACAGGAAACCTACACTCACAGGACAGTTTATTAGGTACACCACCCCGTTCACAAAAATTGATCACTCCTACAGACAGTGAAGTCACGTGGCCATGGCTTGCTATATAAAGCAGACAGACAGGCATCGAGGCATTCAGTTACCGTTAGATTGAACGTTAGAATGGGCAAAATTAGTACCTAAGCGACTTTGAGATTTTATTTATTTTATTTCACCTTTATTTAACCAGGTAGGTCAGTTGAGAACAAGTTCTCATTTACAACTGCGACCTGGCCAAGATAAAGCAAAGCAGTGCGACACAAACAACAACACAGAGTTACACATGTAACAAACAAACATACAGTCAATAACACAATAGAAAAGTCTATATGCAGTGTGGGCAAATTAAGTAAGATTAGGCCGTAGTGGCGAAATCATTACAATTTAGCAAATAAACAGTGGAGTAATAGGTGTGCAGAAGATGAATGTGCAAGTAGAGATACTGGGGTGCAAAGGAGCAACAAAATATATATAACAATATGGGGATGAGGTAGTTGGATGGGCTATTTACAGATGGGCTATGTACAGGTGCAATGATCTGTAAGCTGCTCTGATAGCTGATGCTGAAAGTTAGTGAGGGAGATATGAGTCTCTAACTTCTGTGATTTTTTCAATTTGTTCCAGTCATTGGCAGCAGAGAACTGGCCAAAGGAGGAATTGGTTTTGGGGGTGACCAGTGAAATATACCTGCTGGAGCGCGTGCTATGATCGCCGGTGTGGTATGATCGCCGGTGCCAGGCACGCCGGATCCAGTATCTCAGAAATGGATGCCCTCCTGGGCTTTTCGTGAACGACAGTGTCTAGGATTGACAGAGAGTAGTGAGACAAACAAGAAACATCCAGTCGGCGGCAATGTAGGCGAAAAGAGCTTGTTATTGAGAAGGGTAAAAGGAGAATGGCAAGAATCCTGCAAGCTAACAGGCAGGCCAAAAACAGACAAATAAAGGCACAGTAAAACAGTGGTGTGCAGAACGGAATCTCGGAACACACAACTCGTCGATCTTTGTCACGGATGGGCTATTGCAGCTAACGACCACACCGGGTTCCACTCCTATCAGCTAAAAACAAGAAGAAGCAGCTTCAGTGGGCACGCAATCAACAACATTGGACAATTGATGAGTGTAAAAACGTTGCATGGTCAGATGAATCCCGGTTCCTGCTGCGTCATGCTTATTTGGTGTAAGCAGCATGAGTCCATGGACCCATCCTGCCTGGTACAGGCTGGGGGCGGTGCTGTATCGCCGTCCAATCTGCAGCAACTGCGTGATGCCTTCACGTCAGCATTGACCAACATCCCTGTGGAATGTTTCCGACTTGTATAATTCATACCCCTGAATAATTCAGGCTGTTCTGGTGTTAAAGGAGGGGTGTACCTGATAAACTGTCCGGTGAGTGTATTGTCAAACGCATAATACGATGGTAGACTTTATTAAAACCAATTCAAAGAGTGATAGAGAGAAAGACAGAGACATAGAGAGACAGACAGACATACAAATAGAAAGTTAGGTGTTGAAGAATCTAGACATAAAGAAAACAGGCAGGGGAAAAGAAAAGAGAGAGCCCATTTGCTTTTGTTTTGGTCTTGGCTGCTTTGGGAGGACCATGTGAAGATTGATTGCTGAGAATCTTCCGCAAAGCCATTGACAGCGAGCTGGCTGAAAATGGGAAAATTAAGATGGACAATTTCCTCCTGTCCTGTGAGTGGAGATAAAATTGGGGACATGTGACTGCCTGGCTGGCATGGTGATTTCTTTAACATATTTCTCTCTCCTTAGCTGTTGGAGTGCTATCAAGGCCAATTAGCTGACAGTTAGCCATGTCAATTGTTTTATTGGTAATTAGTCTAGCCAGCTATCTAAACTTGTAGTAATCACGAATGAATACCGACCGGGAATGCAGGGCACATGCCCAGGGGCTCTGAGAGTTAGCTGCGTTCCATTGCATTTTTACAGACAAAGGAATTCTTCGGTTGAAACATTATTGAAGATTTATGATAAAAACATCCTAAAGATTGATTCTATACTTCGTTTGACATGTTTCTACGAACTGTAATATGACTTTTCGTCTGAACTTTCGCCTGGACTTGCCTGCGCCTCCTGAGTTTGGATTTGTGTACTAAACGTGCGAACAAAAAGGAGGTATTTGGACATAAATTATGGACTTTATCGAACAAAACAAACATTTATTGTGGAACTGGGATTCCTGGGAGTGCATTCTGATGAAGATCATCAAAGGTAAGTGAATATTTATAATGCTATTTCTGACTTCTGTTGACTCCACAACATGGCGGGTATCTGTATGGCTTGTTTTTGTGTCTGAGCGCCGTACTCAGATTATTGCATGGTGTGCTTTTTCCGTAAAGTTTTTTTAAAATCTGACACAGCGGTTGCATTAATTTCTTCTGGCTGCAAGCCCGAGGCCGCCCACAATATGACAACAGCCAGCTCAAGTGCAGGGCGCGAAATTCAAACAATTTTTTTTTTAAATATTTAACTTTCACACATTAACAAGTCCAATACAGCAAATGAAAGGTACACATCTTGTGAATCCAGCCAACATGTCCGATTTTTCAAAATGTTTTACAGCGAAAACAGCACGTATATTTATGTTAGCTCACCACCAAATACAAAGAAGGACAGACATTTTTCACAGCACAGGTAGCATGCACAAAGCCAACCTAACTAACCAAGAACCAACCAAACTAACCAAGAAACAACTTCATCAGATGACAGTCTTATAACATGTTATACAATAAATCTATGTTTTGTTCGAGAAATGTGCATATTTCAGGTATAAATCATAGTTTACATTGCAGCTACAATCAGAAATTGCACCGAAAGCAGCCATAATAATTACAGACACCAACGTCAAATACCTAAATACTCATCATAAAACATTTCTGAAAAATACATAGTGTACAGCAAATGAAAGACAGGCATCTTGTGATTCCAGCCAATATTTCCGATTTATTAAGTGTTTTACAGCGAAAACACAATATAGCGTTATATTAGCTTACCACAATAGCCAGAAAGACAAGCCATTTCCCAGTAGCAAAAGTTAGCGATCGTAACAAACCAGTAAAATATATATATTTTTTGACTAACCTTGATATTCTTCATCAGATGACAGTCCTATAACATCAGGTTATACATACACTTATGTGTTGTTCGAAAATGTGCATATTTAGAGCTGAAATCAGTGGTTACACATTGTGCTAACTTAGCTACTTTTTCCACAACGTCCAGATATTTTCCTGACACTTTTTCTGACACACATATTCTGACCAAATAGCTATTCATAAACATAACTAAAAAATACATGTTGTATAGGAAATGATAGATCCATTAGTTCTTAATGAAATCGCAGTGTTAGAATTCTAAAAATAACTTCATTACGATATGCAGCTTCGGTATAGCTAGAGTACCCAAACGTTGGGCGTCGGCGACTAGTTCACATGTACGACAGATATATGAAATAGCATCATAAAATGTTTCTTACTTTTGCTGATCTTTCATCAGAATGTTGGACAAGGGGTCCTTTGTCAAGAACAATCGTTGTTTGGATTTGGAACGTCCATTATCCCTCTCGATTTAGCAAGCACACTAGCCAAGTGGCACGACGCTCTCCATGTCAACAAACGGAAGAGAACGGAACACGGCAAAACTCCCGAAAAAATTTCAATAATCTGACTAAACTATATTGAAAAAACATACTTTACGATGATATGGTCACATGTATCAAATAAAATCAAAGCCGGAGATAGTAGTCGCCTATAACGATAGCTAAACAGAAGGCAAATCCATGTCTCTCTTCGCGCCTTCCTGAAAACAGGAAATGGAGGACACGTCATTCCATGAGCTGTAATTCGAGTCCAGATCAAGTTACAGAGTCCATTTCTTCTCTCACTCCTTGTCGACATCTAGTGGAAGACGTATGAAGTGCATCTAAACTAATAAATAACAAGGGCTTTAATAGGCAGCCCCTGGAACAGAGCCTCAATTTCAGACTTTCCACTTCCTGTCAGGAAGTTTGCTGCAGAATGAGTTCTGTTTCACTCACAGATATAATTCAAACGGTTTTAGAAACTAGAGAGTGTTTTCTATCCAATAGTAATAATAATATGCATATTGTACGAGCAAGAATTGAGTACGAGGCCTTTTTGAAATGGGCACCTTTTATCTGGCGACTCAATACTGCCCCTTCAGCCCAAACAGGTTAAGGAGAAGTGGATCTAAAATTCCATGCATAACACATGTATCTTTTAGCAATGTTTATTATGAGTATTTCTGTAAATTGATGTGGCTCTGCAAAATCACCGGATGTTTTGGAACTACTGAACATAACGCGCCAATGTAAACTTTGATTTTTGGATATAAATATGAACTTTATCGAACAAAATATACATGTATTGTGTAACATGAAGTCCTATGAGTGTCATCTGATGAAGATCATCAAAGGTTAGTGATTCATTTTATCTCTATTTCTGCTTTTTGTGACTCCTCTCTTTGGCTGGAAAAATGGCTGTGTTTTTCTGTGAATAGGTGCTGACCTAACATAATCGTTTGGTGTGCTTTCGTCGTAAAGCCTTTTTGAAATCTGACATTGTGGCTGGATTTACAACAATTTTATCTTTAAAATGGTGTAAAATACACCATACATAATTTTAATTATGGGATTTCTGTTGTTTTGAATTTGGCGCCCTGCAATTTCACTGGCTGTTGTTGAGGTGGGACGCTAGCGTCCCGAATATCCCAGAGAGGTTAAAGGGATATCTCACCCAAAGTACAAAATTACAAATTTGTTTCCTTTCACTCTTAACAGTCTTTGGACAAGGAGTTGTTTACCTGGCTCCTGTCACTAAATGCTTATTTGAGTATTCTTGTCCAAAAACCAATGAAAGTCAATACCCCTAAGTTAGCATGTACAAATGCCATGCCCAAATCACCCCAAAGTGTCTGACATTGATTGTTCAGCTCATTGAAGTTACTTTAAGATGATTTGTGCAGGAAATTACAGATGAAACATTAGCCTTAGGTGAGCGCCACAGCACCACCTGTTGGCTTGGATGAATCAACGGTCAAAGAGTGCTTTTAAGGCGCAAAGCACCAGGACTAACTTGAAAGTCATTTTTTCTGATTCTGCCTTTGAGAGCAGATTTTAATAAGTGAGAGAGAGCTTGGGCAAGGCACTGCTTTAAGCCCTATCCATAATGTATGAGGCCAGAGGAGATACGTGGCACAGAGCTAAAAAGGAGGAATTATCTCACCATGCACAGCGGCAGAATCCAATCTAACGTCTATTAGCTCAGGCCCAATGCTATAGGCTGAGAAGGGGCCTCCAGAAGTTTCTCAATAATGGGTCAGTAAACCATTATGGAAATGAAACGGGACAAATAAATGATACATATCACTGAATAAAACAGGACATCTTTTGGAATGAAACGGCCCCATCTGAAGAACATTGATATAAGAAGGCAAGGAGGTTTCACAGTGCTGTATGGCCTGTATGTAGGCACTTCTAGTGGTGTATAATAACAATATTAATATACATTTAATTGGGAGACGATGTATTTGACTTTTTCAACAAATATTACCCCAAATGATGGAATGAAATAGAGTTTTGGCAGGGGGAGCACACACAAGCATATATTTTTATTCTGTTGTCACGTGGAGACAAGACCACACAATGTTAAAGGCACATAATTAGTCAACATTTGAGACTGAGTTAGTCCTCTCCTGTCTTCTGGTTTATCACTGTTGATGAATTGTAACAATCAAACCGGGAACAAGACAAAAACCTCCACAGGATCATGACCCTGACGACTTTAGACAACCATTTTTGGAAGATCGTCCTAAGGACTACATTTTGTTTGCAGGGTCCCCTCCAGTCAAATGCTTTATCATTAAAGATGGATTGTAACAAACAACCACACAAGTACTAATTGTAGCAATTAAACCAAATGCTTCTCGTCTTCAATTGCACAGCACAGAGGAAATCAAATTCAAATCAAATCAAATTTATTTATATAGCCCTTCCCTACATCAGCTGATATCTCAAAGTGCTTTACAGAAACCCAGCCTAAAACCCCAAACAGCAAGCAATGCAGGTGTAGAAGCACGGTGGCTAGGAACAACTCCCTAGGAAGGCCAAAACCTAGGAAGAAACCTAGAGAGGAACCAGGCTATAAGGGGTGGCCAGTCCTCTTCTGGCTGTGCCGGGTGGAGATTATAACAGAACATGGCCAAGATGTTCAAATGTTCATAAATGACCAGCATGGTCCAATAATAATAATCACAGTAGTTGTCGAGGGTGTAACAAGTCAGCACCTCAGGAGTAAATGTCAGTTGGCTTTTCATAGCCGATCAATAAGAGTATCTCTACCGCTCATGCTGTCTCTAGAGAATTGAAAACAGCAGGTCTGGGACAGGTAGCACGTCCGGTGAACAGGTCAGGTTTCCATAGCCACAGCAGAACAGTTGAAATTGGAGCAGCAGCACGGCCAGGTGCACTGGGGACAGCAAGGAGCCATCATGCCAGGTAGTCCTGAGGCATGGTCCTAGGGCTCAGGTCCTCCGAGAGAGAGAAAGAAAGAGAGAAAGAGAGAATTAGAGAGAGCATACTTAAATTCACACAGGACACCAGATAAGACAGGAGAAGTACTCCAGATATAACAAACTGACCCTAGCCCCTCGACACATAAACTAATGCAGCATAAATACTGGAGGCTGAGACAGGAGGGGTCAGGAGACACTGTGGCCCCATCCGATGATACCCCCGGACAGGGCCAAACAGGAAGGATATAACCCCACCCACTTTGCCAAAGCACAGCCCCCACACCACTAGAGGGATATCTTCAACCACCAACTTACCATCCTGATATAGCCCACAAAGATCTCCGCCACGGCACAACCCAAGGGGGGGGGGGGGCGCCGCCAACCCAGACAGGAAGATCACGTCAGTGACTCAACACACTCAAGTGACGTACCCCTCCTAGGGATGGCATGGAAGAGCACCAGTAAGCCAGTGACTCAGCCCCTGTAATAGGGTTAGAGGCAGAGAATCCCAGTGGAGGGGAACCGGGCAGGCAGAGACAGCAAGGGCGGTTCGTTGCTCCAGAGCCTTTCCGTTCACCTTCACACTCCTGGGCCAGACTACACTCAATCATATGACCTACTGAAGAGATTAATCTTCAGTAAAGACTTAAAGGTTGAGACCAAGTCTGCGTCTCTCACATGGGTAGGCAGACCATTCCATAAAAATGGAGCTCTATAGGAGAAAGCCCTGCCTCCAGCTGTTTGCTTAGAAATTCCAGGGACAATTAGGAGGCATGCGTCTTGTGACCATAGCGTACGTGTAGGTATGTATGGCAGGACCAAATCGGAAAGATAGATGGGAGCAAGCCCATGTAATGCTTTGTAGGTTAGCAGTCAAACCTTGAAATCAGCCCTTTTCTTAACAGGAAGCCAGTGTAGGGAAGCTAGCACTGGAGTAATATGATCACATTTTTGGGTTCTAGTCAGGATTCTAGCAGCCGTATTTAGCACTAACTGAAGTTAATTTAGTGCTTTATCCGGGTAGCCGGAAAGTAGAGCATTGCAGTAGTCTAACCTAGAATTATAAAAAGCATGGATTTCTGCATCATTTTTGGACAGAAAGTTTCAGATTTTTGCAATGTTACGTAGATGGAAAAAAGCTGTCCTTGAAACAGTCTTGATATGTTTGTCAAAAGAGAGATCAGGGTCCAGATTAATAACCTCTACCGCTTCTCTCTCCCGGATCCGGGATCCTCCTCATCAAAAAAGCTGACTAGCATAGCCTAGCCTAACGCGACAGGGATATCATATAATATAATTTCATGAAATCACAAGTCCAATACAGCAAATGAAAGATAAACATCTTGTGAATCCAGCCATCATTTCCGATTTTTAAAATGTTTTACAGCGAAAACACAATATATATTTATATTAGCTCACCACAATAGCCAAACACACAATGCCATGTTTTCACCATGTTTCCACCGCATAGGTAGCTTTCACAAAACCCACAAATAGAGATAAAATGAATCACTAACCTTGAACAACTTCATCAGATGACAGTCTTATAACATCATGTTATACAATACATTTATGTTTTGTTCGAAAATGTGCATATTTGAGGTATAAATCGTAGTTTTACATTGCAGCCACCATCACAAATAGCACCAAAACAGCCAGAATAATTACAGAGAGCAACGTGAAATACATAAATACTCATCATAAAACATTTATGAAAAATACATGGTGTACAGCAAATGAAAGATAAACATCTTGTGAATCCAGCCAATATTTCCGATTTTTTAAGGGTTTTATAGCGAAAACACAATATATATTTATATTAGCTCACCACAATAGCCAAACACACAACGACATTTATTCACCGCCAACATAGCTTTCACAAAACCCAGAAATAGAGATAAAATTAATCACTAACCTTTGGACAACTTCATCAGATGACAGTCTTATAAAGTCATGTTATACAATACATTTATGTTTTGTTCGAAAATGTGCATATTTAGAGCTACAAATCGTGATTTTACATTGTGAATACGTAGCCACAATGCACCAAATTGTCCGGAGATATTTTGGACAGTCACCTAATCTAACCAAAGAACTCATCATAAACTTTACTAAAAAATACATGTTGTACAGCAAATGAAAGATACACTGGTTCTTAATGCAACCGCTGTGTTAGATTTAAAAAAATAACTTTAGTACAACATACAGCATGCAATATTGTGAGACAGCGCCCTACAATTCTCTGCCTTGTTGGAGCCAACATAAAACACAAAAATACGAAATAACATCAGAAATATTCTCTTACTTTTGATGATCTTCCATCAGAATGTTGTGCAAGGAGTCCTAGTTCCAGAATAAATCGTTGTTTGGTTTTAGAATGTCCATTTCTTCTGTCGAATTAGCAACTTTGGCTAGCCATGTGGAGGGCACATGTCCAAGAAATCGTTGCGCCTGGAACGAAAAATTCCAAAAGTCCCAATAAACGTCGAATAAACTGGTCAAACTCGGTTGAAAATCCTACTTTATGATGTTTTTCTCATATGTATCCAATAAAATCAGAGCCGGAGCAATTCGTCGTGTATACGTAACGCATTTCAGAAGACAATGTGGAGTTCCCCTGTGCGCAGTTGAAAACTGACAAAAGAGCGGACCTGTCACTCCAAAAGCTCTCATTCGGCCTCACATCAAGCTAGACACCCCATTCAACCTTCTACTGCCTGTTGACATCTAGTGGAAGGAGTATGAAGTGCATACAGATCCATAAATATAAGCCAGTTGAATAGGCAGGCCCTGACACAGAGCCTCATTTTCAGAATTTTCACTTCCTGTTTGGAAGTTTGCTGCCAAATGAGTTCTGTTTTACTCACAGATATAATTCAAACAGTTTTAGAAACTTCAGAGTGTTTTCTATCAAATAGTAATAATAATATGCATATTGTATGATCTAGAACAGAGTACGAGGCCGTTTAATTTGGGCACGATTTTTTCCCAAAGTGAAAACAGCTCCCCCTATTAAGAGGAAGTTAACCTCTCTTGGGCACGTGAGACGGTAGCGTCCCACCACTTCAACAGCCAGTGAAACTGCTCGGCGCCAAATTCAAATACAGAAATACTCATTATAAAAATTCAGAAAACAAAACATATTTTACATAGGTTTAAAGATGAACGTCTTGTGAATCCAACCACGGTGTCAGATTTAAAAAATGCTCTACGGCGAAAGCATACATTGCGATTATGAGAATATAGCCCACAAGACAAATCATTACAAACAGTAGCCAGCCAGATAGAACAGTTACACAATTTAGAAATAGAGATAAAATTAATCCCTTACCTTTGATGATATTCATATGGTTGCACTCAGCAGACATTCATTTACTCAATAAATGTTCCTCTTGTTCGATAAAGTCTCTTTATACCCAAAAACCTCCGTTTTGTTCGCGCGTTTTCTTCAGTAATCCACAGGCTGAAACGCAGTCAAAACAGGGAGACAAAAAAATCCAAATTGTATCCGTAAAGTTCATAGAAACATGTCAAACAATGTTTATATTCAAACCTCAGGTTGTTTTTAGCCTAAATAATCGATACTATTTCAACCGGACAATAACGTCGTCAATATAAAATATTAACAAGAAACGCACTCTCTCGGTCTTGCGCAGGAAAAAGCTCCGTGAAACTTTAGGGTCCACTCATTCAGACTGCTCTTACTTCCTAATTTTTCGGAATACAAGACTGAAACACATTCTAAAGACTGTTGACATCTAGTGGAAGGCAGAGAAACTGCAAGTTGAGTCCTAAGTCAAGGGATACTGTAATGGCATTGAATAGAAAACTACAAACCAAATAAAAACTACTTCCTGAATGGATTTTTCTCAGGTTTTCGCCTGCCAAATCAGTTCTGTTAAACTCACAGACACTATTTTAACTTCTAGTTCCTCCCAAACCCGGATCCGGGAGCACCCCAATCAGTAAAAAAGCTGACTAGCATAGCCTAGCATAGCGTCACAAGTAAATACTAGCATCTAAATCTCATTAAATCACAAGTCCAAGACACCAGATGAAAGATACACATCTTGTGAATCCAGCCATCATTTCTGATTTTTAAAATGTTTTACAGGGAAGACACAATATGTAAATCTATTAGCTAACCACGTTAGCAAAAGACACCACTTTTTTTACTCCACCATTTTTTTACTGCATTAGTAGCTATCACAAATTCGACCAAATAAAGATATAAATAGCCACTAACCAAGAAACAACTTCATCAGATGACAGTCTGATAACATATTTATTGTATAGCATATGTTTTGTTAGAAAAATGTGCATATTTCAGGTATAAATCATAGTTTACCATTGCAGCCACCATCACAACTCTCACCAAAGCAACTAGAATAACTACAGAGACCATCGTGTATTACCTAATTACTCATCATAAAACCTTTCTTAAAAATACACAGCGTACAGCAAATGAAAGACACAGATCTTGTGAATCCAGCCAATATTTCAGATTTTCTAAGTGTTTTACAGCGAAAACACAATATAGCATTATATTAGCTTACCACAATAGCCAGAAACACAACACCATTTACCAGCAGCAAAGGTTAGCGATCGTAACAAACAGGCAAAAGGTATATAATTTTTGACTAACCTTGATATTCTTCATCAGATGACAGTCCTGTAACATCATATTACACAATGCATATAGGGTTTGTTCGAAAATGTGCATATTTAGCGGCACAAATCGTGGTTATACAATGTGATTAGTGGCCAAAACTTCAAGCAATCTGTCCGGCGCCATCTTGGAGAGACACCTATTCTAATCGATAAGTAATCATAAACTTGACTAAAAAAATACAGGTTGGACAGCAAATGAAAGATACATTAGTTCTTAATGCAACCGCTGTGTTAGATTTTTAAAATTAACGTTACTGCGCAATACAGCGTGCGCTAAAGCGAGACCGCACCGAAATTCATGGCGGAATTATTATTTGACATTTGTCAACATAAATACGAATTAACAGCATAAAGACTGCTTACTATTTGCTGAGCTTCCATCAGAATCTTGGGCAAGGTGTCCTTTCTCCAGAACAATCGTCTTTTGGTTGAAAGATGTCCTCTTCTCCTGTAGAAATAGCAGCTAACGATAGCCATCCACTGGAGAGGTGTCCAACTCGCGCGTCACAAAGAAATCCCAGAAAATCGCAATAAACTGATATAAACTGCTATAAGTCGGTTTAAATTAACTACCTTATGATGTCTTTAACACCTATAACGAATAAAAACATGACCGGAGATATAGAACTGCTAAAACGAAAGCTTTTGCAGGACGCCATTGTGATGTCCCTCTTGTGCCAGGCGCCCCGTTGAAAAGAACGGTACTTCCGTTCCATGAGCTTTTATAGTCCCCCAGATGGTGCAATCCACTCCATTCAAATTCTCACCGCTTACTGACATCTAGAGGAAGGCGTATGCAGTGCATGTAGCCCCATAGCTTACATGGGGACTTATAAACTGACCCTAGAACAGGGACCTCGATTTCAGAAATCTCACTTCCTGACAGGAAATGTGCTGCAGAATGAGTTCTGTTTCACTCAGAGAAATAATTCAAACGGTTTTAGAAACTAGAGAGTGTTTTCGATCCAATAGTAATAATAATATGCATATTGTACGAGCAAGAATTGAGTACGAGGCAGTTTAATTTGGGAACGAAATTATTACAAAGTGCAAATAGCACCCCCTATTGACAAAAGGTTAACAGTTTTGGAAACTTTAGAGTGTTTTCTATCCAAATCTACCAGTTATATGCATATCTTCTGGGCCCAAGAAACAGGCCGTTTAATTTGGGCATGCATTTCATCCAAAATTCCGAATGCTGCCCCCTACCCTAGAGAAGTTAACGCCGAGGTCCTTCACAGTTTTATTTGAGACGACTGTACAACCATCAATATTAATTTTCAGATTCAACAGAAGATCCCTTTGTTTCTTGGGACCTAGAACAAGCATCTCTGTTTTGTCCGAGTTTAAAAGTAGAACGTTTGCAGCCATCCACTTCCTTATGTCTGGAACACAGGCTTCTAGCGAGGGAAATTTTGGGGCTTCACCATGTTTCATTGAAATGTACAGCTGTGTGTCATCCACATAGCAGTGAAAGTTAACATTAACATTCGAATGACATCCCCAAGAAGTAAAATATATAGTGAAAACAATAGTCATCCTAAAACGGAACCTTGAGGAAGACCGAAATTTACAGTTGATTTGTCAGAGGACAAACCATTCACAGAGACAAACTATTATCTTTCCAACAGATAAGATCTAAACCAGGCCAGAACTTGTCCTGTAGACCAATTTGGGTTTCCAATCTCTCCAAAAGAATGTGGTGATCGATGGTATCAAAAGCAGCACTAAGGTCTAGGAGCACGAGGACAGATGCAGAGCCTCGGTCTGACGCCACTAAAAGGTAATTCACCACCTTCACAAGTGCAGTCTCAGTGCTATCATGGGGTCTAAAACCAGACTGATTTTGTATACATTGTTTGTCTTCAGGAAGGCAGTGAGTTGCTGCGCAACAGCTTTTTCAATTTTTTTTGAGAGGAATGGAAGATTCAATATAGGCCGATAGTTTTTTATATTTTCTGGGTCAAGGTTTGGCTTTTTCAAGAGAGGCTTTATTACTGCCACTTTTAGTGAGTTTGGTACACATCCAGTGGATAGAGAGCCGTTTATTATGTTCAACATAGGAGGGCCAAGCACAGGAAGCAGCTCTTTCAGTAGTTTAGTTGGAATAGGGTCCAGTATGCAGCTTGAAGGTTTAGAGGCCATGATTATTTTCATCATTGTGTCAAGAGATATAGTACTAAAACACTTGAGTTGTGCAGACCCAGGACAACTGAGCTTTGGAGGAATACGCAGATTTAAAGAGGAGTCCGTAATTTGCTTTCTAATGATCATGATCTTTTCCTCAAAGAAGTTCATGAATTTATTACTGCTGAAGTGAAAGCCATCCTCTCTTGGGGAATGCTGCTTTTTAGTTAGCTTTGCGACAGTATCAAAAATAAATTGATTAAGTTGGAAAAATAGGATGATTGAGCAGCAGTGAGGGCTCTTCGATACTGCACGGTACTGTCTTTTCAAGCTAGTCGGAAGACTTCCAGTTGGTGTGGCGCCATTTCCGTTCCAGTTTTCTGGAAGCTTGCTTCAGAGCTCAGGTATTTTCTGTATACCAGGGAGCTAGTTTCTTATGACAAATGTTTTTAGTTTTTATGGGTGCAACTGCATCTAGGGTATTGCGCAAGGTTAAATTGAGTTCCTCAGTTAGGCGGTTAACTGATTTTTGTCCTCTGACGTCCTTGGGTAGGCAGAGGGAGTCTGGAAGGGCATCAATGAGTCTTTGGGTTGTCTGAGAATTTATAGCATGACTTTTGATGCTCCTTGGTTGGGGTCTGAGCAAATTATTTGTTGCGATTACAAACGTAATAAAATGGTGGTCCGATAGTCCAGGATTATGAGGGAAAACATTAAGATCCACAACATTTATTCCATGGGACAAAACTAGATCCAGAGTATGACTGTGACAGTGAGTAGGTCCAGAGACATGTTGGACTAAACCCACTGAGTCGATGATGGCTCCGAAAGCCTTTTGGAGTGGGTCTGTGGACTTTTCCATGTGAATATTAAAATCACCAAAAGGTCCGATAGGAATTCAGGGAACTCAGTGAGGAACGCTGTATATGGCCCAGGAGGCCTGTAAACAGTAGCTATAAAAAGTGATTGAGTAGGCTGCATAGATTTCATGACTAGAAGCTCAAAAGATGAAAACGCAGTTTTTTTTTGTAAATTGACCTGCACCCAGAAATGTCATTCAATCTAGAAGTAAACAACATAGACAGTCACAGACAAGGTTTAATCCCTTCTGCTTTAATTGTCCTATGGTTACCTTAGTGATGGAACCCCTAAGTCCCCAAGTACATTTTTGGAAGCACCTTACATTACAGCACTACATGTCACACATACAGTCTTTCTGTGAACTAGAGGAGTACTTTTTGAAGTAATTACATATTGCCAGGCAATTATTATGGTTATTACGAGAAATAGTATTTGTGCTGCATTAAAAATAATATATTTTTGTTCATTGTCTGTATGTTTAAAAGTTATTCAATATTGGCTTTCACTTTGTTTCCAGTTCCGGTGGCATGCATTGAAACATATTGCTTTCTCGTGGCTTTATTTTGCTAAATAACTATGAATTAACAGACTTATTTTCAAATAATTGTCAACATATAACATCACATTAAGGTGTGGGACGTTTACTGTATTACAAGGAACAATTAGCAGGTTTATTTTGCTCCAGCAGCTGAGGTATTCTGTCCGTTCACAATTCACCTGTGGGAACATGGCGGCTCTCAACACCCGACAACAGAAAGAGTTGGCCACTACTATACCAGAGATTGTTCGTGAGGAAATAACCTCCGCCCTCGACTTGGAATTAAAACGGATAAATTAATCTCTTGCACTGCTCACTTCTGAAGTGGATACCTTCTCAACAAAAGTGGAATGTTTGGAGACAGCAGCCAATGTGACAGAGGGGTGACTCCATGACCTGGAAACAGCGGGAGCTAAGCTAGGAAAAATCCATCTCCTAAAAATAAAACAGAAACACTCAAAAATAATTCCTGTAAATTCAATGTGCGGGTCACAGGACTTGAAACTGCTGTGGAAGCGGACATCTCAACTTCCTTTATGAGCAGTCTTTTCTATGAACTGTTTGTGCAGGAGAAGCTGGGTCCCATGTCGCTGATAAACATTGCCACCACACGGGTCCTCTCCAGAACGGATCTCGGTGTATGATTGTACGAATCCACAGTTTTGAAGAGAAACGGATAATTGTTCGCCTTGCAGCGGAATCAGGGGCTCTGACCTATGTGGAGAAGAGGATCAGCATCTACCCAGATCTGAGTGCCAAACTGCTGAAACAGAGGACGACCTACAACGAGGTGAGATCCCAGCTATGCAAGCTAAACCTGAGATACGGCTTCATCCACCCGGCAAAATGCATCTTGACCCTCCAGAATACAACACACACATTTTCCACTGCGAAGGAGGCTCAATCCGTTTTCGAGAAGCCCAACACAGAAGGGGATGAGCCGACAGATATATGCTAATCCCAATTGTATTGGCTAATTCAGGTATGCTATCCACGCTGTAACCATGCCTTCAGCATATGTCAATGATGAGGACACCCCCCCCCAATTGGGTTAAAGGGAAACTATAATTATTATTATTGCTGAACATTGGACTTCGTTATTATTATATTGCCTATGGTCCAGGACATTTATACAATGATGACTTCACACCAATTAATGAACAATGGACAATATATTGTGATAAGTGTCATACAAACTGGGGTTGCTTCCTTGTGAGGCTACAGCGCATTGCATCCTTATGGGCTAAACTGTTTAGGATAGAAGGCCAAACCCATATGGGCTACCACACAATTTATTTTTGTTTTTGTTGAGG
Source organism: Salvelinus namaycush (assembly GCF_016432855.1). Lineage (NCBI taxonomy): Eukaryota > Metazoa > Chordata > Actinopteri > Salmoniformes > Salmonidae > Salvelinus > Salvelinus namaycush. The sequence goes on from NC_052326.1 coordinate 35,683,498, forward strand.
GTACATTATGTTTAGGATAATTTAGACCATATTGCTAATGATGATGGATCAGGAGCTATTGTTCCTACAGCCATCCTGTTTGACTGCTTAGGCTTGCATTTATGACTTTTCCCCCTTTTCTCTTCATTATTTCATTAGTCACCCTAATTCATCAAGTCTGCAAACTTAAATGTAAAGGCCTGAAGGGGCAAGTGGTTACTTATTTGATGTTTTACTTTATTTATTTCTCAACTGTTCACAGGTGGGGTTTCTGGGTGGGGAACGACCAATGGGTGGGTTTCCCTGTGGCTCCTGCTTTTTGTTTCACATCCATGGGCTTATTAACATTGAAGATAACAATTACATTATTAATAATGCATTATTTTTTTTAAACAAATGCAATGCTAGCTATTCTCTCTGGGAATTTGAAAGGCCTAAAGTGTCCTATTAAACTTTCTAGTTGTCTTGATATCTTAGCAAGAAACCATGTTAATATAGCAATGCCCCAAGAAACACACCTGCTCCAAAATGACTCACATAGAACCATTTGCACAAACTAGATGTTTTGTCATCAGCTCCAAACAAAACTAAAGGTGTAATCATAAGATACATAAGAATTTCAAAATTACCATCTTGGGTAAAGGCGAAGACCAAGAAGGCAGAACTATCACTTTCCTTAAATGTATACATAATGGAAAGAAAATAGCCTTTATTTATATGTACGCTCCAAATTCATATGATCCTATGAATTTCTGTAGTTCAATGGTTCCCATGGCTACCCCTTTTGGCTATTGAGATAAAATGCATAGTGTGGTTTCATTTATATAGCAAGGAATAAAAAAAGGAAAGACGTAGAAGGACTATTTCCATGCACTAGCAATTCGCCACATCCTATATTGGTTTAGACGTAATTCTTATGCCCCCTGGCTGAGTATATAGAGAAAAATGGTGTCTCCTATTGCCCTGGAAGAGGGGGTCTTCACCAAATATCCCCTAAACAATTTAAACTACTCTTTGGTCCCATTATTGCTCACACAATTTCTATTTGTTTCAAAATTGAAAAACTATGTAACTGTAAATCAAAATGGCATGCCCATACTCCAATATTTCACAATAATGCCTTGCGATCTGGAGGGCGGCCTTTTGCATCCCCACTAATGGTCCAAATGTGGGATCTGTACCCTTACCGACATCATGGACAGCAATGGTTTGAAAACATTCCAACATACACATTATCACAAAACTCCTTTTTTAATATTTAGAACATCTGTGACAAATTGTATTGAGTAGGTTCTGTCCAATGGACAAATTGTATTGAGTAGGTTCTGTCCAATGGACAAATTGTATTGAGTAGGTTCTGTCCAATGGACAAATTCTGAGGATTTATTCTCAAACTGTTATACTAGTCATTGTGCCATATCAATAAAGTTACCTTAGTGTAAACATATAAATAAGAACAATTTAAACCTTACCAAAATATAATATTTAGTAAGGAAGGGGGAGCTGTACAGTTTATGATGACGGTAATGAATCAGGAAAAGTGGAAAAATAAAGAAGCAGACAGTGGATGAATAAAAGAGAGATAAAAAAAAAGAATCAGTCCTAATAATAGTTTAAAAAAGGAGAGAGCCATTAGAGAAAAGAGAAGGAAATTAAGTTAATTTAGCTTCAAGTAAATCACGCCGCAAGTCATTCTATCTCCCTTCCTACTTTGACAGTGCGATTCAATTTGTTAAAAGTTTTAGGAAATGCAAATACCCAATCCTAAATGTCAGAGTTTGGGGGCGACGGCAGGAGAAGGGAGGGGAGGGGTTGACAAAAGCACATGCCTTATTTATGTCAGACAGTGATTAGATTAATACTCATTAGACACTATCTGTGTCTGCCTCCTTCCTGTCCCCCTGGGCGCCACGACAACGGGAGCCATGGCAATTAAAACCAGGATGCTGTCATCCTTCATCACTGTGCCATGGTTTTTGCCCCTGGAAACCATTTCTGATATCATTTGTAGTCTTCGTTCTTTACCCCTCCTCCTCCGCCCCACTATTCCCTGCGTGGTGCAGCATACATGAGTGTGTACGGATGAAAACTAAATGTTTGACAACAGACCAGTCAGATGTAGGATTTAAACTCATCACAGTGATCTCTCTCCTCTCTCTCTCTCCCCCTCTCTCCCCCTTCTCTTCTCTCTCTCTCTCTCGCTCTCTTACTCTCTCCCCCCTTCTCTTCTCTTCTCTTCAAATCAAATTTATTTATATAGCCCTTCTTACATCAGCTGATATATCAAAGTGCTGTACAGAAACCCAGCCTAAAACCCCAAACAGCAAGCAATGCAGGTGTAGAAGCACGGGGGCTAGGAAAAACTCCCTAGAAAGGCCAAAACCTAGGAAGAAACCTAGAGAGGAACCAAGCTATGAGGGGTGGCCAATCCTCTTCTGGCTGTGCCGGGTGGAGATTATAACAGAACATGGCCAAGATGTTCAAATGTTCATAAATGACCCGCATGGTCAAATAATAGTAATCACAGTGAACAGGTCAGGTTTCCATAGCAGCAGGCAGAACAGTTGAAACTGGAGCAGCAACACGGCCAGGTGGACTGGGGACAACAAGGAGTCATCATGCCAGGTAGTCCTGAGGCATGGTCCTAGGGCTCAGGTCCTCTGAGAGAGAGAAAGAGAGAATTAGAGAGAGCATACTTAAATTCACACAGGACACAGGGTTAGACAGGAGCAATACTCCAGATATAACAGACTGACCCTAGCCTCCCGACACATAACCTAGTAAACTTCTCTTCTCTCTCTCTTACTCTCTTCCTGCACAGGTTATATTAGTTTGCTGTTAACCTAATCAGATTTCCCCAATTCAACTACCTCCAATGTTAATTGCTGTTTTAATGTGCCAAACAAATAGGTTCAGTCCCATTACCCTAAATGTACCAACAGACAATGTATATGCATGTATGCATTCACAGAACTTAAATAATTAATAATCATTATTAAAATGGACTTTTCTCAAACGCTTATTTGATCCATTCTGGCTGTCTTTTGGTGCTCCATTAACTATGGGTTACGATCATTATGATAAAAGGAGGGTAACAGGCCCATCTTCTTCTGAATACATTTTTTTTAAACTTCACAATGTCATTGTTCACAATGACGAGGAAGGAAGGAAACGTTCTGCTCTCTCTGAGGCAGCTTTAATTATTCCTGTCTTCAGGCCCTGCCTTCCCCTCTGCTTTGGAAAAGACAAAACTCTGATCTCTCTGGTCTTCAAATACTGCAATATGGCTGCCGTGTTGCTTGTGTTTGTTGTTGTCTTGGATCCTCTCTCTCTGCACCCTAATTAACTTGGTGGTGTGGCAGTGTGGAGTTCTCTGCTGACGCTTCTTCTAGTTTTTTAATCCTCTCGATTCACTGTCTTCCACTTCGACTCTCTGCACTCTGCCTCCACCCTTTACCCCCATCTGAAGACACAGCAGTCCCACTGCCAGTCCCGTTGGGGCTGTGACGCATGTTCTCTTATCTCCTGTGTTCTCAGGCAACAGCGAGGGAGAAGGAAGGGGAGCATGAGGGAGAGGAGATGGAGGAAGGTGAGGAGGTGGTGGTGTAGGCACACATGGGCAGCAGGAGGCCACCATGGGTAACCGCCTAACCGAAAACAAATAGACTGTGTCCTGACAAGCTGCTATGGCACTTGCCTGCCTTTTGTGGCTGTCCGATGTGTTGCGTGGATGGAATACTGCCGCTAAAACGTCCCCCCACGCACCCGTCGCCCTGTCATTTTATCTCGTCCCTTCCCTGCTCTCAGTCACCATCAGCTCTCTGCCACCTGTCATAGAGCCAGCTCGGAGAGCGTCGCCCAGGCCCAAACTGTGACACGTCTCCTACAACAACACCATTATCGCCTCCTGTCCACTCCGGTTCATAAGAAGTATGTTCTCTTCCCCGTGCCTCAGACTGGCAGCTCTTCACAGCATTACTTTTTGGGACTCAAATCAATTGAACCCAATTACAATATTTACGCAGTTAGTGGCATAATCTTAGACCTATCTCATAACAAATACATCATACATATGTCACCTAACTAATATGTTAGCTACAATGGCTACAACGTTGCCATAACTACAATGGTTAAATGTAACTGTTTTACAACAAAGATTGTAATGAGACTATGTTGATAATTGATTAGTTGATTCAATAATAGTTGTTGCATAGCAGATAGCAGCTTGTAATTTATGCAAGTTCAGTTGCTATGATCTGGTCACAATTGCGGCTGGATTGAAGAGGTCTTAAAGTAATATACCCACTTTAGGACAAACATTTTACTCAACCTTTAAATTCTCAACTAAACCATGTTCGAAAATATTTTCTTGGAAACATTCAACAGGGATTATGGGTAAACAAGCATTTGTGCAAATGAAAGCACATAATTTAAAGGGAATGCTCAGACAAAAGGAAAAATCCCATTCTAAATGAAACCCACCACAATACAGTAAATAAAAAAGGACAGCCAATTCCAAACAAGAGGCGGCCTTAAGCACTGTATGGGAATCCTGGACATTCATAAAAGCTTAAATGTGCTTTGTTGGTTTTACTTCATTTGTAGTTGGCCGTCTTAGGCACCCTTAAGTCACTGCCAGTGATTCCCCCTTCAAGAGTGAATTAGGTTTAAAGGCAGAGGCTCAGTCCTTGTCAATAGTCATTAGCCTTGGACTTTGGCCCTGGATGAGGACCTGGCTGCCGCTGCTGTCAAGCTCAATACCAGACTGTCACACTGCCAAGCCACTTTTTACCTCCGTCAACACAAATGGCAACATCGGAAAGGCGGTCAGAGAGTTGAGACTTTCCTTCTCTCCTAGTGACCACCAAAAAAAATGTCCAATCTAACAGGGATTTAGCCTACAAGTTGTTTCCAACTGATAGAAAGCCTCCACAAAACACACATTTATGTTTTGACAGGGATTTAGCCTGCAAGTTATTTTGAAATCTTTTAGATGGGTGCCAAAACATTGGAGATATATTCTGGGTCTGGACACCACCCCCTTCAACTGGATCCTGAACATCCTGATGGGCAGACCACAGACTGTGAGGATTGGCAACAACACCTCCTCCACACTGTCCTTTAACACAGATGAGTCAAAAGAGTTAGTCCAGGTAGCTATTTGGTTAACTATTTAGCAGTCTTATGGCTTGGGGGTAGAAGCTGTTCACGGTCCTGTTGGTAACAGACGTTGTGCATCGGTACAGCTTGTTGTGCGGTAACAGAGAGAACAGTCTATGACTTGGGCGGCTGGAGTCTATGGCAGTTTTTAGGGCTTTCTTCTGACAACGCTTGGTGTAGAGGTCCTGGATGGCAGGGAGCTTGGCCCCATTGATATACTGGGTGGTACGCATTACCCTCTGTGGCGCTTTGCGTCGGATGCCAAGCAGTTGCCATACCGAGCGGTGATGCAGCCAGTCAAGATGCTCTTAAGGGGGCAGATGTAGATCTTTTTGAGGATCTGAGAGCCCACGCAAAATCTTTTCAGTCTCCTGAGGGAGGAGAGGTGTTGTTGTGGCCTCTTCATGACTGTGTTGGTGTGTGTGGACCATGCTAATTCCTTAGTGATGTGGACACTGAGGAACTTGAATCTCTCCACCAGCTCCACTACAGCCCCGTCGAAGTGAATGGGGGTGTGCTCAGCCCTCCATTTCCTGTAGTCCACGATCAACTCCTTAAATCCTTTGTCATGCTGACATTGAGGGAGAGGTTGTTCTCCTGGCACCACACTGCCAGGTCTCTGACCTCCTCCCTATAGCCTGTCTCACTGTCGTCGGTGATCAGGCCTACCACTGCCGTGTCGTCAGAAAATGTAATGATGATGTTGGAGTCGTGCGCAACCAGGGAAAAACACATTGAGACCTAGGTCTCATTTGAAAATGTGCGCTGGGAACAATACAGAAAAGAAAATTAAATAGATAGCAAATATTATATACACAATAAACAATTAAACAAAACAAACATATTTATCAACAAAAGATTCCCTAGACATTCTCCAAGTCTGACCCAGAGACAACAAAACATCAAAATGAATCGTTACTTGGAGATTTTTCCACAAGATAGGAGCCTGGTAGGAAAAGGCAGATTTACCCAACTCTTTGGATACACAGATGAAGTGTGCTGTGATAAATTGTGTCCAAGGGCTTCAAAACACTAGTGGCTGCATTCATGCACAGTATCTGTCAAAAGTTGGGACACACCCACTCACTCTTTATTTTTACTATTTTCTACACTGTAGAATAAAAGTGAAGACATCAAAACTATGAAATAACAAACATGGAATTATGTAGTAATCAAAATATATTTTATATTTGAGATTCTTAAAAGGAGCCATCCTTTGCCTTGATGACAACTTTGCACACACTTGGCATTCTCTCAAGCAGCTTCAGTAGGTTCATCGTAATCGTAGGTAATCCATTTTATTTTCCAATGATTGTATGTTAGCAAGTAGAATTGATGGCAATGGGAGTTTACTCGCTCGCCTACAGATTCTCAAAAGGCCTGATCTGTGTCCTCTTTTCCTCCGTCTTTTCTTCACGCAAATGACGTGGATCTGGGCCTGTTCCTGGGAGAGCAGTATATCTTTCTCGTCTAACTCGTTAAAGGGAAAAGCTTCTTCCAGTCTGTGGTAAGTAATTCCAGTTCTGATGTCCAGAAGTTAGTTTCGGTCTTTAGAAACGGTAGCAGCAACATTATGTACAAAATAAGTAAAAAAATAAGTTACAAATAATGCCAAAAAACGAACAAAATAGCACAAATGTTTACGGGCATGTAAAACGCCAGCCATCCTCTTTGGTGCCATTTTAGCCTTTAGCTCAGTGCGGATGTTGCCTGTAATCCATGGCTTCTGGTTGGGATATGTATGTATGGTCACTGTGGGGACGTCGTCGGCGATGCACTTATTAATGAAGCCGCTGACTAATGTGATAAATTCCTCAATGTTATCGGATGAATCCCGAAACATATTCCAATCTATTCTAGTGAAAGAGTCCTGAAGCTTAGCATCCACTTCATTGGACCACTTCCCTATTGAGCGGATCACTGGTAATTCCAGTTTGAGTTTTTGCTCGTAAACAGGAATCAGGAGGATAGAGTTATGTTCAGATTTTCCAAAGCGAGGGAGAGCCTTGTATGTGTCTCTGTGTGTGGAGTAAAGGTGATCTAGAGTTTTGTATGTGTCTCTGTGTGTGGAGTAAAGGTGATCTAGAGTTTTGTATGTGTCTTTGTGTGTGGAGTAAAGGTGATCTAGAGTTTTGTATGTGTCTCTGTGTGTGGAGTAAAGGTGATCTAGAGTTTTGTATGTGTCTCTGTGTGTGGAGTAAAGGTGATCTAGAGTTTTGTATGTGTCTCTGTGTGTGGAGTAAAGGTGATCTAGAGTTTTGTATGTGTCTCTGTGTGTGGAGTAAAGGTGATCTAGAGTTTTGTCGCCTCTAGTTGTACAGGTGACATGCTGGTAGAAAAGTATTTATCAGCTCTGGGCACCCTTCCTGCTTCAGCAGACATAATTAGTATCGGGTTAGGTACTCATTCTTTTGATAGTCAATGTTCTCTCTCTCTTTTTCAGCCCCCTCTCTATCTCACACCTTCACTTTTTACTCCATACATACGAGACCCTGTAATGCTGTTCGCCTGCGTAACTAGGAGCAAAAGCATGCTTTCATGACTCCATTATGAAAACAGAAAACACTCCAATGCTTTATTGATAAAGCATTACACTGTGTGATGCTTTATAGTATGGAAACGTACATTATGTACACACAGCCTGAAGCATATCAGGTGGTCCCTAACCCCCCACATCCTCCTCGCACCCAGTGAAAGCATTATATGCATTAAATGTGATTATGCTGTAATGACACCATCTCCAACCGCCACTGACAAAAAGGCCAGCAGGCCAGCTGTGTGCGTGAAATATAGCGGGAGAACATGGCAGTGCCACGCTCTGTCAAATGGAAAAAATAGCCAAATAAACACAAAAACAAACATACATCTCTTATCCAATCTCAGAGAGAAAGAGAGTGGAAGAGTAATTTCACACTGCGTCATGCGGTTAGGTATTTAAATGCATTGTTGACGGTCCAATCTAGTTTCTCAGGGGGAACGTGATATTTAAAAGTGACACGGGTGACCCTCCACATTTGCGAAGTGTCATCATGCATCAATCGGCGAGGTGTATATCAAAGCTCCTCCTAATGGTGTGTGCATTGGGATTTATATTTCCAATTAAATCTGCAAATTATATGATTATACACCGCACTGCGCCAGGCCATTTTGGAAATGGCTTGTGCTGTTCATTTTGTTTTCTCCAAAGATAATAGTGCCAATTGCGAAACGTGCATGTGTGAAGAGAATATTAATGTTTTTTCTCTCTCTCAGATAGAAACACACATACCCCAAAACACACATTTACCGATAAGCACACATATCCAAGAGTGCTTGTAAATGCGCACACACACACAGACACACACACACAGACACACACACACACACACATACACACACACTCTCACACACAAACATATTTGAGATGCTTTTCACTGACAGCCGCAGCTCTTTAATCAGCTAAGCATTTGGCCACGCGCGCTGCCTATGAATGCCTTCCTCATATGCCATTCCTCTCCTGGTTTTCATATCAACTTTCTTTCATTGTCCAGAAGCCAAATGCACAATCATAGTCATATTAGCAACCTATCCTAGTTGTTGCATCTTTAGATTCAACCTCATTCTAAGTTTCTAAAGGAGATGTTCAATGGTGTTTTCTGTTTTCATTTTTTCTGTGAATTGCATTTTGGCAAATGTTTGAAAATGCAGTTTTATTGGCTGCTTCATTACAGGAGTTTCATGTTTTGTTAAGATGAATTACCATAATATAAATATGATTACTGTCATTCTGAGCACTGTGGGTGGACGCCCTAATGGGTTACACAACCAATGCGTATGTGTCCGGTAGATTTCTCAACTGGCCAGTAAAATAAAATCTTCCTGGCCACATTTTCCTAACGGAAATCTTGACACACACACACACACATGCACTCACACACACATGCACTCACACACACACACCATTGGGATGAACACACAAACTTTTCGACGATTCCCAGAGTAACGGGACAGTGCCTATGAGTCCTTACCAGCTAAGATCCAGCACCTGTCTCAACACATTTATTGCCTGGGAAAAAGTATATCAGCAAAAGAGCCTGCCCGATAAACCAACAAGTCGATCTGTCAGACAGAGGAAGGGGGCCCCTCAGATGACCAACAGGAGCTCTGCCTGCTGCTGCTCTGCACTCTCCCTATCCTCATTGCTGTAAATTATTGATTTTAACATGACAGCTATCGAAGAGACAGCCCAAATGCAGACTGGAGGAGGAGGAAAAGGGGGAATATTTGCTTTTGCTTGTCTACGCTTGACTGCTAAGACCACTTTCACCAAGAGCTTTATGCCTACAGTACCAAGGAGGGGTGATTAAATTATTGAATTCCAACTTCTGCATGTCATTACATAGTTGGGAAACATTCTTCCACAAACTCATGTTTACCTAGCCAGAGTGGCTTATCATATGTTAATAAAGGGATTCTGAATGAGTGATGGAAGAAGACGGAAGAAGAGTTAGCTGATAAGCCATGCAGCTGTAATACTAATACACATTTCAATATCCCCGCCCGGCAACAGAAGTAGCCAGATTGTAATTTGTGACTTTGAGTATGGATTGCATAACAACATCTGGATAATCCTCAACCTACAGTACAGGCACATACGCATATCTGGATCTGGTGAAAAATGTAATTAAAACTGGAGCGGATTCCCACTGCCTTCCCATGGCCACAAACGGAGAAGGAGAAGTTGAAGGAAGATGGCAGAGCAGTGAGCACACAAGGCTTGCACGTATCTCGTGTACCTCTGAAACCAAGTACAAACCAACCAGCAGTGTGCTACTGCTTCTGCATATCTTTGTAGGTCTGTAATGAGCATTTGACGCACAGCACTACTGTAGCACACTACTGTAGCACACCTTATGTATGGAGCATAATGTATTTACTGTTTTATTCACCTCTTCAAGTACTGGTGACAAATCATTCATTCTGATTCTTGCATATGATGTGTGTAAAATGCTTTTTTGAAGGTTGAACTGATTGTGATGAGCTAATGCTAAGCTAATTGCCAGCTATGTATTTTTGTTGATATCATACAATGCATTCTGTTTGTCACGTACATTTCCGACACACCAAAGATTTGATTAAAAAACGAGGTGAAGGGATGGTTCGAAATAATGGAATTGAATGATGGAAGTGAATATGGTAGATGACACACCCCCTTCAACATGCATACTGCAAACAGACCGAACTCATCTTGTAACCTCTTATCTTTGGTTGACACGGAAAACAAAACATGGCAGCGCATACAAACTAGCCATCATCAGATTACTTTAGATTTTTACTCAATAATTTCGATCACTGGTGAGGTCACCCATGGTGTGATGAATTGCAAATAGTAATTGCTATTAGAAATTCATATTATGGTTTCTATCAGCCGAGAGTTAGCTGAATATGACCGCTTGTGTTAGGTCACTCTTTCCTCAGTTAGCGCTATGACTAATGTAGCCTACATTTTCTGGTTTGGATGAGAATTGTTTTACGCTGTCGCTACTTCAGTGAATGTCTGAACGTTGCATTCAAAAATAAACTGCTCACATTGAAGACATAACATTGTAAAGACTGTGTTTGTTGAAAATGTTTCTGCGAAAAAACAGTGTGGCCAGCTCAAACGCTGACTGTTGCATCAACCGTAACTGGACTTTCTAAGTAAGTGTTCTAATTACACCGGTTTAGGCGTATGCTGCAGGGACCAATGTAGAAGGATCCCACAAATTTGATTGTTTGTCAAAGGGTAAACCTGTCTCGCCCAGGCGTTCCGCTAGCGGAACTCCTCCCACATTCCACTGAAAAGGCAGAGCCTTTTTACAAAATATGTAAATCTATTAGCTAGCAACGTTAGCAAAAGACTCCACTTTTATTACTCCATCAGTTTTTGACTCCATCAGTAGCTATCACAAATTCGGCCAAATAAAGATATAAATAGCCACTAACCAAGAAACAACCTCATCAGATGACAGTCTGATAACATATTTATTGTATAGCATATGTTTTTTTCGAAAAATGTGCATATTTCAGGTATAAATCATAGTTTACATTGCAGCTACAATCAGAAATTGCACCGAAAGCAGCCATAATATTTACAGACACCAACGTCAAATACCTAATTACTCATCATAAAACATTTCTGAAAAATACATAGTGTACAGCAAATGAAAGACAGGCATCTTGTGATGCCAGACAATATTTCCGATTTATTAAGTGTTTTACAGCGAAAACAAAATGTAGCGTTATATTAGCTTAGCACAATAGCCAGAAACACTTGGGCGCCGGCGACTACGACAGATATATGAAACAACATCATAAAATGGGTCTTACTTTTGCTGATCTTTCATCAGAATGTTGAACAAGGTGTCCTTTGTCCAGATGAGTCGTTGTTTGGATTCAGAATGGCAACTTTCTCTCTCCATTTAGCAAGCGCGCTAGCCGGGTTGCACGGATCTCTCCATGTAAACAAACGGAAGAGAACGGAACACGGCAAAACTCCCGAAAAAATTTCAATAATCTGATGAAACTATATTGAAAAAACATACTTTACGATGATATGGTGACATGTATCAAATAAAATCAAAGCCGGAAATAATAGTCGCCTATAACGTCAGCAAAACAAAAGGCAACCCCACTGTCCAAATTGCGTTCTTCAGAGTACCGGAAATGGGGTACACGTCATTCCAAGAGGATTTATTCCATCCCAGATCGAGATAATCACCTCATTTCTTCTCTCACAGCCTTCTTGACACCCAGAGGAAGGTGTATGACGTGCATGTATACTAATAGCTCTTGTGCCCATTTATAGGCAGGAAGAGGAAGAGAGCATCGATTTCAGACTTTGAACTTCCGGGTCAGGAAAAGTGCTGCAGAATGAGTTCTGTTTCACTCAGAGAAATAATTCAAACGGTTTTAGAAACTAGAGAGTGTTTTCTATCCAATAGTAATAATAATATGCATATTGTACGAGCAAGAATTGAGTACGAGGCCGTTTGAAATGGACACATTTTATCAGGCTACTCAATACTGCCCCTTGCAGCCATAAGAAGTTAACAAGTCCAATACAGCAAATGAAAGATACACATCTTGTGAATCCAGTCAACATGTCCGATTTTTTAAATGTTTTACAGCGAAAACAGCACGTATATTTATGTTAGCTCACCACCAAATACAAAGAAGGACAGACATTTTTCACAGCACAGGTAGCATGCACAAAGCCAACCTAACTAACCAAGAACCAACCAAACTAACCAAGAAACAACTTCATCAGATGACAGTCTTATAACATGTTACACAATAAATCTATGTTTTGTTCGAAAAATGTGCATATTTGAGGTATAAATCAGTTTTACATTGCAGCTACCATCACAGCTACCGTCAAAAATAGCACCGAAGCAGCCAGAGTATTTATAGAGACCAACGTGGAATACCTAAATACTCATCATAAAACATTTCTGAAAAATGCATCGTGTACAGCAAATGAAAGACAAGCATCTTGTGAATCCAGCCAATATTTCAGATTTTTTAAGTGTTTTACAGCGAAAACACAATATAGCATTATATTAGCTTACTACAATAGCCAAACACACAACCGCATTCATTCATCAAGGCACGTTAGCGATAGCAATAGGCACGTTAGCGTTAGCGAATAAACCAGCAAAAGATATTAATTTTCACTAACCTTCATAAACCTTCCTCAGATGACAGTCCTATAACATCAGGTTATACATACACTTATGTTTTGTTCGAAAATGTGCATATTTAGAGCTGAAATCAGTGGTTATCCATTATGCTAACGTAGCATCTTTTTCCCAGAATGTGCGGATATTTCTATTAGACTCTCACCTATTCTGACCAAATAGCTATTCATAAACATTACAAAAAAATACATGTTGTATAGGAAATGATAGATCCACTAGTTCTTAATGCAATCGCCGTGTTAGAATTCTAAAAAATAACTTCATTACTACATAAGGCTTACGTTATGTCGACCAAGTGCCCAAAACCTGGGCGCAAAACTACTAGTACACAGTTCGACAGATATATGAAATAGCATCATAAAATGTTTCTTACTTTTCGTGATCTTCCATCAGAATGTTGGACAAGGGGTCCTTTGTCCAGAACAGTCGTTGTTTGGATTTAGAACATCGTTTTTCCCTCTTGAACTAGCAAGCACACTGGCTAAGTGGCGCGAAGCTCCCCATCGTCAACAAACACAGACAACGCAACACGCCTAACGTCCCGAAAAAATTTCAATAATCTATTAAAACTATATTGAAAAAACATCAAATCAAATAAAATCAAAGCCGGATTTAGTATTCGCCTATAACGACGGCTTTTCAAAAGGCAATTCCAGGTCCATCTGCGCGCTCTCCAGAAAAAAAAAATGGATGACTCGTCGTGCCAAGATGATTTATTCCACCTCAGACCAAGATAAACACTTCCTTTCTTCTCTCACGTCCTCTTGACATCAAGGGGAAGGTGTATGACGTGCATGTATACTCATACGTGTCATGCCCATTTATAGGCAGGCCCTTGAACAGAGCATAATTTTCAGACTTTCCACTTCCTGGTCAGAAAGTGTGCTGCCAAATGAGTTCTGTTTTACTCACAGACAAAATTCAAACGGTTTTAGAAACTAGAGAGTGTTTTCTATCCAATAGTAATAATAATATGCATATTGTACGAGCAAGAATAGAGTACGAGGCCGTTTAAATTGTGCACGTTTTTCCCCCAAAGTGTAAATAGCGCCCTCTATCCTCATCAGGTTAATGGTTGTGATATGACATACAACATTGTAGTTACTCCACAATACTAACCTAAATGACAGAATGAAAAGGAGGAAGCCTGTACAAAATACAAATATTCAAAAAAATGCATCATGTTTGGAACAAGGCACTTAATACTGCAATTTTTGTCCTGAATACAAAGCATTATGTTTGGGACAAATTCAACAAAACACATCGCTGACTACCACTCTTCATATTTTCAAGCATGGTGGTGGCTGGCTGCATAATGTTATGGGTATGCTTGTCATTAGCAAGGACTAGTGAGTTATTTAGGGTGAAAAGAAACGCAATACAGCTATAAGCATAGGCAAAATCCTAGAGGAACACCTGGTTCAGTCTGCTTTCCAACAGACACTGGGAGAGGAATTTCCCCTTTCAGCAGGACAATAACCTTTTCATTATTCATATTACCTTTTCATTATATATTTTATTTCACTTAGTCCTGCATGTTTGAGCTTGAAGCCTAAGATTTTCCCTGTACCCTGCAATCACAACTGCAACCCTGTACATGTGACTATTAAACACTCTGAATCTGAATCTGTCACAACCCTGACCTGACCTGTCCTTGTGATTGTCTCCACCCCCTCCAGGTGTCGCTTATTTTCCCCAGTGTATTTATCCCTGTGTTTCCTGTCTCTCTGTGCCAGTTCGTCTCGAATGTTTCTAAGTCAACTAGCGTTTTTCCCGTTCTCCTGCTTTTTGCATTCTCCTTTTTCTTTTTTTTGACCCTTGCCTGTTTCTGGACTGTAAGACTCCAACCATCTGCCTCCTGTGTCTGCATTTGGGTCTCGCCTTGTGCCTTGATAGAATCGGAAAGTTCCTGAATGGTGTAGTTACAGTTGTGACTTAAATCGGCTTGAAAATCTATGGCAAGACTTGAAAATGGCTATCTATCAACAATGAACTTAACAGAGCTTGAAGCATTTAAAAAAAAAGTGTACAATCCAGGTGTGCAAAGCTCTTAGACTTACCCTAAACGACTCACAGCTGTATTCACAGCCAAAGGTGTGAATGCTTATATAAATGAGATATTTCTCTATTTCATTTTCAATAAATGTGCAACAATTTCTATAAACAAGTTTTCACTTTGTTATTATGGGGTATCGGGTGTAGACGGGTGAGAAATCTATTTAATCCATTTTGTATTCAGACTAACACAAAAACATGTTGATTAAGTCAAGGGGTATGAATACTTTCTGAAGGTACTGTAACTGTTTGGTAATACACCTCTGCAAGTGAAGGTAGATATAGTAGACAGTCATACCTCTGCAAGGTATGTATAGTTGTACTTTGACTTCTTATCCCCTTATATTAGTTCAACTATAGTCAGCTAACCTAAATGTGTACCTGGTTTGATAAGGGAAGAAAAATTCCAACAAAAAATTCCAACTAAGCTCAATTCCAACTAAGCTCAGCCATGTGCTGTAAAAAAGTATTTGCCCCCTTTCTGATTTTCAATATTTTTGATATTGAATGTTATCAGATCTTCAACCAAAATCTAATATTAGATAAAGGGAACCTGAGTTTGCAAATTATTAACAAAGTTATGCAACACCCAATTCCCCTGTGTGAAAAAGTAAATGCCCCATTACGCTCAGTAACTGGTTGTGCCACCTTTAGCTGCAATGACTGCAGCCAAAGGCTTCCTGTAGTTGTTGATCAGTCTCTTACATTGCAGTGGAGGAATTTTGGCCCACTCTTGCATGTAAGCGACGTGTGGGTTTTCAAGCATGAACTGCTCATTTCAAGTCCTGCCACAACATCTGAATTGGGATTAGGTCTCGACTTTGCTAGGCCATTCCAAAGCTTGAAATTTGTTGCTTTTTAACAATTTTCCTGTAGACTTGATTGTTTTCCCCCCTGTCCAACAGTGCCACCTTGCGGCCAAACTAAAGCATACTCTATAGCCCTCAAACTCAACTCTGGACCTTAGCTAGACTCACATGCATGAGCATGTGCGCCAAATTCCGTCACTCTGAGTCAAACAGATCTAGAGATATAAAAATGTGCCCGTTGAAGCGCCACCGTGTTGTCCATGTACAAATGCTTGCATATCTTGTCTTGACAGTGTTTTGAACATGTGTATCAAGTTTTGTTGCAATATGAATAACTGTGTTTGATATATATGCATTTATGTGCCTGGTCAGGCACACGTGAATGTTCATTGGTTTATAGCAGACATGTTGTTTCATCTACAAGCCTGTAAAATATTGCATTGAGAGACCTTGGTCCATAGATGCTATAAATCAAGTTTCATGCTGATCGGTCATTCGTTGCTGGTGGAGTAGCATTATAAGTGTTTTTCACAAAATTCTAAATGGTGGAAAATCCATCATGGCGAACCTTAAGGGTCTTTGAGGCAAAGTTGTTCCTTGTAAGGAGAGAGGCCTATGAACCACATTTCTGGACTGTAGGTCACATGGGGCGAGGGTGTGACCTTTCAAAGTTAGCATTTTCAATTGCTTGTTATAGCGCCACCATGTGGCCAATTGGCATGGCCTATTAGAGGGTGTGGCCTCATGCCCTTTTCATCATGCAAGGTTAATAAGGTCCTAGGCCTTATTTTCTCATAGGAATTTGCATTCTTTCACCAAATCTTTGGAGAAACAAAATAATACGCATGAACCCCTAATTATGAAGAATTACATGACTGTGTAACCCACAAGGTTCCTTGAGAAGTGCATAGGCTGTGGGCTCCGCCCTTGTCTCTCCCTAGCCAGCACTATAGTCACTTCCTGGGGTTTGTTCAGTTCGCTTCAAATGTTTGCTCTAAACCACACTTTTCCCCAAAACGGTGCACACCGTTCTTTAACAGTCTTTGAGGTACATTTGCTCTCGTTTGGTGGGTGTGGCCTGATCAATATGGGTGTGACCATATTTTTCCCCAAAACGGTGCACACCGTTCTTTAACAGCCTTTGAGGTACGTTTGCTCTCGTTTGGTGGGTGTGGCCTGATTAATATGGATGTGACCATCTGAAATCGTAAAACTCGTGCAGCCCACCATATAACTGCCCTCTGGGCCACCATGATCAACGTTTTTCAACTGGTCATTCAGCACAGTACCGTTCTGTTGTACTGAACGCAAACATGCGGTGTATTCACTAAGAACCAAACAGAATCAAACGGAAACAAAAGTCCCAAAATGGGGAGGGACCTACCAGGATTTGTCCAATAGACACTCTTGTTTTCGTTGCAAAACGCAACTGTTTGGACTAATGATTACACCCCTGATTTGAGTGTGTACGGGGTAATGGGAAGTCATCTTGACAGCAGGTTGTTGTTGGAAATGTTTGGTGAATAATTTGGAAACAGTTTTTCTCAGTCCATACAAATGTTCTCAAAGTTGTATTGATCATCAAAATAAGTTTTTATTTTTGTGGACTATTGACTTCTAAAGACAAATGTGTGGAAACCTATTTCTAAGGTCTACTAAACTATTTGGGTAGCTAGGATATTGTAATGGGCTGAAGTGATGCTCCATTAGCTGTTACAGTTGAAAAAAGGTTAAATAAAATACTTGGCGATACTATTTTCATTCTCAATTTGATCAAACGTATCTTCTAAACTGTCACTGTCCGGTGATTCGTTTGAATTTAGAAAATGCTCTGTTAGTAAAAGTAATCAAACAATGTGTACGCCACCATCCTGTCTATTTCAAATCTTCTCTCATTGATTGAGACAGGTGAGTGTCATCATGACATGCGGCACTTTAGGGTGTCTCAATCAAAGATAGTTTTGCCAAGTTAACCTCTAATTCCTCCCAATCCCGGATCCGGGAGCACCCCCATCAGTAAAAAAGCTGACTAGCATAGCCTAGCATAACGTCACAAGTAAATACTAGCATCTAAATATCATTAAATCACAAGTCCAAGACACCAGATGAAAGATACACATCTTGTGAATCCAGCCATCATTTCTGATTTTTAAAATGTTTTACAGGGAAGACACAATATGTAAATCTATTAGCTAACCACGTTAGCAAAAGACACCACTTTTTTTACTCCACCATTTTTTTCCTGCATAGGTAGCTATCACAAATTCGACCAAATAAAGATATAAATAGCCACTAACCAAGAAACAACTTCATCAGATGACAGTCTGATAACATATTTATTGTATAGCATATGTTTTGTTAGAAAAATGTGCATATTTCAGGTATAAATCATAGTTTACCATTGCAGCCACCATCACAACTCTCACCAAAGCGACTAGAATAACTACAGAGAGCAACGTGAATTACCTAAATACTCATCATAAAACATTTCTGAAAAATACACAGCGTACAGCAAATGAAAGACAAAGGTCTTGTGAATCCAGCCAATATTTCAGATTTTTTAAGTGTTTTACAGCGAAAACACAATATAGCATTATATTAGCTTACCACAATAGCAAACCACACAACAGCATTGATTCAAACCAAAAATAGCGATAACGTATAACCCAGCAAAAGATATACATTTTTTCACTGACCTGCTCAGAATTCTTCAGATGACAGTCCTATAACATCATATTACACAATAAATATAGAGTTTGTTCGAAAATGTGCATATTTAGCGGCACAAATCGTGGTTATACAATAAGAAAAGTAGCCAAGCTGCAAAGAAAATGTCAGGAGAAATCTTGGGAGAGGCACCTATTCTAATTGATAACTAATCATAAACTTGACTAAAAAATACAGGTTGGACAGCAAATGAAAGATACATTAGTTCTTAATGCAATCGCTGTGTCACATTTTTTAAATTAACGTTACTACGACATACAGCGTGCGTTAAAGCGAGACCGCACGGAAATTAATGGCGAATTATGCATTTTACATTTTTCAACAGAACAACGAATTAACAGCATAAATAGTTCTTACTTTTTGATGTGCTTCCATCAGAATCTTGGGAAAGTTGTCCTTTGTCCAAAAGAATCGTTGCTCGGTTGTAGAATGTAGTCTTCAACGTTGCAATTAGCAGTAAACATTAGCCATGTGGGCCAGACATCACCAACTCCCTAGAACGCAACACTAATAAATACCCGAAAATCGCAATATACTGACATAAACTGATATAACTCGGTTTAAAATAACAACATTATGATGTCTTTAACAGCTATATCGAATAAAAACAGAGCCAGATATATCTAAGAGCTATAACCGGAGCTTTCTACTACGACATGCCAAGGTCCTTCCTGCGTCAGAGCGAAGTGAACAAAGACAGGACCCTTCGTTCCCAAGCTATTTATAACCTCTCAGATCTGCCTAGAGACTCCATTTCAAATCTCACTATTCGCTGACATCCAGGGGAAGGCGTATGCAGTGCATCTCAACCAATAGAAGACAGGCAAATTAATAAACTGACCTGGGAACAGCTTGCATAATTCTGCATTCTCACATCCTCATAGGAAAAATGCTCTAACTCGAGTTCTGTTTTACTCACAGATATAATTCAAACGGTTTTAGAAACTAGAGAGGGTTTTCTATCCAATAGTAATAATAATATTGTACGATCAAGAATTGAGTACGAGGCAGTTTAATTTGGGAACGAAATTATTACAAAGTGCAAACAGCACCCCCTATTGAGAAGAAGTTTTAAGGTTGGTCGAAAATTCTGTGTTAAGCAATTAATAACAATCCTGTAACGGCTAATGGAGCATCACATTAGAGGCGGTAAGTGGTTAGAGCGTTGGACTTGGACCGAAAGGAATGCAAGATCGAATCCCTGAGCTGACAAGGTAAAAATCTGTCGTTCTGCTTGCTGAACAAGGCAGTTAACCCACTGTTCCTAAGCCATCATTGAAAATACGAATTTGTTCTTAACTGAGTTGTCTAGTTAATAAAATATAAAATTAGCCCATTACAATCTGCTAGCTACTATTTGTTGGTGTTCTCAGTGGACAAGTTTTCCTTTCAACTACCAACTGAACTACTGTTACAGGCTTTGGTGTTTCCATTTACTGTATGTTTTGAGGTTGGACTTTTAGCAAGTAGGGTGCACTGGTTGGTGTCACCTCGTTATTATGTGTTAAACCTGTGCTGGTTTGCCATCTCATTAGTGGGAAGGTGTTTCACCTGTGCTGGCCCAGGTGCTATTTAAGAGTGGCTGGCCCAGTTCTTCAGTTGTTTTGATAGATGAGGAGAGTTAACATGTTTAGTTGGTTCTCCCTACTTAGATTTTTTATAAACAAGCCTTTATCTGATATCACCGATTTTTGTTGTACTCCATCTTTTTGGTTTGCTTCCTCTCTTTAAGTTTGCTGTGGGATTTTCTTTTGTTTGCCTCTTCTTGGGTGAATTTAGTGGGTCTCATGGTGGGTGTCTTTTGGGTTCCAGTTGTTGCTAGTCAACGTTCAGTGGACACCCCCATGAGTGTCTTTCAGAACCCCTCCTAAAACCCCACCTGTTTCGTTTTGGCTGTCAGTGACTTTGTTAGTTCCCCCTTCTGTTTGAGCAACATTATTTGGTTTTCTTGCTGGGGAATGCAACACTACACAGACTACCAACTGATCTGAATTGGTCAAATCTATCCTTATTTCATTTCTTGTGGCTAGGTTATTAGAATTTCTGCAATTGTTTTTGATTTCTTGCTGGATCTGGGGACTGAATTGAACATGTACTTTCATTATAAGACAGTCATTGTTACTTAACACTTGATTTTGCAAATTAATTTGATTCAGACTGAGCTTGTACATTACACTTTGGTGTGATTCTGTATGCCAGCTGATTAATTTGTGAATACACAATTCTTTACATTTACATTTGTGCCCTCTGTTATTACTTTGTTAGTGGCTTTTGGTTAAGGTCTATCTGACCGTTATAACTGATTGACCATGAACCAGTGTCTGATTTACTAGGGTAAAGCTGCCGCATTTGGCATTTTCTCTTAAAATCCTAACCAGACACACACTCCGAGAGCAATGAGAGAATCAGATGCTGGAAAATGGTAAAACTGGAGGAAAGAGGCAGGGAGGGGTGAGGCCAATGAAGCCTTGATAGCTGCAATTTTATGGTTAAGAGGAATTTAAAAATTCATCACTGTGGTGACAGAGATCGCGGCAAACAGCTGTCTCCCCCCGCCTCCAACTGTAACTGGCGGTGGAGAGAGAAAAAAACAACACCATTAGCCGAGGCCTCTCTTTGACTAAAGCAGATTATGTTTTGCATTGGGGGGTGAAATAAGCGCATGTACGATGTGGTAAATTTCACACGTTGGCTATGGCGTGAAGGATTATCTTGCAGATTACTTTTTTTTGGGGGGGGTAATCTGTTCAGAGACAGTGAATGGGGGAGAGATATTGCACCTCGAGAAACAGGCCAGGGGATTCCATCACGATGCGCAGCGATACCGGACTCTTGGTGCTTAAGTAGTCATTGACCACAGGACCACTACCTGTCCTCTCCTCATAAATATAACCACTGATGCTGCTGTTATTACCATGTAATGTAGAAGAAACGTTCTGTGTGTATGACCATATGTATTCGAGCAGAAATATACTGCGTAAGCATGAACAATAGGATTTGGTGCTCAATCTTTGGCAGCGTGTACGAGGTGCATATCAGAGCGCTGTCATAATTGTTTACTGAAGAGAAAATGTGAATGTCATTTCAGTTTCTCTGTGCCACCTCTCTCCATCTCTATTTCACAATCTTTCTCTCATCACTTTCACTCTCCGTCACTTTCACACTCACTCTCTATCCTCTTTTACTCTACCTCCATCTTTCTTTTCGTCTTTGTCTTCATCTTTCCTTCTGTCACTCCATCTCTTTTTCACTATCTCCCTCTCTCTCCCCATCTTTCTTTCACTCTACCTCACCCTGTCTGCCTTGGCTGCCCTCTCCTCTCCGATCTCCTGCGCCTCCATGGGGATCTAGTGTCTAATTAAAGATGTCCTCCAGCTATTTGCTGTCCACTTAACACGGTCAATTAGGAATTGGAGCTCAGTTTATGGATCTGTGTGTTTGTGTCTGTTTGTTGGGGTGTGATTCTAATTTTGGACAGGGTTACATGTGTTTGTGTACATTTGTGCCTGTCATGGTTAGGGAATGCAGTGCTCTGCAGATCCTGGGGTGTCTTCTTAATAATTCACAAGTCATTATTTATTATCAGAGGCCAGCCGGGCTGACAGGCTGCTTTTTAAAATATATTTTTTAATTAAACCTTTATTTTGACAGGAAGTCATGCTGAGACGAGGGTCTCTTTTTCAGATGAGCCCTGCATAAATACATCCAACATACAAAATTACAAAACATACAGAGTGCAAAAAAACTAAAAGCAGCTTTACCCAACTCTGCTACGGGAGAGCCCTGCGTCAGCCACAGCACCCCTGGCGCTGCCACTCTTACATGGCCCTGCTTCGTTAAGTCAAAGTAAACGAGCACATTCCTGCTCCGATTGCTCCCTGATACATTCTGTGTCTCCGGCGATGGCTCTAAGGGAGCACTTTCCTTCTGCTGCATTTCCTGTAGCGTTTATTTACCATTATCACCATTCAGGGAATCCATTTCTCATATGCAATTGATTTAATGGAACATTTTATATTCTTATTTCTGTCCAATTTAACTTTGCATTTGTTCTCTCAGGAGGTTATGTACAATTTGTTTTCATGTACTCAAATGTGTTTAATTTGGGGGGGTGTTATCCGGATTTGGTGCAGTGCAACTGCATGTGTGGGGACTCTATCCTGGAACTTTTTTCCAACACATGCATGTTTGTGACAGGGATGCTTTTTAGTCTCATTTTATGAACCAATCCCACACTGGAAAGTCTACATGTTCACATATTTATGAAGTTGTTTGCCTTTTAAATTCCCTCAAGGTGCTCGGAAGAAAAAATTCTGGCATGAGAGCGTAGTTATGTGTCACTCGTGCAGTGCTACTGGAGAGCCGTGCTTCAACCGCAGCACCCCTGGCACTGCTGTTGGTTGTGTCCAATTAACACCTGTGTGGTTTTGACGCACGGTACTCACTACCTGTGGTAAGACACCTGTCCCATAACACGTTGGTGCTCAGGTGAGGCACATGTGGGAAGCTGTTTTGGTTGCTTGGTGACCTACTCTCTCAGTGGCGTTTTTACAACATATTACTGTTGTTTACGTAAGGACAGTCACCAGGTATAGTACAATAAAAAGTAATTTAAATATATGAGAGGAAACTGGGACTAATTTCATAGGTCCCATTTATTACTGTTGAAAGTAACAATATTTTATGTGGTAATGGCATTGGCAGGTACAGTATAATGAATAGTGTCAGAGTTCTTCCACATGGCTATTAAACATGTAATAATATTTTAGCTGTACTGGCCAATGTTTTACAATTATGTCTTAAACAGCAGGGAGCCTAGTGTGCAGTAGCACATCCTGGTCTCATAGACTAGACTTAACATAGTAAATGTAAATTCGGGACAATCAAATCATGATATGTTACGTTTGGGTATGGTTACACAAGACAGATGGTTACTTAACCCCTTTAACCTAACTCCTAAACTTAACCCTAACCCCTAGCCTAGCTAACATTAGCCAGCTAGCTAGAATTCCTAAGATATAAGTTTTGCAAATTCGTGACACTACGTTTGCAAATTCGTAACAATTATATATATTGTGTGTGAGAGAGTCTGTGTGTGCTCTCCCTCTCAGTCCCTGCACCACAGTGGTGCTGGCCTGTTCTGACACTACTGATGCAATGTTCCTGGCATTTCTCCAGATAGCCTGCAGTCACATCCTGTCTGTCTAACCCACCCCGTTTAGTCCCACTCTACACCAGAGCCCAGATCATCCACCAGAAGATAGCCGTGAACAAAGGGTAATTTCTGTCAAAACCCATTTGAACAACTCCAAAAGACACTGGATTACTCTCAATATTTGCATTTATTTTGAAAAACTCTCGGAATAGTGCTTATGTGATGGGTGATTCCTCACGAAACCAGGACAACAACAAAAAATATGATTTGGGGGATTTTCACAAAATGTAATCCATTTACCATAGAATGGTCCTTTGGAGGAAGGATTGTTGACATACACTACATGACCAAAAGTATGTGGACACCTGCTCGTCGAACATCTCATTCCATAATCATGGGCATTAATATGGAGTTGATCACCCTCTTTGCTGCTATAACAGCCTCCACTTTTCTGGGAAGGTTTTCCACTAGACGTTTGAATATTTCAGCAGGGACTTTCTTCCATTCAGCCACAAGCATTAGTGAGGTCGGGCACTGATGTTGGGTGATTAGGCCTGGTTCGAAGTCGGCGTTCCAATTAAAATAAAATAAAATTGTATTTGTCACATGCGCAGAATACAACAGGTATATAGACCTTACAGTGAAATGCTTACAAGCCCTTAAAAATAAGTGTTAAGTAAAAAATATATATAATTAAAGAGCAGCAGTAAAATAACAGTAGCGAGGCTATATAAAGGGGGTACCGGTACAGAGTCAATGTGCGAGGGCACAGGTTAGTCAAGGTAATTGACTCTACCTACATGTCCATACAGTATGTTCATGTAGGTAGAGTTAAAGTGACTATGCATAGATAATAAACAGAGTAGCAACAGCGTAACGGGGGGACAATCCAAATAGTCTGGAGAGCTATTTGAGTAGAGGTTCAGGAGTCCTATGGCTTGGGGGTAGAAGCTGTTAACCTCTTGGCGCACGGATCCCTTTAACGGGATCATTTTCGTTAACAACCGCTGAATTGCAGAGCGCCAAATTCAAAAAGAATACTAAAAATATTTATTTTCATTAAATCACAAGTGAAATATACCGAAACACAGCTTAGCTTGTTGTTAATCCACCTATCGTTTCAGATTTTGAAAATATGCTATACAGCGAAAGCAATCCAAGCGTTTGTGAGTTTATCGATCACTAGACAAAACATTACGAACAGCTAGCAGCAATGTAGATTGGTCACGAAAGTCCGAAAAGCAATAAAATTAATCGCTTACCTTTGATGATCTTCGGATGTTTACACTCACGAGACTCCCGGTTACACAATAAATGTTCCTTTTGTTCGATAAATATTATTTTTATATCCAAAAACCTCCATTTGGTTGGTGCGTTATGTTCAGAAATCAACAGGATCCAGCAGTCATGAAGGGATGAGGAAAATTCCAAATAGTATCCGTAAAGTTCGTAGAAACATGTCAAACGCATTAACTAATCAAAGGACACCTGGCCATCCATTGACACGTTTTGATAAATCTCGCTCATTTTTCAGAATAAAAGCTTGAAACTATGTCTAAAGCCTGTTCACAACCTGTGGAAGCCACTGGAAAAGGAATATGGATGATATCCCTTTAAATGGAGGATAGGCAGGCAATGGAACAGGGATTTTTCAAAATAAGAGCCACTTCCGGGTTGGATTTCCTCAGGTTTTCACCTGCAAAATCAGTTCTGTTATACTCACAGACAATATTTTGACAGTTTTGGAAACTTTAGAGTGTTTCCTATCCTAATCTGTCAATTATATGCATATTCTAGCATCTGGGCCTGAGAAATAGGCCGTTTACATTAGGAACGTTATTTTTCCAAACATAAAAATTCTGCCTCCTAGCTTCAAGAAGTTAACAAGAAGTGCATCTTTAAAATGGTGTGAAATACATGTATGTTTGAGGAATTTTAATTATGAGATTTCTGTTTGAATTTGGCGCCCTGCACTTTCACTGGCATATCAATCCCGTTAGCGGGATCGCAGCCATAAGAAGCTAGAATTTGGAAAATATCAAATGTTTGCAAATTCATAACACATTGTACATTTGGCAAATTCGTAAGACATTGTACGAATTGCAATTCGCAACATATCATACTAAATGGGTGGTAGGCTTTGTTACTTTGGTCCCAGCTCTCTGCAGGTCATTCACTAGGTCCCCCCGTGTGGTTCTGGGATTTTTGCTTACCGTTCTTGTGATCATTTTGACCCCACAGGGTGAGATCTTGCGTGGAGCCCCAGATTGAGGGAGATTATCAGTGGTCTTGTATGTCTTCCTTTTCCTAATAATTGCTCCCACAGTTGATTTCTTCAACCCAAGCTGCTTACCTATTGCAGATTGTCTTCCCAGCCTGGTGCAGGTCTACAATTTTGTTTCTGGTGTCCTTTGACAGCTCTTTGGTCTTGGCCATAGTGGAGTTTGGAGTGTGACTGTTTGAGGTTGTGGACAGGTGTCTTTTATACTGATAACAAGTTCAAACAGGTGACATTAATACAGGTAACGAGTGGAGGACAGAGGAGCCTCTTAAAGAAGAAGTTACAGGTCTGTGAGAGCCAGAAATCTTGCTTGTTTGTAGGTGACCAAATACTTATTTTCCACCATAATTTGCAAATAAATTCATAAAAAATCCTACAATGTGATTTTCTGGATTTGTTTTTCTTATTTTGTCTGTCATAGTTGAAGTGTACCTATGATGAAAATTACAGGCCTCTCTCATCTTTTTAAGTGGGAGAACTTGCACAATTGGTGGCTGACTAAATACTTTTTTGCCCCACTGTATGTACTTTGCCAATAACATGTTAACACACTGTATTGTGATGATAATTTCCTATTATGCAATAGGCCTTAAAGGCTGCAGGTAAGGGTGTGGTCGGAGGCGTGTCCAACTCACAGGTGGCATCTTGAATTAGGCCTTATTGTTTGAGGAGAGCCTATAACCCCACTGCAGTGTTTCAGGTGTTACATTTATGGTAATGTCACAGCAGTGTGTAAGAGGGAGATTCCCATATGTGTGAAGCATGCAGAAGGGCATGGGATAGAGGATGGGGTAGTTTCGGTGGATAAAGTTGTGTGTATAAACTGTAGGGGTGCCCATGTTGCTGGGAATCGGAAGTGTCCAATGCGAGAGAGACAGGTTAAGGTGGCTAGGGTCAGCGTAGCGCAGAGGGTGTGGTATGCTGAGGCAGTGAAAAAGTAGAGGAGGATGGGTCAAGGGATCCCTGTGAAGAGTAGATCTGTGCCAGCACAGAGAGATAGGCCAACGAGTGATATATGCTTCAGTAAGGTTGGCTGCTTAGCTTTCATAGCAATGTTTATCAACTGTACCACAGGAATGGAATGTAAATCACAGAAAACACTTGGGTGTACGTGATTTGACTTCAGAAGAGTTACAGGGTGTTGGCCTGGTGTAGGACCAGACAGGGTTAATTTAGTTGAATAGGGTGGTGGGTTTTTAATGACGGTAGGGTAGGGTAAGTTCTTTCCCCCTCATTTTGTGTCACAAAGTATAATGGATCAATACACCAGTCCAGTTGGTGGCGGTAATGCAACATATTGGATGCCAACTGCCATAAAACCTAATTGAAGAAGAGCCTGGCAATGTGTCTTTGGGTTGGAAGAAGCATGGCAGAGGTGTGTGGGCTTGCGACTAGGATATTTTTTTTTTTAGACCACGTGACAAGGAGGAAAATTTAAGACAGAACCATTTGTATAGTTCGATACTATAGTGGATGAATGAGCGGACGATGAGACAGTCTATAGGGAGGAGGTCAGAGACCTGACAGTGTGGTGCCAGGACAACAACCTCTCCCTTAATGTGAGCTTAGACAAAGGAGCTGATCGTGGACTATAGGAAACAGACCCCCATTAACATTGACAGGGCAGAAGTGGATCGGGTCAAGAGTTTCAAGTTCCTTGGTGTCCACATCACCAACAAACTATCATGGTCCAAACACACCAAGACAGTTGTGAATAGGGCACGACAACATCTTTTCCCCCCAGGAGACTGAAAAGATTTGGCATGGGTCCCCAGATCCTCAAAAAGTTCTATAGCTGCACCATCGGGAGCATCCTGACTGGTTGCATCACCGCCTGTTATGGCAACTGCTCGGCAGGCGCTACAGAGGTTAGTGTGTATGGCCCAGTATATCACTGGGGCCAAGCTTCCTGACATCCAGGACCTATATACTAGGCGGTGTCAGAGGAAGGCCCACAAAATTGTCAAAGACTTTCAGTTACCCAAGTCATAGACTGTTCTCTCTGCTACTGCATGGCAAGCGTCAAGTCTAGGACCAAAAGGCTCCTTAACAGCTTCTATCCCCAAGCCATAAGACTGCTGAACAATTAATCAAATGGCCACCCGGACTATTTAGATTGACCCCCCCCCCCCCCCCCCCCCCATATTACCTCGACAAACCTGTACCCCTGCATATTGACTCGGTACTGGTACCCCCTGTTTATGGCCTCGTTATTGTTACTCGTTATTGTTATGTAATTTTCTTGTGTTACTTTCAGATGTTTTATTTGTTTTACTTGAGTCTATTTAGTAAATATTTTCTTAACTCTATTTCTTGAAGTGCTTTGTTAGTTAAGGGCTTGTAAGTAAGCATTTCCTGGTAACGACTACACCTGTTAGATTCGGCGCATGTGACAAATAAAATGTGATTTGATCTAATTCCGCCGATTTCAAAAGTCGGTCCTCCAGAAAGTGGAGAGCAACACTTATTCAGTTCTACTACGTGATGTCTTTCAAAAAAGCCAAGTTAGAAAGGTTTTCCTACACATACTGACCAGCTCATGTTATAGACATAAGCTTTCTACATGGCAGACCAATCCAAACTCATCTCTCGGCATGTCCAGCCCACTCATTATCTCAGCCAATCATGGCTAGCGGGAAGGTTGCTCACTTTTTATTTTTTTTATTTCACCTTTATTTAACCAGGTAAGCTAGTTGAGAACAAGTTCTCATTTACAACTGCGACCTGGCCAAGATAAAGCAAAGCAATGTGACAGAAACAACAACAGAGTTACACATGGAATAAACAAGTGTACAGTCAATAACACAATTAAAAAAAGTCTATATACAGTGTTTGAAAATGGCATGAGGAGGTAAGGTAATAAATAGACCATAGTAGCAAAGTAATTACAATTTAGCAGATCAACACTGGAGTGATAGATAAGCAGATGATGGTGTGTAAGTAGTGATACTGGTGTGCAAAAGAGCAGCAAAGTAAATAAAAACAATATGGGGACGAGGTAGGTACTTTGGGTGGGCTATTTACAGATGGACTATGTACAGCTGCAGCGATCGGTGAGCTGCTCAGATAGCTGATGTTTAAAGTTAGTGAGCGAATGTAAGTCTCCAGCTTCAGCGATTTTTGCAATTCGTTCCAGTCACTGGCAGCAGAGAACTGGAAGGAACGGTGGCCAAAGGTGGCTTTGTGGATGACCAGTGAGATATACCTGCTGGAGCGCGTGCTACGGGTGGGTGTTGTTATCATGACCAGTGAGCTGAGATAAGGCGGAGCTTTACCTAGCATAGACTTATAGATTACCTGAAGCCAGTGGGTCTGGCGACGAATATGTAGCGAGGGCCAGCCGACTAGAGCATACAGGTCGCAGTGGTGGGTGGTATAAGGCGCGTTGGTAATGAAACGGATGGCACTGTGATAGATTACATCCAATTTGCTGAGTAGAGTATTGGAAGCTATTTTGTAGATGACACCGCCGAAGTCGAGGATCGGTAGGATAGTCAGTTTTACTAGGGTAAGTTTGGCAGCGTGAGTGAAGGAGGCTTTGTTGCAAAATAGAAAGCCGATTCTAGATTTGATTTTGGATTGGAGATGTTTGATATGAGTCTGGAAGGAGAGTTTACAGTCTAGCCAGACACTTAGGTATTTGTAGTTGCCCACGTATTCTAGAACAGAACCGTCCAGAGTAGTGATGCTAGCCGGGCGGGCGGGTGCGGGCAGCGAACGGTTGAAAAGCATGCATTTGGTTTTACTAGCGTTTAAGAGCAGTTGGAGGCCTAGGAAGGAGTGTTGTATGGCATTGAAGCTCATTTGAAAGTTAGTTAACACAGTGTCCAAAGAAGGGCCAGATGTTTACAGAATGGTGTCGTCTGCGTAGAGGTGGATCAGGGAATCACCCGCAGCAAGAGCGACATCGTTGATATATACAGAGAAAAGAGTCAGCCCGAGAATTGAACCCTGTGGTATCCCCATAGAGACAGCCAGAGGTCCGGACAACAGGCCCTTCGATTTGACACACTGAACTCTGTCTGCGAAGTAGTTGGTGAACCAGGCGAGGGAGCCATTTGAGAAACCAAGGCAATTGAGTCTGCCGATAAGAATACGGTGATTGACAGAGCCAAAAGCCTTGGCCAGGTCGATGAAGATGGCTGCACAGTACTATCTTTTATCGATGGCGGTTATGATATCGTTTAGTACCTTGAACGTGGCTGAGGTGCACCCATGATCAGCTCGGAAACCGGATTGCACAGCGGAGAAGGTACGGTGGGATTCGAAATGGTCAGTGATCTGTTTATTAACTTGGCTTTCAAAGACTTTAGAAAGGCAGGGCAGGATGGATATAGGTCTATACCAGTTTGGGTCTGGAGTGTCACCCCCTTTGAAGAGGGGGATGACTGCGGCAGCTTTCCAATCTTTGGGGATCTTGGACGATACGAAAGAGAGGTTGAACAGACTGGTAATAGGGACTAAACCAACTAGGCTCGTAATTTAACAATTTTATTTGTATTTACTGATGGCATACAATATTGTTATTATGGCACATGAAAGTTCACATGTTCAAGAAGGCATTTCTGTCAAAATACGTATTTTGATTTAAATAAAACGTTTACGTTCAAATGGCTCTCATTTGAAGTAGTGACGCACGGCATATGCCTAGCCAAGTTTCCTGAAACTATTCACATATGTTGTACATTATACCCGAATTTACATCATCAAGTTTTTTTTTTCTGCCCGACATCAGTTGAAACACAACATGGTCTTGAATACAGGGTAGGTTTCATGTTTGGACTGATACTAAAATATGTACAATAATATGTACTAAAATAAATAAAAATATAAAACATTTAAATGGTAGCACAGATAGTTGGAAGTCCACACATCAGAGAATGTTTACTTGAATGGGAATATGTATTTTAAATTACACTGTCAATGATTGATAGGAAACCTAATGAAATGATAGAAATATAGATAATAGAATATACAGGACCATTTAGATGACATTCGACGGTGGATGAAACGGCGGTCATCTTTGTGGTAGTAATAAGAAGTTGACATTTCTATGAAATTGCAATTGCAATGGCGTACCAGCTAAATTGCAGTGCTCTGAAGGGATAGGTCCATTCTATGAACTATTTAAGTTGTGTCTCAACTGATGGCATGACACAGATGATGTGAAATAGGGTCTAAGCAACAACATGTGCATATGAAAAAAATCAGAGTTTACAAGTTGTTGGATGATCGACGTTAAATGTTTAAAAATGACAATTGTTATTAAATAAATATTTTTGATACAATTGACATCACTGTATGCTTTTAAATTATATCAAACTCAAATGTTTATATTTTCAAGTGATGAAGACTTGAATATCTCATATTATGGTGAGGCATGCAAAAAGGTCAACTTTGAGCACTTTTATCTCCTGAATGTTTTGGCATTCAGGTCCAAAAGTTACTTTTTGACCACTTCTTCCATGGGCAAACATATGGAAAGTTTTGTTTAAATCAAAAGGGATGCTGTCAAAAAAAATACAAATTCGAATGGGTTTACCCCTCTACTCACACCTTGTGGGGAATTGTTATATGCCAGATGGGTGCACAGTAATCCCCCCCAAAATCAAATGCCTTCAAACCAAATCCAGGAAAGTTTATGTATGATTTGAACACGGCCGGTGTTTAAATGTTTCATCGTTACCTTGGCTTAAATTTTATGTTAGGTTTTGAACTTGAGTTCAAGTTGAATTTAAAGTGAAGATGGAGTTCAGGGGTGATAGGTAGCCTAGTGGTTAGCGCGTTGGGTCAGTTATTGAAGGGTCGCTAGTTCCAATCCCCAAGCTGACTAGTTGAAATATCTGTTGATTTGCCCTAGAGCAAGGCACTTAAACTGAATTGCTCCAGGGTCCCCGTTGATATTGGCAAACCCTGAATGTGATCCCACTCTCCGAGGGTGTCTCAAGGGGAGTTGGGATATGCAAAAACTCATTTCCAATTCACACAAGTATAATACACAGTTGTACATGTGTGAAATAGGACAAATATAAGCACCCACCAAATTAATATTTATAATGTGCAGCACTTTTCTCCCCCACAAATTTCTTGACTTAAGCTTGGTGATAGTTTGTTTCCATGTGTACAGGTAAATAAATTATGTGTCTTTATGTGTTTTAACGTCTTGCTTTAGCTAAGAACAAAAATGCATCGGAAAATGGTTAAAGCAGATGACACTCAGAACTACGTTGTTGTAAAGATTGATGTTTTAAGGGAAGAAAAGTAACCGTATCTAAGCTATATGTAAAAAAAAACAGCCTTATATCTATGTGGAGGGTAAGTTCCACATTTTGACCGGATGGTTGGCCATTAGAGAAAAGACCACAACAGTCTCTTGTTAGTAATCCTCAGGTATTTTTATTCCCGACCCATGAAAATGACAATAGAAGAAGCAGAGAGGTACATATTGTCACGTTCCTGACCTGTTTTCTCTTGTTTTTGTATGTGTTTAGTTGGTCAGGGCGTGAGTTGGGGTGGGCATTCTATGTATTGTGTTTCTATGTTGGGTTTAATGTGTTGCCTGATATGGTTCTCAATTAGAGGCAGGTGTTTGACGTTTCCTCTGATTGAGAACCATATTAAGGTAGGCTGTTCTCACTGTTTGTTTGTGGGTGATTGTCTTCCGTGTCTGTGTATGTCGCACCACACGGGACTGTTTCGTTTTCGTTCTCGTTCGTGTTTGTAGTCTGTTCCTGTTCGTGCGTTCTTCGTGTTATTATTGTAAGTTCGTAAGTTCAGGTCTGTCTACTTCGTTTATTGTTTTGTAGGTTGTTCAAGTGTTCAATGATATTTTCGTTTTCGTTATTATTATTAAAATTCATTATGTATTCATCACACGCTGCGCCTTGGTCCGCTCATTCACCACAAGACGACCGTTACACATATAGTATATTCGGGAAGTATTCAGACCCCTTCCACATTTACACATTTTGTTACGTTACAGCCTTATTCTAAAGTTCTTTTTTAAATGTTTGTTAATAAATAAACAAAAATACCCTTTGCTATGAGACTCGAAATTGAGCTCAGGTGCATCCTGTTTCCATCGATCATCCTTGATATATTTCTACAACTTGATTGGAGTCCATCTGTGGTAAATTCAATTGATTGGACATAATTTGGAAAGGCACACACCTGTCTATATAATGTCCAACAGTTGACAGTGCATGTCAGAGCAAAAACCAAGCCATGAGGTCGAAGGAATTGTCCGTTGAGCTCCAAGACAGGATTGTGTCGAGGCACAGATCTGTGGAAATGTACTAAAAATGTCTGCATTATTGAAGGTCCCCAAGAACACAGTGGCCTCCATCATTCTTTAATGGAAGAAGTTTAGAACCACCAACACTCTTCCTAGAGCTGACCACCCGGCCAAACTGAGCAATCGGGAGAGAAGGGCCTTGGTCAGGGAGGTGACCAAGAACCCAATGGTCACTCTGACAGAGCTCCAGAGTTCATCTGTGGTGATGGTTGTCCTTCCGGAAGGTTCTCCATCTCTGCAGCACTCCACCAATCAGACCTTTATGGTAGAGTAGCCAGACGGAAGCCACTCCTCAGTAAAAGGCACATGACAGCCCGCTTGGAGTTTGCTAAAAGGCACCTAAAGGACTCTCAGACCATGATGAACAAGATTCTCTGGTCTGATGAAACCAAGATTGAACTCTGACCTGAATGCCAAGCGTCACGTCCGGAGTAAACCTGGCACCATCCCTACGGTGAAGCATGGTGGTGGCAGCATCATGCTGTGGAGATGTCTTAAAGCGGCATGGACTGGGAGACGAGTCAGGATCAAGGCAAAGATGTACGGAGAAAAGTACAGAGAGAGCAGGTTTTCATTAAGGATCAAGAGCGCTCAGGACCTCAGACTGAGGCGAAGGTTCACCTTCCAACAGGACAACAAGACTAAGCACAGAGCCAAGACAACACAGGAGTGGCTTCAGGACAGGTCTCGGAATGTCCTTGAGTGGCTCAGCCAGAGTCGGGACTTGAACCCAATCAAACATCTCTGGAGAGACCTGAAAATAGCTGTGCAGCGACGCTCCCCATCCAACCTGACAGAGCTTGGGAGGATCTGCAGAGAAGAATGGAAGAAACTCCCAATACAGGTATGCCAAGCTTGTAGCGTCATACCCAAGAATCGCTGTAATCGCTGCCAAAGGTGCTTCAACAAAGTACTGAGTAAAGGGTCTGAATACTTATGTAAATGTGATATTCAGTTTTTAAGTTTTAATACATTTGCAAACAATTCTAAAAGCTTTTGCTTCATCGTTGGGGTATTGTGTGTATATAGATGAGGGGGGAAAAACATTTCAATCCATTTTAGAATAAGGCTGTAACGTAATAAAACGTGGAAAAAGTCAAGGGGTCTGAAAACTTTCCAAAAGTACTGAATGATCAAGGGAATGCTAGTGGGAGAGAGGAAAAGACTTGCAGGCTGCGGTGGGCATTGGAAAGGTTGATGTAGCTTCAGCAATGAACATCTCATAAAAAGTGCTATCTTTATGATTTAGGAACATATTCTATCCCTGCCTGCTAACGGTCAAGTTTAAAATCACCTGCTCCATCAAAGTCAGACCCACCCCAAATATATACTCATGTATGTTTAGAATGTGTGAAGACCCTACTTTTAATTGGAGATTTAGTGTTGTGGGAATGGCAAGAATGCATTGAAAGGATGGATTCTCAATGTGAAAGGTATTTAAAGACATTCTCTCAAAGGTAGTTGTTCTTTATTATTTACAAAATAAAATAATTTGAGTAAGTCATATAATGTGAAATGACCTGAGAGTATTGCTCAATGTAAATAATAACTTATATGTATTTGAACCAGTAATATTACTTAATATAACTTCCCTTGTATAACTACATGTTGTATGACTCAATTGCCTACAATGAGGTTTCAAAGCATAGCGACATCTTGCAGCATTGTAGTTAAAATTAGAGTTATACTTCTCCGTTTTAAGAGGAAGCCATAAACTTGAGTGGGTCCGTAGGGTTAGCTTCTGACTCATCTTTAAGGTCACTTTGCCATCATAGCTCACATGGTAAGGGGGGACTTTGTGTCTTTCTTTTCTCAGAAGTCTCCAAAGATGGACAACTTAAATTTCTCTCAGACCTAATAGAAATTTAACACGGCCCATAACTCTATAGTGGTCTCCAAGCTGCCATTAGCGTGTGGTAGCAGCTAGGACCCTGGAGGAAATAGCGTCAGATGTCATTTACTTTACTGTTCTCTTCTTATCTTTTTCATTTCTTCCCCATCCCTGTTCCCATATCTTTTCATGATGTTTGCTGTCATTGGCAGTGGCTTGAGTGGCCATGCCGCTGAAATATTGATTCCCACCCTCCCTTCTTTCTCCTTTTTTCATCAACCTCCTCTCCTGTCGCATCAGAGGGCTCAAGCTGACGCATGACTGGCCCACTTCTCCGGCAGCTCATCCCCCTTTGTTCTCTCTCTCTCTTTTTCTCTCTCACTTTCATTTTTCCCCCCAACTCGATTCCGACGTTTATTCTGTTGGTCTGCCACAGCGCTTCCGACAGCTACACTCCTTTATAGTAGAGGATTTCCCTCCGTTTGCTCTGTTCTTCCCTCCATCCATCAATACCGCAGAGCCTTTGTTCCAGACACTTTGTTGACTGCCTCGCTCGCTCACCCTCTTCTCATTCCTGGCGACAACACACAAATAACTATAAAGTTGGACTATTAGTGGGGTCACAGCAAAGTGAAAGTCTTTTTCAAGCAAAGCATTGACAGAAATTTGGCCAAACAGTGAGGTGCCACTAACTAGAACACAACCGATAAAAGCCTAACATTGGCTAGAAACAATCTGTGAAAGCTGAACACTAGCAGAAACCGACCCGTATAAAGCCTAACACGACAGATGTAGAATCTTAATTTCAGTCGTTTTGCTACAGCAGGAAAATAATCAGATACGGGGAATGTGAAATATTATGTGGTTTATAATTAATGGCCATTTTTGTAGTGATTGATACATTTTTAAACCTCAAATAAACTATAAGTTTAACATTTCCTGCATTGCTGCAAAGTTCTCCTGCAAAAGAGTGATCAAATTAAGGTCCACATCTGTAGCTCGAAACAAATTTGAAAAGCTTAATACTAGCGAGAAACCCCCCGTAAAAACCCAAAGAACACTTTTCCTCCATTCGACTTTACATGATTACAAAATGTGCAGCTCACCCATTAATGACTACACACCTAACAGATGCCCAAATACGGGAGCTGGAGGGGATATTAGCAATGTAACTTTACAGGCATTCATTAGCTGTAAACAAATACACCTGTCTCTGTTTACTATCTTGGCTATATTGCTTCTGACAACACACTGACACCTAGTCACAAACACAGAAGATGACCCATTCATCTTTATTGCAATTGTAATCGCTCTAAACATCCTAGAGGGCTGCTATCCCCCCAAGACAAAAAACAAGACAACAGTGTCCCCCACGAACATGGTTCATGGTTCAGGCCTCGTAAACCCATTGGTCTCGAGAGAGGAACCCAAGATCCTATGGCCCAGTCCACACTATCATACGTGTGTTAATTGTGTTTCTTGGGCTCTCTAATATACAGTAGGTGTATTTGACCATGATAACAGCAGACACGATGCAAACCACAATTAAAATGTGTGTGTGTGTGCTACGGAGGCTACCTGGCTGGAATAATGACTGTTATATTAGGACTAGGCGTCCCGTCAGCGCGACACCTGTCGACAACATCCGGCAAAATTGGAGGGCGCACAATTCAAATAAATAATCGTAATATTAAACATTTATGAACATACAAGTATCTTATATTGGTTAAAATCTTAAATTCTTGTTAATCTGCATTGGCTTTACAAATAATTACAATAGGCTTTACAGCGAAAGCATACCATGCGATTGTTTGAGGATGGTGCCCCACATCAACATATTTTTTGACCAGCACAGGCTTCATAAAATCACAAATAGCGATTAAATAATCACTTACTTTTTAAAATTCTTCCTCTGTTTGCAATCCAAAGGGTCCCAACTACACATGCATGGTCGTTTAGTTAGATAAAATCCTTCTTTATATCCCAAAGAGTCAGTTTAGTTGGCGCCATCGATTTCAGTAATCCACTCGTTCAACATGCAGACAAAGGAATCCAAAAAGCTACCGCTAAACTTTGTTAAAACAAGTCAAACTACGTTTCTATTTAATCCTCAGGTACCCTAAAATTTAATTAAACTATAATATTTCAAATGGAAAGAAGTATGTTCAATAGAAAAGTAAAATTAGCAAGTGTGCGTCCTCTTCGTCGTGCGCTCACAGACTGATTTCCAACTGTGACTCCTTGTACCTAAACTCAAAATTATTCCTCATTTTGGTAGAAACAAGCCAGAAACCTTGAACAAAGACTGTTGACATCTAGTGGATGCCATAGGAATTGCAATCTGGGAGCTGGAATTGCATAGGACCAATAGCTTTCCATTGAAAGAGCATGGGATCTCAACAACAAAAAAATATTCCGGTTGGTTTTACTTTGGATTTTCGGCTACCATATCAATTGTGTTATAGTCTCATACATTATTTTCTATTCAATGCTACCAATTATATGCATATCCTGGCTTCTGGGCCTGAGTAACAGGCAGTTTACTCTGGGCACGTCAGTCAGGCGGAAATTCTGAAAAAAGGAACCCAGCCCTAAGAAGTTAATGGTTGTGAATAAAGGAGGCTGCATTGTGGAGTGGGGAGACAGGCAGGTGCTGGGCTGATCAACATAGTGACAATGTAAATGGAGGAAGACTCAGGGAGGAGCCCTGGATGATCATCTTGATTTTCACTCAGTTCCTTTTCCAATAGTGACCGACCGGCTCAAATCGGTCTTATGTAGCAAAATGTAAAATTGTTATTAAACTCTTTGTTTAGGCTCTGGTTTGTAACCAACAGGGGTACACATGGCATGCTCACTCACAGGCACACACAGCCACACATACTCTCAAACACACGCACGGACACGTTTTTGAAGGATAAACCCCTTTGTCAACTAGTAAAGATAATTTTGGTAAATTATGATAGAGTAAAATATAGTAAAAGATGATAAATCTATAAGATGTGCCCATGCTATCCCTTCAGTGAAAGAGGGAGGGAGGGAGAGATGGTGGAGGGATAAGAGGCTGAAGGATGCTCTCCGTCCTCAGCGAGAGGCCAGGCCAGAAAGGGTCAATTAGAAGTGTCCTTTCCTGGGGGAAGAAAGGAAAAAGTTCCTATCTTCATCAGCAACCCCCAAAGCTGACAACCAGCTACACAGTTACTCAAGATAAGGTCTATTCTGGTTGATTGAGGGAAAAAAGCCATTTGTTAATTTATTTATTTCATGTCGCCAAGGTTATGATGCATTACACTCATAAGACTCCCCTATTCAAATAAACCAGCTAACCAGCTTTCTGGGCTAAGTCAAAAGCACCACTGCAGGATGTGCACATTTGGGTTCATGTTCTTGACTAAGCAAAGTGTACAGCATGCCTAAGCAGTTAATTGAAACCAAGTGAAGCCTAAAATTGTGATGAAATGACAGGGAGAGACGGTGAGTATCATTTCTGTATAAAAAACATACTCTTAAAATGCAAACCTATCAACACTATATACCTGCGTTTCAACAGTGTTGACAATTTTGAAGGAGTCATGCAGTCCTTCACCATCCCATTCCTAAGGAGACGCCCTTATATTGAATGCAAACAACAGACCAGACCCCAGTTCTTCATAGATAGTTTCCATAACCTTTCTCAACAGAGGAATAACAGAGCAGAGACACGATCTGCCTACTGCTCCCCCGCTGTCACTCGACATAAACAAGACAGTAACATGGCGCCAGTTACTGTGCCGTCAACATAGGAATCTGCCAACTTCTGAGCCCCAATGCATTTCCAAAAAGGTCAACCTGACAGTCGTCCTCTCCTCAATCTGCAGCTCCATTTCAGTCAATCTTCTGTGCAACTCCCGGGTTTCTGCCTGGCATGGGATGAGAAGATTTGCGTTTTAGCCATGATTTGCAAAGACAGAGGCGGGGCGGGCTGCTAGCTGCTGCCTGTCTGCCGGTGGGGGACCTTCACAGCCATGTTATCACAATGGAAGGTCACAACAAGGCCTCCTCCTGAAACCCCCCGTCGGATCGATCCGGACTGTCTCTTTTTTTCCTCTTTATTTATCTCAGTGGACATGGTGCTCCTGGTGTTTTTCGAGGGCAATGGTGTGGGTGAGATTAGGATCTATTAATGTTGTAGATATCCGCCCTCTCTCTCTCTCGCCCTCCTAGGATAGCCTGGCGAGAGTCCAGAGGCATTCTGTAGGAAGCTGGAGGTCGCACAGAGCAGGTTGTGACGTGACACTCCGGGGTCGCCACCATTAGGCCATGTAATTTGCTAACTCGTAGGGAACAGTGAAAAGCTTTTGGCCTTTCCTGATAGAAATTGCAAAGCCATTAGGTTGGGTAGAGGGAAAAGAACATCACACAGACTTTTCTGTCATATCCCCTTTGCCTTTTACAGCACAGTATATTAATGGCCAGGTTTTATCACCATTTATCATTTTAACAGTGTAATATAGGGTTGCTCACTCTAAATTTGGGAACAAAACAATTGTGAGATAGAGATGCTCTGTTGTGAGATCAGTGCAATACCGACAGAGATAATGTTTCTCTCTGAGCTGATTCAATTAAGAGTTTCTTTGAAGTAAGAGAGAATGAAATGGACGATTCATAGCCTTTTCTCTCTGACATATGCCTGCACACACACTTCTGAAAATGTGTGCTTGAACACGCATAAAATTAATACACACACACACACACACACACACACACACACACACACACACACACACACACACACTCACCTCTTCTCTCCTGCCCCATGCACCAAAACATAATCAAATAATTCTCCATTGCGCCACCATCATGTTCAATTAGCCCCACACTTTCCTAGCTTTTATCTCTTTAAGCAGAGTCCTCATCTGTTATTTATGTGTCATAGGCCCCAACATGAATTATTCAATGGGCAGGGGGAAGTTACTGCTCCTGTCTCTCCCTGGCCAGACCGTAAATCCAGGAAGAGGGGAGAGGGGGGAGAGAGAGTGGAGTGAGATAGGGCGAGGGTGCATGGGAGAGGGAGACAGGGGGAAGAGAAGTGAGAGAGAGGGGGAGGGAGAAAGGGGAAGTGAGAGGGTGGATGGGGAGGGAGAGCGGAGTGGGGCGAAAGGGGGAAGGAGAGAGGATGCAGGGAGGGAAGTGGTCTCAGGAGGGCCGTAGGCTCACACAGGCAAGATCATATAGTCACCAGTAGAATGCTGTATTTATAACAGTGGTCTGCCGGAAGGAGGCTGCAGAGTGAGAAAAGGATTCCCCCCCTCACACCAACACCAGCTGAATTTTGGTTAAGGGGCACACACAAACTACACACGCACACTACACACACAGACCCATCAAGATGTACCCTGCATTGTACACATAAACAAAGTTTATTATTTTGTAAAAACAAACATCTCACAACCCCGCCCCACCCTCCCCCACACACACATTGACATCACCACATACTCATTATAAACTATGCCATAAAACCCACCATTCTCTCTCTCTTTCTCTCTCAGTCTGGTGTTTCAGCAGGACGTCTGCATCGCAGAATATCAATGGAGTAATGAGGCGAGGGCACTTTGTGACGCGCTGCAACATTGACTCTTTGGGAAAACATGGGGAGCGAAACGACACGGTTAAGATAGAACCCATAACACCCCGTGTATGTCCTAAATGACACCCTATTCCCTTTATAGTGCACTACTTTTTACGTTTCAAGCTGTATTTGTCGCATAAACAAGTACAGCGAAATGCTTAAATTGCGAGCCCTACCTCTGATGATACAGTGTTGCAACGTGCACTGATTAAAAAGGAAATTAATGCTTTACTCAAGCAACAGTCAGAATTTCAATTACACAGGACTAGGCAAAGGTATTATTTCCATGGCTCTAGACAAAGTCACCTGCTTGCAATGAAACTTTGCTGATATCCTCCATTAAATCTAAAGAGTGTGTTGTTTTATTTGATCCCACTCAAATGAATTCAGTATTTCGCAGCCTTTTATACTGAACTTTATAGTTCCGAAATAGAACATGACAAAAAAAGTGTGAAGAATTTCTTAAGTAAGTTAATCTCCCACATCTATCTAACATTGATTCGGATGCCATTAATGCACAGATTTCCCTTGTAGAACTTAAAGAAGCCGTACAAGAAATGCAAAAAAAAAAGTCTCCAGTGTTGGATTGCCTTCCTCCTGAGTTTTTCCTTATGTTTTGGGAACTTTTGGGCCTTTTACTGTTGGACATGATACAGTTTTCCATTAATGAAGGCTCTTTCTTTAGGGACGTTAATATTGCACTTATCTCTCACCTATTGAAAAAAGGGAAGGACCCAACAATGAGACAATTTTAGACCTTTGTCATTGCTCAACTCCGATGTAACGATCTATGCTAAGGTACTCTCTCGGCACATCCAAGCCCATAATGTATACTCTTGTCCATTGCGATCAGACTGGCTTTATTAGGAATCGCTTAGGAACAGCTATCCGGATGTTTGTCCCAGACTCTGCATGTGCTCATGTTCTGGAATGGGCACATTCCTCGAGACTTACCTATCATCCTGGCTCCCGTCGGACCTTGGCTTTCATCCGACAACGTTTTTGGTGGCCCACCATGTTTCCTGACGTCTCTGCGTTCGTTGCGGCCTGTACTGTGTGTGTGCAGAACAAGACTCCGCGGCAAGCCCCGGCTGGCCTCCTTCAGCCCCTCACCGCCCCTGGTTCCATATGTCCTTGGACTTCGTCACAGGCCACCCTCTGTCAGATGGCAACACCACCATCCTTACGGTGGTGGATAGGTTTTCCAAAGTCGCGGTCCTCAGTTCTCGTCCCGGTTCTGGAAGGCGTACTGCACCCTCATTGGGTTGTCGGCCAGCCTGTCCTTTGGTTTTCATCCTCAGTCTAACAGCCAGTCGGAGTGAGCCAATCAGAACTCTTCGCTGCCTCATCTCCACCAATTCCACCACCTGGAGCCAGCAACTCGTGTGGTTGGAATATGCCCTCAACACCCTTCCCTGTTCTGCTATGGGTCTCTCACCTTTTGAGTGTTCCCTGGGATATCAGCCCCTGCTCTTCCCAGAGGAAGAGGTCAGCATACCTTCTGCCCAGATGTTCGTCCGTCGCTGTCGCCGTACCTGGAAAAGAGCCCGGGCCGCTCTTCTCAAGGCCACCTACAGGTATCGACGACAGGCGGATCGCCACCGGCCCCCTGCTCCCCGCTATCGTCTTGGGCAGAGGGTATGGCTGTCCACTCGGGAACTGCCCCTCTGGGTGGAGTCCCGCAAACTTTCCCTCGTGTTTTATTGGACCTTTCCCCATCTCTAAGGTCCTTAGCCCCTCTGCTGTTCTTCTTCAGTTGCCCCGCACTCGCCGAAAACATCGCACTTTTCATGTGTTTAGGATTAAACTTATGTCTCACAGCCCTTTGTCTCCTGTTTCCTACCAGCGTGTTCCCGTGTTTCCTGTGCTCCAGTTTTTCTTTCTCTTGGTTTTCCCAATTCTGACCTTTCTGCCTGTCCTGATTTTGCCCGCTGTCCTGTACCTGCCTGACTTTGATTTAGCTTACGACCGTTTGCCTGCCTTGACTTAACTTTTGCCTGCCCCTGTGTTTCACAAATGTGCTTCACAAGTCACATAAATTGCATATAACATGATTTTTAAATGACTACCTCATTTCTGTACCCCACACATACAATTACCTGTAAGGTTCCTCAGTCAAGCAGTGAATTTCAAACACAGATTCAACCACAAAGACCAGGGAGGTTTTCCAATGCCTTCCAAAGATAAGCACCTATTGGTAGATGGCAGTGGCGGTCGGTGCCGTTTAAGATGAGGGAGGATAATATATTTTTTTATGAGCATGGCCTTATTTCTATTACAGCATATTGGTTGACTGTTATTCATATTCCATTCACCCAGCTCAATGTAACATCTACGTTTAGGCTACTACATGATACTCTAATTTTCCCTATACCCATCATGAGGTTGCTACATCAATCTGTTTTCTATGGTAAGCCCTTTTTAATAGGAATCTGGTTACAGTTCCTATGGCTTCCACTAGATGTCAACAGTCTTTAGAAATTGGTTGATGTTTTTCTTTTGAGAAATTAAGAAGTAGCCCTGTTCTTTCCATGTGTCACTCCAGGTGGACTCTAGTCTTTTGGTGCGCGCTACCTGGAACGCACTTCACTTTGTTTTCGTCCGGTATTGAACACAGTTTATCCCGTCTTAAATTTTATCGATTATTTACATTTTACGATACCTTTGGATTAGGAACGTTGTTTGAAATGTTTGTACCAAGTTTACAGGTAACTTATTAGATACTTTGTAGTCATGTTGGGCGAGTTGGAACCGGTGTATTTTCTGAATCAAACGCGCCAAATAAATGGACATTTTGGGGATATAAAGAAGGAATTTATCGAACAAAAGGACCATTTGTGATGATTCTGGGACATTTTGGAGTGCCAACAGAAGAAGATCTTCAAATGTAAGGCTTGAATTATATCGTTATATCTGAGTTTTGTGTTGCACCTGGCTGGTTGAAATCTGATTTTCATGTGTTTGTATGCGGTGTGCTGTCCTCAGATAATCGCATGGTCTGCTTTCGCCGTAAAGCCTTTTTGAATTCTGACACTGTGGCTTGGTTAACAAGAAGTTAAGCTTTATTTTGATGTATTATACATGTATGTTTTGTGAATTTTTATTATCAGTATTTCTGTTTTTGAATTTGGCGCGCTGCAATTTCACTGGATGTTGTCAAAGGAAAGGATCACTAAGTTAAAAGTGCTGAATGGTTTCCCGTAGTGCTGTCTGCTTTGAATAGTGTTCGGTAAAGTCCAGTGAGGAGGTTAATGTAAAACAAATTGTTATATGAAATGCCATCTATTTTAATCCTCAGCAGTTAAATCCAGTTTATAGGTCAGGGACTGGGAGATGACGATGTAGGCTAATAGAAAGTGACCGCCCATGCCTTTATTCCATTGTTAAACTGGTCAGAATATTTCTCCTTTCCTCACTCTGTTCATATCCAGCGAGGGACGACTTCTTCATATAAGAGAGGAACATTTATATTGAACACAAAAGCAGGAAGCATCTCTCCCCGCAGTTTCTCTTGTCTAATCAAACTTTCAATCCCAATGACTTCCACCTGGAGAGACAGGGCCAGGTCCCTTGGAGACCAGGCGGGAGCTCGCTTCAGCGCAATTCTGAGGGGAGCACAGAGAATCAGGCTGCTGCAAATCCCCCCCCCCTTGGGTGTTTTTATATTGTTATAAAAACAGCTGCATTTGAACCTTGGCAGAGCCCTCTTAACACTGTGAATCTAACCTGGAGCTATTTGCTTAGATAATTGTTTAGAAATTGTTAAAAGTGTAGGAACATCGGCCCTCACCCGTGAAGTGCACAACTCAGTCCTATTTAACGGTTTACAATGATTGCACTTTCCCAAAGCGGAATGAAACTGCGAAGGCCAACTCTGAAAATTTTTATAGGACATATTTTATTGAAC
This sequence comes from Salvelinus namaycush, assembly GCF_016432855.1. Lineage (NCBI taxonomy): Eukaryota > Metazoa > Chordata > Actinopteri > Salmoniformes > Salmonidae > Salvelinus > Salvelinus namaycush. The sequence goes on from NC_052326.1 coordinate 35,728,022, forward strand.
AATTCCGCTCAAGCAGGCACCTCGAGCAGGGTTTTCTAAAAACCATAAAGCGATTTATCAGATTCAAGAACAAATGTATATTTAAAGCCTAATAACAGCATTATATACACACGACAGAATGTTTATAAACGACGCTCCAGTGTAGCTCCCATCACTGACCTGCAGTGACATGATAACACGAGGACCCTTACCCTAACTCTTTGTGATTAAGCGAAAGCGTTGATACGGAGCACACAGAGTGTATGTAATAATTCAAACTGGTCTGAATAAGGAGGGATGAGGCGTCCCCTCCGCTCTGCTGACAGACATGATGGGATGCTCAAATGGCACGCTATTCCCTATATAGAGCACTACTTTTGACTAGGCCCCAATGGTACCATTTTCCCTACATAGTGCACGACTTATGATCAGAGCCTTATGGGTCCTGGTCTAAAGTAGTGCACTTTAAAGGTAATAGGGTGCCTTTTTGGATGCAGACGTGGAATTGAACCGTTCACAGCTTTCAGGAGGAAGCATCTTCAAAAACTTCCATCTTTGGATTCTCCTCCAACAGCAGTTTCATTCAACTTGGACTTTTCCTGACTCAATGTACACTATCATGGTCCTGTCAGCAAAATCATGTCCCACACAACCTGTGGTCGCTGTGATGATTGGTCTCTAAAAAGATATATAAGATACAATATTGCAGACCCTAGGAGTAGGCCTAACCTGCGCCTCAAGTTTGGAATTTGATGCCTTCCCTGTTCCCTGTCATCTAATTCATTTAGTGCAGAAACTGGTGGTCTGGCGGTGGTCTGCGATAAGTGTTAATCTTGGTCAGCAGCAGTGTGTGGAGCACAGCCTCATTTCACAACACAGTGGTTGGGAATGATAACATAAAAACAGGCAGGGCAAGGAAAGAAATGGAGAGACCTTTATCGCACATGTGCCAGTATACAGTATCCAAGTGACCAAACGTTCTATCAAATCAAATCAAACGTAATGTTTTTCACATGCGCCGAATACAACAAGTGTAGACCTTACCGTGAACTGCTTACATACAACCCCTTAACCAACAATGCAGTTCAAGAAGAGTTAAGAAAATATTTGCCAAATAAACTAAAGTAAAACATAATTATTTTTTAAAGTAATACAAGAACGTAATAATAGCGAGGCTACATATAGGGGGTAAATAGTCAGTGTGTCATTATAGAGTCAGTGTGCGGGGGTACAGGATAGTTTAGGTAATTTGTACATGTAGGTAGGGGTGAAGTGATTATGCATAGATAATAAACAGCGAGTAGCAGCAGTGTACAAAACAAATGGATGGGGTCAATGTAATAGTTCAGGGGCCATTTGATAAATTGTTCAGCAGTCTTATGTCTTGGGGGTAGAAGATGTTAAGGAGCCTTTTGGTCCTAGATCTGGCGCTCCGGTACCACTTGCCGTGTGGTAGCAGAGAAAACAGTCTATGACTTGGGTGACTGGAGCCTCTGACACTTTTTAGGGCCTTCCTCTGACGTCGCCTATTATATAGGTCCTGGATGGCAGGAAGCTTGGCCCCAGTGATGTACTGGGCCGTACACACTACCCTCTGTAGGACCTTAGGGTCAGATACCGAGCAGTTGCCATACCGGGCGGTGATGCAACCGTTCAGAATGCTCTCGATGGTGCAGCTGTAGAACTTTTTGAGGATCTGGGGACCCATGCCAAATCTTTTCAGTCTCCCAAGGGGGAAAAGGTTTTGTCGTGCCCTCTTCACGACTGTCTTGGTGTGTTTAGACCATGATAATTTGTTGGTGATGTGGACACCAAGGAACTTGAAACTCTCGATCCGCTCCACTACAGCCCCGATGATGTTAATGGGGGCCTGTTCGGCCTGCCTTTTCCTGTAGTCCACGATCAGCTCCTTTGTCTTGCTCACATTGAGGGAGAGGTTGTTGTCCTGGCAACACACTGCCAGTTCTCTGACCTCCTCCCTATAGGCCGTCTCATCGTTGTCGGTGATCAGGCCTATCACTGTGGTGTGTTCAGCAAAGTGAATGATGGTGTTGGAGTCGTGTTTGGCCACACAGTCGTGGGTGAACAGGGAGTACAGGAGGGGACTAAGTACACACCCCTGAGGGGCCCCAGTGTTGAGGATCCGCGTGGCAGATGTGTTGTTGCCTACCCTTACCACCTGGGGTCGGCCCGTCAGGAAGTCTAGGATCCAGTTGCAGAGGGAGGTGTCGAGTCAGAGGGTCCTTAGCTTAGTGATGAGCTTCGTGGGCACTATGGTGTTGAACGCTGAGCTGTAGTCAATGAACAACATTCTCACATAGGTGTTCCTTTTGTCCAGGTGGGAAAGGGAAGTGTGGAGTGCGATTGAGATTGCGTCATCTGTGGATCTGTTGGGGCGGTATGCAAATTGGAGTGGGTCTAGTGTATCCGGGAGGATGCTGTTGATGTTGATGCTGTGTGTGTGTGTGCTTGCGAGAAAAATGTGTTTATTGAAAAATACAGTTTCTTAACTTCTACTGGAAGGAAACACCATTGAATTTCTGACTGAATTCATGATCTATATTCATGCAATTACCATTCCATGTTTAATCATCTCATCTATGTATATCTTTGTCAATTTATTGATTGACACATTTTTTTATATTAACCCGATCTCACAAGAAGAACTCACATTTTCTGAAGTGCAACAGCCTAAGAAACACTCACATTCTCAGAATTACAAAACAACTGATATTTACATGCAAGAGCAACTGGTTAAGTTTAGTCATGCTAGCGAGAGGTTAGAGTAAAGTTAGGTCATCGCATGATAAACCAGTCAGTCTTACATTACATTCTCTAAATTCGTCTCCTAACTGTTTATTTTATCACCTCCAATTATTAAAAAGTAATTGAATAGAGTACAAACTCACCTTCAACAAGGAGCTACAAAATGGAGGGTTTGGGGAACAATAGTAGTATGTCCTCATAAGGAAGTAAGAGAACATTTGTCTGCCAAATCAAAAACATTCCTCAGAGATCCGTGTTTGATGTCCAGAAAGGGAGTGCTCCTGGTTTTAAATGACCTGGCCTCATCAGATTGCCTGGTATTATAACTTAATTAGAACTGTGGAGATAAAATGTAAAGAGGAACAGAGGTACTGGCTGGATATGCAAAACTTAGCATATATTTAGATTAAAGAGGATAAAAAAAAAAATCTCACTCCACCAAAAGCATACTTCAAGTTAAATGAGACACTGACTTGGTCTTGAATGTAACGTTGGAATTTGTTTTATTACAAGCTCTGCACATGGCGTTTGTAACTTAATACTAGCCCCAACGCAGTCAAAATTCAGTTTTTCTTGTATTTTATGTCACATTGTACAACAGCTGATGAAACTAACACTATAAAAGTTTAAAAACATTTGATCAGTGTTATTTCCTGATAGTTGCTGGTTGAAAATACAATCTACACAGGACCTTGTAATCAGCAGGTTCGCATGGGCGGGAACTTTTGGCTTTCCATGGTGACATCCCCATGCGGTAAATTGGTCAATAGACCAATAAGAAAGAGTTCCAAAGCTCTCTGCCCATAACAGCTAGTTTTCCTTTTCCCCCTCCCCACTCAGATCACTCCCAGACACTCCCAGAAATTCTTGCCTGAGGAATAGTTTTTTTCTAAACAGCTATTTTTTGACAATTTTTATGAAAATCTATTATGTAAGGTAGGCCTATTTAATTTATACCCAGAAATGATTGGATATTGTTATAAAAACAGCTGCATTTGGGCCTTTAAGTTTACAAAAAAAGGTAACAGTATTAGTATTCTATAAGAAAACATCATAGGTTCAGATTGGATCTTGAGGTCGGGTGGCTGCAAGATCTGAGGTCATTGGAGATGAAATGCATAAGAAACAGGGTCCTAAAAAATCATTAATGTGTTTGAATTCCATACCCCTTTCCACAAAGTATGTAGTTGCTCACTCCTCCATTGTGGATTCAAACAAATTTGTTTTATTTCTGTAATTATGTAAGCATGATTCCTTGATTCCATAAGGGTAGAAGGCTAGAGAATGAGACCACGGCCATGATAGGTATACAGAGAAATGCAGACTTTCTGTGACTTCCAAGGGTTAGGGCATTAGACAGCCTGAACTCCTACGCTGAGCCACAAAGATAGCAGGGTAATTATCACAGAGGGCTTTGTGGCCCTGTGCTCCCTACTCTTGTTGGCTATTGTTTGCCTATGATTACAGCTTAAAGGCTTATTACTGTCCGCAAGCTAGCTGAGCTAGCCAGCTGAATCATTGAGTAGCTTCGCTGTCTTCACTGTCAGGGAGTAATGGCAATAAGACTAACTAACAGAAAGTATCCTCTAGTCTAAATTAAAGCTTGCGGACAGGTATCCATTGCCGTGTTGTTGTTTTTTAACACAGTGCACTTTCTGTATAGGCGAAGTACATTTCTGTGAACAACAGACAATACAAGAATCTAACCCTATCATATTCCATTCAACAGTTTGGGAAATACTGCTCAAAACAAAATAAGGACTGAGCAGTGTATGTTAAAATGAGCTCAGTTAACCAGCGTCTGAAATTAAACCTTAAGGTGTATCTCTGTTAGTATTGAGTGGGATTATCTGATTTCCTACCGCTTAAAAAAAGTCCCATTATCCCTTTTAAAATGATGCTGTGGAATGGAATCGCAGGTTGAAGAGATGTTAAGGTTTGGGGAATGTGTTTTTACTCTTTGCCCCTCAGAGTATTGCATTATATCAAACATCTTTAAAGCCTTGCTTTTAGGATGCTGAAGGACTCAATGGGCAGGCAACATTTTCACAGTTGAGTTTTTTCTTACTTTAGTAAGAAATGTGCATTTGATGTGCATTTGAAAGGAGGACTTGATGGAAACCCATGTATTCATAGAAAGTGAATGCAGAAACTAAACTAAAGAGAAAGCCAAAGGACATGAAGAGAAAGATATGACATTTGCCAACTGCTGCAAAGGTACTAATAAATTACAGTGGGGCAAAAAAGTATTTAGTCAGCCACCAATTGTGCAAGTTCTGCCACTTAAAAAGATGAGAGAGGCCTGTAATTTTCATCAAAGGTACACTTCAACTATGACAGACAAAATGAGAAAAAAAAATCCAGAAAATCACATTGTAGGATTTTTAATGAATTTATTTGCAAATTATGGTGGAAAATAAGTATTTGGTCAATAACAAAAGTTTATCTCAATACTTTGTTATATACCCTTTGTTGGCAATGACAGAGGTCAAACGTTTTCTGTAAGTCTTCACAAGGTTTTCACACACTGTTGCTGGTATTTTGGCCCATTCCTCCATGCAGATCTCCTCTAGAGCAGTGATGTTTTGGGGCTGTTGCTGGGCAACACGGACTTTCAACTCCCTCCAAAGATTTTCTATGGGGTTGAGATCTGGAGACTTGAAATGCTTCTTACGAAGCCACTCCTTCGTTGCCCGGGCGCTGTGTTTGGGATCATTGTCATGCTGAAAGACCCAGCCACGTTTCATCTTCAATGCCCTTGCTGATGGAAGGAGGTTTTCACTCAAAATCTCACGATACATGGCCCCATTCATTCTTTCCTTTACACGGATCAGTCGTCCTGGTCCCTTTGCAGAAAAACAGCCCCAAAGCATGATGTTTCCACCCCCATGCTTCACAGTAGGTATGGTGTTCTTTGGATACAACTCAGCATTCTTTGTCCTCCAAACACGACGAGTTGAGTTTTTACCAAAAAGTTATATTTTGGTTTCATCTGACCATATGACATTCTCCCAAACTTCTTCTGGATCATCCAAATGCTCTCTAGCAAATATCAGACGGGCCTGGACATGTACTGGCTTAAGCAGGGAGACACGTCTGGCACTGCAGGATTTGAGTCCCTGGCGGCGTAGTGTGTTACTGATGGTAGGCTTTGTTACTTTGGTCCCAGCTCTCTACAGGTCATTCACTAGGTCCCCCCGTGTGGTTCTGGGATTTTTGCTCACCGTTCTTGTGATCATTTTGACCCCACGGGGTGAGATCTTGCGTGGAGCCCCAGATCGAGGGAGATTATCAGTGGTCTTGTATGTCTTCCATTTCCCAATAATTGCTCCCACAGTTGATTTCTTCAAACCAAGCTGCTTACCTATTGCAGATTCAGTCTTCCCAGCCTGGTGCAGGTCTACAATTTTGTTTCTGGTGTCCTTTGACAGCTCTTTGGTCTTGGCCATAGTGGAGTTTGGAGTGTGACTGTTTGAGGTTGTGGACAGGTGTCTTTTATACTGATAACAAGTTCAAACAGGTGACATTAATACAGGTAATGAGTGGAGGACAGAGGAGCCTCTTAAAGAAGAAGTTACAGGTCTGTGAGAGCCAGAAATCTTGCTTGTTTGTAGGTGACCAAATACTTATTTTCCACCATAATTTGCAAATAAATTCATTAAAAATCCTACAATGTGATTTTCTGGATTTTTTTTCCTCATTTTGTCTGTCATAGTTGAAGTGTAACTATGATGAAAATTACAGGCCTCTCTCATCTTTTTAAGTGGGAGAACTTGCACAATTGGTGGCTGACTATATACTTTTTTGCCCCACTGTAACTGACAATTAGCTGGCTACATCACATAAAAGCTACCTGACAGCACCATTTAAAACCTCTTGGAAATAGGGGGCGCCATATTCACTTTTGGATGAAATGGTGCCCAAATTAAACGGCCTCGTACTCTGTCCTAGATCATATGATATGCATATTATTATTACTATTGGATAGAAAACACTCTGAAGTTTCTAAAACTGTTTGAATTATATCTGTGAGTAAAACAGAACTCATTTGGCAGGCAAACTTCCAAACAGGAAGTGAAAATTCTGAAATGGGTCGCTGTGAAAGGCATGGCCTATTCAATTGCCTAATATTTATGGATATGTATGCACTTCATACGCCATCCACTAGATGTCAACAGGCAGTAGAACGTGGAATGAAGTGTCTAGCCTTATGTGGGACCGGATGAGAGTCTTTGGAGTGACAGGTCAGTCATATTGCCAGTTTTTGGCCACGCACTTGGGTATGTCATATCTTTGTCTGCAAATCGTTAGATAGACACGAAGAAATAATCCGTCTGGGACGTAATTAGATATATATGAGAAAAACATCCTGAAGATTGATTCTCAACTGAGTTTGACCAGTTTATTCGAATTTTATTATCACATTTAGAAGTTTTTGTTCATTGCGTCAAATCTTCATGGACACGTGAGCTACACATGCTAGCCAAAGTTGCTAATTCGACAGAAGAAATGGACATTCTAAAACAAAACAACGATTTATTGTGGAACTAGGATTCCTGGCACTGCATTCTGATGAAAGTTCATCAAAGGTAAGGGAATATTTATGATGTTATTTCGTATTTTTGTTGACTCTGTTGACTCCAACATGGCGGAGAATGGCTGAGCGCTGTCTCAGATTATTGCATGCTGTGCTTTTTACTAAAGTAATTTTTTTTAAATCTAACACAGCGGTTGCAATAAGAACCAGTGTATCTTTAATTATATGTACAACATGTATTTTTCATCAAAGTTTATGATGAGTTTTTCTGTTAGATTACGTGGCTCTCTAAAATTTCTCCGTATATTTTGGAGCCATTTCTGACCATGGCGCCAATGTAAAACCACGATTTGTAGCTATACATATGCACATTTTCGAACAAAACATAAATGTATTGTATAACATGATGTCATAAGACTGTCATCTGATGAAGTTCTTCAAAGGTTCATGATTAATTTTATCTCTATTTGTGGGTTTTGTGAAAGCTATCTTTGCGGTGAAAAAATGGCGTTGTGTTTTGGGCTATTGTGGTGAGCTAATATATGTTGTGTTTTCGCTGTAAAACATTTAAAAAATCGGACATGTTGGCTGGATTCACAAGATGTTTATCTTTCATTTGCTGTATTGGACTTGTGATTTCATGTATTTATATTATATGATATTCCCTGTTGCGCTAGGCTAGGCTATTCTAGTCAGCGTTTCTGATGAGAATGATCCGGGATGGGTATTGAGTAGAAGGGTTCTATGTTAAATGGAACCACTTGGAAGTCATTATTCCTGCTCAAATGAAATAAGTATGCCCATGCAGTTCATGGCAGTTTCCATAAAAAGGGACATCACATCACAGTGAGTTAACCCCAAAGTGAACTTAAACTCTGTAAAGCCTTCCCAAAATATGACAGAAGGACTTCAAAAATCATTCATAAGCAAGGCTCATTATTAAGCTGATCTGAATGTTCTGTAAAACATTTAAAGTGAAACCAAGTTTGGCATTGAGATGGAAGGTTTATTTGTACCTTTGTATTTGTTGCATTTTAACCAATGCAACAAATACAAATTATTAATTTGATTTCAGTGTATATATTTGTATTTGTGTTGACATTAATCTGCTTCCACAATATAATATGCCTTCTCTTGCTGTATGTGGATAGGTGGCATACATAACCTTCAGACGTAGGACATGTGATTGACGTTTTCGAATATAAGTTGCGATCTCTGCTTCAATAATTTCCCCCAACCTGCCCCTCTGCCTTCGTTCCACCACAGGACCTCCCTTCTCTGTTTACCTGTCTACTCTCTTCTCTTCTGCTCACAATCCTATCCCCACATTATACCCTGACAGTCTCCTAAACTCCTCATTCTCTCATTGTATTTCCTTCCATACCTTTCCCCTCAGTTTCTTTCCTTTCAAATCCCCTGTCTTTCTCTCAAAGAACACACACACACACACACACACACACTCTCCTCTCTCTCTCTGATGGGTTTCATTACTGTACTCAATCTCGGGCCCCGTGACAGCTTCTCCCAGGCGGTGTGCACCTCAATATAATCCTTTTAATTAAAGGACTTGCACCCTGGTCACCGCTGCCCCGCACCTGCTTCTGCACCTTACTCACACGTCCCCAGCCTTTTGTTCGCCCGGCACTCACCCACTCGTTTCATGTCAAGCCATGCTCTTGCCATTTGAAAGGAGGAGGCGTCACCTTTGTCTCTTTCCCTTTATGTGGCCTTAAACTCCCACCACCGCAATATTGCAGAGTGTGTGTGTGTGTGTGTCTCAGTGTGTGTGTGTGTGTGTGTCTCTCTCTGTGTGTGTGTGTGTGTGTATGATTGGGATGGTGGATGGGGAGTTCATCCAGATCAGGGCTCATCAGGGTTAAATCAGCTTTAAACAGAGCTTGATTGCCTCTGATTGGCCGCTGATAAGAGGGCAAAGGGTTGAGCTGCCATTTAGTTGAACTCTTCTGCAGATTCACACATCATTTTTCCATTATTAAAGTCACATTCCACCTTGTAAGGCTGTCAGGCTCATAACATAACTTCATAGCTTCCCCCTGTATAGGAGTGGTCGTTCCAGGTTATGTTGGTGATAAATGTTATCTGCCTTTATATTACATCTACCCAGAGACAGAATTATTAACTATAAACCTCATATGTCAGCTTTGTCTTGGATGTGTTTTTCTAGTTGGGCAGGTATGTGTTTACTGTTAGATTAAGAAAGTGGGTTTCTGTAACAACTGATCACAGCCCCTTTAAATTGAGTTCAAAGGAGTGCAGATAGTAGATCTTGTTTTTAGACACCTTTAAACAGTCATGTTTTAGGTTTTCAGCTGTTTTTTTCCATGGGCCAAGGCACTGGCAACACTGTCACACAGCTCTTCATGACACCAGTGACAGAAACCTGAAAGGCTCTATGCCCAGGTGTATTTACTTATCACTAGCCTTAATGCCCTTTCCAGTCTTGTGCATCCCCTCTCAATTTCAAGGCTATCGAAGGAGCTGTATTCCCCCCCAAGTGGCTACCGCTTGTCTTCTCCGATCCTCCTTGCCCGCTGATTGATAAAAAAGTATTTAAACTCCCCTGACTTGCCCTTGACCCGTCTCCATGCACTATTCATTGGGGTTTTTAAAAGTCACATTGGGCTTGCTTTGGATGATCCTCTGCTATATCGGAGGGCGTTATCAATCTCTCTCCGGAGTCCCCCCGTCTTTTATGCATGCGCCCTCGGTTGCGAGAGTGAGTGCACCCTGGCCCAGCCAGACAGGACATTTATTCACTCTGCTCTCCACGTCTTGAGCGGTCAGGCAGATAGCTCTCTCCACTCCGGCCCAGCCGCTTTGCTCACTGCCCTGGCAATGCCGCTGTCTTTCACCCTGTAGCGTTAGCATGCACACCATGCTGCTCCTTTGCCTTTGACGTGCAAACAGAGGGTCGTAAGTCAGGAGAGGTGGGCAGGTGGGAGGGTTGAGTTGTGCCCCGATGAGGTTGGTGTGCTCTGCCGGGTTTGGGAATCACGAAGGAGGTGGCCAGGTATTGAGTTTAATGACCGTGTGCCTGGATGTTAGAGGCCAACCCATCCCTGGGATGGGTTGGGGAGGGGAGGCATCAGGGCAGGAGAAGGTGTGGTGGTAATGCTAGGATTGGCACGTTGGTTGACCTTCCATATCATTCACAAATCATGGCCCTGCATGTTGTCTCGCATTGTGTACTAATCGATCCGGGAAACAATTATTCACAAGCGCCACTAGGGGTCAATATGGTTTTCCTGTCTAGGCTTTAATGAGAGACCTTTCTATACTCTCATTAAATTGAATTTCATCGAGGCTTCCACATTTAGCCGTTTCTTGTTGTGACTACCAATTAACGCGTGTTTGTACACCCTCGGGAGATGCTCCAACAACAACCCAAACAAAAGAGACGGAATTCAGCCAGCCCTCAGACCCTCGACTCTCATACCATTTATTTTTTCCACCCTCATGTGGGCGAAAGAGTTAACCTCTTATGGCTGCAAGCCCGAAGCCGGGCACAATATGACAACAGCCACTTCAAGTGCAGGGCGCGAAATTCAAATTTTTTTTTTTTTTAAATATTTAACTTTCACACATTAACAAGTCCAAGACACCAAATGAAAGATACAGATCTTGTGAATAAAGCCACCATTTCAGATTTTTAAAATGTTTTACAGGGAAGACAAAATATGTAAATCTATTAGCTAACCACGTTAGCAAAAGACACCACTTTTCTAACTCCATCAGTTTCTTACTCCATCAGGTGCTATCACCTAATTACTAATCATAAAACATTTCTTAAAAATACACAGCTCACAGCAATGGAAAGACACAGATCTTGTGAATTCAGACAATATTTCAGATGTTCTAAGTGTTTTACAGCGAAAACACAATAAATCGTTATATTAGCATACCACATGTGCAAACGTTACCCGAGCATTGATTCAAGCCAAAGAGAGCGATAACGTAATCATCGCCAAAATATATTAATTTTTTCACTAACCTTCTCAGAATTCTTCCGATGACACTCCTGTAACATCATATTACAACATACATATAGAGTTTGTTCGAAAATGTGCATATTTAGCCACAAAAAAACGTGGTTATACAATGACAATACTAGCAAAACTAGCCTGAAAATGTCGGGCGCCATCTTTAACAGTGATCTTGTCTCATGCATAACTATTCATAAACTTGACTAAAAAAATATAAGTTGGACAGCTATCGAAAGACAAATTAGTTCTTAATGCAATCGCTGAATTACATTTCTAAAATTATCCTTACTGTGCAATACAGGGTTCGCCAAGCGAAGCTATACCAAAGAAAATGGCGGAATATGCGTTTAAAATTTTTCGACAGAACAACGATTTATCATCTTAAATATTTCTTACTATGAGGTGATCTTCCATCAGAATCTTGGGCAATGTATCCTTTCTTGGGTCTAATCTTCTTTTGGTCGAAAGATGTCCTCTTGTCCGTCGAAATGCCCACTAACGTTCGACCGGGACCCCTAAATGTGCCCGGCGCTTCAAAGTGCAACACAATGCAATGCCTCAAAATCGCACTAAACGGATATAAATTGCTATAAAACGGTTTAAATTAACTACCTTATGATGTTTTTAACACCTATAACGAGTAACAACATGACCGGCGAAATATTACTGGCTAAACCCAAGCTTGGAAAGAGAGCAGGTCCGACGTACATCGTGCGTCAGGCGCAGCAGGAAAAGAACGGTACATCCGGTCTTTGGCCTTTTATACAGGCCCTGATTGCGCAATCGACTCCATTCAAATTGTCACCTCTTACTGACATCTAGAGGAAGGCGTAGGCAGTGTTTGTAGCATCATAGCATTCACAGGGACTTATGAACTGACCTGGGAGCAGGGGCCAAGATTTCTGAAATCTCACTCCATATCAGGAAAAGTGCTGTAGAATGAGTTCTGTTCCACTCAGAGACATAATTCAAATGGCTATAGAAACTAGAGAGTGTTTTCTATCCAATAATAACAATAATATGCATATTGTACGAGCAAGAATTGAGTACGAGGCCGTTTGAAATGGGCACCTTAAACAGAGCTACTCAATACTGCCCCTGCAGCCATAAAAAGTTAACTTCCCATCTCTGTGTTTTTATTTCCTGTTTGTCTGAGGCTCATGGTGGAAGGTGTTTATGGGGGGAACTCCATTTCTCACTTATTACATTGCAGATGACACATCTAGCTCTATGACCCCTGTGACTGGGTTAAACAAAGGAGTGATTTGAAGCGTCGACCTACTCACAGACTGCGGGTGACACAACAGTGCTGGAGGAGCATTTGGAAAGCAAAATGGCAGTAAAAGGAGATGATATCCCTAAACTAGGTTTACAATGAAAGTGAGAGTGGACAGATACACAAAAGGAAATACTTTTTCATATTGGATGGTTCTCTACATGGCCCCATGAAAATACTTATCTTTATATCCACTATACATTGAATATATTTACCAGTAGCATGGGTTTAGTCATTTTTGCTATTCTCAGTCTGTTTGTATGCATCTCAGAGGTAAGGCAACGCGATTGCATTTGATGGTCTAATGACAACTAAGGTCCCAATATCAGGCATTGAACAGGAAAAGCTACTGTAGAAATTGAACAGAGCTGCCATTGATATTATAGAATACACAGGGGATACATCTCAACAGTCAAAAATAGCTTCCTTGGACTACCATCCTCTGCTTTGATCTGAGGTGACAGAATAGGTGAAGTTGATATGGGGAAAACGTATTGACTCTCCCGTTTGTACAAACCAGAGGTGTGGACTGGAATCACATGACTTGGACTCGAGTCTGACTCGAGTCACACATTTGATGACTTGAGACTCGACTTGACAGAAAAAAAAACATGGACTTGGTGCCTCAAGACTCGGGACCCAACTTTGACTTGAGACTGATGATTTGAAATGATCTGGCCAGGTTTTGTAACGTTTTGTCACTCTTTTTGTGGCACAGAGTCTCCTTGGATTAGGCCTACACGCCACGCAGCCAGAGACAGTACCACACAAGAAACTGATTGGCTAGTGAAATGCACACTCTGCCCTCCGATTGGACCAACAAACTGTCAATCAACACATTTTGGGTGAGCTAGCGCAGTGACAAAGTTTTGGGGGGTTACAGGTGTGAAAGTGAATGGTAAAAATATATATTTTTCATACAGTACCAGCAAAAAGTTTGGACACACCTACTCATTCCAGGGTTTTTCTTTATTTTTACTATTTTCTACATTGTAAAATAATAGTGAAAACATGACAAAACTATGACATTTCTATGAAATTTCAAACTATGGCGTCGTCCCCACATTGATCGTACATACATATCGCAACCAGAAGCCATGGATTACAGGCAACATCCGCACATGAACTAAAGGCTAGAGCTTCCGCTTTCAAGGAGTGGGACTCTTATAAGAAATCCCACTACAATCTCAGATGAACCATCAAATAGGCAAAGCGTCAATACAGGACTAAGATTGAATCCTACTCCCCCTGATTAAAGGGAAACCCCACCGCGAGTTGCCCAGTGACGCAAGCCTACCAGATGAGCTAAATGCCTTCTATGTTTGCATCGAGGCAAGCAACACTGAACCATGCATGACAGCACCAGCTGTTCCGGATGACTGTGTGATCATGCTCTCCGTAGCCGATGTGAGTAAGACCTTTAAAGTGGTTACCATTCACAAGGCTGCAGAGCCAGATGGATTACCAGAACGAGTACTCAGAGCATGTGCTGACCAGCTGGCAAGTGTCTTCACTGGCATCTTCAACCTCTCCCTGACCCTGTCTGTAATACCTACAGTACCAGTCTGTAAAACCTACAGTACCAGTCAAAAGTTTGGACACACCTACTCATTCAAGGGTTTTTCTTTATTTTTACTATTTTCAACATGGTAAATAATAGTGAAGACATCAAAACTATGAAATAACACATATAGAATCATGTAATAACCAAAAAAGTGTTAAACAAATCCAAATATATTTTATATTTGAGATTCTTAAAAGGAGCCACCCTTTGCCTTGATGACAGCTTTGAACACGATTGGCATTCTCTCAACTAGTTACATTCCAGGTGACTAACTCATGAATTTCAATTAACAGGTGTGCTTCGTTAAAAGTTAATTTGTGGAATTTCTTTCCTTCTTAATGCACGTGAGCCAATTAGTTGTGTTGTGAAAAGGTAGGGGTTGTATATAGAAGATAGCCCTATTTGGCAAAAGACCAACTGATAGGTATTTTATGGCAAGTCCATATTATGGCAAGAACAGCTCAACTAAGCAAAGACAAATGAAAGTCCATCAGTACTTTAAGACATGAATGTCAGACAATCCGAAAAATTTCAGGAACTTTTCAGGTTTTTTCAAGTGTAGTCGCAAAAACCATCAAGCGCTATGATGAAACTGGCTCTAATGAGGACCGCCACAGGAAAGGAAGACCCAGAGTTACCTCTGCTGCAGAGGATACGTTTATTTGAGTTACCAGCCTCAGGAAGTGCAGCCCAAATAAATGCTTCACAGAGTTCAAGTAATAGACACATCTCAACATCAACTGTTCAGAGGAGACTGCGTGAATTAGGCCTTCATGGTTGAATTGCTGCAAAGAAACCATTACTAAAGGACACCAATGAGAAAAAGAGACTTGCTTGGGCCAAGAAACACGGTGGAAATCTGTCCTTTGGTCTGATGAGTCCAAATTTGAGATTTTTGGTTCCAAACATGAAGGAGGAGGTGTGATGGTGTGGGGGGTGCTTTGCTGGTGAGACTGTCTGTGTTCTATTTAGAATTCAAGGCACACTTAACCAGCATGGCTAACACAGCATTCTGCAGCGATACGCCGTCCCATCTGGTTTGGGCTTAGTGGGACTATCATTTGTTTTTCAACAGAACAATGACCCAACACACCTCCAGTGTCACCGCCGTCAAAAGGAGGAGACCAAGGCGCAGCGTGGTATGCGTACATTCTTCTTAATTCTAAGAATGAACACTGAACAAAACTAACAAAACAAACCGTGAAGCTATACAAATGAGTGCTGAACAGGCAACTACACATAGACAAGAACCCACGAACACAAAAGGGAAAATGGCTACCTAAATATGATCCCCAATCAGGGACAACGATAAACAGCTGCCTCTGATTGGGAACCGTATCAGGCCACCATAAACCTACGCATCACCTAGACCTACATACCCTAGACTTACAAAAACCCTAGACAATACAAAACCCCTAGACAATCCAAAAAATAGCGTACCCACCCTCGTCACACCCTGACCTAACCAAAATATAAAGAAAACATAGATATCTAAGGTCAGAGCGTGACATCCAGGCTGTGTAAGGGCTATTTGACCAAGAAGGAGCGTGATGGAGTGCTGCATCAGATGACCTGGCCTCCACAATCACCTGAACCTCAAGCCAATGGAGATGGTTTGGGTTGAGGTGGACCGCAGTGTGAAGGAAAAGCAGCCAACAAGTGCTCAGCATATGTGGGAACTCCTTCAAGATTGTTGGAAAAGCATTCTAGGTGAAGCTGGTGGACAGAATGCCAAGAGTGTGTAAAACTATCAAGGCAAAGGGTGGCTACTTTGAAGAATCTAAAATCTAAAATATATTTAGATTTGTTTAACACTTTTTGGTTAGTACATGATTCCATATGTGTTATTTCAGAGTTTTGATGTCTTCACTATTATTCTACAATGTAAAAATAAAGAAAAACCCTTGAATGAGTAGGTCTGACCAAACTTTTGACTGGTACTGTGTATGTTTCAAGCAGACGACCATTGTCCATGTGCCCAAGAACGCGAAGGTAGCCTATCGCCTCGTAAGACTCACATGTGTTGCCATGAAATGCTTTGAAATGCTGGTCATGGCACACATCAAGAACATTATTCCAGAAACCCTGGACCCCACACCCAATTTGCATACTGCACCAACAGATCCACTGATGACACAATCTCTATTGCACTCCACACTGCCCTTTCCCACCTGGACAAGAGGAACAACTATGTGAGAATGCTGTTAATTGAAAACAGCTCAGTGTTCAACACCATAGTGCCCTCAAAGCTTATCACTAAGCTAAGGACACTGGTACTGAACACCTCCCTCTGCAACTGGATCCTGGACTTCCTGATGGGCCGCCACACCGACCCTCAACACGGGGGCCCCTTTAGGGGTGGATGCTTATTCCCCTCTTGTACTCCCTGTTCACCCAAGACTGCATGGCCACTCACGACTCCAACACCATCATTACGTTTGCAGCCAACACGACGGTGGTAGGCCTGATCACCAATAACGATGAGACAGCCTATGGTGCCTCTCCCTCAACGTCAGCAAGACAAACTGAGCTGATCGTTGACTACAGGAAACAAAGCACCGAGCACGTCCTTATTCACATCAACGGGGCTGTAGTGGAGCGGGTCGAAAGCTTCAAGTTCCTCAATGTCCACATCACTAAGCATCTATGATGGTCCACACACACCAACACAGTCATTAAGAGGGCACGACAATGCCTCAGGAGGCTGAAAAGCTTTGGCATGGGCCCTCATATCATCAAAAAGTTCTACAGCTGCACCATCGAGAGCATCTTGACTGGCTGCATCACCGCTTGGTATTGTAACTGCTTGGTGTCTGACCGCAAGGCACTACAGAGGGTAGTGCCCACTGCCCAGTACATCACCGGGGCCAAGCTTACGGACATCCAGGACCTCTATACCAGGTGGTGTCAGAGGACGGCCCTAAAAATTGTCAAGGACTCCAGCCATAGACTGTTCTCTCTGCTACTGCACAGCAAGCGGTACCGATGCACCAAGTCTGGAACCAACAGGACCCTGAACAGCTTCTACCCCCCCAAGCCACAAGACTGCTAAATAGTTAGTTAATTTATTGAGGGAAGATTAACTTACTATGAATGCGATATGTGGTTGTCCCACCAAGCTATCTTAAGATGAATGCAATAACTATAAGTCCCTCTGGATAAGAGCTTCTGACAAATTACTCAAATTACTCAAAAACCTACCTGAAATATCTGCATTGCCTGTCCCGCCCTGACCGTAGAGAGCTTTTTATGTCTCTATTTTGGTTTGGTCAGGGTGTGATTTGGGTGGGCATTCTATGTTAATTTTCTATGTTTTGTATTTCTTTGTGTTTGGCCGGGTGTGGTTCTCAATCAGAGGCAGCTGTCTATCGTTGTCTCTGATTGAGAACCATACTTGGGTAGCTTTTTCCCACATGGTTTTTGTGGGTAGTTATTTTCTGTTTAATGTTTTGCAGGACTGTTTTGGTTTAATTTATTCTCTTGTTATTTTGTTATAGTGTTCAGTTTTCAAATAAAAGCATGAACACTTACAACGCTGCGCTTTGGTCCAACTACTCTTCTTCAGACGACGAAAACCGTTACACTGCCCCTTTATGCACTAACTTTTTTGACTCATCACATATTCTGCTGCTACTGTTTCTTATCTGTCACTTTATTCCTACTTAAATGTTCATAAAGTATACACCTCAATTACCTTGCACCCCTGCACATCGACTCGGTATTGAAACCTGGTGTATATAGCCAATTTATTGTCACTCATTGTGCATTTATTATTACTTTTATTATTATTAATTTATTTCTGTCTGCATTGCTGCGAAGGGCCCGTAAGTAAGCATTTCACTGTTGTTTACGAAGCATGTCACAGATTTTTTTTTTATTTGATAGCCAACCTTTTGTATTTTATATTTATACCTTTGCTTACTCCATCTGGTCACTAACATAGTCCTACGGCATTGCACCAAATTACTGTTTCAAAAACATTAATCTGTGCTTCAGAACCAAAAAGTTGCGTGTCTTGACAGTAACCAATGACTAGTCATCAGCATTGGAGCGCAAAGAAGGGAAAAGGTGAGAGGAGGACAGCTCGTAGATGCGAGAAGGAATACAACAAGCAAAGTGACCATGCAGTTTGTATGTTGCTGCTATGAAAGTGAACTATGTTTCCGTGTGATCAGGGGTGTATTCATTCCGCCGATTCTGTTGAAAAATGTTTCTTAACTTCTTATGGCTGCAGGGGCAGTATTGAGTAGCTTGGATGAAAGGTGCACAGAGGTGCCCAGAGTAAACGGCCTGCTCCTCAGTCATAGTTGCTAATATATGCATATTATTATTAGTACTGGATAGAAAACACTCTGAAGTTTCTAAAACTGTTTGAATTATGTCTGTGAGTATAACAGAACTCAAATGTAAGGCAAAAACCTGAGAAGTTCCACTTCCTGTTTGGAATTTTTCTGAGGCTGGTAGATTTTCAACCAAGTTCCCATTGAAATTACAGCGAGATATGGATGAGATGTCAACAGTCAATAGAACTTTGTCTGATGACTCTACTGTGAAGGGGGGCCGAAGGAGACAGGAATGAGTAACCACTGCCATGAGGTGACCACGCTTTGACCACACGCGTTCACGTGAGAGGCAGCTCCGTTCCATCGCTCAACTGAAGTCAATGTAATTCTCCGGTTGGAACGTTATTCAAGATGTATGATAACATTCTAAAGATTGATTCAATACATCTTTTGACATGTTTCTACTGACTGTTACGGAACTTTTGGACATTTCGTCACATTTTAGTGAACGCGCTTTGTGACTTTGGAATTGTTTACCAAACGCGCTAACCAAAGTAGCTAATTGGACATAAATAACGGACATTATCGAACAAATCAAGCATTTATTGTGGACCTGGGATTCCTGGGAGTGCATTGTGATGAAGATCATCAAAGGTAAGGGAATATTTATCATTTCATTTCTTGTTTCTGTTGACTCCAACATGGCGGCTAATTTGACTCTTGTTCTGAGCTCCGTCTCAGATTATTGCATGGGTTGCTTTATCCGTAAAGTTTTTTTTTAAATCTGACGCAGCGGTTGCATTAAGGAGAGGTATATCTATAATTCCATGTGTATAACTTGTATTATCATCTACATTTATGATGAGTATTTCTGTTGAAACGATGTGGCTATGCAAAATCGCTTGATGTTTTTGGAACTAGTGAATGTAACACGCCAAAGTAAACTCAGATTTTTTTATATAAATATGAACTTTATCAAACAAACCATGCAAGTATTGTGTAACATGAAGTCCTATGAATGTCATCTGATGAAGATCATCAAAGGTTAGTGATTCATTTTAGCTATATTCCTTCTTTTTGTGACTGCTATCTTTCGCTGGAAAAATGGCTGTGCTTATTGTGGTTTGGTGTGACCTAACATAATCGTTTGTAGTGCTTTCGCTGAAATGCATATTTGAAATCAGACACTTTGGTGGGATTAACAACAAGATTACCTTTAAAATGGTATAAAACACATATATGTCTGAGGAATTGTAATTATGAGATTTCAGTTTTTTGAATTTGGCGCCCTGCACTTCGACTGGCTGTTGTCATATCGGTCCCGTTACCGGGATTGCAGCCATGAAAAGTTAAATGGAAGCAAACGGAATCAAACAGGGATAAACATACCTGAATTCGTCCAATATAAACTCTTGTTTGCAATTGTTGGACGAATGATTACACACTAGATCAGCTCGATGCAGGCAAGAGTCTGCAACACAGTATTAAATGTGTCACTGTCTGTCACCTTAATTACTAAACATTTTCTCTCACCTGTGCACCTATGCTGTAAACTTTCATTCATAGGCTAGGTTGTAGCAACCTCATGATGGGTACAAGGAAAAATGTTGTATGATGTGTAGTAGTATAAATCTATGGCTGTTACATTGAGCTGGGTGAATGGAATATGAATGACAGTCACCCAATATGCTGTAATAGAAATAAGGCCATGCTCATAAAAAAAATATTGTCCTCCCTCATCTTAAATGGAACAGACCGCCACTAGGTGTCCCCCCCGCGGGACAGTTGAGCTAATATAGGCTAATGTGATTAGTATGAGGTTGTAAGTAACAAGAACATGTTGCAGGACATAGACATATCTGATATGGGCAGAAAGCTTAAATTATTGTTAATCTAACTGCATTGTCAAATTTACAGTAGCTATTACAGTGAAATAATGCCATGCTAATGTTTGAGGAGAGTGCACAGTTATGAACTTGAAAATGTATTAATAAACCAATTAGGCACATTTGGATAGTCTTGATACAACATTTTGAACAGAAATGCAAGGGTTCATTGAATCAGTCTAAAATGTTGCACATACACAAAATCTAAATTTCGCCTAACCTGGAATAGTACATTATGGCCTTTCTTTTTCTTTTTCTTTTTTTCTTTCACCTTTATTTAACCAGGTAGGCCAGTTGAGAATAAGTTCTCATTTACAACCGCGACCTGGCCAAGACAAAGCAAAGCAGTGTGACAAAATCAACAACACAGAGTTACACATAAACAAATGTACAGTCAATAACACAGTAGAAAATTCTATGTACAGTGTGTGCAAACGTAGAAGAGTAGGGAGGTAAGGCAATAAATAGGTCATAGAGGCAAAATAATTACAATTTAGCATTAACACTGGAGTGATAGATGTGCAGATGATGATGTGCAAGTAGAGATAATGGGGTGCAAAAGAGCAAGATAAATAACAATATGGGGATGAGGTAGTTGGGTGTGCTATTTACAGATTGGCTGTGTACAGGTACAGTGATCGGTAAGCTGCTCTGACAGCTGATGCTTAAAATTAGAGGGAGATATAAGACTGCAGCTTCAGTGATTTTTGAAATTCGTTCCAGTCATTGGCAGCAGAGAACTGGAAGGAAAGGCGACCAAAGGAAGTGTTGGCTTTGGGGATGACCGTGAAATATACCTGCTGTAGCGTGTGCTCCAGGTGGGTGTTGCTATGGTGAGCTGAGATAAGGTGGGGCTTTACCTAGCAAAGACTTGTAGATGACCTGCGGCCAGTTAGTTAGGTGATGAATATGTAGTGAGGGCCAGCCAACGAGAGCATACAGGACATAGTGGTGGGTAGTATAAGGGGTTTTGGTGACAAAACGGATGGCACTGGGATAGACTACATCCAGTTTGCTGAGTAGAGTGTTGGAGGCTATTTTGTAAATGACATCGCCGAAGTCGAGGATCGGTAGGATAGTCAGTTTTACGAGGGTATGTTTGGCAGCATGAGTGAAGGAGGCTTTGTTGTGAAATAGGAAGCCAATTCTAGATTTAATTTTGGATTGTAGATGCTTAATGTGAGTCTGGAAGTAGAGTTTACAGTCTAACCAGACACCTAGGTATTTGTAGTTGTCCACATATTCTAAGTCAAAACCGTCCAGAGTAGTGATGCTAGTCGGGCGGACAGTGTGAGCAGCAATTGGTTGAAGAGCATGCACTTAGTTTTACTAGCATTGAAAAGCAGTTGGAGGCCACGGAAGGAGTGTTGTATGGCATTGAAGCTTGTTTGGAGGTTTGTTAGCACAGTGTCCAAAGAAGGGCCAGATGTATACAGAATGATGTCGTCTGCATAGAGGTGGATCAGAGAATCACCAGCAGCAAGAGCGACATCATTGATGTATACAGAGAAAAGAGTCAGCCCGAGAATTGAACCCTGTGGCACCCCCATAGAGACAGCCAGAGGTCCGGACAACAGGCCCTCCGATTTGACACACTGAACTCTATCTGAGAAGTAATTGGTGAACCAGGTGAGGCAGTCATTTGAGAAACCAAGGCTATTGAGTCTGCCGATAAGAATGCGGTGATTGACAGAGTCGAAAGCCTTGGCCAGGTTGATGAAGACGGCTGCACAGTACTGTCTTTTATCGATGTTGGTTATGATATCGTTTAGGACCTTGAGCGTGGCTGAGGTGCACCCATGACCAGCTCTGAAACCAGATTGCAGAGTGGAGAAGGTATGGTGGGATTCGAAATGGTCGGTTATCTGTTTGTTATCTTGGCTTTCGAAGATTTTAGAAAGGCAGGGCAGGATGGATATAGGTCTATAACAGTTTGGGTCTAGAGTGTCTCCCCCTTTAAAGACGGGGATGACCGTGGCAGCTTTCCAATCTTTGGGGATCTCAGACGATACGAAAGAGAGGTTGAACAGGCTAGTAATAAGGGTTGCAACAATTTCGGCGAATCATTTTAGAAAGAGAGGGTCCAGATTGTCTTGCCCAGCTGATATGTAGGGATCCAGATTTTGCATCTCTTTCAGAACATCAGCTGTCTGGATTTGGGTGAAGGAGAAGGGGGGGGGGGGGGGGGGGCTTGGGCAGGATACTGCAGGGGGTGCTGAGCTGTTGGCCGGGGTAGGGGTAGCCAGGTGGAAAGCATGGCCAGCCGTAGAAAAATGCTCATTGAAATCATCGATTATCGTAGATTTATCGGTGGTGACAATGTTTCCTAGCCTCAGTGCAGTGGGCAGCTGGGAGGAGATGCTCTTATTCTCCATGGACTTTACTGTGTCCCAAAATTTTGGGGAATTAGTGCTCCAGGATGCAAATTTCTGTTTGTGCTGGTCAAGGGCAGTCAAGTCTGGGGTGAACCAAAGGCTATATCTGTTCTTAGTTGTTTTTAAATTGAATGGGGCATGCTTATTTAAGATGGAAAGGTAAGCACTTTTAAAGAGCAACCAGGCATCCTCTACTGACGGGATGAGGTCAATATCCTTCCAGGATACCCGGGCCAGGTCGATTAGAAAGGCCTGCTCGCTGAAGTGTTTTAGGGAGCGTTTGACAGTGATGAGG
This sequence comes from Salvelinus namaycush, assembly GCF_016432855.1. NCBI lineage: Eukaryota > Metazoa > Chordata > Actinopteri > Salmoniformes > Salmonidae > Salvelinus > Salvelinus namaycush. Next base: position 35,750,987 of record NC_052326.1, read on the forward strand.
GGTGGTCGTTTGACCGCGGACCCATTACGCACGCAGGCAATGAGGCAGTGATCGCTGAGATCCTGGTTGAAGACAGCAAAGGTGTATTTAGAGGGCAAGTTGGTCAGGATGATATCTAAGGGGGTGCCCATGGTTATGGATTTAGGGTTGTACCTGGTAGGTTCCTTGATATTTTGAGTGAGATTGAGGGCATCTAGCTTAGATTGTAGGACGGCATGGGTGTTAAACTTCTTCGGGATAGGGGGCAGCATTTTCACTTTTGGATAAATAGCGTGCCCAATTTCAACTTCCTTCTACTCATCCCCAGAATATAAGATATGCATGTTATTAGTAGATTTGGATAGAAAACACTCTGAAGTTTCTAAAACTGTTTAAATCATGTCTGTGAGTATAACAGAACTTATGTAGCAGGCAAAACCCCGGGGACTAACCATTCAGATTTATTTCTTTTTGAGGTCACTGTCTGTTCAATGAGATTTCATTGGGATACTAGATTTCTAATGGACTTGTTTGCAGTTCCTACCGCTTCCACTGGATGTCACCAGTCTTTGGAAATTGGTTTAGGTTATTCCTTTGTGCAATGAAGAAGTACGGCCATCTTGAATCAAAGTAACTTTTTGTCTACTGTTTGAGAGTTGCGCAAGACTAGAAAAGTAGCGTTAGTTTGTTGTCCTCCTGTATTGAAAACAGATAGAACCGTCTTCAATTTGATCGATTATTAACGTTTAAAAATACCTAAAGTTGTATTACAAAAGTAGTTTGAAATGTTTAGGCAAAGTTTACCATTAACTTTTGAGAGTTTTGTAGTGACGTTGCGCAAATTGGAAGCTGTTTTTTTCTGGATCAAACGCGCCAAATAAATTGACATTTTGGATATATATGGACGGAATTAATCGAACAAAAGGACCATTTGTGATGTTTATGGGACATATTGGAGTGCCAACAAAAGAAGCTCGTCAAAGGTAAGGCATGATTTATATTTTATTTCTGCGTTTTGTGTTGCGCCTCCAGGGTTGAAATATGCTACACTCTCTTTGTTTACTGTTGTGCTATCATTAGATAATAGCATCTTATGCTTTCCCCGTAAATCCTTATAATTATTTGAACCTCTGATAAGGCAAAGGCATTGTGTTGTTTGAGGAGAGTCCTGACCCATTTTCTTTCCTTCAGTTTTTTTCTTCTTCAGAAATAAACATTTGCTGATAAGAAAAATCATGCAAAGTATATGCCACCCAAGAGTGCTAAAAATGGAGGGAAAAGAGTTTGATAGAAGCAAATAATGAAGAGAAATATGCATACTGGCAGCTAAGGCTAATTCGTTTGGAACACCAGGATTATGAGTGATATAAAATAAAGTGCCACAGAGTAATTTGTGATGCAAGACAGTTTGCAACTTTAAGGCATTCCTTTTGGGACCTGTTTTTTAATGAATGGAATTTGTGTTTGCACACATTATTGTTTTAAACAGCGTAGCTTGGCATCGAGCTGATTGCACCCACATTGAGCTGCCACATTAACACAGTCATTAGTATGGGGCTTCAGCTGTCAAAAACTCCCCATGGTCAACTGTTCGAGCTAGGCTAGGAAACTTGGACATTTAGCCCTTAGAGAGACCTAGCCAACAACACTACTGTCAACAACAGGTACTTGAATAAGCTTAGAAGCAGGCTTTAAGTTCTTGGCCTTGAAAGATGGTCCCAATCAATACTATTGTCCCTTGGTCTTTCAGGGAAGGGCTACTTCGCTAAATTGCTAAATGCACTAGCGAGTGTGAACTTTGGGGTTGACACTAACTCTTCCATCCACACTGTTGCATGCTGCTGAGCTCAATGGCTGCCATTATGTATGGATGTTTCACACCCGTTTCGTCCCTTCTTACCTGTTTCGAAATATACATTTAGTGGTGAATTGATTATCTGTCAGACAAGCTCCACGTGAAGCTAAAGATGAAGTCCACGGTGGATTTGACCTTGTGCCAGGCTTCAAACTCGGCACAGCCAATAGTTGATGAGGTGCTTCCTATTCTATGTTTGCTATTCTGATCCAGGGATTGATATCGGTTGAGGAGAGTAATTGTGCACATAATGTCAAGGACTGTTGTCAGGATCCATATATCATGCCACCATGGTGTATACATGACTGCGTTAAATATACATGCTTCAATGAAATATGCATGACCGTATCACACCATATGCATGCATATCCACACTCTTGGATGCACCTTGAAGGATCTAGCCTCTCTGGAGGAAACCCATGTCTTCTTATCTTTTGAATCACAATATCATCCCCTGTTTAATGTGAGGAATTGTTCAAATATGTTTCCATAAGCTTTGAATCAGCTGTTGTCACTTACAGTTAGATTGTATACTCTCAGTCACGTCATCCCATGTGATTAAAACATATACGTACAGGTAGACATTTATACCCAAGGAAAACAAGACCGTAGAATGAATGCATAGCTGATAAATTACAAACAGATCATCATCCCAGATATCAATTTCATTTGGGATTTGAAACGTTTAGTTTAGAGCTGGCACAATTATCGTATAATCTTGTAACCGACAATTATGGACAGTAACCGTCAACTAAAAAAAGGAAATCTTAATAATCATCTTAATACCCACTGGGCACACAACATCATTTCAACGTGGATAATTGGGTAATATAGGTTGAGACATTGATCCATGAGAATACAACCTATATTCACCCACTCAAAAGGATAAGTTAGTTAGTGAAAAAGTTAGTTGAATTTCCAATGTGATATCACTATGTTTTCAACCATCTAAAAGCACAACCAAATTCCAATGGAAAAACAATGTATATCACTGTGGTTTCAACAATTTTAAAGCACAGCAAAGTTCAAATGGGAATATATTGTCAGATATTTTGTTTATTTATACAACATTTACATTGACATTAAATAATATAACAGACACTCTTATCCAAAGCGACTTACGAGTGCATACATTTTTTTTTAAATCTTCATACTGGTTCCCGTGGGAATCGAACCCATAACCCTGGAGTTATAGATATACAGTATAGCACAAAAGTGAGTACACCCCTCACATTTTTGTAAATATTTGAGTATATCTTTTCATGTGACAACACTGAAGAAATGACACTTTTCTACAATGTAAGCTGTACACTCACTACTTTACATTGTAGCAAAGTGTCATTTCTTCATTGTTGTCACATGAAAAGATATACTCAAATATTTACAAAAATGTGAGAGGTGTACTCACTTTTGTGATATACTGTATGTATTTTTTTAACGTTTTAAAACAACCACACGAGGATAACGAGGATAACGCAAAAAAGTTGTAAAACGTATATACATTGTATTCCTGTTAAATAAATGGATAAAAAAATGTACAAACATAAAAAATCGAATCAAATCAAACTTTACTTGTCACATGCGCCGAATACAACAAGTGTAGAACTTACCATGAAATTCTTACTTACAAGCCCTTAACCAACAGTGCAGTTCAAGATGAGTTAAGAAAATATTTACCAAATAAACTAAAGTAAAAAAGAAAAAAGAATGAAAAGTAACACAATAACATACAGTTGAAATCGGAAGTTTACATACACAGGTTGGAGTCATTAAAACTCGTTTTTCAACCACTCCACACATTTCTTGTTAACAAACTATAGTTTGGCAAGTCGGTTAGGACATTTACTTTGTGCATGACACAAGTAATTTTTCCAACAATTGTTTACAGACACATTATTTTACATATAATTCACTGTATCACAATTCCAGTGGGTCAGAAGTTTACATACACTAAGTTGACTGTGCCAAATGCCTGAAGGTACCACGTTCATCTGCACGTTCATCTGTTCATCTGCAAGTATAAACACCATGGGACCACGCAGCCGTCATACCGCTCAGGAAGGAGACGTGTTCTGTCTCCTAGAGATGAACGTACTTTGGTGCGAGAAGTGCAAATAAATCCCAGAACAACAGCAAAGGACCTTGTGAAGATGCTGGAGGAAACAGGATCAAAATTATCTATATCCACAGTAAAACAAGTCCTATATCGACATAACCTGAAAGGCCACTCAGCAAGGAAGAAGCCACTGCTCCAAAATCGCCAAATAAAAGTCATCCTTTGGTTTGCAACTGCACATGGGGACAAAGATTGTACTTTTTGGAGAAATGTCCTCTGGTCTGAAGAAACAAAAACAGAACTGTTTGGCCTTAAGGACCATCGTTATGTTTGGAGGAAAAAGGGGGAGGGCTTGCAAGCCGAAGAACACCATCCCAACCGTGAAGCACGGGGGTGGCAGCATCATGTTGTGGGGGTGCTTAACGCAGGAGGGACTGGTGCACTTCACAAAATAGATGGCATCATGAGGCAGGAAAATGATGTGGAAATATTGAAGCAACATCTCAAGGCATCCGTCAGGAAGTTAAAACTTGGTCACAAATGAGTCTTCCAAATGGACAATGACCCAAAGCCTACTTCCAAACTTGTGGCAAAATCGCTTCAGGACAACAAAGTCAAGGTATTGGAGTGGCCATCACAAAGCCCTGACCTCAATCCCATAGAAATTTGTGGGCAGAACTGAAAAAGTGTGTGCGAGCAAGGAGGCCTACAAACCTGACTCGGTTACACCCGCTCTGTCAGGAGGAATGGGCCAAAATTCACCCAACTATTTGTGGGAAGCTTATGGAAGGCTACCCGAAACGTTTGACCCAAGTTAAACAATTTAAAGGCAATGCTACCAAATACTTATTGAGTGTATGTAAACTTCTGACCCACTGGGAATGTGATGAAAGTAATAAAAGCTGAAATAAATCATTCTATCTACTATTATTCTGACATTTGACATTCTTAAAATAAAGTGGTGATCCTAACTGACCTAAGACAGGGAATTTTTACTAGGATGTAAACTTCCGACTTCAACTGTAACAATAATGAGGCTATAGACACGGGGTACCGGTACCGAGTCAGTGTGCAGGGGTACAGGATAGTTGAGGTAATTTGTACATCTAGGTAGGGGTGAAGTGACTATGCTTAGATAATTGAGGGGGGTTAATGTAATAGCCCGGTGGCCATTTGATTAATTGTTCAGCAGTCTTATGGCTTGGGGTAGAAGCTGTTGAGGAGCCTTTTGGTCCTAGACTTGGCGCTCCGGTGCCGCTTGCCGTGCGGTAGCAGAGAAAACAGTCTATGCCTTGGGTGACTGGAGTCTCTGACAATTGTATGGGCTTTCCTCTGACACCGCCTATTATATAGGTCCTGGAATGCAGGATGCTTGGCCCCAGTGATGTACTGGGCCGTACGCACTATCCTCTGTAGCTCCTTATAGTCAGATGCCGAGCAGTTGCCATACCAGGCGATGATGCAACTGGTCAGGATGCTCTCAAACTTTTTGTGGATCTGGGGACCCATGCCAAATCTTTTTAGTCTCCTGAGAGGAAAAATGTTTTAACTTCTTGCCACTAGGGGGGTGCCATTTCGACATAGCACAAATGTGTACCCAATGTAAACGGCCTCGTACTCAATTCTTGCTCGTACAATATGCATATTATTCTTACTATTGGATAGAAAACACTCTCTAGTTTCTAAAACCGTTGGAATTATGTCTGTAAGTGAAACAGAACTCGACTTAGAGCACTTTTCCTATGTCTGTGTGAGAATGGCAAATTTTATCATCTGCTTTGAGACCTGTCTTTAACTTTGCCTGTCTTCTATTGGTTGAGATGCACTGCATACGCCTTCCCCTGGCTGTTAGCGAATAGGGAGAGTTGAAATGGCGTCTCTACGTAGTTCCCAAAGTTTATAAATTGATTGGAAACGAGGTGTCCGGCCTTTTGGGACTTCGCGCTGACGCAGAAAGGGTCTTGGCATGTCTTTTTAGAACCTCTGGTTTTAGCTCCTAGATGTATCCGGCTCTGTTTTTATTCGCTATAGGCTTTAAAGACATCATAATCTTGTTATTTTGAACCGAATTATACCAGTTTATGTCAGTATATTGCGATTTTCAGGTATTTATTTCCATGGCGCTGTAGAAACTTGGGTGTCTCTCTCTTGAATGCCATTCTGTACTGCTAATTGCAACGTCAAAGGAAACATTCTCCAACCCAGCAACGATTCTTTTGGCCAACGGACACCCTTCCCAAGATTCTGATGGGAGTTCAGCTAATAGTAAGTACTATTTATGCTGATAAAACGTTGTTCTGTTGAAAAAGAAAAATGTATTAGACGCCATTATTTTCCGTGTAGCGTTGCGCTATCGCACCCTGTATTGTACCCAGTATTGCGCAGTAAGGTTAATTTTAAAAATGTAATTCAGCGATTGCATTAAGAACTAATTTGTCTTTCAATTGCTGTCCAACCTGTATTTTTTTAGTCAAGTTTATGAATAGTTTTCGATAAGATTAGGTGCCTTTCCAAAATGACGCCGGACAGATTGCTTGATTTTTTGCCCACTAAACACGTTGTGTAACCACGAATTGTGCGGCTAAATATGCACATTTTCGAACAAACTATATGCATTGTGTAATATGATGTTACAGGACTGTCATCTGAAGAATTCTGAGAAGGTTAGTGAAAAAATTAATAGCGTTTGGTGGTTTATAACGTTATTGCTATTTTTGGCTTGAATCAATGCTACTGTGTGACTGACTATTGTAGTAAGCTAAGATAACGCTATATTGTGTTTTCGCTGTAAAACACTTAGAAAATCTGAAATATTGTCTTGATTCACAAGATCTGTGTCTTTCAATTGCTGTACGCTGTGTATTTTTAAGAAATGTTTTATGATGAGTAATTAGCTAATACACGATGGTCTCTGTAGTTATTCTAGTCATTTTAGTGATAGTTGTGATGGGGGCTGCAATTGTAAACTATGATTTATACCTGAAATATGCACATTTTTCTAACAAAACCTATGCTATACAATAAATATGTTATCAGACTGTCATCTGATGAGGTTTGTTTCTTGGTTAGTGGCTATTTATATCTTTATTTGGTCGAATTTGTGATAGCTACTGATGTAGTAAGAAAATGGTGGAGTAAGAAAATTGTTGTCTTTTGCTAACGTGGTTAGCTAATAGATTTACATATTGTGTCTTCCCTGTAAAACATTTTAAAAATCAGAGATGATGGCTTGAATCACAAGATCTGTATCTTTCATTTGGTGTCTTGGACTTGTGATTTCATGAACATTTTATTTTATGATATCCCTGTAACTTTAGGCTAGGCTATGCTAGTCAGCTTTTGTGATGGGGGGGATCCCGGATCCGGGTTTGTGAGGCGTTATTAACGTGCCCTCTTCACGACTGTCTTGGTGTGTTCGGACCATGATAGTTTGTTGGTGATGTGGACACCAAGGAACTTGAAACTCTCGATCCGCTCCACTACAACCCTGATGATGTTAATGGGGGCCTGTTCGGCCTGCCTTTTCCTGTAGTCCACGATCATCTCCTTTGTCTTGCTCACATTGAGGGAGAGGTTGTTGTCCTGGCACCACACTGCCAGTTCTCTGACCTCCTCCCTGTAGGCCGTCTCATTGTTGTCAGTGATCAGGCCTATCACTTTTGTGCCGTCAGCAAAGTTAATGATGGTGTTGAAGTCGTGTTTGGCCACGCAGTCGTGGGTGAACAGGGAGTACAGGAGGGGACTAAGTACACACCCCTGAGGGGCCCCAGTGTTGAGGATCAGCGTGGCAGACGTATTGTTGCCTACCCTTACCATCTGGGGGCGGTCCATCAGGAAGTTCAGGATCCAGTTGCAGCGGGAGGTGTTTAGTCCCAGGGTCCTTAGGTCAGTGATGAGCTTCGTGGGCACTATGGTGTTGAACGCTGAGCTGTAGTCAATGAACAGCATTCTCAGCCTTCTAAACATAGTAGGCTAGGCTACACAGTAAACATAGCCTACTAGGCATACTTTGGTTATCATATCCAAACAAAAGACAGGACAACATTGTCATAGCCTAGAGCATTACATAGAGACATGATTTTTCTTATTTTTCTATTGCTCAATCATTAGCCAGCTTTTGACATTCTTTTTAAATGAAGTTATGGTCGGCATGGCTTTGAGTTGCTGTGGTAGTTTGTTCCACTCAAAAGCACCGATATATAAAAAGATGTTCTGAGCAGTTAGACTTTTACATTTAAAACAGGCAATATCAGATTCGCAGGCTCTGGTGTTGTATTGGTGGACAACTCTAATATAAGCAAAATTGGATAATAATAATAATAATAATAATAATAATAATAATTCTGTAATAATTCTATGGACCAGACCAAGTTCAATTAATATTATACTTTTCTCTACAGACAAGCGTCATGCTCTACCAACTGAGCAACACAGGACTTTAAATAAAGTTTGATTTGATTTATTCCTTTTTTTAACTTAGATATTTGGTTTGGGGACTTGAATCCAACATATCAATTATTAATTTGCAGACAAACTGGAATAAAGCCAGACTAAGTCAGTGGCACAGATGGAGCTATCCTAATGAAGATACATCTCCTTCAAATGTTGATATTTGTTGTTGGGAGACCAAAGCGTAGCTGTAGATAGATACATTCTCCAATAGGAGGTGCTTCCCAGCCTATTTTGTTCTTCTGATAGTGGATATAACATATTTTACACAAGGTTTGTTGGTTACCATGGTGACATACTTTTTTCAAATCCAATGTATTTTCCATGTAGATTCCACATCACAGTACGTTGACAAATTAGGTTGAACATTTATTCAACAAGTTTGTGCCTAGTGGGTTACACACACACACACACACACACACACACACACACACACACACACACACACACACACACACACACACACACACACACACACACACACATACATACACTGTGGACAGGGTTAATCTCCTGGAAAGAGGGTCCCCTATTATCAGGGGTTGAGAGTGCTAATAAAACCCAGGAGCTGCAGGGGTCCAGAGGTCAAAAGCATATGTAATGAATGGAGAAATGTAACTCATCCAATTATAGGGAGGCAAGGCAAAAATCTATACTGCTACTCTGGGCAGACTGCCCAAATGCAAAACTAATAATGTCAAGCAAAGCCCCAGCTTTGTGTATGTGTGCGCGTTCAAAAGATGTGAAATAAAGACTGTGGGGGTGGAGGGTGGGGGGTGTTTGAAAGAGGGGGAGTGTGTTAAAAGAGAGCTATGGTAACTGTGTGTGTGTGTGCTCGTGCGTGTGATTTCTTGAGCAGCTGCATAACAGGCCTCCACTCAGCAAACAATTTTGAGAGCCTGCTGTTTTCCTGAAATATCCTGCACACTAAAATAGAAGGTCGATTACACTGTACTGTAATAACAGGAGATGGTCCTCCCATGCCAATTTTGGCCCAAATTGTTGCCTGACTGGAAATAAGATGCAAACCAACAATATACCGAAATTACAGTGGGCGAAAGATGGTTAGAGAAAAGCTACTATCTCGAGACTTTAATATAAACCTTCAGGCTAGGGTCCTTTTTTCTCAATTTCCACCTGACGGTCTTGCCTAAAGTAAACTGCCTGTTGCTCAGGCCCTGAAGCCAGGATTTGCATATAATTGGTACCATTGGAAAGAAAACACTCAGAAGTTTGTAGAAATGTTAAAATAATTTAGGAGACTATAACACAATAGATATGGTTGGAGAAAATCCAAAGAAAAACCAACCAGATATTTTTTTTTGTTGCGAGCCCATGTTCTTCCAATAGAACGTATAGGGAAATAATTAAATCTAGCTCCCAGTATGCAATTCCTATGGCTTCCACTGGGTGTCAGTAGGCTTTGTTCAAGGTTTCAGGCTTGTTTCTTTCAAAATGAGTAAGACATTTCAGTTTTACTACAGGGACACAGACTTGGAAATTCGCGATGAAGAGGACGCGTACCTGCTAATATCGCTTTCCTATTGAAAATACTTCTTTCCGTATGAAATATTATAGATTAATTTATGGCTGCAAGCCCGATGTCGGTACACTTATGACAACAGCCAGTCCAAGTGCAGGGCGCGAAATTCAAAAGATATTTTTTTGAAATATTTCACTTTCACACATTAACAAGTCCAATACAGCAAATGAAAGGTACACATCTTGTGAATCCAGCCAACATGTCCGATTTTTAAAATGTTTTACAGCGAAAACAGCACGTATATTTATGTTAGCTCACCACCAAATACAAAAAAGCACAGACATTTTTCACAGCACAGGTAGCTTGCACAAAACCAACCAAACTAACCAAGAACCAACCAAACTAACCAAGAAACAACTTCATCAGATGACAGTCTTATAACATGTTATACAATAAATCTATGTTTTGTTCAAAAAATGTGCATATTTCAGGTATAAATCATAGTTTTACATTGCAGCTACCGTCACAAATAGCACCGAAGCAGCCAGAGTAATTACAGACACCAACGTGAAATACCTAAATACTCATCATAAAACATTTCTGAAAAATACATGGTGTACAGCAAATGAAAGACAAACATCTTGTGAATCCAGCCAATATTTCCGATTTTTTTAAGTGTTTTACAGCGAAAACACAATATAGCATTATATTAGCTTACTACAATAGCCAACCACACAACAGCATTGATTCAAGGCAACGGTAGCGATAGCGACAAAACCAGCAAAAGATATTAATTATTTCACTAACCTTCATAAACTTCATCAGATGACAGTCCTATAACATCATATTACACAATACATATATGGTTTGTTCGAAAATGTGCATATTTAGCGGCACAAATCGTGGTTTTACAATGTGAATAGTAGCCAAACTGCAAACAAAATGTCGGGAGAAATCTTGGAGAGGCACCTAATCTAATCAAATAACTCATAGATAACCTTTACTAAAAAATACATGTTGGACAGCAATTGAAAGATACACTAGTTCTTAATGCAATCGCCGTGTTAGAATTCTAAAAATAACTTTAGTACGACATACAGTTTACGTTATAGCGAGACAGCGCCTGCAAAGATGGCGGATACTAGTACTAAACATTTTCCACAGAAATACGAAATAACATCATAAATTGTTCTTACTTTTTGCTGAGCTTCCATCAGAATCTTGTACAAGGGGTCCTTTGTCCAGAACAATCGTTGTTTGGTTGTAGAATGTCCTCTTCTCCAGTCGAATTAGCAAAGAAAGCTAGCCAAGTGGCGCGAAACGGTCCAAAACGCAGAGAACGGAAATCTCCAAAACTCCCGAAAAACTTTCAATAATCTGATAAAACTATATTGAAAAAACATACTTTACGATGATATTGTCACATTTATCAAATAAAATCAAAGCCGGAGATAGTAGCCGTCTATAACGACAGCTTTTCAGAAGGCAATCCAGAGTCCCTTCTCGCGCCTTCCTGAACACAGGAAATTGGGGTCATGTCATTCCAAGGGCTCTCTTTTGACCTCAGATCAAGCTATACACTCCATTTCTTCTCTCACTGCCTATTGACATCTAGTGGAAGGCGTATGAAGTGCATGTATACTAATACATTTCAAGCAAATTTATAGGGAGGCCCTGGAACAGAGCATCGATTTCAGATTTTCCACTTCCTGTCAGGAAGTTTGCTGCAAAATGAGTTCTGTTTTACTCACAGATATAATTCAAACGGTTTTAGAAACTTGAGAGTGTTTTCTATCAAATAGTAATAATAATATGCATATTGTACGAGCAAGAATTGAGTACGAGGCCGTTTGAAATGGGCACCTTTCATCCAAGCTACTCAATACTGCCCCTGCAGCCATAAAAAGTTAATTACATTTTAGGGTATCTGAGGATTAAATAGAAACATATTTTGACTTGTTGAAACAAAGTTTAGGGGTACATTTTTGGATTCCTATCTTGGCATGTTGAACGAGTGGATTACTCAAATCGATGGCACCAACTAAACAGACTTTTTGGAATATAAAGAAAGATTTTATCTACCAAAACGACACTACATGTTATAGCTGGGACACTTTGGATGACAAATCAGAGGAAGATTTTCAAAAGTAAGTGAATATTTCATCGCTATTTGTGAATTTATGAAACCTGTGCCAAAATATTTTGATGTGGGGCGCCGTCCTCAAACAATTGCATGGCATGCTTTCGCTGTAAAGCCTACTGTAAATCGAACAGTGCAGTTAGATTAACAATAATTTAAGCTTTTAACCGATATAAGACACTTGTATGTACCTAAATGTTTAATATCCATAATGCTTATGATTATTTATTTGAATTGAGCGCCCTCCAGTTTCACCAGAAGTTTCAACTTCCCCCTCAGGAGGTTTAAAAAGTTTGGCATGGGCCCTCAAATCCTCAAAAAGTTCAACAGCTGTACCATTGAGAACATTTTGCCTAGCTGCATCACTGCCTGGTATGGCAATAGCACCGCCCTCAATCGCATGGTGCTACAGAGGTTGGTGCGGCAAGTCCAGTACATCACTGAGGCCGAGCTCCCTGCCATCCATGACATCTATATCAAGCGGTGTGGTAGGAAGGCCCGGGAAATCGTCAAAGACTCCAACCACCCAAGTCATAGACTATTCTCTCTGCTTCTGCACGGCAAGCGGTACTGGTGCATCAAGTCTGGCACCAACAGGCTCTTGAACAGTTTCTATCCCCAAGCCTGATGAAGACTGATAAATAGCTACACAGACTATCAGAGTTAACCTTGTATCTTTATTGACCATTTATTTTTATGCACACTCGCAGGGCCCTACACACACACTCACACACTCACTCACTCCATCATCTGCTCACACGCACATAAAATGTACATACATTTATACTGACTCTACACACACACACACACACCCACTCACATACAAGCCGCTGCTACTCTGTTCATCTTATATCCTGTTGCCTAGTCACCTTACCCCTATACATATCTACCTCCAATCACTCCAGTATCCCTGCACATTGTAAATATGGTATTGGAACTGACCCTGTATAAAGTATGCTTACTTACTTATTTATTGTGTTCTTCATATTTCTTCATTTCTTATTTTTCTAGTATTACATTATTATTGATTGTATTGTTCGGTTTTGAATTTGCAGGAAATGCCTTTCACTGTACTTGTGCATGTGACATTAAAACTTGAAACTTGATGGCAGCGGATGAATGGCACAACAATGGGCCTCTCGTCACGGTATCTCTGTGCATTCAAATTGTCATTGATAAAATGCTATTGTGTTCGTTGTCTGTAGCTTATGCCTGCCCATACCATAAGCCCTCCACCACCATGGGGCACATCGTTGACAACGCTAGAGGGACGCCTATCCCAGAGAGGTTTGTATTTTTAAATCATCACTGTATGTCTAATAAATCACTGTGTTTATTTCATGAAAATAACTCCAAATATATTTGTCATAATTTATTTCCCTGAGCATTCTTTTGCCTTTGAAATGCTCTTTCTGATCATGTGGGTGTGTTGATACAAATTTAAATATATTTACATACACAGCCCTGATTGGCGAATAGGATCATCTAGACTTTAGAACCTACCCCATTTACACCTTCAAAGTAGGAGGATACATATACAAATAAATGATGACTGGTCATTGGTCAGAATAATAAGATCAGATTGTGATGTCATGATCTGGGCCAAAAACTCCATCCCACCTGAACAAGTTGAAATCCAGCATTTTCTTTCAAACGGCTTACACAAAAAGTGCATTATCATAATTTTCACAACTCTAGTGTTATTTCGACCTCATTGTGAGGAAATATTATTAAAAAACTGGATATCCCATTTTTGTCTGCACTTCTCCTTTAATTAATAAGACTTAAGGCATTTTCAATGTGCTTATTATAATGCTCTTATCACTCATACATGCTATTTAGGATAGATGTTAAAATATAATTTGTAAGAAATATATTTTGTGAAGCACCCACTTTTGCCTTCCAGTTAGATTCTCAATAGAACATTGTCAATTTTCATAGGGAGTAATTTATATAAATGTATGCTTTTTGAAGATATGCATATTTTTTTTTCGAGGTAATCAAATAGAAAACAATTCTTGTTTACAGAATGTCTGCCTTGTCTACCATCATTTAAAGGCTAGTTCCCCCAGACCTCCCACAACTACACATTATGCCCATGCACCTCAATCCAATACTCCACTTCACAAAATGAAAACTCATAAAACGCCCGCCTATGTGCAAAAGCAAGCTGCCGAAGGAACACTTTAATTAAAGTTCCTTATTTATATGTCAACTGAAAATAGGAAGAAATCGAGATCACAATCTTAATTTTTTCCTCTCCCTGTGCCCATACCCCAAGGAGGCAAGTCATTAGGCCTTATACATAACCATCGCCACCGCATTAAAATCACATTACACAACAACGATAATCATTGCGTTCAATTACACGTGGTAATAAATGCCTACACCATCTCGAGTAAATCCATTAGCACTGGCATTGTGGGAGAGAGAGCGAGACAGGCTGAAAATTCGGGCTCCGCAGTCACTAGCTGATCCAAACCAACTGCTGTCTCAGCAGCATGGCCACTGATGGTTGATTAGCCACCCCCTGGCCACACCCACTGATGGTTGACAGCCCCCTGGCCACACCCACTGATGGTTGACAGCCCTCTGGCCACACCCACTGATGGTTCACAGCCCTCTTACTGTTCATTAACAATACGTTTCAAAAAGTCCTACCCATGTGGTGAGCTGTACTTCCAAAGTTATTAATTTATGTCTAAATTCCTCAAGGTGGGCGTTTGACGCTAGTTCCTAAAAAAATAATAAAAAGGCCTTGCAGAAATGCCTTCATGAACATGTGAACCTTCATTAGTCTTAAAGGAGTAGTTCACTATTTTACAACTTGATGTTAGATGGTTCCTCACCCTGAAAGTGGTCTATGGACCAGGAATCCATGGTTGAATTTTCTTTAAACACAAACTATATGTGTTGGAACACGGTAACAACTTATTTTTTTATGACCAAGATGCACTGTCAGGAAGACGGGCAGTCAAGTGGACTTGGCGCTTTTATTGAACTTTTTATTTTGTTACTTTCATTTCTTATTTTTTTAGGTATTTTTCTTAAAACTGCATTGTTGGTTAAGGGATTGTAAGTAAGCATTTCACTGTAAGGTCTACACCTGTCAAGCCCTGATCTGTTTCACCTGTCCTTGTGCTTGTCTCCACCCCTCTCCAGGTGTCGCCCATCTTCCCGACTTATCCCCTGGGTATTTACCTGTGTTTTCAGTCTGTCTGTGCCAGTTTGTCTTGTTAGTCAAGTCAACCAGCGGTTTGTCACAGCTCCTGGTTTTCCCCAGTCTTTCTTTTTCTCGTTCTCCTGGTTTTGACCTTTTCCTGTCCTGACTCTGAGCCCGCCCGCCTGACTACTCTGCCTACCCCTGACCCTGCCTGCCGTCCTGTGCCTTTGTCCCTACTCTGGATCACCGACCTATGGCTGACCTGATCCTGAGCCTGCCTGCCGTCCTGTGCCTTTTCCACTGCTCTGGATTATCGACCTCTGCCTGCCCTGACCTGTCGTTTGCCTGCCCCTGTTGCTGTAATAAACAGTGTTACTTCAACGCAGTCTGCCTTTGGGTCTTACCTGAAACCTAATAACACCTTTGTATTCGGCAAATGTGATAAATACAATTTGATTTGAATTATAGTGAAAATCTGCACAAAAGCAATAATGGCATTATAATGAATATACTGTAAGTGTTGATATGACAGCAGTGAATATAGTCAGTTATTGTCAGCTTGTGCTTGTGTCTTCATGCAATGGGATCTGTTGGATTTAATGTAGCTGTTATCCCTTGTCTTAACAGTTTACATGAATCTTCAGAAATTTCACTTGCTTGACATACTTTGACATACCTTTGTTTGGTTATATTGGTTTTCTCTTTATTGTGTCCCCATCATCTTGTCATTCTTCAGCACCATTGCAGAGTACAACTGCCTTATTTTGCGCAGAGGGAGGGAGCTACAGTCTCACTTTGTTAATGGTGCCGAACAGTCTTTTTTTCTTTACAAGCAACTTGTTCGCCAATGACAGTGAAGTGAAGAAATTGTCCATAGTGACATTTCTCCCCTTACCAACATAAGGTTTCAGAAGCCTCATCACCAAATTATCCGACACTCGCTCACCTGCTGCCCAATGTGTACATTTTTCCAGATATTGAAAGCCGTTCAGCATGTACAATTACACACCCTCTCACTGTGTAGCCTACTCCAAATAAGCCCGATAAGACTGCTTGGATTCAGTGGTCTGATATCAGCCATACATACAGTACCATTTAGAGATTATAATTAGAATGGATCAATACAATAGAATAGCCCGCCCTATTCTTCATTCACAATGGGTGATTACATAATTCAACACTGTTCACTTCCTCTCCCTTATCAACTCACTCATTCTCCCCTTTTCTCCCATCATACTTTATTTAATTTATTGAATCTGTTGTTAAATGTGTGAAATTAGTTTTGGTATAGTTTAGGTTCAGATTCAAGAAAATTATCAGGGTGATTATAAGCTGGGCATTGCACTTTCAACTGTCAGGAAAAGAAGGGGAGCAGGCTCTACTGTCGGGAGGAGGGGCAACGGGGGAAAACCATTAAAAAAGTGACATGCCCTTGTAAAACTGGTTAAAACTCCAGTTCTATTTGTGAAAATAAAATCCTAACATGCTGACCACACCGCTTACATCGCATGTGAGAGCATTGCAAAATAAATGTATACATACATGTTATTCAATCATTGCACCCACACAGCTTGCGAGCGTCTGCACAGCCAGGTGCTAAAATAGATGTTGAATGCACCAAGCTGTCTGTTTGAACTACTGGCAACACAGCTCAGACACCCATGCATACCCAACAAGACATGCCACCAGAGGTCTCTTCACAGTTCCCAAGTCCAGAACAGACTATAGGAGATGCACAGTACTACATAGAGCCTTGACTACATGGAACTATATTCCACATCAAGTAACTGTTGCAAGCAGGACAATCAGATTTAAAAATACACCTTATGGAACAGCGAGGACTGTGAATAGACACAAACACAGTCACAGACACATGCATACACACATACAATAATATACACACTTACCTGCCGATCTATAAATGATGTCTCTGTAATCTGGCATGGGTAGGATGGTCATCTGAATCAGGGTTAGTTTGGGAGCTGGGGTGAAAGAGGAGCGATTACGATAGAGGAAACTAAGTCTAGATTTAACTTTAGCCTGCAGATTTGATATTTGCTGAGAGAAGGACAGTGCACCGTCTAGCCATACTCCCAAGTACATGTATGAGGTGACTACATCAAGCTCTAAACCCTCAGAGGTAGTAATACCACCTGTGGGAAGAGGGGCATGTTGGACACTAAGACAGCTTTGTTGTAGAGCATTTAACACAAAATCCAGGGAGGGGCCAGCTGAGTATAAGACTGTATCATCTGCATATACATGGATGAGAGAGCTTCCTACTGCCTGAGCTATGTTGTTGATGTAAATTGAGAAGAGCGTCTTAGGATCGCGCCTTGGGGTACTCCCTTGGTGACAGGCAGTGGCTGAGACAGCAGATTTTCTGACTTTATACACTGTACTCTTTGAGAGAGGTAGTTAGCAAACCAGGCCAAAACCCCTCAGAGACACCAATACTCCTTAGCTGCCCCACAAGAATGGAATGGTCTACCGTATCAAAAGCTTTGGCCAAGTCAATAAAAATAGTAGCACAAAATTGCTTAGAATCAAGGGCAATGGTGACATCATTGAGGACCTTTAAGGTTGCAGGTACACATCCATAACCTGAGCGGAAACCAGATTGCGTACCCGATGGAATACTGCAGTGGATTATTGACAAGATTTTCCAACACTTTTGATAAACAGGGCAAAGTAGAAATAGGCCTATAACAGTTAGGATCAGCTTGATCTCCCCCTTCAAATAAAGGATGAACCGTTGTTGCCTTCCAAGCAATGGGAACCTCCCCAGAAAGGAGAGACCGGTTAAAACTTCTCTGGGATATGTGGGACGCTAGCGTACCACCTCGACAACAGCCAGTGAAATTGCAGGGCGCCAAATTCAAAACAACAGAAATCCCATAATTAAAATTCTTCAAACATACAAGTATTATACATCATTTTAAAGATAAACTTCTTGTAAATCCAGCCACAGTGTCTGATTTCAAATAGGCTTTACGGCGAAAGCACACCAAACGATTATGTTAGGTCAGCACCTAGTCACAGAAAACCATAAAGCCATTTTCCAGCCAAGGAGAGCCCTCACAAAAGTCAGAAATAGTGATTAAATTAATCACTAACCTTTGATGATCTTCATCAGATGGCACTCACAGGACTTCATGTTACACAATAAATGTGTGTTTTGTTCGATAAAGTTAATCTTTATGTCCAAAAACCTCATTTGAAATTTGTGTGTTATGGTCAGAAATGCATTGTCTCAAACAAACATCTGGTGAAAGTGCAGAGAGCCACATCAAATTACAGAAATACTCATAATAAACATCGATATAAGTTACAAGTGTTATGCATGGAAATATAGATAAACTTCTCCTTAATGCAACCGCTGTGTCAGATTTCAAAAACACTTTACGGCGAAAGCACATCTTGCGATTATGTTTGGTCTGCGCCAAGTCACAGAAAAACATGCAGCCATTTTCCAAAGAGGAGAGGTGTCACAAAAGTCAGAAATAGCATTATAAATATTCACTTACCTTTGATGATCTTCATTAGAATGCATTCCCAGGAATCCCAGTTCCACAATAAATGTTTGTTTTGTTGAATAAAGTCCATAATTTTTGTCCAAATACCTCCTTTTTGTTCGCGCGTTTAGTTTACAAATCCAAATTCAGGAGGTGGGGGCAAGTCCAGGCGAAATTTCAGACGAAAAGTAATATTAAAGTTCGTAGAAACATGTCAAACGATGTATAGAATCAATCATTAGGATGTTTTTATCATAAATCTTCAATAATGTTTCAACCGGAGAATTCCTTTGTCTTTAGAAATGCAATGGAACGCAGCTAACTCTCACGGGCGGGCGCATGATTTAGCTCATGGCACTCTGCCAGACACCTGGTTGAATCAGCTCTCATTCCCTCCTCCTTCACAGTAGAAGACTCAAACAAGGTTCTAAAGACTGTTGACATCTAATTGAAGCCTTAGGAAGTGCAATATGACCCCATAGACACTGTATTTACGATAGGCAATGACTTGAAAAACTACAAACCTCAGATTTCCCACTTCCTGGTTGGATTTTTTCTCAGGTTTTTGCCTGCCATATGAGTTCTGTTATACTCACATCCATCATTCAAACAGTTTTAGAAACTTCAGAGTGTTTTCTATCCAAATCGACTAATTATATGCATATTCTAGGTTTTGGGCCTGAGTAGCAGGCAGTTTACTCTGGGCACCTTATTATCCAATTTACTCAATACTGCCCTCCAGTCCCAAAGAAGTTAAAAAGGTTGGAGATAGGCTTGGCGATAATACGGGCAGCAACCTTATAGAATAAAGGGTCTAAATCATCTGACCCAGATGTTTTTTTGTGGTCAAGTTTAAGACGCTCCTTTAGCACCTAGGACTCAGTGACTGCCTGCAGGGAGAAAGAGGGAGCCCCGCTTTTGTAGCGGGGCAGGGGAAAAAGAGGGAGAAGCATCGGGATAGTTGCATTAACTTCTAGTTCCTCCCAAACCCGGATCCGGGAGCACCCCCACCAGTAAAAAAGCTGACTAGCATAGCCTAGCATAGCGTCACAAGTAAATACTAGCATCTAAATATCATTAAATCACAAGTCCAAGACACCAGATGAAAGATACACTTCTTGTGAATCTAGCCACCATTTCTGATTTTTAAAATGTTTTACAGGGAAGACACAATATGTAAATCTATTAGCTAACCACGTTAGCAAAAGACACAATTTTTCTTACTCCACCATTTTTTCACTCCATCAGTAGCTATCACCAATTCGACCAAATAAAGATATAAATAGCCACTAACCAAGAAAAAACTTCATCAGATGACAGTCTGATAACATATTTATTGTATAGCATATGTTTTGTTAGAAAAATGTGCATATTTCAGGTATAAATCATAGTTTACCATTGCAGCCACCATCACAACTCGACTAGAATAACTACAGAGAGCAACGTGTATTACCTAATTACTCATCATAAAACATTTCTTAAAAATACACAGCGTACAGCAATTGAAAGACACAGATCTTGTGAATCCAGACAATATTTCAGATTTTCTAAGTGTTTTACAGCGAAAACACAATATATCGTTATATTAGCATACCACATGTGCAAACATTACCCCAGCATTGATTCAAGGCAAAAAGAGCGATAACGTTATCACCACCAAAATATATTAATTTTTTCACTAACCTTCTCAGAATTCTTCAGATGACAGTCCTGTAACATCATATTACACAATACATATAGAGTTTGTTCGAAAATGTGCATATTTAGCGGCACAAATCGTGCTTATACAATGAGAAAAGTTGCCAAGCTGCCCAGAAAAATGTCGGGCACCATCTTGGAGAGTCACCTAGTCTAATCAATAAATAATCATAAACTTGACAAAAAAATACAGGGTGGACAGCAATTGAAAGACAAATTAGTTCTTAATGCAATCGCTGAATTACATTTTTAAAATTAACGTTGCTGCGCAATACAGGGTCCGATAATGCAAGGCTACATTGCAAGTAATGGCGTTTTATGCATTTGACTATTTTCAACAGAACAACGATTTATCAGCATAAATAGTTCTTACTATTAGCTGAGCTTCCATTAGAATCTTGGGCAAGGTGTCCTTTCTCCGGTCTAATCGTCTTTTGGTCGAAAGATGTCCTCTTGTCCTGTCGAAATGGCCACTAACGTTCGGCATGTACCGGAAAAGTGTCCAACTCTTGAAAGTGCGTCACAAAGAAATGCCAGAAAATCGCAATAAACTGATATAAATTGCTATAAATCGGTTTAAATTAACTACCTTATGATGTCTTTAACACCTATAACGAATAAAAACATGACCGGGGATATAGAACTGGCTAAACCAAAGCTTGGAAGGAGGCCAGTCCGACGTCCATTCTGCGTCGAGCGCAAGGTTGAAAAGAAAGGTACTTCCGCTCCAGGGTCTAATATAAGGTCCCAGATTGCGCAATCGACTCCATTCAAATTGTCACCACTTACTGACATCTAGAGGAAGGCGTATGCAGTGTTTGTAGCCCCACAGCGTTCACAGGGA
Source organism: Salvelinus namaycush (assembly GCF_016432855.1). Lineage (NCBI taxonomy): Eukaryota > Metazoa > Chordata > Actinopteri > Salmoniformes > Salmonidae > Salvelinus > Salvelinus namaycush. The sequence continues at coordinate 35,772,169 of NC_052326.1, forward strand.
CTTATAAACTGACCTGGGAACAGAGGCCGAGATTTCTGAAATCTCACTCCCTGGCAGGAAAAGTGCTGCAGAATGAGTTCTGTTTCACTCAGAGACATAATTCAAACGGTTTTAGAAACTAGAGAGTGTTTTCTATCCAATAGTAATAATAATATGCATATTGTACGAGCAAGAATTGAGTACGAGGCAGTTTAATTTGGAGACCAATTTTTCCAAGATCGAAATAGCACCCCCCATAGGCTCAAGAGGTTTTTAAAAGGGATGGACGATGAGGAAATGTTGGACGGGCAAGGAGGCATGGCTGAGTCAAATAGTATTACTGACTTAATGAAGTGGTGATAAAGAGCTCAGCCATGTGCTTCTTGTCAGTAACAACCACATCATCAACATTAAGGGACATGGGCAGCTGTGAGGAGGAGGGTTTATTCTCCAGGTCTTTAACTATTTTCCAGAACTTCTTGGGGTTAGACCTACAGAGAGAGAACTGCTCCTTAAAGTAACTAACTTAGGCCTTCCGTATAGCCTGAGTGCACTTATTTCTCATTTGCCTGAACGATAGCCAGTCAGCCTGAGTATGTGTGTGCCGAGCCTTTCGCCAAATGCAATTCTTGAGGTGGAATAACTCTGTAAGATCACAGTCGAACCAGGGGCTGAACCTGTTCAAATTCTAATTTTCTTTATGTTTGTTAACAATACCACTGAAAATATAAAAAAACAAGGTCCAAGCGTCTTTGACAGAGGGGATCAAGCCCATTTTACAGAGGCCAGTTCATGAAGGAAGGCTTGCTCATTAAAGTTTTTTTAGCAAGCATCTGACAAATCAGGTCGTTTCACTGAGCAGCCATTACGAACACTGGCTATACAACAGTGATCAATAAGGTCATTACAGAAAAACCAGACTGACACCTATCAGGATTCTTTGTGAGGATAACATCGAGGAGAGTAGCCTTTTCGGGGTGTTTGGAGTCATACCTTGTGGGATTGGTAATAATCTGAGAAATATTTAGGGAGTCTCATTGCTTTAGGACTTGGTCAGGTGGTTCAAGCATGTCCCAGTTTAGGTAACCTAGCAGGACAAATTCAGACTTAGTGTAAGGGGCCAGGAGAGAGCTTAGGGCAGGTAGGGTACAGGACGGTGCTGATGGAGGACGATAGCACCCAGCAACAGTCAACAAAGAGCTATTTGAAAGTTTAATGCTTAAAACCAGCAAATCAAATTGTTTGGGGACAGACTTGGTTGAGACAACCGAGCATTGAAGGTGATCCTTGGTAAAGATTTCCACTCCCGCGCCTTTGGAAGATCTGTCTTGCTGAAAAAGGTTATAACCAGAAAGGTTAACATCAGTATTCAAATAACTCTTCCTTAACCATGTCTCAGTAATGACCAACACATCTGGATTGAGGTCGTTGTCCAGGTTAGGGGAGGGTTTGGCCGGCTGGGATGTCCTTGTCCCATCACGCTCTAACAACTCCTTGTGGTAGCCGGGAGCATGCACACTGACGTCGGTTGCCAGCTGTACGGTTATTATCAGCAGCCATCACTCCTGTATTCAAATGGCATGTTGTGTTACTAGCTAATCCAAGTTTATCATTTTAAAGGGCTAATTGATCATTAGAAAACCCTTTTGCAATTAAGTTAGCACAGCTGAAAACTATTGTTCTGATTAAAGAAGCAATAAAACTGGTCTTCTTTAGACTAGTTGAGCATCTAGGGCATTTGTGGGTTCGATTACAGGCTCAAAATGGCCAGACCAAATAACTTTCTTCTGAAACTTGTCAGTCTATTCTTGATCTGAGAAATGAAGGCTATTCCATGCAAGAAATTGCCAGGAAACTGAAGATATTGTATAACGCTGTGTACTACTCCCTTCACAGAACAGCACAAACTGGCTCTAACCAGAATAGAAAGAGGAGTGGGAGGCCCCGGTGCACAACTGAGCAAGAGGACAAGTACATTAGAGTGTCTAGTTTGAGAAACAGACGCCTCACAAGTCCTCAACTGGCAGCTTCATTAAGTAGTACCCGCAAAACACCAGTCTCAACGTCATCAGTGAAGAGGTGACTCCGGGATGCTGGCCTTCTAGGCAGAGTTGAAAAAAAAAAGCCATATCTCAGACTGGCCAATAAAGGAAAAAGATGAAGATGGGCAAAAGAACACAGATACTGGACAGAGGAACTCTGCCTAGAAGGCCAGCATCCCGGAGTCTCCTCTTCACTGTTGACGTTGAGAATAGTGTTTTGCGGGTACTATTTAATTTCTCAGAACAAGAATAGACTGACGAGTTTCAGAATAAATTCCTTTGTTTCTGGCCATTTGAGCCTGTAATTGAACCAACAAATGCTGATTCTCCAGATACTCGACTAGGCTAAAGAAGGCCAGTTTTATTTCTTCTTTAATCAGAACAGTTTTCAGCTGTGCGAACATAATTCCAAAAGGGTTTCTAATTATCAATTAACCTTTAAAAAAATGATAAACTTGGATTAACTAACACAACGTGCCATTGGAACACAGGAGTGATGGTTGCTGATAATGGGCCTAAGTACGCCTAAATAGATATTCCATTATAAATCAGCCGTTTCCAGCTACGATAGTCATTTACAACATAAAAAATATCTACACTGTATTTCTGATCAATTTGATGTCATTTTAATGGACAAAAAAAACATTTTTCTTTCAAAAACAAGGACATTTGTAAGTGACCCCAAACTTTTGAATGGTAGTGTATATTTTATATATTTTAAAAAGCCTATTCATACATAACATCTGTCTCCATAAGATAACTAATCTAAACTAAAGCAATGTGCTAGAAAGCTTGACAAGAAAAAATGATCTGAAATTTAAATCAAAAGAAAGTATACAAAATCTTGACAAAACTTGCAAAAGGGGCTCAGATTATGCTCTGTATTTCTATTGCACACAGTATCTTATAGAAGTAGCCTATGGCCTATAGCACTAATGTAAAGTTTTGCTCATTATATAAGCTATGGTTTCCATCAGCAACCTGTGCTCCTCAAGCAAGCCAGCAAGGAAGATAACAATATTGCTCTGTGAGGTTGATCCAAAAAGCAATTGTTATCCATCTCCTTCTTTCAACTGCATTCCATTTCGAGTTTTTTAATAAGACGGGGCCAACGCTGTGCACCAAGTGAGGGGGGTGTTAACTTGGGCTGCGGGTGCCAGCATGCACACCTCGCCTTTATTAGCAGGGGGAAACTAACACCCTCGGAACGCCGAGCCTAATGAGAGACGCCTTCACACAACCGCTCGCTGCATTTAATTTTTATATCTCCTACGCAAGTCGCTCGATACTTCTCCCTTCTCTCCTTCCTCTTCTCTCCCGTCGCCTTAACGAGGCCAGCTCTATGCCTCTACACCTCTGCTTGTTTGGCCTCGCTCTTTCTCGGGCTACAGATGGTCCCCAGCTGTAATGAACTGTTATGTGCAATTGATTGCGGACAGCTTAGCATTGACCAGCTTCATTATGGAGTCCCTTCAAAGTGGGATTCCTTGTCTGCCAATACTCACCAGTTTATTTCAGCTGACCGGTCGATAGTTAACGTATTAAAAGCTTTATTTGTATATTGTTTGCCCCGAATAACTTTGGCCCATTGCGCCGTGGGTTTGCTCTGTGTATCCCTCTCCCCCCATCCACCTCCCTAGTGACCCTAGTGCTTGGTGATGCTGGTCTATAAGCAGGGGCCTGTTTATGGCTTCTATATCCATTTTATACTAAGGCACACATATTCAACACAATGACACAACACTACACAATACCAAACCAAAGGCTGAAATAACAACGTATAATACTCTGCTCCCCTGTAGAACCATGGGCGTTAAGGCACCCATACACTCTTCCACTGACACGCAGGGTGGCTCTCTGATGAGATATCACTTTGTCATTTAGCACGCTTCGCTACAAGATCTATCTCCCCATCAATGCATCAGCACAAGCTTTTTGTCCTTGTCTGGCATTTCCCTCAAGGCTACATTAACACCAGAGGAGTCACACATAGAGGGAGATGGAGGGGAGCATGGCTGCAACATTATAAAGTCTCTCTCTCTCTCTCGCTCTCTCAGATTTTGGTGACAGAGTTGAGTACAGGAGTTCTCAACCTTTCTTTATTTGATTTCTGTTTCTCCTTTACCCCACTATGAGTCTCACACCAATGCATGGTATATGGGTTTATCCAGACATACACTACCATTCAAAAGTTTGGGGTCACTTAGAAATGTCCATGTTTTTGAAAGAAACGCACATATTTTGTCCATGAAAATAACATCGAATTGATCAGAAATACAGTGTAGATAGTGTTAATGTTGTAAATGACTATTGTAGCTGGAAACGGCGGATTTTCATTGGATAGGCGTGCAGAAGCCCATTATCAGCAACCATCACTCCTGTGTTCTAGTGGCACGTTGTGTTAGCTAATCCAAGTTTATCATTTTAAAAGGCTAGTTGATCATTAGAAAACCCTTTTGCAATTATGTTAGCACAGCTGAAAACTGTTGTTCTGATTTAAAGAAGCAATACAACTGGTCTTCTTTAGACTAGTTGAGTATCTGGAGCATCAGCATTTGTGGGTTCGATTACAGGCTCAAAATGGCCAGAAACAAATTACTTTCTTCTGAAAGCTATTCCATGTGAAAAATGTCCAAGAAACTGAAGATCTTATACAACACTGTGTACTACTCCCTTCACATGACAGCGCAAACTGGCTCTAACCAGAATAGAAAGAGGAGTGGGAGGCCCCGGTGCACAACTGAGCAAGAGAACAAGTACGTTAGAGTGTCTAGTTTGAGAAACAGACGCCTCACAAGTCCTCAATTGTCATTAAATAGTACCCGCAAAACACCAGTCTCAACGTCAACAGTGAAGAGGTGACTCCGGGATGCTGGCCTTCTAGGCAGAGTTGCAAAGAAAAAGCCATATCTCAGACTGGCCAATAAAAAGAAAATATTAAGATGGGCAAAAGAACACAGACACTGGACAGAGGAACTCTGCCTACAAGGTCAGCATCCCGGAGTCGCCTCTTCACTGTTGACGTTGAGACTGGTGTTTTGCGAGTCCTATTTAATGAAGCTGTCAGTTGAGGACTTGTGAGGCGTCTTTTTCTAAAACTGTTTTTGGCCATTTTGAGCCTGTAATCAAACACACAAATGCTGATGCTCCAGATACTCAACTAGTCTAAGAAGGTCAGTTTTATTTATTCTTTAATCAGAACAACAGTTTCCAGCTGTGCTAACACAATTGCAAAATGGTTTTCTAATGGTCAATTAGCCTTTTAAAATGATAAACTTGGATTAGCTAACACAACGTGCCATTAGAACACAGGAGTGATGGTTGCTGATAATGGGCCTCTGTACGCCTATGTAGATATTCCATAAAATATCTGCCGTTTCCAGCAATAATAGTCATTTACAACATTAACAATGTCTACACTGTATTTCTGATCAATTTGATGTTCTTTTAATGGACAAAAAATGTGCTTTTCTTTCAGAAACAAGGACATTTCTAAGTGACCCCAAACTTTTGAATGGTAGTGTATGTATTACCTAGTCAACATTGATCTTGTTTGACTTGGGAAAGGGGATACCTAGTCAGTTGCACAATTGAATGCATTCAAGCGAAATGTGTCTTCTGCACTTAATCCAACCCCTCTAAAACAGCGGGCGGCTGCCTTAGCTCACAAGAGTCTAAGCCATGTCTAAGTCGAGGGGGGGGTGTCTAGTAAACTACACTGAGCAGAAATATAAACGCAACATGTAAAGTGTTGGTCCCATGTTTCAAATCCCAGAAATGTTCCATATGCACTTAAAGGTCATTTATCTCAAATGCTGTGCATCCCTGTCATTGAGCATTTCTTCTTTGCCAAGATAATCCATCCACTTGACATGTGTGGCATATCAAGAAGCTGATTAAACAGTGTGGTTTTCACACAGGTGCACCTCGTCCTGGGGAAAATGAAAGGCCACTTCAAAATGCGCTGTTTTGTCACGATGCCACAGATGTCTCAAGTTTTGAGGGAGTGTGCAATTGGCATGCTGATTGCAGGAATGTACCCAGAGCTGTTGCCAGATAATTAAATGTTAATTTATATACCATAAGCTGCCTTCAACGTCGATTTAGATAGTTTGGCAGTACGTCCACCTGGCCTTACTACCGCAGACCACGTGTAACCACACCAGTCCAGCACTTCCACATCCGGCTTTTCACCTGCAGGATCGTCAGAGGGGGCAGGGTGGGGTGCTGAGGACTATATATGTCTGTAATAAAGCCCTTTTGTAGAGGAAAACTCATTCTGTTTGCCTGGGCCTGGCTCCCCAGTGGGTGGGCCTGGCTTCCAAGTGGTTGGGCCTATTCCTTCCTTGGCCAACTCATGGCTGCACCCCTGCTCAGTCATGTGAAATCCATAGATTACTGCCTAATTAAATTTTTTAAACTGGGTGAATTCCTTATATGAAATGTAACTCAGTAAAATCTTTGAAATTGTTGCATGCTGCATAATTTTTTTTTATCAGTATATATGGAATGTTTTCAGTGGTGTAAAGTGCTTAAGTAATTCTTTTAACTATTTATATTTTTGACAACTTTTACTTCACTACATTCATAAAGAAAATAATGTACTTTTTACTCCATACATTTTCCCTGGCACCCAAAAGTACTCGTTATATTTGAAATTCTTAGCAGGACAGAAAATGGTCCAATTCACACATTTATCAAAAGAGCATCCCTGGTCATCCCTAATGCCTCTGATCTTACGGACTCACTCAACATAAATGCTTTGTTTTTAAATTATATCTGAGTGTGAGAGTGTGCCCCTGTCTATCCATACATTTTTTTTAAACTAGAAAACTGTGCCGTCTGGTTTGCTTAATATAAGGATTTTTTTATTATTCATACTTGTACTTTTACTTTTGATACGTAAGTATATTTTAGCAATTATATTTACTTTTGATACTTAAGTATATTTAAAACCAAAAACTTTTACTCAAGTAGTGTTTTACTGGGTGACTTTCACTTTCACTTGAGTCATTTTCTATTAAGGTATCTTGACTTTTACTCAAGTATGACAATTGGATACTTTTTCCACCACTGATTGTTTTAAGAAAGTCTTACCAAGGATCATTTAGCTATATTATGTTTTATTTTAAGAACCCTTGAAGTATAAAAAAAAATATTTGAGCAAAAATATTTTTGCCCTTACTGCTATTAGCCAATACAAATGCATTGAAAAACAGATTCACTACATAGAACAACAGATAGTCCTACCCAAAAAACGGTACAGATGATTTTGAGAAAAGATTTTTGTGATATCTTATGGTCTGGAAAACACTGTTCTAGCTCTGTCACCTTTCACTGCAGATGCGGAAGTGCGACGCATCTAGCTTAAACTGACAGATTTTAATGTGGATTTGTTTATTATGCTAATTTGATTTCCGCAGGGATGTGGACATTGTCTTTAGGGGGTTAATTGACATCCACATCATCAGCGCCCAGGGAGCATTGTTGTTGGGGGAACTTCTTCGGGCTAGGGGGCAGTATTTGGAAGTTTGGATGAATGAGGTGCCCAAAGTAAACTGCCTGTTACTCAGGCCCAGAAGCTAAAATATGCATATAATTGGTAGTATTGGATAGAAAGCACTATAAAGTTTCCAAAACTGTTAAAATAATGTCTGTGAGTATAACAGAACTGATATGGCAGGCAAAAACCTGAGGACAATCCATCCAGAATAGTTTTTCCAGCTCACCACTGATTACAATGGCTGGCAATGGGAATATAAAAGGAATACCTCCCAGATTGCAGTTCCACTAGTTGTCAACAGTCTTTAGAAAGAGTTTCAGGCTTGTTTTTTGAAAAATGAGCTAGAATTTGTAGTTTTTGTAAGTGGCTCCCATTTTGGCTGTAGTGTTTGTAGCGCGTTCCGGTGAGGGCGCGCACTCCGTTATTTATCTCCGGTAATGAATATACTATTCTCCGTCTTAAATTTTATCGTTTATTTACATATTAGGGTACCTCAGGATTGATTAGCAATGTTGTTTGACTTGTTTGGAAGAGATTTATTGGTAACTTACGGGATTCATTTGTATGCATTTTGAACGAGGGAAACCGGTAGATTACTGAGTCAAGCGCGCCAACTAAACTTACTTTTTTTGAGGATATAAAGAAGGACTTTATCGAACAAAAGGACCATTTGTTATGTAGCTGGGACCCTTGTGATTTCAACCAGATGAAGATCTTCAAAGGTAAGTGATTTATTTTATCGCTATTCCTGCCTTTTGTGACGCCTCTGCTTGGTTGGAAATGTATGTAATACATCAGATAATCGCATGGTGTGCTTTCGCAGTAAAGCCTTTTTAAAATCTGACAAAGCGTCTGGATTAACAAGAAGTTAACTTATTGACGGACGGATTCCTTTAGCGGGATCATTTTCGTAAACAACCGCTCAATTGCAGAGCGCCAAATAAAAGAAAATTGCTAAAAATATTTATATTCATGAAATCACAAGTGCAATATAGCAAAACACAGTTTAGCTTGTTGTTAATCCACCTGTCGTGTCAGATTTTGAAAATATGCTTTACAGCGAAAGCAATCCAAGCGTTTGTGTGAGTTTATCGATCACTAGACAAAACATTAAGAACACCCAGCAGCAATGTATATTGGTCACGAAAGCCAGAAAAGCAATACAATTAATCGCTTACCTTTGATCTTCGGATGTTTGCACTGACGAGACTCCCAGTTACACAATAAATGTTCCTTTTGTTCGATAAAGATTATTTTTATATAAAAAAAACTCTTTGTTTGGCGGGTTATGTTCAGTATTCCACAGCCTTAGGCAGGTCATCAAGGCTTGACGAAAATTCCAAAAAGTATCTGTAAAGTTCGTAGAAACATGTCAAACGTTTTTAATAATCAACCCTCAGGTTGTTTTTAACATCAATAATCGATAATATTTCAACCGGACTGTAAACTATTCAATACTGGAGAGAAAGCAAATGTCGAGCAACCAGTGTCGAGCGCATGAACTAATGTAAGGACCTCCGTCTATCCACTGACGCGTTTTTATAAATCTCGCAAATTTTTCAGAATAAAAGCTTGAATCTATGTCTAGACTGTCCACACCCTGAGGAAGCCATTGGAAAAGGAATCTGGTTCATAACCCTTTAAATGGACGAAAGGCAGGCAATGGAACAGTGATTTTTCAAAATAAGAGTCACTTTCGGGTTGGATTTCCTCAGGTTTTTGCCTGCAAAATCAGTTCTGTTATACTCACAGACAATATTTTGACAGTTTTGGAAACTTTAGAGTGTTTTCTATCCTACTCTGTCAATTATATGCATATTCTAGTATCTGGACCTGAGAAATAGGCAGCTTACATTGGGGACATTATTTTTCCAAACATAAAAATTCTGCCCCCTATCTTCAAGAAGTTAAGCTTTTAAATGATGTATGACACTTCTATTTTCATGAATGTTTAATATTACGATTTTTGTAATTTGAATTTCGCACTCTGCAATTTCACCGGATGTTGGCCAGGTGGGACAGTAGTGTCCCACTGACCCCAAAGAGGTTTAACTTCCTTGCTCAAAGGCAGAATAGAATACATTTTTCCATTTTGCCAGTGACCTTTCAGTTATTGACCCAATGCTCTTAACCGCTAGGCTACCTGCCACCCTCCAGTGAAGCATGACTACAATACAATGCAAAGTAGTATACAAACTAATACAATACTGAAGTATGCTTGTTGCAAGACAGAAAAACATGCTGGTGACACTTTCATGGTTGCCATTCATGCCATTCAAAAATAACACTTTTTATATGTTGTTTGTTGAAAATATTCCCTCAAATTCTGCAGCGAAATCATAGCCTACAGTAGCAGTGAAGCATGACCCATTAATGTTTGTACCAAGTGGCTTCCGGGGAGCTAAGCATTTCACTTGTTTGCCCTTTCACATTTCGCATGTTTGCCAGTTACACTACAGGGAGCTCAAAAAGTTGCTTTGCCGAGATAGGCGGATATCTCTCAAATGTTCTCTTTCCCGTCCGTCTCATCCATTTTCCCTGGGTCACTCTTTACTCTACTAAGAGCTAAGGTAACAGTGGAATTACTTATGTAATTACACTCACAACCTACTTAAGCACATTCAATGATGTGAACTTTTTGGGGGTCATTTTAGGGATAGCATATAATAATGGTAATACTACCAAAAACCTAATATGAGAAGACCAGGCCTTTCCACTTTTGTTCTTTATTGCTCCGCTATTAATCCTCAAGTAAAAACCAAAACATTTTTTTTACCCTTTAGTGTGCGTACTTTACTGTATTAACACATGGGATATAACTTTTCAACAGAAAATGTTTTTAAAAAATCACTGAAGGACGTCTTTATTTAATGCTTTAATGTCCCAAATTGCTCCCTATTATGGAGGGGATAGGTTGACCTTTGGGACGCAACCATTTTCTCCCGGTTGCGGTGGCTCAGGTCAGCTCATTATTGGGCAGGAAAACAAAGGATACACATGCACAAAGCCACCAGATCTTATAAAGATATATTACTCCTCTGCCATATAGTCTCTAATTCCACATTTAATAAAGCAATATCAACATCTGTCATTCTGCCCCTGAACCTATTGTTCTCAGCCCGTCATTGTAAATAAGAATTTGTTCTTAACTGACTTACCTAGTTAAATAAAGGAAAACAAATTAAAAAGATTGTTGAGAACAGAATAAAAAAATGTCTTGGATTATTCATTTGTGTGTATATATACAGTGGGGAGAACAAGTATTTGATACACTGTCGATTTTGCAGGTTTTCCTACTTACAAAGCATGTAGAGGTCTGTAATTTTTTATCATAGGTACACTTCAACTGTGAGAGACGGAATCTAAAACAAAAATCCAGAAAATCACATTTTATGATTTTTAAGTAATTAATTTGCATTTTATTGCATGACATAAGTATTTGATCACCTACCAACCAGTAAGAATTCCGGCTCTCACAGACCTGTTAGTTTTTCTTTAAGAAGCCCTCCTGTTCTCCACTCATTACCTGTATTAACTGCACCTGTTTGAACTCGTTACCTGTATAAAAGACACCTGTCCACACACTCAATCAAACAGACTCCAACCTCTCCACAATGGCCAAGACCAGAGCTGTGTAAGGACATCCGGGATAAAATTGTAGACCTGCACAAGGCTGGGATGGGCTACAGGACAATAGGCAAGCAGCTTGGTGAGAAGGCAACAACTGTTGGCGCAATTATTAGAAAATGGAAGAAGTTCAAGATGACGGTCAATCACCCTCGGTCTGGGGCTCCATGCAAGATCTCACCTCGTGGGGCATCAATGTTCATAAGGAAGGTGAGGGATCAGCCCAGAACTACACGGCAGGACCTGGTCAATGACCTGAAGAGAGCTGGGACCACAGTCTCAAAGAAAACCATTAGTAACACACTACGGCGTCATGGATTAAAATCCTGCAGCGCACGCAAGGTCCCCCTGCTCAAGCCAGCGCATGTCCAGGCCCGTCTGAAGTTTGCCAATGACCATCTGGATGATCTAGAAGAGGAATGGGAGAAGGTCATGTGGTCTGATGAGACAAAAATAGAGCTTTTTGGTCTAAACTCCACTCGCCATGTTTGGAGGAAGATGAGTACAACCCCAAGAACACCATCCCAACCGTGAAGCATGGAGGTGGAAACATCATTCTTTGGGGATGCTTTTCTGCAAAGGGGACAGGACGACTGCACCGTATTGAGGGGAGGATGGATGGGGCCATGTATCGCGAGATCTTGGCCAACAACCTCCTTCCCTCAGTAAGAGCATTGAAGATGGGTCGTGGCTGGGTCTTCCAGCATGACAACGACCCAAAACACACAGCCTGCTGCAGTGTGTGCAAACCTGGTCAAGAACTACAGGAAACATATGATCTCTGTAATTGCAAACAAAGGTTTCTGTACCAAATATTAAGTTCTGCTTTTCTGATGTATCAAATACTTATGGCATGCAATAAAATGCAAATGAATTACTTAAAAATCATACAATGTGATTTTCTGGATTTTTGTTTTAAATTCAGTCTCTCACAGTTGAAGTGTACCTATGATAACAATTACAGACCTCTACGTGCTTTGTAAGTAGGAAAACCTGCAAAATCGGCAGTGTATCAAATACTTGTTCTCCCCACTGTATATATATACACTGCTCAAAAAAATAAAGGGAACACTTAAACAACACAATGTAACTCCAAGTCAATCACACTTCTGTGAAATCAAACTGTCCACTTAGGAAGCAACACTGATTGACAATAAATTTCACATGCTGTTGTGCAAATAGAATAGACAAAAGGTGGAAATTATAGGCAATTAGCAAGACACCCCCAATAAAGGAGTGGTTCTGCAGATGGTGCCCACAGACCACTTCTTAGTTCCTATGCTTCCTGGCTGATGTTTTGGTCACTTTTGAATGCTGGCGGTGCTTTCACTCTAGTGGTAGCATGAGAGGGAGTCTACAACCCACACAAGTGGCTCAGGTAGTGCAGCTCATCCAGGATGGCACATCAATGCGAGCTGTGGCAAGAAGGTTTGCTGTGTCTGTCAGCGTAGTGTCCAGAGCATGGAGGCGCTACCAGGAGACAGGCCAGTACATCAAGAGACGTGGAGGAGGCCGTAGGAGGGCAACAACCCAGCAGCAGGACCACTACCTCCGCCTTTGTGCAAGGAGGATCAGGAGGAGCACTGCCAGAGCCCTGCAAAATGACCTCCAGCAGGCCACAAATGTGCACGTGTCTGCTCAAACGGTCAGAAACAGACTCCATGAGGGTGGTATGAGGGCCCGACGTCCACAGGTGGGGGTTGTGCTTACAGCCCAACACCGTGCAGGACGTTTGGCATTTGCCAGAGAACACCAAGATTGGCAAATTCGCCACTGGCGCCCTGTGCTCCTCACAGATGAAAGCAGGTTCACACTGAGCACATGAGCACATGTTCACACTGAGCACATGAGCACATGTGACAGACGTGACAGAGTCTGGAGACGCCGTGGAGAACGTTCTGCTGCCTGCAACATCCTCCAGCATGACCGGTTTGGTGGTGGGTCAGTCATGGTGTGGGGTGGCATTTCTTTGGGGGGCCGCACAGCCCTCCATGTGCTCGCCAGAGGTAGCCTGACTGCCATTAGGTACCGAGATGAGATCCTCAGACCCCTTGTGAGACCATATGCTGGTGCGGTTGGCCCTGGGTTCCTCCTAATGCACGACAATGCTAGACCTCATGTGGCTGGAGTGTGTCAGCAGTTCCTGCAAGAGGAAGGCATTGATGCTATGGACTGGCCCGCCCGTTCCCCAGACCTGAATCCAGATGAGCGCACATCTGGGAATTCATGTCTCGCTCCATCCACCAACGCCACTTTGCACCACAGACTGTCCAGGAGTTGGCGGATGCTTTAGTCCAGGTCTGGGAGGAGATCCCTCAGGAGACCATCCGCCACCTCATCAGGAGCATGCCCAGGCGTTGTAGGGAGGTCATACAGGCACGTGGAGGCCACACACACTACTGAGCCTCATTTTGACTTGTTTTAAGGACATTACATCAAAGTTGGATCAGCCTGTAGTGTGGTTTTCCACTTTAATTTTGAGTGTGACTCCAAATCCAGACCTCCATGGGTTGATACATTTGATTTCCATTGATAATTTGTGTGTGATTTTGTTGTCAGCACATTCAGCTATGTAAAGAAAAACGTATTTAATAAGAATATTTCATTCATTCAGATCTAGGATGTGTTATTTTAGTGTTCCCTTTATTTTTTTGAGCAGTGTATATAATATATATATATGTATGTATATATATATTTATACATTGCATTCAGAAAGTATTCAGTCCCCTTTTCTTCTTCTACATTTTGTTACGTTACATTCTAATTCTAATATGGCAAAAAAAATCTAATCAATCTACACACAATAACCAATAATGACAAAGCGAAAACAGATTATTTGAGATTTTTGCAAATGTTATTTAAAAAAAAATCAGAAATACCTTATTTACAAAAGTATTCAGAGCCTTTTCTATGAGACTTGAAATTGAGCTCAGATGCTTCCTGTTTCCATTGATCATCCCTGTGGTAAATTCAATTAAGTGGACATGGCACACATCTGGTCTATATAAGTCTATATAAGTCCCACAGTTGACAGTGCATGTCAGAGCAAAAACCAAGCCATGAGGTCGAAGGAATTGCCTGTAGAGCTCCGAGACAGGTTTGTGCCGAGGCACAGATCTGGGGAAGGGTACCAAAAAATGTCTGCATTATTGAAGGTCAGCAAGAACACAGTGGCCTCCATCATTCTTAAATGGAAGAAGGTTCGAGCCCGCAAGATTCTTCCTAGAGCTGGCTGCTCTGCCAAACTGAGCATTCGGGGGAGAAGGGCCTTGGTCAGGGAGGTGACCAAGAACCCGATGGTCACTCTGACAGAGCTCCAGAGTTCCTCTGTGGAGATGGAGAACCTTCCAGGAGGACAACCATCTCTGCAGCACTCGACCAATCAGCTCTTTATGGTAGAGCGGCCCGAGAGGTAACTCTTGCTTATTTGAGCTGTTCTTGCCATAATATGGACTTGGTCTTTCACCAAATAGGGTTATCTTCTGTATACCATCCCTACATTATCATAACGCAACTGATTGGCTCAAACGCATTAAGGACAGAAATTCCACAAATTAACTTTTAACTTCTTCTTAATAGGGGGAGCTGTTTTCACTTTGGGAAAAAATCGTGCCCAAATTAAACGGCCTCGTACTCTGTTCTAGATCATACGATATGCATATTATTATTACTATTGGATAGAAAACACTCTGAAGTTTCTAAAACTGTTTGAATTATATCTGTGAGTAAAACAGAACTCATTTGGCAGCAAACTTCCAAACAGGAAGTGAAAATTCTGAAAATGGGTGTCTGTGTAAGGCCTTGCCTATTCAATTGCCTTATATTTATGGATCTGTATGCACTTCATACGCCTTCCACTAGATGTCAACAGGCAGTAGAATGTTGAATGGGGTGTCTAGCTTGATGTGAGACCGAATGAGAGCTTTTGGAGTGACAGGTCCGCCATATTGGCAGTATTTTGCTGCGCACCAGAGAGCACCATATTATTTTCTGAAATGCGTTAGGTAGACACAACGAAATGCTCCGTCTTGGACGTTATTGGATACATATGAGAAAAACATCATAAAGATGGATTTTCAACTGAGTTTGACCAGTTTATTCAACGTTTATTATGACTTTTGGAATTTTTCGTTTCATGCGCCAAGAGTTCATGGACATGTGTGCTCCACCATGCTAGCCAAAGTTGCTAATTCGACAGAAGAAATGGACATTCTAAAACAAAACAACGATTTATTGTGGAACTAGGACTCCTTGCACTGCATTCTGATGGAAGATCATCAAAGGATAATATTTATGATGTTATTTCGTATTTTTGTGGAATATGTTGGCTCCAACATGGCGGAGAATGGCTGGGCGCTGTCTCAGATTATTGCGTGCTGTACTTTGTACTAAAGTTATCTTTTTAAATCTAACACAGCGGTTGCATTAAGAACCAGTGTATCTTTCATTTGCTGTACAACATGTATTTTTTAGCAAAGTTTAAGATGAGTTTTTTGGATAGATTACGTGACTGTCCAAAATTTGGTGCATTTTGGCGCCATATTCACAATGTAAAACCAGGATTTGTAGCTATAAATATGCAAATTTTCGAACAAAACATAAATGTATTGTATAACATGACGTTATAAGACTGTCATCTGATGAAGTTGTTCAAAGGTTAGTGATTTAATTTTATCTCTATTTGTGGGTTTTGTGAAAGCTACCTTTGCGGTGGAAAAATGGCGGTGTGTTTTTGGATATTGTGGTGAGCTAACATAAATATATGTTGTGTTTTCGCTGTAAAACACTTTAAAAAATCGGAAATATTGGCTGGATTCACAAGATGTTTACCTTTCATTTGCTATACAACATGTATTTTTCATAAATGTTTTATGATGAGTATTTATGTATTTCACGTTGCTCTCTGTAATTATTCTGGCTTTTTTGGTGCCATTTATGATCATGGCACCAATGTAAAACCAGGATTTGTAGCTATAAATATGCACATTTTCGAACAAAACATAAATGTATTGTATAACATGATGTTATAAGACTGTCATCTGATTAAGTTTTTCAAAGGTTAGTGATTAATTTTATCTCCATTTGTGGGTTTTGTGAAAGCTATGTTTGCGGTGAAAAAATGGCGTTGTGTGTTTGGCTATTGTGGTGAGCTAACATAAATATATATTGTGTTTTCGCTGTAAAACATTTTAAAAATCGGAAATGTTGGCTGGATTCACAAGATGTTTATCTTTCATTTGCTGTATTGGACTTGTGATTTCACGAAATTATATTATATGATATCCCTGTGGCGCTAGGCTAGGCTATGCTAGTCAGCTTTTTTGATGAGGATGATCCCGGATCCGGGAGGGGGGGTCGGTAGAGGTTTTAACAAGGCACACCTGTTAGTTGAAATGTGTTCCAGGTGACTACCTCATGAGGCTGCTTGAGAGAATGCCAAGATTGTGCAAAGCTGTCATCAAGGCTAAGGGTGGTTAATTTGAAGACTCTCAAATATAAAATATTTTGATTTGTTTAACACTTTTTTTGCTTACTACATGATTCCATATGTGTTATTTCATAGTTTTGATGTCTTCATATTATTATACAATGTAGAAAATAGTTAAAATGAAAGAAAAACCGTTGAACGAGTAGGTGTGTCCACACTTTTGACTGTTACGGCATATAAACTCTGCAAAAAAAGAAACATCCTCTCACTGTCAACTGTGTTTTTTTTATGCAAACTTAACATGTGTAAATATTTGTATGAACATAAGATTCAACAACTGAGACATACACTGAACAAGTTCCACAGACATGTGACTAACAGAAATGGAATAATGTGTCTCTGAACAAAAGGGGGGGTCAAAATCAAAAGTCAGTATCTGGCGTGGCCACCAGCTACATTAAGTACTGCAGTGCATCTCCTTCTCATGGACTGCACCAGATTTGCCAGTTCTTGCTGTGAGATGTTACCCCACTCTTCCACCAAGGCACCTGCAAGTTCTCGGACATTTCTGGGGGGAATGGCCCTAGCCCTCACCCTCCGATCTAACAGGTCCCAGACGTGCTCAATGGGATTGAGATCCGGGCTCTTCGCTGGCCATGGCAGAACAATGACATTCCTGTCTTGCAGGAAATCACGCACAGAATGAGCAGTATGGCTGGTGGCATTGTCATGCTGGAGGGTCATGTCAGGAAGAGCCTGCAGGAAGGGTACCATATGAGAGAGGAGGATGTCTTCCCTGTAACGCACCGCTTTGAGAATGCCTGCAATGACAACAAGCTCAATCCGATGATGCTGTGACACACTGCCCCAGACCATGACGGACCCTGCCCCTCCTAATCAATCCCGCTCCAGAGTACAGGCCTCGGTGTAACGCTCATTCCTTCGACGATAAACCCGAATCACCCCTGGTGAGACAAAACCGTGACTCGTCAGTGAAGAGCACTTTTTGCCAGTCCTGTCCGGTCCAGCGATGGGGGGTTTGTGCCCATAGGCGACGTTGTTGCCGGTGATGTCTGGTGAGGACCTGCCTTACAACAGGCCTACAAGCCCTCAGTCCAGCCTCTCTCAGCCTATTGCGGACAGTCTGAGCACTGATGGAGGGATTGTGCGTTCCTGGTGTAACTCGGGCAGTTGTTGTTACCATCCTGTACCTGTCCAGCAAGTGTGATGTTCGGATGTATCGATCCTGTACAGGTGTTGTTACACGTGGTCTGCCACTGCGAGGACGATCAGCTGTCAGTCCTGTCTCCCTGTAGCTTTGTCTTAGGCGTCTCACAGTACAGACATTGCAATTTATTGCCCTGGCCACATCTGCAGTCTTCATGCCTCCTTGCAGCATGCCTAAGGCACGTTCACGCAGATGAGCAGGGACCCTGGGCATCTTTCTTTTGGTGTTTTTCAGAGTCAGTAGAAAGGCCTCTTTAGTGTCCTAAGTTTTCATAACTGTGGCCTTAATTGCCTACCGTCTGTAAGCTGTTAGTGTCTTTGCCACTGTTCCACAGGTGCATGTTCATTAATTGTTTATGGTTCATTGAACAAGCATAGGAAACAGTGTTTAAACCCTTTACAATGAAGATCTGTTTAGTTATTTGGAATTTTACGAATTGTCTTTGAAAGATAGGGTCCTGAAAAAGGGACATTTCTTTTTTTGCTGAGTTTACGTATACTTCCTATCTACAGTATATGCCTGCTTTGGTGGGTATATTCTATAGCTTCCCTGCTTCTCAGTGTTTGATATATCAAAGTAAAACACAACTGGTAAGACATTCATAGAAAAACACAAAATGAAAAGTAAAAGGTTCATATCTAGATCACCATTTACATTTATGGCAATCCTCTCTCCATGCAATTTAATGTTTGCGCTGCACCCGATCCTAAAGCTGTACAGAAAAATCAGCAATCTGTTTGCTAGCTCAGTGGTTTTTAAACTGTTTGACCAGGCGACCCCCAAAAAGGAATAGTTTAAAGCTTGCGACCCCCTAGCACACACATGCACGCGCACACAAGGCAAAAACGCACGCACAATCGCTGTGTAAAAACAAGATACAGAAATAAACTGCATTTTACACCTGCATTTTGAGCTGAAAGTCATTCATGTTTGCAGTCAATATCAACTAGGGATATCATGTGACATTGTCACTTCTCTGGAGTCCACAGCAAGCAGGATCATTTGGCCTACCTCAGCATAGGGTGTTAACCCATAAAATTACTAATAAATTCAAGATTTATAGAAATATGTCCAAACAATAGAAAATTCCATCAGAAGAACAATAGTCCAAACCCCATGTCTCTACCATATATCGTTAAAAAGTTTCAGATTATTTACTCTGAGAATTTAGCATGTTTAGAGTGAATGGAATGTCATCAGAGGCATGATCAAAAAGTGGTCACTGCTCAATAGAACTCTGTGGCGCTGCTCCGCGGCAGTACGGCGCTAACTTCGAACTTCAGTTGACAAGCTAACTAGTGGCTGCAGGTTTGTGAGTGTAAACATTGGCTTTTTCTACACTGAACAACAAAATGCCACTCTAAACTGTCACACAACACGATGCCACAGATGTCTCAAGTGTTGAGGGAGCCTGAAATTGGCATGCTGACTGCAGGAATGTCCACCAGAGCTGTTAAAAGAGAATTTCATGTTAATTTCTCTAAAATAAGCCTCCTCCAACGTCGTTTTTGAGAATTTGGCAGTACGTCCAAATGGCCTAGCAAACACAGACCATATGTATGGCGTCATGTGGGTGAGCGGTTTGGTGATGGCAACATTGTTAACAGAGTGCCCCATGGTGGCGGTGGTGTTATGTTGTGGGCAGGCATAAGCTACGGACAAGAACACAATTGCATTTTATCGATGGCAATTTGAATGCACAGAGATACCGTGATGAGATCCTGAGGCCCATTGTGATGCCCAATATTTGGGTATCTGGTATCTGTGACAAACAGATACATATCTGTATTCCCAATTCATCTGAAATCCATAGATTAGGTCCTAATTAATTAATTTAATTTGACTGATTTCCTTATATGAACTGTAAAACATTTTTAAACATTTTTAAATTGTTGCATGTTACATTTATTTTTTTGTTCAGTATAAATGAAATCCTCTGATTACAAAACTAAATAGGGGCTAAATAAATATTTATTTACAAAGCTAACAGACTGAATTTCATTATCCACCCTCCACGAAGACAATCTGTTCCTGTTTTCATTGTGTATTTCTGAGTCTTTCCCTTTAAATCGCCATAGAAACGGCCCCTCTCAATTTAGATTGATCGCCAATATAGGCAATGAAAGCCAAGGATCAGGATGTAATAATGCCAAACGTTTCAAGTTGATTTTGATTGGTCCAACCAGCAGAAACACCTCCAAATGGTACCACCTTAGAACACCAAAGAGTCTAAACCAGCAACAGTCACAGTACATTAACATTCTTATTTCATCAACACTGTCAAGTACAAGTCTATTAAGTGTATAATATTGTAGAGAACAATCTAATGATTAACTTTATGTAATTTATAATGACATAGGGCAAAGAAAATAAAATGTTGACAAATTTCATAGCACCCTCTTGAAATGCCCTGTTTTTCTCTACACTGTACAGCAGTGAGTGAACACCCTACTAGCTATATGCAGCAATCGGATGAAAAGCATGATCTGTCTGTAGCCTTTTTCTTCCTCACAAGTACCTAATGAATTTGCCAGAATATGTTACATCTTCATCCCTCAAGTATTGAAGGTAGTGAGATCTTTCAGCTATCTTTAGACGTATAGCCAATACCACCACAGAGGTATATAATTATAACCTACCAAAACTAAGCCAAACTGAAATACACCATATAGTAAGTGACAACATGCCAGAGGGCAGGGGAGTGTGATTGTTCATAACTCCTCTGCACTTGACACGATTAAAATAAAACAACTAATGTTCATCGTATCAAATGAATCACAGGGCAGCAGGACAACATTCGTAGAGATGGATTTTACAGTCAGAAAAGGGGGAGAGATTAATTTGGATACTATTTGTCACATGCTGCTATGAGACACATGGTAAGAGAGAACCAATGTATGTTTCAGTTAGGCCAATCAATGAGTAGGCCACCTTAAAGAGAAGCAACAAGGAACCATTTGGAAAAGATTTACGAAATGTATTGCAAGAGAGCTATTGGAGATGAATACTGTGGCTTCAGTGTCGAGACAGCCTCATACAGTAGCACCCTTATTGGAGGCAGGAAGAAAGTTGTTTTACTAACTGTCGGAACAGAGACTAAAGCAGTCATTCAAATCAGGGTGAAATATTAATTAAAATTTTGTATAAATGTTGCATGCTGTATAACTTTATAATCTCACATACACACAATGCCTACTAAGGTTGAATATCTGTACATGCACTCACTTTTTCCTTTGAAATTAAGTAAACTACTTTATATGACTAAGAGGAATATGTGATTTTGGTAGAAATATGTATCTCTGTTAGATGTATAAAATTGAGATGAGTTATTTATACAGCTTGATAGTTTGAAATAATGTGGTGATCTAACTATCATAGTCTGAGTTTCCTGGATCTGGGTATGAATTTCAATATTCATGAGCAGTCTGTTCTTGTACAAACTGTTCAGAAGACTGAACGAGTAACTTTGGGAGGATGGCTGTCAAAACACTATCATGTCAAGATGAAATGGAGGAAAGATATCTATTCAATTCTGACATTTCATTAATGATTTATTTTCCCATGCATAAATATTAATAAATACAATTAATCAGTTTAATCATTGATGTGAACCAAACTCAACGGGGAACTTCTACTTTCAGCTCTGTGCGCATTCTGATTCTAATTTAATGATATTTCCTACAAATTAATATTCAGATGAGTGTCATTATTTGCAGACCTGCACAATTTCAAATAGTTTTCCATGCACCTTCTTTCCTCATCTTGATGATTTTTTTTGATTACATCATTATTTTAGTTCAGCATCGTTCGTTTTTTGGATAAGAAACACATCTTACCAAGACACCCGACTCATTCCATCGCCATGAAAAATATCCTTTTGCTTGACATTGGTTGCATAGATGAGCATGTGCCAAATGAGTTATCTCCCCACCCCCCAAATAACACTAATAGGGAAATCATTAAATACTCCTCATTTGACCTTTCAAAATGCTGGCTCCAAACTAATTTTGCTAAATCCCCAACTTATTGAATTGGCAGCTTCCGTTGCTCTTAAAGGGCACACCTGCCCAGGACCTCCACATCCGGCTTCTTCACCTACGGGATCGTCGGAGACCAGTCACCCGGACAGCTGATGAAACTGTGGGTTTGCACAACTGAAGAATTTCAGCACAAGCTGTCAGAAACCGTCTCAGGGAAGCTCATATGCATGCTCTTTGTCCTCACCAGGGTCTTAACCTGACTACAGTTTGGCGTCGTAACTCACTACAGTGGGCAAATGCTCACCTTCGATGGCCACTAGCACGCTGGAAAAGTGTGCTCTTCACGGACGAATCACGGTTTCAACTGTACCGGGCAGATGGGAGACAGAGTTTATGACGTTGTGTAGGCGAGCAGTTTGCTGACGTCAACGTTGTCAACAATGTGCTCCATGGTGGTGGTGGGCTTATGGTATGGGCAGGCATAAGCTATGGACAACAAACACAATTGTATTTTATCGATGGCAATTTGAATGCACAGAGATACCGTGACAAGATCCTGAGGCCCATTGTTGTGCCATTCATCCGCCGCCATCAAGTTTCAAGTTTTAATGTCACATGCACAAGTACAGTGAAAGGCATTTCCTGCAAATTCAAAACGGAACAATGCAATAATCAATAATTATGTAATACTAGAAAAATAAGAAATGAAGAAATATGAAGAACACAAGAAGTAAAAGTAATCATACTTCATACAGGATCAGTTCCAATACCATATTTACAATGTGCAGGGATACTGGATTGATTGGAGGTAGATATGTAGAGGGGTAAAGTGACTAGGCAGGATATAAGATAAACAGAGTAGCAGCAGCTTGTATGTGAGTGGGTGTGCGTGTGTGTAGAGTCAGTATAAATATATGTGCATTTTATGTGCGTGTGAGCAGATGATGGAGTGAGTGAGTGAGTGTGTGTGTAGGGCCCTGCGAGTGTGCATAAAAATAAAAGGTCAATAAAGATACAAGGTTAACTCAGTCTGTGTAGCTATTTATCAGTCTTCTTGCTTAGGGATACAAGCTGTTCAAGAGCCTGTTGGTGCCAGACTTGATGCACCAGTACCGCTTGCCGTGCAGAAGCAGAGAGAATAGTCTATGGCTTGGGTGGTTGGAGTCTTTAACGATTTCCCGGGCCTTCCTACCACACCGCTTGATATAGATGTCATGGATGACAGGGAGCTCGGCCTCAGTGATGTACTGGACTTGCCGCACCAACCTCTGTAGCGATTGAGGGCGGTGCTATTGCCATACCAGGCAGTGATGCAGCTAGACACAATGTTCTCAATGGTACAGCTGTAGAACTTTTTGAGGATTTGAGGGCCCATGCCAAACTTTTTCAACCGTCTTCGCGACTGTGTGCGTGTGTTTGGACCATTTTAACTTTTTGTCAATAGGGGGTGCTGTTAGCATTTTTTTTTTTTGACGTTGCCAAATTAAACTGCCTAGTACTCAATTCTTGCTCGTACAATATGCATATTATTGTTATTATTGGATAGAAAACACTCTCTAGTTTCTATAGCCGTTTGAATTATGTCTCTGAGTGGAACAGAACTCATTCTACAGCACTTTTCCTGACAGGGAGTGAGATTTCAGAAATCTTGGCCTCTGGTCCCAGGTCAGTTTTAATGTCCCTGTAAATGCTATGAGGATACAAACACTGCCCACGCCTTCCTCTAGATGTCAGTAAGAGGTGACAATTTGAATGGAGTCGATTGCGCAATCAGGGCCTGTATAAAAGAGCACAAGGCGGAAGTAGCTTTCTTTTCTTCCTGCGCCTGACGCACGATGGACGTCGGGACTGGCCTCCTTCCAAGCTTTGGTTTAGCCACTTATATATCGCCGGTCATGTTTTTACTCGTTATAGGTGTTAAAAACATCATAAGGTAGTTAATTTAAACCGTTTTATAGCAAT
Organism: Salvelinus namaycush; assembly: GCF_016432855.1. NCBI lineage: Eukaryota > Metazoa > Chordata > Actinopteri > Salmoniformes > Salmonidae > Salvelinus > Salvelinus namaycush. The sequence goes on from NC_052326.1 coordinate 35,795,918, forward strand.
TTATATCCGTTTAGTGCGATTTTGAGGCATTTCTTTGTGATGCACTTTGAAGCGCTGGGCACGTTTCCAGTACCGGTCGAACGTTAGTGGCCATTTCGACGGGACAAGAGGACATCTTTCGACCAAAAGACGATTAGACACGAGAAAGGATACATTGCCCAAGATTCTGATGGAAGATCAGCTCATAGTAAGAACTATTTATGATGATAAATCGTTGTTCTGTTGAAAAATGTTAAACGCATAAGCGGCCATTTTTTTTGGGTAGCTTCGCTTTGGCGAACCCTGTATTGCACAGTAAGGATAATTTTAGAAATGTAATTCAGCGATTGCATTAAGAACTAATTTGTCTTTCGATTGCTGTCCACCCTATATTTTTTAGTAAAGTTTATGATTAGTTATGCATTAGACTCGATCACTGTCAAAGATGGCGGCCGACGTTTTCGGCCCAGGTTGGCTACTATTCTCATTGTATAACCACGGTTTTTTGTGGCTAAATATGCACATTTTCGAACAAACTCTATATGTATGTTGTAATATGATGTTACAGGAGTGTCATCGGAAGAATTCTGAGAAGGTTAGTGAAAAAATTTATATATTTTGGCGATGATAACGATATCGCTCTCTTTGGCTTGAATCAATGCTCGGGTAACGTTTGCATATGTGGTATGCTAATATAACGATTTATTGTGTTTTCGCTGTAAAACACTTAGAAAATCTGAAATATTGTCTGAATTCACAAGATCTGTGTCTTTCCATTGCTATGCGCTGTGTATTTTTAAGAAATGTTTTATGATGAGTAAGTTGGTAATACACGTTGCTCTCTGTAGTAATTCTAGTCGCTTTGGTGAGATTTGTGATGGTGGCTGCAATGGCAAACTATGATTTATACCTGAAATATGCACATTTTTCTAACAAAACCTATGCTATACAATAAATATGTTATCAGACTGTCATCTGATGAAGTTTTTTCTTGGTTAGTGGCTATTTATATCTTTATTTGGTCGAATTGGTGATAGCACCTGATGGAGTAAGAAACTGATGGAGTTAGAAAAGTGGTGTCTTTTGCTAACGTGGTTAGCTAATAGATTTACATATTTTGTCTTCCCTGTAAAACATTTTAAAAATCTGAAATGGTGGCTTTATTCACAAGATCTGTATCTTTCATTTGGTGTCTTGGACTTGTGATTTAATGATATTTAGATGCTACTATTTAATTGTGACGCTATGCTAGCGATGCTAATCAGTGGGGGGGGGGGGGGTGGGGGGTGCTCCCGGATCCGGGTTTCTGAGTCGCTAGAAGTTAATAAGGCTAGGCGTCCCGCTAGCGGGACAAATTCCGTTGATGCTGGAGGGTGCGCAATTCAAATAAATAATCATAAACATAAACATTTAGGTACACACATTTTATATCGGTTAAAAGCTTCAATTATTGTTAATCTAACTGCACTGTCCGATTTACAGTTGGCTAAACAGCGAAAGCATGCCATGCAATTGTTTGAGGACTGCGCCCCACATCAAAATATTTTTCCACCGGCACAGGTTTCATAAATTCACAAATAGCAATTAAATATTCACTTACTTTTTGAAAATCTTCCTCTGATTGTCATCCAAAAAGTCCTAGCTATAACATGTAGTGTCGTTTTGTTAGATAAAATCCTTCTTTATATCGCAAGAAGTCTGTTTAGTTGGCGCCATCGATTTGAGTAATCCACTCAACATGCGAAGATAGGAATCCGAAAATGTACCCCTAAACTTTGTTTCAACAAGTCCAAATACGTTTATTTTTAATCCTCAGATACCCTGAAATGTAATTAAACTATAATATTTAATACGGAAAGAAATATGTTCAATAGGAAATTGATATTAGCAGGTGCGCGTCCACAAGTCTGTGTCCCTGTAGTAAAACTGATATTTCCTGAAACCTTGATCAAAGGCTACTGACACCCAGTGGAAGCCATGGGAATTGCATACTGGGAGCTAGATTGAAATATTTCCCTGTACGTTCCATTGGAAGAGCATGGGCTCTCAAAAAATATTATTTCTGGTTGGTTTTTCTTTGGATTTTCTCCAACCATATCTATTGTGTTATAGTCTCCTACATTTAAAAAAAAAAAAAATTCTACAAACTGCAGAGTGTTTTCTTTCCAATGGTACCAATTATATGCATATCCTGGCTTCAGGGCCTGAGCAGGCAGTTTACTTTGGGCACGTCAGTCAGGCGGAAGAAGTTTTACGTCTTTAGCATTTGGATACTGAGAAACTTGAAGCTCCCCAGCTCATTTTTCAGCATGACAATGCGCGTCCCCATGTCGCAAGGATCTGTACACAATTCCTGGAAGCTGAAAATGTCCCAGTTCTTCCATGGCCTGCATAGGCACCAGACATCAACTTTTATTTGTCATATGCGCCGAATACAACAGGTGTAGACCTTAGCGTGAAACGCTTACTTACAAGCCCTTACCAGCAATGCAGTGTCACCCATTGAGCATGTTTGGGGTGTGCACATATCTTGAAGAGAAGTTGAACAACATTATGTTAAGACAGCTAGCTGAGCTGGCCAGTTGCATTCTGCTGTTAATATTGATTGCTGATGTACTAAGGCATGCATTACATAATAAGAACCTTTTTCATGTTTGCCAGTTTGTCATGTTTAACTAGCTAGCTACTGAAAATAACCACTGTGGCGTGAATGCTGATCGATTAGCAAGCTAATCAAACCCCATGCTATGTTACATTATAGGAACACAAGCTAAATTGGCTAGCTAGCTAGCTAGCCACAATGAAATGATAGCTAAATAGCTAGCTAGCTATTGGATTACAGTGTACATGGCATTATATTATGTGTACATGGCATTTTAGTACAGCTGTAGCAAGCAATAACAAGCTATAGGACATTAATTAATTCATGTTTGAACCTATTTTTCTGGAATTTGTCTCAGCAAAAACCTGCTCTCCGCCACCAGTACAAAGAGATGATCTAAGGTGAAAAAGCAACACTTTAAGTATTTCCCTTTGTACTTTGAGCTTATTGCTTGGACTTGGAAGTCAATTAATGTTATTTCTGGTATGCAAGGTTTTAATGTCTTGTCTAATTTTGCCTGCTTTCCTCCTTTTATAGCTTTAATTGTCTGGATCCTGGTGTTGTTGTGGCCAAAGAGCTTTCACTCATATGGAACCAGGTTCCAGCTGGTGTGCAATGTTGACGTCCTTCCTCCCAGAGATGTGAAAGCATCCCCTGGACTGGACACAAACCGGCAAACATATTTTTGAGATGATCAGGAATTTTTGCAATGAAAGGCCATGGACATGACATGTCCTGCTCCAAAGGGCAGGACAGAAATATGCCCTCAGGCTAGATTCCTTTGTTCATATCATAACCTGAACCAAAGTTACTCAAAGGATCTTATGATATAGGCCTAGGTCTAGATATTGTTTTTACCTAATCCTTTATGTGTTTGTGTGTTTTAAGTTTTTCCTAATTGTAGGCTACTATCTTTAGCACTTGAAGTTAATAAAGTATTTTATTGTTGAAATCTTTTCTTCGTTTTTTAAGCACTACCTCACTGCTTTAGCAAATGGCCACAATCATGTGTTCCAATGTGAATTCTTTAAGAGATGGGTGGGACTAAGGCTTGAACGATGCTAAGGTATGAACAATGCTAAATGGGCATCAACAAAGAACAGCACTGTAGCTGATCAATGTGAAAGATTACCTTTATTATACAACAATAGGCTATTTAATACTGTAAATGGTTTGCCTAATGGGGTAACTTGGTGAGATAATGTTCAGAGAATCCATTTTGGCAATTTGGTGAAAGTATTACTTTTTCTAAATATATGTTTCCCAAGGATTAATGTAGAGAAAGTGTGAAAATCGCAGAAAAATGTTTGAAAGCCTTTTTCTCTGGATTATACGTTTATCAATTTTAAAAGCAGCATTACTGCCCCATGTTTCCTCCAACTACAGTGTATGCCATTTTGAAGCTCTGAGTCTGTAATTTTGGAACATAAGACTGAAAAGAGACAGTGGGTCACATATAGCCAATTTTGACTATGTGGCTGGGGTAACTAGTGGAAACCCTTATACTATGCTTTACAGAAGTAGACTGACTGTAGGTCCAGACTGGATTAGATTCAAGCTTTTGATGCCATTACAGTTTGTTGCTCCTAGTTCAATGTATTTTTCAGACTCAGACATGAGTTAGCTACCACCATAGCTGCATCCATTATTTAGTTTTGCTCTAGACAATACAGAAGACACTTGTAAAACCTACAAACTCATTTACAATCTGATTTGTAGACTAACATTAGTTGCCTGTAGCTAGCAAGCTTGCCTCGCTAGTATTATCAAGATGATAACTTTACTTAACCAGCAGTATCTAGACAATACATGAGCTACGACTTAACTAAGTTGTAATGAGGTAGCTAGCTAGCTAGTAACCTAGCTAGCTATGCTAACATTAGCTAAAACGTTAGCTAGCCTGCCTCGTTTTATCAAATGTCGATAGCTAAATTATACCAGAGAGGTCATATTCCAATATCTCTGGTTTTACTCACCACCACTGGTCGTTGCACACCGGAGCCCCATTCAATGGACGGATACAATTATACTGAGCCACAGGGCACCAGTTTATGGCCTGTGACGTGAACAGGAAAAAGCGGTGAGGGAGGACTGCCCTTCTCAAATCGAACAGTAATCTGCACCCCTCGGTCATGTTGTCAACAAGGCAGCATGGTGCATCATCCAGAACCATACAACATCTCCTTTCCATAAAATACAGTATATGTTTGAATTTTCTAACTAGTTTTCATTGGGAAGGCAGATAAAGTTTCTATCAAACGCAATCACTTTTGCATATGAAAATACAGAATCCTACTCAGTACTCCACATGCTAATTACGTCATTTTTGTTTTGAGCCAACTTCGCCTTGGGCTGGGCTTTGAATGGGGTACCTGGCTCACGCTCGGGAGGCTAATGTAAGTAAAGCATGCCTACCCGGGCACCAGGGACAGAATAATCGAGTCCCCTCAATGAAGGGAAGCTAAGTGCGAGGAGGGGCTATTTTCACGTGGAGCTTGACAAAAGGGGGTATGATTTGTTGACATAATTGTGATCCAAACCCAACCTTAATTTAGTCGTTGTGAAGCACTGAGGTTCGAACTCTGTTTTAGACAAGACTGTCTTTATGACCTAAAGTATCCTATTTACACCACATAGACGCCACATAGGCCGTTTTCAAAGGGATTAGTTGCTTTTTAGGGGCAGTCGCTCTTTAACGACCCAGCATGTCCCTCTCTTCCCGGACACCCAACACTCCAGTGAGGCACTTGGCCCCTGGGCTCCTCCATCTATTTTCTGATAGAGATAGCTTTGGCTTAACAATTGCCTGAAGGTTTTGATGACGCTGTGAAAGACCTATGAATATGGGAACACCAGAGCAATCTGCATTATTCATCTAACTAGCAAGAAACGTGTTAAAGGCGTAGATTAAAATGAAATGGATTTATAAAACGTATAATGGTATTGCATATTTAGACTAAAGTCATATTCTATTATATTCTACTGATGCAATAAAGTGCAAGTCTGAATATAATTGTTTTTCTCCTTAACATAGACCCATGATTGGCTATACACACACACATGTTTCTCTTTGATAGTTGTGCCTCATAGCATTCATAAATCATTCATTTGGGGTCAAATCCTAACTTCAGATACAGATATGCGTAACAAAAATTATATCACAAATCCTTTACGGTCATCAATGCCTTATATATACCCACATGTATCATGTATTGCAGCCCTAAGAAGTTAAGTAAGAGGTGGACAGACAGAGAGAAATATTTCCGTGATAAGCATTCAAATCAGACAGATCTTCTCAGCTCTTACTCAAATATTTGCTGCTTATTCGCATGCAAGCTTCAACTTTATTTAGATTCCTATTTAATGTGACTATTAAATATATTTTAAGTCAGTGTATATTAAGACAAACATAATTACTTTCACATTTTCAATTACATTTATAATTGATTAATTTGCACATCTAATTGATTAATGGTTAAGCCGTTAAAATCCCTCTAAAAGTCAACACTGAATTGACTAAATTCTGTCAACAATGGGGTTAAGGCGAGGGTCTTTTAACTGTGTTGTTGCCCTATTTGTGGGACAAAACCCTTATCATTCATGTTCTATGTTTTATGTTAGAACACAAAGATGCTTGGCTGTTTCCCCCTGCCCATTTATCATTTCTCTGCACACGGTGGGTCGACCGTTTTACTAATGATGCCAATTAATTGAAAACATTAGCGCATCTCAAAGATGAACATTCTCTGTGCTTTAATGGGAGTAGGGAGGAAGGAGAGGAGGAGGGGGAGGCAGTGCACAGTCTTACAAACGCATGGATCTCAAAGCCCAAATAAGAGGCTAATTGACACCCAGTTTGCCTCACTCTAATTAACAGGGGAAACAGGTTAAAGACTATGGAGAACTGGAGATACCGCGATCAAAGCACCCTGTGTTCTGGGGAAGAGAATAAATGTAGTGCTCCATTTGATTGAAAGGAAGTGTGCACATAGCTCGTAACTTGTAACACTTCTACTGCTGCAGTCCGATTGCCAAGTAAGGCTTTTAAGCTTGTCTATATTGCTTATACAAGTTTTATGGTTTTAGGTTGTGTTTACATGATGTCAGGGCTCACTTCAGAAAACAATAATGTGCTCTTGGAATCATGTTATTGATAAAACACTATTTGAAACAAGATTATGTCGAAGAATGTTCCTTTCAAGAAGGCTGGCTGAAAAAAAATGATGAAGTGTGTGTATAAATGATGAAATTCAGACAGTTATTGAATTATGCTTCCCACCTGCATTTTATAAATGAGTCTGCTTGACCTCTGGATCTTCTAGTCTTTTCCATGAGTACAACTTTCCAGAGTACTGATTATCAGAGAGTATACTCATCAGAAACGTGGCCCAAAACATTAATTTAATGGGCATGTGAGCATATGCCAAGTCCGTATTTCTGTAGTCATGGCCATAAAATACACATGAGGAGGACTTAGACTTGGCAGGAGAAACCATGACACATGCCTGGTGGATGAGGAGAGATGTGAGTACTGCCTTCCAGGCCAGACTCCCGATCAGCCAGGTGCCCATGGATGAGCGATGGGGGGGGGGGGGTGAGCAGCCCCTGCCAAGCACGGGATGGGGGGGGACTACACTGAGTGCACAAAACATTAGCAACACATGCTCTTTCCATGACAGACTGACCAGGTGAAAGCTATGATCCCTTATTGAAATCAACTTCAATCAGTGTAGACGAAGGGGAGGAGACAGGTTATTAAAGAAGGATTTTTAAGCCTTGAGACAATTGAGACATGGATTGTGTATATGTCATTCAGAGGGTGAATGGACAACACAAAAGATTGAAGTTCCTTTGAACGGGGTATGGTAGTAGGTGCCAGGCGCACCGGTTTGAGTGTGTCAAGAACTGCAACGCTGCTGGGTTTTTCACGCTCAACAATTTCCTGTGTGTATAAATAATGGTCCACCACCCAAAGGACATCCAGCCAACTTGACACAACCATGGGAAGCATTGGGGTCAACATGGGCCACGATCCCTGTAGAATGCTTTCAACACCTTGTAGTGCATGCTCTGACAAATTAAGGCTGTTCTGAGGGCAAAAGGGGGTTCAACTCAATATTAGGAAGGTGTTCCTAATGTTTTGTACGCTCAGTGTATATCATGTTACAGTTTTGTAAGTTCTAAATAAATAGGAAAATCACTGAAGCTACAGAGTCTGGGGATGATGGAAGCGTGATGGGATGCTTGGCTGAGTGGCTAGATACTATTATATACTGTAACTATATAGTTAGATACTTTATATAAATGTTGATTCTAGCCATCTCTTCTGGTTAGTTTTAGTTGGTCAGCTTTGTCTCCGATTTAGAAGACCCTCACTTTTGTTAGTGTCTTATTGGTCAATTTATTTGACCATTATTTAACTTGGCAAGTCAGTTAAGAACAAATTCTTATTTACAATGACAGCCTACCCCGGCCAAACCCTAACGACGCTGGGCCAATTGTGCACCGCCCTATAGGACTCCCAATCAAGGCCAGATGTGATACATCCTGGAATCAAACCAGGGTCTGTAGTGACGCCTCTAGCACTGAGATGCAGTGCCTTAGACCACTGCGCCACTCGGGAGCCCCAATGATGGCCTACCTGTCAAGGTCACGTCAATTACTTATCCACACATCTCGTTCAGCCTATCAGTGGCCTTGATTCCCGGGACTTCGGTTTCAGTTGGTCTATGACCCCAGCACACTGTGTGGTCAGAAATGTGCTTTCCCCATCCTTGTGAGCGTTACCACAGTTCTCTCCTGCTGAACTTTTTCTTCTGTGGACTGAATCCTTGTCTGTCTGATGTTTAATTGTGCATGGATCTGAATGTAAGTGCCTTGAGGTCTATGTCATATTATGTGGAGCTAAGTTTTGTGGTCTATTGTGTATAATTACTGTGTGTGTTAAGCTTGTTAATTATCTTGCGCTCCCTCTAGTTTTAGCACTACTGTTAGCATTTTGCATTGGAATGCATGAGCATGTTTGCATGACTGTTAGGGATTAGCCATTTATTAGCATTGTTCATTTTATAGCACTATGCTATTTTCTATTTTATATATATCGCTCATTGTGTTTATATTATGTATACGTTTCAACATTACTGTAATTTTTATTACTACATTAATGATATGTACCCATTCTATCTTCTTGAAGATTATGAGTTATAAATGCCTAATGAGTTCATCTGTCCTACCCTATCAGTATCGAAAATATAAGCTTGTTTTACTCCAATTTTTCTAAACAAATTACATGTAAACAAACACTATATAGCCTCTAAACACTGTCATTTTTATATCATAGATGGTCAGTCCTTGCATCCATAGCTCTATGAATATGATCGTGGTTACATTTCTCCAGCCACACCACTCAGCTTTTTATAGAAACAGGGGCAGTGAGTACGCTTTATTGTTTCAACTGCTTTAAGCTCCCATAGAGAAATCCTGTCACATTTACACCTTCCTGCCTCTGCGTATGAGTTGGGCTCTGGTAGCCATCCCGCCACTCGACACCAATGTAGCCAACTCCCCAGTCCCTCCACCGAACAGGAACTAGAACATGGGTGAGTTGGTGTTTTGGGAAATGACATGAGGGGATATAACTCAGCAAGCCATCTCATTACGACTGCACAGCATTTCTTGTGATGTTTGTGCCCAGGCTTGGAGAAAGCGTGGGGAAGAGGAAAGGGGAAATTGCCGGAGCATGGTTCCAGGCTTGTGCTGTGCTGCCTACACGGGAGGGAGGCCTCCTATAAAAGATTTGTGAGTGAGAGAGAGAGATAGCGAGTCTGAAAGAGAGTGTGGTGGGGATCTCCTCGGGATTGGAACTGCATAGCGGATGAAAATGTGAAAAGCAGATGTGAAGTTAGGTTGAGCCTGGAGCGGCTGGGGCAGAAGGAGGTGCCAAGCAAGGGAGACGGCTGATCAGGGTTCGAGTCGGGTTGAATCCACACGGTAAGCCCTTCCCTTCCCCTGAGGCTGGCTGTGTTAGAGGACTTGCTCTGGAACGGGTGACAGGGAGGGCCCCCATGCCATTTCATTACGAAAGTGTATGTCCAGAAGATGGGAAAATAATTATCCCCCAAACCTGATTTATTGGAGAGGCTGAACTCACAGTGGGGTAGTGCTGCATAGGTGGAGGTTACAATGTAGCTTCATTCACATCTCTCCCTCCCCTCCTGCTTCATTCTCTAAGGTGTGTGTGTGTGTGTGTGTGTGTGTGTGTGTGTGTGTGTGTGTGTGTGTGTGTGTGTGTGTGTGTGTGTGTGTGTGTGTGTGTGTGTGTGTGTGTGTGTGGACGTGTTTAACTATTCTTGTGGGGACCAGAAGTCCCTACAAGAATAGTAAACGAACAAAAAGTTGACCAGCTGGGGACATTTTGTTAGTCCCCACAAGGTCAAATGCTATTTCTAGGGGGTTTAGGGTTAAGGTTAGAATTAGTGTTAGGGTTAGAATTAAGTTAAATATTAAGGTTAGGAGCTAGGGTTAGTTGTAGGGTTAGGGTTAGGAGCTAGGGTTAGGATAAAGTTTAGGTTTTTGGGTTAGGGTTAGGGTAAGAGTACGGGTTAGGATTAGGGTTAGGTTTAGGGTTAGGGGTTAGGGAAAATAGGATTTTGAATGGGACTGAATAGTATGTCCCCACAAGGTTCGCTGTACAAGACTGTGTGTGTGTGTGATGATACTTGGAGGAAAAGTGTGAATACGGGGTGTTGTTGTGACCGGCTTTCACGTCTGCCCAAACGATTGAATGTGAATGTTTGTGTGTAATGGTTGTGTATGTGTGCACATGTCATTAAGCATGTGTATATGGGACTGTGTGTTCAGATATCATAGGCCAAATTAAGTGTTTTTACAGAACTAGTTATTTCACTAACTAGGAAGAGGCACAGAGAAACTGAGTATCATTGTGCTGATTTAACAGTTAGAAGGAGAATGACATAGAGCCACCAGACACAACCACTTAGGAGACACAAGACACAAATCCTGATTGTGAGGGAACGGAGCGCACCTTCCTACATCCATAGAAATATGTAAATAATCGCACACTCTCACACAGTTTCGAGAAAACAGCTGAGGAATGAAAAACGGAGAAAGAATCTCAATTTGAGCTCATGTGCTGTGTGTTGGGCCTGGTGGCACTTGCAAAACAATGATGGAGACACAAAGGATTGCCATAGAGATTTGCATTTAACAAACTGATGTCTACTCGCCTGTCATGTAATATTAATGTATGAGGAAGATGGCTGGTGTTCTCACCTATTTTAGTGTGGTAATAAGACAACTGTCTCCTTACAGAGAGCCAATTGCCTTCGCTATTGGATGAGATGTGTCTCACACTCTCTGGCTGGCACAAGACACCACGTCTTCATAATCCTCCAACCCATGCTCAGGTAATTCTTCCCATTACCACTATTTTACATTGTTATCATCGTACTGCTACAGCTAACCATATTCCCATTGGTATTGTCAGTAATAATCTTGTGACAATAATGTTAAATTCCACTGTTAGCTCTGCTGTTAGCCCAAATGGGAAGTCCACTGTGGTAAGCTCGTCCACAGTGCATACACCTGCTGTCGTGCATACATATATAATGGGGTGTCAGCTATGAAATTAAACATTGCCTTTGAAAAAATCTCTTTTGGTTATTGAACTACAGTAAGTGAAGTAAGATTTACACCCGGCGACATTACACCTGATCTGTACTAAAACAGAAATGCATAATTATGGATATGAATGTAATTATCTTCATGGTGATTTATCCAAAATAGGTACACAAAGTTATACTGTACATATGCAATATCCTCCTTTGCATATTTGGGTATTATTCTACACACTGGCTATTATTTTAATGAGCTCTGCTCACAAACAAGACCAATTTGGTTGGTCATAGACGTCTATGTTTCACAAGTTTGGACATCAAAGTACAGCACAGCAGAGCTCAATAGAGTACAGCACAGTACATAACAGTATAGTACAGTACAGTTCAGTAGAGTTTAGTATTACAGTAGAGTACAGTAAAGTACGATAGAGTGAAGTATAGTTCAGTAAAGTAGAGTATAGTTCAGTACAATAGAGTGTAAACTCTAGTGTGCTCTACTGTGTACTGTACTGAACTCTACTGTACAGCACTGAACTATACTTTTCTTCTTATTGGACTCTATATTCCACTGTGCTGTGATGTACTGAACTGAACTATACTCTACTTTTCTTTACCGTACTATACTGTGCTGTACTGTTCTGTGCTGTCCAAACTGGTGAACCCAACTGTGGTTTGTGACTACTATGATTTTCCATTGTAGCCAATTCAATTGCGGAAATCTAGTTACCGATTTTTTTGGAAAGTCACTTATCGATATTAATCACTTAATAATAAAACAAAATATTATACCAGTAAAAACACTAACTAATTGATACGCCTACCTTTACTTGTTACGTCTGTGAACTTTCATTATCCTCCCTCCACATGAGGGAGAGAAATCTGAAAATATCTTAAAGATACAGTATGTGGGTTTTTGGTAACGAAATGTCTAGGCACAAGGCAATGTTTTTTTAAACTTACAGAAGGCAATAAATTGGTAGCCTAGTGGTTAGAGCATTGGGCCAGTAACGAAAGGTTGCTGGATTGAATCCCCGAGCTGACAAGTTAATAATCTGTCGTTCTGCCCCTGAGCAAGGCAGTTAACCCACTGTTCCCTGGCTGCCGAAGACCTGGATGTTGATTATGGCAGCCCCTGCACCTCTCTGATTCAGAGGGGTTGGGTTAAATGTGGAATACACATTTCAGTTGAATGCATTCACTTGTGCAACTGACTAGGTATCCCCCTTTCCCAATTCTTCAGCTGGACCTGTGACCAAAAACAAGCTACATATGGACAGTACCAAAACAAATGATGTAATGATTCTGCCTCATTGCAGCAAAATCTGCAGAGCAGGGAAGGTTGTATCGCCCATATAAATAACACTCTATTGGTTGCAAGAATTCTGTATAATAATTTAAATAGAAAAATTTAAAGTTTTGAATCCGGCGTCGTTTTGCGTATCTCTTCATAAACCAAATGCCATGGAATCGGTACGTCAAAAATCTCTTTCGAACTATTTTACAATCTATATGGTACGGCTGTCAATTTTTTTTAATCCTTAAATGAAACTGGTATACTTTTTTATTTATCACAATTTTCTTTAACCAATTATGGTCTTTAAAACTTCTTCTCAATAGGGGGTGCTGTTTGCACTTTGTAATAATTTCGTTCCCAAATTAAACTGCCTCGTACTCAATTCTTGCTCGTACAATATGCATATTATTATTACTATTGGATAGAAAACACTCTCTAGTTTCTAAAACCGTTTGAATTATATCTGTGAGTGAAACAGAACTGGACTTAGTGTAACGGCTTTCCTCTTCCTCTTCATCCGAAGAGGAGGAGCAGGGATTGAACCAAAATGCAGCGTTTTGATACGACATGATTTTTAATTAACAAAACAGAAAACACGACGAACACTTGAATAGTTACAAAACAATAAACGACGTAGACAGACCTGAACGACGAACTCACATGAAACACGAAGAACGCATGAACAGGAAAACTGACTACATAAAACGAACGAACAAACAAAACCGAAACAGTCCCATGTGGCGTAACATAACACAGACACTGACACAGGAGACAACCACCCACAACAAACAATGTGAAAACACCTACCTTAATATGACTCTCAATCAGAGGAAATGAAAACCACCTGCCTCTAATTGAGAGCCATATCAGGTCACCCTTAAACAAACATAGAAACACCGGTCAGGAACGTGACACTTAGAGCAATTTTCCTATGTGGATGTGAGAATGCAGAATTCTGCAAGCTGTTCCCAGATCAGTTTATTAATTTGCCTGTCTTCTATTGGTTGAGATGCACTGCATACGCCTTCCCCTGGATGTCAGTGAATAGTGAGACTTGAAATGGAGTCTCTAGGCAGATCTGAAAGGTTATAAATGGCTTGGGAAGGAAAGGTCCGGTCTTTGCCCTCTTCGCTCTGACGCAGGAAGGAGCTTGGCATATCGTACTAGAAGCTCCGGTTATAGCTCTTAGATAATTCCGGCTGTGTTTTTATTCGATATAGGTGTTAAAGACATCATAATGTTGTTATTTTAAACCGAGTTATATCAGTTTATGTCAGTATATTGCGATTTTCGGGTATTTATTTGTGTGGCGTTCTAGGGAGTTGGGTATCTCTGGCTCACATGGCTAATGTTTACTGCTAATTGCAACGTTGAAGACTACATTCTACAACCGAGCAACGATTCTTTTGGACAAAGGACACCTTTCCCAAGATTCTGATGGAAGCACATCAAAAAGTAAGAACTATTTATGCTGTTAATTCGTTGTTCTGTTGAAAAATGTAAAATGCATAAGCCGCCATTAATTTCAGTGCGGTCTCGCTTTAATGCACGCTGTATGTTGTAGTAACGTTAATTTTAAAAATGTAACACAGCGATTGCATTAAGAACTAATGTATCTTTCATTTGCTGTCCAACCTGTATTTTTTAGTCAAGTTTATGATTAGTTATCGATTAGAATAGGTGCCTCTCCCAAGATTTCTCCCGACATTTTGTTGGCAGCTTGGCAGCTATAACCACGATTTGTGGTTATAGCTATACAACGCTATATTGTGTTTTCGCTGTAAAACACTTAGAAAATCTGAAATATTGGCTGGATTCACAAGATCTGTGTCTTTCATTTGCTGTACGCTGTGTATTTTTCAGAAATGTTTTATGATGAGTATTTAGGTAATACACGATGGTCTCTGTAATGGTAAACTATGATTTATACCTGAAATATGCACATTTTTCAAACAAAACATATGCTATACAATAAATATGTTATCAGACTGTCATCTGACGAAGTTGTTTCTTGGTTAGTGGCTATTTATATCTTTATTTGGCCGAATTTGTGATAGCTACCTATGCAGGAAAAAAATGGTGGAGTAAAAAAAGTGGTGTCTTTTGCTAACGTGGTTAGCTAATAGATTTACATATTGTGTCTTCCCTGTAAAACATTTAAAAAATCAGAAATGATGGCTGGATTCACAAGATGTGTATCTTTCATCTGGTGTCTTGGACTTGTGATTTAATGATATTTAGATGCTAGTATTTACTTGTGACGCTATGCTAGTCAGCTTTTTTACTGATGGGGGTGCTCCCGGATCCGGGATTGGGAGGAATTAGAGGTTAATGCATGGCCAACAGACAAGTTCCTTACCTTTTCCCCCTTCCACCTTCCTCTTCCATTTTTGCAGTAATACTGCAATTAGTTATTTTGGGTAGAGCAGACATTTCCATATGTTTTTATTAGCTAAATGTATGACATAACTCCACCAGTCGTATTTATGATATAATTTATGAATATTATACCTTTTATTTTATTTTACATTATTTAGATGTTTTTTTTTATCAATTAGTATATTTGAGTTTGACAACAATATTTGTTGTATTATTTGTTCTGTCTTTTCTGGTGGATTAAATTGAAATTGCAACCAACTTTCTATGGCTTGTTTTAAAAATAGTGATATTTGGGAGAATATTTCCTTTTGAAATAACTGAAAGTGAGAGGTTGTAATCTGAATAAAGGGAAAAAGGCCTTTCTTGAACATAGGGTGAGACATTCTTACTAATTTGCTAGAGAACCAGTAACTTTTGTAGGACTGAAGCCTTTAGTGAGAGGTGTAATGCTCTAATATTTAATAATTTCTGCCCTCCAAATTCATATTCATTATATAAATAGGCCCGTTAAATTGTCTGGCTGTCACGATCGTTGTCAGGGTGGAAATGACAGGACCAAGGTGTAGCGATGTAAGCGTACATTTCTTTTTATTATGAATGTTGCCAACAAAAAACAAGAAACAAAAACAAACGTGAAGCTGACTAGGGCTATACAGGCCACTAACACAGACAACTACCCACAACTACGGTGGAAAAACAGGCTGCCTAAGTATGATTCCCAAGCAGAGACAATGATAGACAGCTGTCCTTGATTGAGAACCATACCCGGCCCAAACATAGAAACAGAAAACGAGAATGCCCACCCTAGTCACACCCTGGCCTAACCAACATAGAGAATAAAAGCCTCTCTATGGCCAGGGCGTGACAGTCCCCCCCCCCCCCCCCCCAAAGGTGCGGACTCCGGCTGCAAACCTGACTCTATAGGGGAGGGTCCGGGTGGGCATCTACTTCGGTGGCGGCTCCGGTGCGGGACGCAGGCCCCGCTCCACCTCTGGCTCCCCCCACTTTGGTGGCGCCTTTGGACTGGGGACCCTCGCTGGCGGCTCCGGACTGGGGACCGTCGCTAGCGGCTCCGGACCATCGCTGGAGGCTCCGGACTGGGGACCGTCGCTGGAGGGTCCGGACTGGGGACCGTCGCTGGAGGGTCCGGACTGGGGGCCGTCGCTGGAGGCTCCGGACTGGAGGCCGTCGCTGGAGGCTCCGGACTGGGGGCCGTCGCTGGAGGCTCCGGACTAGAGGCCGTCGTTGGAGGCTCCGGACTGGAGGCCGTCGCTGGAGGCTCTGGACTGGAGACCGTCGTTGGAGGTTCCGGACTGGAGACCGTCGCTGCAGGCTCCGGGCCATGGACCGTCACTAGAGGCTTCGTGCCATGAATCATCACTGGAGGCTTCGTGCCATGGATCATCACTGGAGGCTTCGTGCCATGGATCACCACTGGAGGCTTCGTGCCATGGATCACCACTGGAGGCTTCAGGCCATGGATCATCACTGGAGGCTTCGTGCCTTGGATCATCACTGGAGGCTTCGTGCCATGGATCATCACTGGATTGAGGAGACGTATAGGCAGCCGGGTGCGTGGAGCTGCCACAGGGCTTACCAGGCTGGGGAGACATACAGGAGGCCTGATTCTGGGAGCAGGCACAGGACCCACCAGGCTGGGGAGACATACAGGAGGCCTGGTTCTGGGAGCAGGCACAGGACTCACCAGGCTGGGGAGACATACTGGAGGCTTGGTTCTTGGAGTAGGCACCGGATACACTGGGCCGTGGAGGCGCACTGGAGGTCTCGAGCGTAGAGCCTGCACAACCCGTCCTGGCTGGATGGTTACCTTCGCCCGGCAAAGGCGGGGCGCTGGCACAGGACGCACTGGGCTGTGCAGACGCACCGGAGACACAGTGCACAGAGCCGGCGCAGGATATCCTGGGCCGTAGAGACGCACTGGCGGCCAGATGGGCTGAGCCGGCACCATCCGTCCTGGCTGGATGCCCACTCTAGCCGGCCGCTGCGGGGAGCTGGAATGTAGTGCACCGGGCTGTGAAAGCGCACTGGAGACACCGTGTGCTCCACCGCATAACACGGTGCCTGACCAGTACCACGCTCCCTAAGGTAAGCACGAGGAGTTGGCTCAGGTCTCCAACCTGACTCAGCCAATCTCCACGTGTGCCCCCCCCAAAAAATTGGGGGAGTGACCTCTTTCGTGCCAGCCGTGACCCTGTGTAATCCTGGGCCCTTTTACTCGCTGCCTCCGCCTTCCTCGCTGCCATACGTTTTTCCATTGTTGTATCATCATCTTTAAAATGAACAAGATGAAACAAACATTCAGATATGAATATGGAGACAATTTCAGTGAAAAACATAAGAGGGCAACAGTACTTGTGCAAAGTTTCAGAATGATAACTTCCAAAATGAGTGTGCTACATGACATTTATCATGAAGTCACCCAGGTGTCCCACACAAGTAGCCCAAATGTACCCAAGTGGCCAAATTGGTGAAGGTATACATTTTGAAACAAATAACTATATACAAAATACCAAAATGGTATTCTAACACACCCCCCCCAAAAAAATTGAGAAAAAAATATGGGAATAAAAATATGAAGAAAAAAATATATACATTTACAAAATAACATGGGTAAATATTTACACACTTTCAATATTTGAAAGACCCTCAGTCCTCTATCAAATCAAATGTATTTATATAGCCCTTCGTACATCAGCTAATATCTCAAAGTGCTGTACAGAAACCCAGCCTAAAACCCCAAACAGCAAGCAATGCGGGTGTAGAAGCACGGTGGCTAGGAAAAACTCCCTAGAAAGGCCAAAACCTAGGAAGAAACCTAGAGAGGAACCAGGCTATGAGGGGTGGCCAGTCCTCTTCTGGCTGTGCCGGGTGGAGATTATAACAGAACAGATTTTCAAACGTTCATAGATGAACAGCAGGGTCAGACACTAATAATCACAGTGGTTGTAGAGGGTGCAACAGGACAGCACCTCAAGAGTAAATATGAACAGTGTACCTCTAGATGGCCCGGGAGGTGTGGAGCCAGAGACAGCAGGGGTCCAGCTGGATGAACCAGCTTCAGAGGGGGATGGACACATTGGCACTGGGGGCTCCCATTCGGAGTCAGTGTCACTGTGAAAGAAAATGTTCAGTTAGAATAGTTTCACATATGAGCCCTGTATCAACAGGTATAATAAACAGATATATAGAGTACAGGGAACATAAAGTGCTGTTCCATTTCACTTTGGCCATTGTTGTGGGCCTGCCTCAAATAGGCTATTTCATGTGGGGGTGGGGTGGAGCGGCAGACACACGCATCTCGACCATGCTCCCACTAATCCATAATATGTAGACTGAGTGGAGGAAGCATGCCGCTGGAGGAAGTATAGCCAATGTGTACTTTACACATTTCATTACATTTTTATATTTTGCAAATAAAATGTAAAAACAATAACAAATAATATTTTATATTATTAATTTCAAACAACGGCATTAGCATGAGAAGAACTTACCAGTCCAAAACAATGTCCTCTCCGTTCAAAAAATATGCTTCCATTTGAGTCATGGTCGCTAACAGTCGTCTTCCAAAAGCATATGTTTCACTTTCACGATCAATTTCCTCTATAATTTTGTCTACATTCGTATATCTAGTCTTAGATTTAGCTTTCCCTGACTTATTCGCCATGATGTTCGATATATAAACAGCTGAAGATGCGTGTTACCGAAAAAGTGCTGTGCGTAAAGAGCTTGGCTCCTTCCAGAATGAATCTTCAATGGCGAATGACCGTCTTTACGCCGGAGTTTACTACATGGGTTGGTCTTCCAACACAGAAACATTACATATTGCCGTTTACCTCTGCTCATTGGCTATCCCCAGCTAGATTTCAAGACGAACAGTGGTCATTGGGTTAAAATACAGTCAATCAACGAAACAGCGGTCATATAATTGGTGCACAATGAGGTCGTTAATTGTTGTCTTCCAATCGGTTTCTTTGGGTCAATACGTCCCGCGAAATGACCCATCAAGTTTGGTTGTGTTACAAACAAACAGTTGATTGCAAGGAAACCATACATGACTGGATAAAGTCAGGTTTAGTCTGTGTATTTACGTCGAATGTTTAGTCTAAAATTGAATGACAGGAAATTCAATGAGATAAGCGTTCACAAAATGTTTCGTGTTAGGCTATAAAAATGGATTTAACCAAACAAAAGACCATTCATTGTGTAACAATGAGCCTTGGGATTGCAAACAGAGCAGGATCTTCAAAGGTAAACGATTTATTTCATTGCAATCTGTGATTTTGTTACGCCTGTGCTGGTTGAAATAGTAGTTTGGTATGGGGCTCTGTGCTCAGATAATCGCATCGTATTCTTTCGCAGTAAATCCTTTTTTAAATCTGACAACGCAGTTGGATTAGCAAGATTCTAGGCTTTTGAAGCATGTGAGACACTTGTATTTTCAGGAATGTTTAATATGACTATTTATGTGGCGATCACTGTATGTTGTCGAATGTAAACCCGCTACCGGTATCCGTAGCGCAGAGAAGTTAAAGTGGCTGGAGTTGAGTCATTATGTTGGCAGCAGCCACTCAATGTTAGTGGTGGCTGTTTAACTTCTCTGGACGCAAACGTCCCACCGGCCAATAGCCAGGGAAAATACAGCGCGCCATATTCAAATAACATGATATAAAAATCAAACTTTCATTAAATCACACATGTAAAATACCAAATTAAAGCTACACTCGTTGTGAATCCAGCCAACATGTCAGATTTCAAAAAGGCTTTTCGGCGAAAGCATAAGATGCTATTATCTGATGATAGCACAACAGTAAACAAAGAGAGTAGCATAATTCAACACTGCAAGCACGACTCAAAACGCAGAAATAAAGTATAAATCATGCCTTACCTTTGATGAAATTCTTTTGTTGGCACTCCAATATGTCCCATAAACATCACAAATGGTCCTTTTGTTCGATTAATTCCGTCGATATATATCCAAAATGTAAATTTATTTGGACCGTTTCATCCAGAAAAACACAGGTTCCAACTTTCGCCAAGTCACTACAAAATATATCAAAAGTTACATGTAAACTTTACCAAAACATTTCAAACTACTTTTGTAACACAACGTTAGGTATTTTTAAACGTTAATAATCGATCAATTTGAAGACGGGATGATCTGTGTTCAATACAAAAAGAAAACAAACTGACACAACTTTTTCGTAACGTGACTCTCTCAAAAAATTTACTTCATGTGACCCTCATTTACGATAGCCCTACTTCTTCACTACACAAAGGAATAACCTCAACCGATTTCCAAGGACTGGTGACATCCAGTGGAAGCGGTAGGAACTGCAAGCAAGTCCATTAGAAATCTCATTGAAAAGACAGTGACATCAAAAAAATACAAATTCTGAATGGTTTGTCCTCAGGGGTTTGCCTGCTACATAAGTTATGTTATTCTCACAGACATGATTCAAACAGTTTTAGAAACTTCAGAGTGTTTTCCATCCAAATCTACTAATAATATGCATATCTTATATTCTGGGGATGAGTAGCAAGCAGTTGAATTTTGGCATGCTATTTTTCCGAAAGTGAAAATGCTGCCCCCTGCCCTCAAGAAGTTAACAGTCTGATGGCCTTGAGATAGAAGCTGTTTTTCAGTCTCTCGGTCCCTGCTTTGATGCACCTGTACTGACCTCGCCTTCTGGATTATAGCGGGGTGAACAGGCAGTGGCTTGGGTGGTTGTTGTCCTTGAGGATCTTAATGGCCTTCCTGTGACATCGGGTGGTGTAGGTGTCCTAGAGGGCAGGTAGTTTGCCCATGGTGATGCGTTGTGCAGACCTCACTACCCTCTGGAGAGCCTTACGGTTGTGGCCGGAGCAGTTGCCGTACCAGGTGGTGATACAGCCTGACAGGATGCTCTCGATTGTCCATCTGTAAAAGTTTGTGAGTGCTTTTGGTGACAAGCCGAATTTCTTCAGCCTCCTGAGGTTGAAGAGGCACTGCTGCGCCTTCTTCACAACGCTGTCTGTGTGAGTGGACCAATTCAGTTTGTCCGTGATGTGTACGCCGAGGAACATAAAACTTACTACCCTCTCCCGTCGATGTGGATAGGGGGGTGCTCCCTCTGCTGTTTCCTGAAGTCCATTATCATCTCCTTTGTTTTGTTGACGTTGAGTGTGAGGTTATTTTCCTGACACCACACTCCGAGGGCCCTCACCTCCTCCCTGTAGGCCGTCTCGTCGTTGTTGATAATCAAGCCTACCACTCTAGTGTCATCCGCAAACTTGATGATTGAGTTGGAGGCGTGCATGGCCACGCAGTCGTGGGTGAACAGGGAGTACAGGAGAGGGCTCAGCACGCAGCCTTGTGGAGCCCCAGTGTTGAGGATCAGCGGGGTGGAGATGTTGTTACCTACCATCACCACCTGGGGCGGCCTGTCAGGAAGTCCAGTACCCAGTTGCACAGGGCGGGGTCGAGACCCAGGGTCTCGAGCTTGATGACGAGTTTGGTACTATAGTGTTAAATGCTGAGCTGTAGTCGATGAACAGCATTCTCACGTAGGTATTCCTCTTGTGCAGATGGGTTAGGGCAGTGTGCAGTGTGGTTGCAATTGCGTCGTCTGTGGACCTATTGGGGCGGTAAGAAAATTGGAGTGGGTCTAGGGTGTCAGGTAGGGTGGAGGTGGAGGTGATATGGTCCTTGACTAGTCTCTCAAAGCACTTCATGATGACGGAAGTGAGTGCTACGGGGCGGTAGTCGTTTAGCTCAGTTACCTTAGCTTTCTTGGGAACAGTAACAATGGTGGCCCTCTTGAAGCATTTGGGGACAGCAGTCTGGGATAAGGATTGATTGAATATGTCCATAAACACACCAGCCAGCTGGTCTGCGCATGCTCTGAGGACGCGGCTGGGGATGCCGTCTGGGCCTGCAGCCTTGCGAGGGTTAACACGTTTAAATGTTTTACTCACGTCGGCTGCAGTGAAGGAGAGTCCGCAGGTTTTGGTAGCGGGCCGTGTCAGTGGCACTGTATTGTCCTCAAAGTGAGCAAAGAAGTTATTTAGTCTGTCTGGGAGCAAGACATCCTGGTCTGCGACGGGGCTGGTTTTCTTTTTGTAATCCGTGATTGACTGTAGACCCTGCCACATACCTCTTGTGTCTGAGCCGTTGAATTGCAACTCTACTTTGTCTCTATACTGACGCTTAGCTTGTTTGATTCCCAATCAGAGACTACGATAGACAGCTGTCCCCGATTGAGAACCATACCCGGCCAAAACATAGAAACAGAAAACATAGAAATAAAGAAACTAGAATGCCCACCCTAGTCACACCCTGGCCTAACCAACATAGAGAATAAAAGCCTCTCTATGGCCAGGGCGTGACACTGGCTTGCCGTTCCAAATAAAATATATTTTTTCTCATATCATTTAAAAAACTGTTCGCTAGGTGTAGGCAAGACCCTAAGCAAATAAGTAAATTGGGATATGACTAAAGAGTTAATCAGGGTGATTTTTCCACAAATAGGGACAACAGACACGTTTTTACATACACGACCGGTCAAAAGTTTAGAACATCTACTCATTCAAGGGTATTTCTTTATTTCTACTATTTTCTACATTGTAGAATAATAGTGAAAACTATGAAATAGCACACATGGAATCATGTAGTAACCAAAAAAGTGTTTAACAAATCAAAATATATTTTATATTTAAGATTCTTCAAATAGCCACCCTTTGCCTTGATGACAGCTTTGCACACTTTTGGCATTCTCTAAACCAACTTCATGACGTAGCCACCTGGAATTCTTAATGCGTTTGTATCAGAATAAGGTAAGACCCAGAAGCAGATCGTGACGAAGTAACAATGTTTATTACAGCAACAGAGGCAAAGGTATAGAACGGCAGGCAGGCTCATGGTCAGGCAGAGTGGTCAGGCGGCGGGTTGAGGGTCAGGACAGACAAGGGTCAAAAACAAGGAGTGCGAGAAAAAGAGAGGCTGGGAAAAGACAGGAGCTGACAGGACAAACGCTGGCAAGCTTGACAAACAAGACGAACTGGCAACAGACAAACAGAAAACACAGGTATAAGTACACAGGGGATAATGGGGAGGATGGGCGACACCTGGAGGGTGGAGACAAGCACAAAGACAGGTGTAACAGATCAGGGTGTGACAGTTTGAGTCAATCAGTTGTGTTGTGACAAGGTAGGTATGCAGAGATAGCCGTATTTGGTAAAAGACCAAGTCCATATTATGGCAAGAACAGATCAAATAAGCAAAGACAAATGACAGTCAGTCAATCAGGAAAATTTGAAGAAGTGCAGTCGCAAAAACGATCAAGCGCTATGATGAAACTGGCTCTCATGAGGACCGCCACAGGAAAGGAAGACCCAGAGTTACCTCTGCTGCAGAGGATAAGTTCATTAGAGTTACCAGCCTCAGAAATTGCAGCCTAAATAGATTCGTCAGAGTTCAAGTAACAGACACATCTCAACATCAACTGTTCAGAGGAGCCTGTGTGAATCAGGCCTTCATGGTCGAATTGCTGCAAAGAAACCACTACTAAAGGACACCAATAATAAGAAGAGACTTACTTGGGCTAAGAAACATGAGCAATTGACATCATACCAGTGGAAATGTATCCAAATTAGAGATTTTTGGTTCCAACCGCCGTGTTTTTGTGAGACGTGGTGTGGGTGAACGGATGATCTCCGCATGTGTATTTCCCACCGTAAAGCATGGAGGAGGAGGTGTTATGGTGTGGGGTGCATTGCTTGTGACACTGTCTGTGATTTATTTACAATTCAAGGCACACTTAACCAACATGGCTACCACAGCATTCTGCAGCAATGCACCATCCCATCTGGTTCGGGCTTAGTGGGACTATCATTTGTTTTTCAAAAGGACACCTCCAGGCTGTGTAAGGGCTATTTTACCAAGAAGGAGAGTGATGGAGTGCTGCATCAGATGACCTGGCCTCCACAATCCCCCAACGTCAAACAAATTGAGATGGTTTTGGATGAGTCAGACAGCAGAGTGAAGGAAAAAGCAGCCAACAAGTGCTCAGTGTGGGAACTCCTTCAAGACCGTTGGATGAACAATCCAGGTGAAGCTGGTTGAGAGAATGCAAAGAGTGTGCAAAGCTGTTATCATGGCAACGGGTGGCTATTTGAAGAATCTTAAATATAAAATCTATTTTGGTTATTGCATGATTCCATATGTGTTATTTCATAGTTTTGATGTCTTCACTATTATTCTAAAATGTAGATAATAGTAAAAATTAAGAAAAACCCTTGAATGAGTAGGTGTTCTAAAACATTTGACTGGTAATGTATATATATATACATATACATACATATACATACATACATACATATATACATACAGTTGAAGTCGGAAGTTTACATACACTTAGGTTGGAGTCATTAAAACTCATTTTTCAACCACTCCATACATTTCTTTATAACAAACTATAGTTTTGGGAAGTTGGTTAGGACATCTAATTTGTGCTGTTAATTTAAATTTTATTTATAGAAAAAAAAAAGCTTCGGTTAGAGGAGACTGAAACAAAAATATATGCTTAAATTCTCTTAAGGATGAGCCCCTTTTTTTCAATTTTCGCCTAAAAGGATATACCCAAGTCTAACTGCCTGTAGCTCAGGCCCTGAAGCAAGGATATGCATATTCTTGGTACCATTTGAAAGGAAACGCTTCGAAGTCTAAAGAAATGTGAAAGGAATGTAGTAGATTATAAAACAATAGATCTGGTAAAAGATAATACAAAGAAAGAACCAAACGTTCTTTTGTATTTTTTTTGTACCATCATCTTTGAAATGCAAGAGAAAGACCATCATTTAAACTCAGCAAAAACGAAACGTCCTCTCACTGTCAACTGCGTTTATTTTCAGCAAACTTAAGATGTGTATATATTTCAATGAACATAACAAGATTCAACAACTGAGACATAAACTGAACAAGTTCGACAGACATGTGACTAACAGAAATTGAATAATGTGTCCCTGAACAAAGGGGGGTCAAAATCAAAAGTATCAGTCAGTATCTGGTGTGGCCACCAGCTGCATTAAGTACTGCAGTTCATCTCCTCCTCATGGACTGCACCAGATTTGCCAGTTTTGACTGTGAGATGTTACCCCACTCTTCCACCAAGGCACCTGCAAGTTCCCAGACAATTCTGGGGGAATGGCCCTAGCCCTCTCCCTCCGATCTAACAGGTCCCAGACGTGCTCAATGGGATTGAGATCCGGGCTCTTCGCTGGCCATGGAAGAACACTGACATTCCTGTCTTGCAGGAAATCACGCACAGAACGAGCAGTATGGCTGGTGGCATTGTCATGCTGGAGAGTCATGTCAGGATGAGCCTGCAGGAAGGGTACCACATGAGGGAGGAGGATGTCTTCCCTGTAACACACAGCATTGAGATTGCCTGCAATGACAACAAGCTCAGTTCGATGATGCTGTGACACACCGCCCCAGAGGATGACGGACCCTGCCCCTCCAAATCGATCCCGCTCCAGAGTACAGGCCTCGGTGTAATGCTCATTCCTTCGACGATAAACGCGAATTCGACCATCGCCCCTGGTGAGACAAAACCGCGACTCGTCAGTGAAGAGCACTTTTTGCCAGTCCTGTCTGGTCCAGCGACGGTGGGTTTGTGCCCATAGGCGACGTTGTTGCCGGTGATGTCTGGTGAGGACCTGCCTTACAAGAGGTCTACAAGCCCTCAGTCCAGCCTCTCTCAGCCTATTGCGGACAGTCTGAGCACTGATGGAGGGATTGTGCGTTCCTGGTGTAACTCGGGCGGTTGTTGTTGCCATCCTATACCTGTCCTGCAGGTGTGATGTTCGGATGTACCAATCCTGTGCAGGTGTTGTAACACATAGTCTGCCACTGCGAGGACGATCAGCTGTCCATCCTGTCTCCCTGTAGCTCTGTCTTAGGCGTCTCACATTATGGACATTGACATTTATTTCCCTGGCCACATCTGCAGTCCTCATGCCTCCATGCAGCATGCCTAAGGCACATTCACACAGATGAGCAGGGACCCTGGGCATCTTTCTTTTGGTGTTTTTCAGAGTCAGTAGAAAGGCCTCTTTCGTGTTTTCATAACTGTGACCTTAATCACCTACCATCTGTAAGTGTGAGTGTCTTAAAGACCGTTCCACTGGTGCATGTTCATTAATTGTTTATGGTTCATTGAACAAGCATGCGAAACAGTGTTTAACAAGAATTTAAGCTTTCTGCCAATATTAGATATATATCTTTGTCCTGGGAAATTTTCTTCTTCTTACAGCCTCATGCTAATCACATTAGCCTACGTTAGCTCAACTGTCCCTTGGAAGGGACACCGATCCTGAAGAAATAAAGTATTTTGCTTCCTCTTTCAAAATATAATTTGGTGCATCATAGGAGACTGTCATTTGTAACAAGTTTCAATAAATTATTTTTGGTAGCATTTCTATGTTGAAGATAAAAAGAAATGTGGTGCATTTTCCCCCATATTCCATCCAGTTTGCTTTATACACTTGTTCCTCCATACAAGTTCCTCCATTTATTTTTGTTTTTCCTCTAACTTATTCTGAGCCTCTACCGTACAGTTTTTATTGCTATCTATCTGTTCTGTTAGACCTTCTATTTCCTTTGTTAATATGGACTCCTTTGACCTAAATTGCTTTCCATTGTTGCCTATTTGCGTGTTTTTTTGGCAGTAATACGTGTCACATATCAGTTTGCAAACAATGTAAGAAAATATATATAACTGAGTTAATAAAGTCGCATACAAACATGGTCTCTTTTTTGTTTTCTTGAGTAAGGCAGCTCTAAAATGCAGGTGTTTCAGTCTAGCTCAGTGCTTTATGTGGTTGTGGGGCAAGCCAGCAGAAAATACGATGCATTGCGCTGTTATTGGCTCAGTGTTCTGTCACTCATGGGGAAACTACGTCACCCTGAAATGTGAGGGGAGACCTAGAAAATTCTAGCCCTTTGGCTGCTGACAGAGCATTACATTAGAAGTGCCCATCCAAGAAGGCTCAAGGTCATTGGCCACAGATAAAATTACGTCAAATCACGTTATATGTACAGTAGCTTGGACTGATCATGTCAACATCATACTTTCAAAATCTTAGCTAGCAGTCATCATCATGAATCAAGTCGACAATCTACTGGCAAATCCTTTTCAATCCTTATCATATGAAGATAAATAATGAAGAGAACTGATAGATAAAACGTATCGGTGCTCATCGGCCATTGGACAACAACATTACACAACAATGAGTGGTTTGGAAGGAAGTGAGCACAGCACAAGGTGAATCCAAAAATGTATTGTATGCTGCTGCATAAATGATATAATATGCCAGGGAGATATGTATACTGTAGCTAAGAAAGTAATAACGTTAGTAAGTGTATGTTTTGTAGTAAGCTGTTAGTAGCCCATGTGCCTCACGCTAATAATTGTGTCCCTTTTCCCCTCTTAATTAGGCTTTGCTGGCATATATATATATATAATTTTTATTTTTTTGC
Source organism: Salvelinus namaycush (assembly GCF_016432855.1). Lineage (NCBI taxonomy): Eukaryota > Metazoa > Chordata > Actinopteri > Salmoniformes > Salmonidae > Salvelinus > Salvelinus namaycush. Next base: position 35,823,346 of record NC_052326.1, read on the forward strand.
CCCACCAGGTTGACATGCTAAAATCGCAACTGCATGACATTGATGATTTCCTTTAGAGCATGTGGGTGATAGCTTGTAGTGGGATTTCATTTACAGTCTATTGAGGTATTTAAAACTGTATTATAATCTCCCACCATAATAATAGAGTCTTGTATTGCTTGCAGGGTTGATCATTTATTATAAATATTTACAAAGAAGCATGGATCATCATTATGTGGTCCGTAAAGTTTAATGAGCCATATCTGTTTATGGTCCAATAACGTTTAAAATCATCCATCTACCTTGAGGATCTGTTAGGACAATTTGCACATTCAGATCAATTGTCCACACAACTTCATCTAAAATTGTTGAATGGAGTTTCCTGTAAACAATGGATGTTATATTCCTTCTCTTTGAGCCAGGAAAATATTGTTCTTCTTTTCTTATTATCTGCTCAGCCTTTACAATTATAATTGGCTATACTTATTTCACCATTTACCATAATGAGATACAAGTTTCAAATCTATTTATCATAATTTATGTTTGTAAATTTACCATTAAAAAGTACCATAGTGATTGAGTGTCCATATACTGTAGTTGTACCATGATATTTGCATTGCTACTAAGTAACACTCCAATTGTTCTCCACTATTCCAACCACTAAAGCCCCTCCCAAGTTGGGTTGTCATCCCAGTGACCGGCAGACCACCCCCGTCCCCCCGGGTCCCTAGGTTCCCCGCGAGGCCTGGACCCATCCTTCGAAAAGAGCACATAGTGCCACCCACAGAACAGAAGCAGATCAACTGCTAAAAGTATTTCCAATGCTCTCACCTAAATTTGCTTTATATATAGCTATTAATTTCCATTATTAACAATTAAGATGCGTAATAATGTCGGCAGTTTGTGCAAAGGATTGTTACCTATAACCAGGATTGCCATTGCATTACATCACATTTTTGTCTAGCAATTATTATTTTAGTAAACAATTATTGTGATTCCTCCTATATTGTCCCTAAGGTCTTTACCCCCTTGCAACAGATGTGGGATACATACACACATTTTTTTTTAAACATATTTTATAGGGCCCTACAGAAGATTGTGTCGTCTTTTCTCCATTTCTTTATTTTTCTTTCAGAATTGTGTCTGAAATCTAAAATGTGTCTGAAAACTTTAAAAGACTGTTGATTGGGGTGCAAGGATCTGTAATTTGGAATTAATGAACGACTCGGGTATCTGATTTGGGTCGAGGTCCTCATTTACATAGTGTAGGAAGAAAGATTCCGTGAGGGCTCTGTGTTGGCGGGCAGGCGGTGTCTCGGGTTTGATTTACGCAAATACATCATGGTCGGTGATGGAGCTGCCATGGACTGCTTCGCTCAGTGTACTTCTCCATCTCTCTCATCACGCACTTACCTGTAATGAATGCAGAGCGCGAGCCACAGATTTCTATTGCCTTGTCTCAATTGCTTGTTAATGGCGGGGTCATTAGGCCAGGGCTGGCTGTTCACTTCCAGTCTCTGGGGGTGGGTGGTGATGTCGGGCAGCACCGTCGGCAAGCTCTGTGCAGAATGCTGGGCAATGCTTTACTGACATAATACTTAATTACCTGACATAAAGCCTACATAATAACTACTGGAAGCATCCACCAATGAGGAGATACTACTGTCATGACGTTGGCCTCTGGGTAAGGTTTATGACCCCCCCCATAAATACCTTTCTCCCTTCCCTCTCTCTTGACTCTACAGAGGGACTCTTGAATAGCCTTTGTTAAACAGAAAGTCTGGGAACATCAAACAAGTGGAGGGAAAGGAACCATATTTCGGTAATAGAACCAGTTGAAAATATGCGTTGGTACTTAATGAATATGATGTCAGTTCGGTTGTCATCTGAGACATTATGACTGATGACAGGACAACCTAAACTGTATCTGGGAAAATCTACACATTATAGTTATCAGATTCACATGGAATTGTTGTGCAATTCAAATGTTTAAATATAAAATTATTGGTGAAAAGATTATATGTAATTTTAGCTTCCAAATGAGAGATTTGGGTTTTCATAAGGTTAGGGCTCTGCTCAATCAGTGGCCCACCCCTGTGAAGAGACATGGGTTATAAAACTATGAAACACACCCTTCTCCCTCCACTATATAAGCCCTTGACGAAAATGTAACCTCCTGTTCCAGGTACATTAGGATGACGATCCGATGTCAGAATGATTCAGATAATAACTACAGAACGAAGCCAACCTCAGCGTGAGCTTGGTTGCGAACGGTATGAACTTTGAACTCTTATTCGCTACAGAAGTGATACCTCCTAGCCGTTGAGTTAGCAGCGGCCGCTGTAAACGTGGGTTAGGAAAGGACGGACAGACAGAGTATCCCGTTTACCAAACAACGACGACACTACAACGTTTCCCGTTCACCACCAGAGACACTCTTCAAAGGACAAAGGACTCTGTTGGGCAACGCGGCCTTCCATCTACCACCAACCTATTGAAGCGCAGCTCAGAGTAAATATTTATTGCATTTTCCTTTTCCAAATGGGCGGTCATTTAGAATGCATAAGATTCTGTATTTACGATAGAGTAGCTGCCTACTGCCCGATAGAGACATCGCTTCTCCCTTTGTTCTTCAGTCTTCCCGCTCTTTCACTCAAACCCAGACACATTTTCTTTGTGTAACCAGCTGTCATATCTGATCTGTCTGCTAGGGACGTTTTGAAACCCTTTATGACATAATTTGTAATCAAGGTATGATTCATTCTGTGTATATGTAATTCTGTGTGATTAGTTAGGCATTTAGTAAATAAATAATTTAACCCAATTTTGTGTTGCTGATTCAACTTGTTAGCCAGGGTTCGTGAAGATAACCAAGAATTTACAACTTTCAGATGAGATTGAAATAAGGTGATGATTAATATTGACTGCTATTGATGTAAAATATTACTAGGTCTTTAAGAGTTTATTCTGAAGATAACTGCTCTATAAATATTATTTCGTGGTGCCCCGACATTCTAGTTAATTACATTTACATGATTAGCTCAATCAGGTAATATTAATTACAGAGAAAGGATTTTACAGAATAGCATGTCATATTACTTAATCCGGCATAGCCAAAGACACGACACTACCAAGTAGTAGAAGTAAATACTACAATATCTAAAATTGTTCTGTGATTTGACTAACAGTGTTATGTCAGTAGTTATAACTGTAAGGTCATGAACTCTAATGATATTTTATGAATGATTTCTTTAACTCCTAAGCACACCTGCATATACTCCAGTGCTACTTACTTTGATTACAACTTAATTAACCATATGTTTCTTAGAGCTTGGAAAGAGCATGGTTGTTCTATGGTTATTTTTCTTACAACCTACACACAACTTTCTAGGAATGGTGCAGGATAGTTGCTTGGCTTTGGAACATTCTCAGCACATTTAAGGAACTTGACAAAAAATATATATATTTTGTGTGGCAGTCTAGGGAAACCCTTAATATCGTGATAAAAAAAAAAATTGTTCTGGAAACTACAACATGTCCAAAATTCAGATATGTTTAAATCACTGAGATATCTCTATCAGAACCCGAGTTATGAGCTATTAAAGTTGACTTCAGCCAAAAAGTTAAAACTGGGAAAACAGCACTCAAAGATCCCTAATTCCATTGAGGCATGAGAGAGACTTGATTGTTTCAAAAGAGATAGTCACTGTTTTTTACATAAATAATGGTATTGTTTCCATGAAATAATCATTACTAGAACAAATGACTATACTGTACAGTAATAGATGCATATATTGGAATTGGAGCTAAAATAATTGACATTTCAGTGTGATTATGAACCGTCAACAACAAATCCTTAAAAATAAAAACACAAGACGCATGCACCATACCACCCTGCATCCTACTGCTGGCTTGTCTCTGAAGCTAAGCAGGGTTGGTCCTGGTTTGTCACTGGATGGGCGACCAGATGCTGCTGGAAGTGGTGTTGGAGGGCCAGTAGGAAGTACTCTTTCCTCTGGTCTAAAAACGTATCCCAGTGCCCCAGGGCAGTGATTGGGGACATTGCCCTGTATAGGGTGCGTGTATTTTGGATGGGACGTTAAACAGGTGTCCTGACTCTCTATGGTCACCTAAAGATCCCATGGCACTTATCGTAAGAGTAGGGTCCTGGTGTCCTGGCTAAATTCCCAATCTGGCCCTCATACCATCATGGCCACCTAATCATCCCCAGTTTACAATTGGCTAATTCATCCCCCCTCCCCTCCCCTGTAACTTTTCCCCAGGTCATTGCTGTAAATGAGAATGTGTTCTCAGTCAACTTACCTGGTAAAATAAGGGTTAAATAAAAAAAGATCTCTTTGATTTGACTATATACAAAACTGGATGACATGAAAAATGGCAATAATAATTGAAATTCAGCTTGCAGGTATGGGTACTGAAACAAATTATCAATGTCTCCAAGGCCAGGAGGAACAATCTCATCTGCTGAGAGATGAGATGGAATTAGTTTGTTGTAAAAGCAATAAAAACTCACAACACTACAAGACAATCACACAAAACATAAATATAACTGTATCGAGGCAAGTAAAAGAATACAGTACTAGTGTGCAAATAAAATGACTGGGTAGTGTCATGTATTGACTGCGACCTGGTGTTGTTGAAGGCCCGAATGTCAGTGGGCAATATACATTTTATTCATATTGATATTAACGAATGTGACTCTCTGACAAATAAACACAAAGAGATCTTAATACACAGAAACTACTAGGTCAAAACATGTTTCAGTGCTTTCAGTCTTATTTATTTGGTTCCACAAAAAAGTGGAATAACATGGAGACACAAATGTTTTAAACACACACACACACACACACACACACACACACACACACACACACACACACACACACACACACACACACACACACACACACACACACACACACACACACACACACACACACACACACACACACACACGGGGCTCTCTTCCTCTTCAAAATATTGTATTATCTCTCTCTCGATTAATTAACATTAACTTGTTAGCTAAGTAGCTAACTTTGTTTGTGGGATACAGGGGTGAAAAGTACCATGGCTGGTGAAATAGTCAGTGAAACATTTAGGCTACTGTCACTGCAACAACACTGGCTATAGGCTACCTTGAACAAATACTAAGTAGATGCAGGTATTGAAGGCCTGAGCTCTCTTAACATACCTTGCTTGCTCCTCATTGAAGATACTCTCTCATCTCTCCATCCATGATGAGGTGAAATAATCCTTGACTCCCAGTAATTCAGTTCATACTGGCAGCTTTGATCAAAGTAATGACAACTAACTAGCTAGCTAAATCAAACAACAAGCAACATCGCAATTTATCTGAGAAGTCAGTTTCAACGATGAGTGATGACCAACTAGAAAACTGAAAGACTGTGTGCAGGGTATTTGAATTCCATCATGTTTAATTTGTATTAGAATATTACATTTTAGAAATGTTACTTTATTTCATGATTTGAAACTGAATTGAGTGAATATTGCATTCAGTATAGAAGGGACATTTCTATTTAATTGAATATTCAAATTCAATATTTATATATTCAGTTTCAATATGGTAGATATTGCACTCATTGTATGTATCAATTTTACTCTAATTTCAAGTTTATCAAAGTTTCATACATTCAACATCTCAGATACGTTCAAATTCAGTTTTCTATATTCAGATTCAAAACCAGAGACAACATCCTGGTACTTTGGCAGCCAGGAAAAATAGAGGAGAACAGATTAAATGCTCACTGTGCTAAACTGGAGGTTTCTGAAGCCAATGTGGCATGTTTTATATATTTTCTTCTTATGAATCTGGCTCCAGTGTTTGAACCGTTTCGGCTATAAACTATTATGACCTCATTCCTGAAAGTGAAGACCCTCTGGAATATGAATGTGGATTCTGTTCCCCTCTATGATGATCATAGGCCACATTAGAAGAGTGTCACAAAAACCACAATTTAGCTCGCATAAGAATACAGTTGAATATCCCTGTCATAGCCTTTCTCAGGATATCCTTTCCACCCCATATTTAAGCTTGGTCTTAGGCTGAGTGCAGGAAGATAACACAAGTCTTCAAGTCTCCAGCAAGGTTACTCATCAAAAGAGCATGGTCATTGAACCACCTCAGATACATTTCACCCAACCTTTGACCTCATACTCAGAGATCACAGTACCAAGTAAAAGGCACATGACAACGCGCTTGAAGTTTGTGAAAAAGGCACCTAAAGACTCTCAGACCATGAGAAACAAGATTCTCTGTTTGATGAAACCAAGATTCAACTCTTTGGCCTGAATGCCAAGCATCACGTCTGGAAGAAACCTGGCTCCATCCCTACGGTGAAGCATGGCAGCATTATGCTGTGGGGATGTTTTTCAGCAGCAGGGACTGGGAGACTAGTTAGGATCGAGGGACAGATGAACGGAACAAAGTACAGAGAGATTCTTGATGAAAACCTGCTCCAGAGCGCTCAGGAGCTCAGACTGGGGCAAAGGTTCACCTTCCAACAGAACAATGACCCTAAGTACACAGGTAAGACAAAGCAGGAGTGGTTTCGGGACAAGTCTTTGAATGTCCTTGAGTGTCCCAGCCAGAGCCCGGACTTAACCTTTCTAGTGCAGTTCCGCTAGCGGAACCCCTCGACAACATTCCGCTGAAAAGGCAGCGCGGGAAATTCAAAAATATTTTTTTGAAATATGTAACTTTCACACATTAACAAGTCCAATACAGCAAATGAAAGATAAACATCTTGTTAATCTACCCATCGTGTCCGATTTCAAAAATACTTTACAGCGAAAGCACAACATATGATTATGTTAGTTCAGAGCCAAGTCAAAAGAACACACAGCCATTTTTCCAGCAAAAGATAGGAGTCACAAAAAGCCAAAATATAGATAAAATAAATTAATCACTAACCTTTGATGATCTTCATCAGATGACACTCATAGGACATCATGTTACACAATACATGTATGTTTTGTTCGATAATGTGCATATTTATATCCAGAAATCTCAGTTTACATTGGCGCGTTACTTGCAGTAATGTTTTGATTCCAAAACATCCGGTGTTTTTGCAGATAGACACAGAAATCCCAGAAATACTCATAATAAACATTAATAAAAGGTACAGGTGTTATTCACAGAATTAAAGATAGACTTCTCTTTAATGCAACCGCTGTGTCAGATAAAAAAAAAAAAAAACATAATCTGAGTACGGCGCTCAGAGCCCATCCAGCCAAAGAAATATCCGCCATGTTGGAGTCAACAGAAGTTAGATATAACATGATAAATATTCACCAGAATGCACTCCCAGGAATCACAGTTCGCAAATAAATGACTGATTTGTTCCATAAAGTTCCATAAAGTCCATCATTTATGTCCAAATAGCCACGAGTTGTTAACGTGTTCAGCCCAGTAATCCATCTTCATGAGCACTACGTCCAGACAAAAACTAAAAAAGTTCCGTTACAGGTCGTAGAAACATATCAAACGATGTATGGAATCAATCTTTATAATGTTTTTAACATAAATCATCAATAATGTTCCAACCGGAGAATTCCATTGTCTGTAGCAAAGCACTGGAACGAGAGCTAACTCTGTTGGAAGTGCTCATCACGAGCCTGAGACACTCTGCCAGACCCATGACTCATTCAGCTCCCATTCCCCCCTCCTTTATAGCAGAAGCCTGAAACAAGTTTCTAAAGACGGTTGACATCTAGTGGAACCCTTAGGAAGTGCAACTTAACCCCATAGACACTGTGTATTCGGTAGGCCAAGCTTTGAAAAACTACAAACCTCAATTTCCCACTTTCTGGTTAGATTTTTCTCAGGTTTTCGCCTGCGATATGAGTTCTGTTATATTCACAGACATCATTCAAACAGTTTTAGAAACTTCAGAGTGTTTTGTATCCAATACTACTAATAATATGCATATATTAGCATCTGGGACAGAGTAGCAGGCAGTTTACTCTGGGAACACATTTAAACCCCACATGGACTACAAGAACGGTTGGGAGCAGGCTAGTAATATTCTATACTCAAGCCCTGGGGTCTCACAGGGTTCATGCTCCTATGCCTCGCATTATTCAGGAGACCCGTCGAGAATAAACGTTGAAACAAAATACATTCATATGAATGTTAAATGCAATCATTAGGACATACAATGCCAAGTCAGCCCACCAGCTAAGCTAAAAGCTAGCTAGCTATTAGTTAATGTAAAAATGACGATATATCGTCCAACTTTAGCTAGCTAACTTGGGTAGTGTGTTGACTTGGCGTTGTATGTCCTAATGATTGAATTTAACATTTATATGAAAGTATTTTGTAGAACATTTTAAGTTTCAAATTTTATTCACCACGTGCACAGGATACAACAGGTGTAAAACAGTACAGTGAAATTCTAACCATGAGAGCTCTTTCGCAACAATATACTGATAATAATATCAATTCTAATTTTGTTTGTCACATGCGCCAAATACAACACCTGTATTTGTATTACTTACAAGCCCTTAAAAATAATTTAAACTTTCTGCCGATATCAGATATGTCTATGTCCTGGGAAATGTTCTTGTTACTTACAACCTCATGCTAATACCATTAGCCTACGTTAGCTCAACCAAATTGAGATGGTTTGGGATGAGTTGGACCGCAGAGTGAAGGAAAAGCAGCCAACAAGTGCCCAGCATATGTGGGAACTCCTTCAAGACTGTTGGAAAAGCATTCCAGGTGAAGCTGGTTGAGAGTATGCAAAGCTGTCATCAAGGCAAAGGGTGGCTGTTTGAAGAATCTCAAATCTCAAATATATTCTGATTTGTTTAACACTTTTTTAACTGTGTTATTTCATAGTTTTAATTAATGCCTTCACTAAACTTTTAAAAATAAAGAGAAACCTTTAAATGAGTAGGTGTGTCTAAACTTTTGACTGGTACTGTATACTGTATACAGATCATGATTTCATTTGTTTTTAGATATTCAAGTATTATGGTTTCATTCGTGAAACATTTAACATTATTACAGATCATGGCTTTAATAACCAAATATTTAAATGTATTCACAGTTCATAATTTGTGAGTTATGTTGAATATATGCACAGATTGTGGTAAATGTAAATGTTTTATTCCGTCCTTTTAATAACACATGTGTAACAAATCATACTGACCACTTAAAAGCTATTGTACTCTCCTACATACTCACACATTAACCTCTCTTGGGTAGGGGGCAGTATTTTACCGTCCGGATGAGAAGCGTGCCAAGAGTAAACTGCCTGCTACTCAGGCCCAGATGCTAGCATATGCATATTATTAGTAGATTTGGATAGAAAACACTCTGAAGTTTCTAAAACGGTTTGAATGATGTCTGTGAGTATAACAGAACTCATATGGCAGGCAAAAACCAGAGAAAAAATCCAACCAGGAAGTGGGAAATCTGAGGTTTGTAGTTTTTCAACTCTTTGCCTATCCAAGATACTGTGAAGGAGGGGGGAATGGGAGCTGAATGAGTCAGAGGTCTGCCAGAGTGGCGTGAGCTGGTCACGCGCATTCACGTGAGAGGTAGCTTGCGTTCCATTGCAATTCTACAGACAAAGGAATTCTCCGGTTGGAACATTATTGAAGATTTATGTTAAAAACATCCTAAAGATTGATTCTATACTTAGTTTGACATGTTTCTACGAACAGTAATATGACTTTTCGTCGGAACTTTCGCCTGGACCTGCCCGCGCATCGTGAGTTTTGGATTGTGTACTAAGCGCGCAAACAAAAAGTAGGTATTTGGGCATAAATGATGGACTTCATGGAACAAATCAAACATTTATTGTGGAACTGGGAATCCTGGGAGTGCATTCTGATGAAGATCATCAAAGGTAAGTGAATATTTATAATGCTATTTCTGACTTTGTTGACTCCACAACATGGCGGATATCTGTATGGCTTTTTGGGTTCTGAGCGCTGTACTCAGATAATTGCATGGGGTGCTTTTTAGGTAAAGCTTTTTTGAAATCTGACACAGCGGTTGCATTAAGGAGAAGTTTATCTAAAGTTCCATGCGTAACACTTGTATTTTCATCAACATTTATGATGAGTATTTCTGTAAATTGATGTGGCTCTCTGTAAAATCACCGGATGTTTTGGAAGCAAAACATTACTGAACGTAACGTGCCAATGTAAACTGAGATTTTTGGATATGAATATGAACTTTATCGAACAAAACATACATGTATTGTGTAACATGAAGTCCTATGAGTGGCATCTGATGAAGATCATCAAAGGTTAGTGATTCATTTTATCTCTATTTTTGCTTTTTGTGACTCCTCTCTTTGGCTGGAAAAATGGCTGTGTTTTTCTGTGACTAGGTAGTGACCTAACATAATCGTTTGGTGTGCTTTCGTCGTAAAGCCTTTTTGAAATCTGACACGTTGGCTGGATTCACAAGTGTAGCTTTAATTTGGTGTGAAATACTTGTATGTTTGAGGATTTTTAATTATGAGATTTCTGTTGTTTGAATTTGGCGCCCTGCACTTCCACTGGCTGTTGTCAAATCGATCCCATTAACGGGATCTTAGCCGATCTCATCCCAGAGAGGTTAAAGACCGACTTTACGTTTTTTTTAATACCTAATTCATACAGTCCCATTTTTACCACATTCTTACCAGGATTTGCCTTTTATTTCTCCCATGCACATACCGGCAAGTTTAGGAGTTGGAGTAGACATGGGCCGATGTGGATTGATGTGTATTTTAATAAATCCATTGAATATACACCATCACAAAGAAATCCACTATTAATTTGATTTAGGCAGGTCCTAAGAAACATTATAAGACTAATAAAATGTATTTTCAAAAAAATAGAATGGCATGTTTTAAGTTTAATTATGTTACTGGTCTGTGCAGCCTATGGGCTACATGGCTGCGCCATGCACATGAAATCAATAGTTATTTTGTTAATTAAACAGACAAGACCCACTTAGGCTACCCTGATCACAGTCAACAAACAGGCCTATATTTTATAGTTGGCTAACAATTTAGTGAAAAATAACATAATGCAATACAAATCATATTTTTCACACACAACATTCATCACAGCAACGTGTGGAACCTCTGTCATATAAAAAAAGTTATATTTTGAAACAGAGCACAAGGCAAGCCCATGCTATTTTGATCCACGTTTCATCTCTTTCCTAACCTCACTCTGCTTTGTTAGGGAGCAGGCATAGGTTCTTACATTGAGAGTGTCTTCATCAATAATAGCAATTTATATTTTCAAAAGCATGCAAGTCTTGTGTTCATATGTTACATGCTTCGCAGGCTTTTGGAGTTGCCTATATGCGATCAAGCAAAATAACAGGCCTACACTTGATTTAGGCTACATTATTGCATGCTAAATTATTCTGATCAGTAAAAAACAGTATGAGCAAATCTAATAGATAAGCTATACCTCCTGACAGCAATATGTAAGTCATTGAGAGAGGACATCAGTTCTGTATGTGAATCCATAATACTAATGACGGAGAGATAAGATTATGTGTCTCAGCCTCCAGTATTTATGCTGCAATAGTTTATGTGTCGGGGGGCTAGGGTCAGACTGTTATATCTGGAGTATTTCTCCTGTCTTATCCAGTGTCCTGTGTGAATTTAAATATACTCCCTCTAATTCCCTCTCTTTTTCTCTCTCTCTTTCTCTCTCTCTTTCTCTCAGAAGACCTGAGCCCTAGGACCATGCATCAGGACTACCTGGCCTGATGACTCCTTGCTGTCCACAGTCCACCTGGTCATGCTGCTGCTCTAGTTTCAACTGTTCTGCCTGCGGCTATGGAACCCTGATACCTGTTCACTGGACGTACTACCTTGTCCCGGGCCTGCTGTTTTGGACTCTCTCTCTACCACACCTGCTGTCTCTAACTCTGAATGATCGGCTATGAAAAACCAACTGACATTTACTCCTGAGGTGCTGACCTGTTGCACCCTCTACAACCACTGTGATTATTATTATCTGACCCTGCTGGTCATCTTTGAACGTTTGAACATCTTGGCCATGTTCTGTTATAATCTCCACTGCCATAATCTCCACCGCACAGCCAGAAGAGGACTGGCCACTCCTCAGAGCCTGGTTTCTTTCTAGGTTCTGGCCTTTTCTAGGGAGTTTTTCCAAGCCACCGTGCTTCTACATCTGCATTGCTTGCTGTTTGGGGTTTTAGGCTGGGTTTCTGTACAGCACTTTGTGACATCGGCTGATGTTAAATGGGCTTTATAAGGGACAAGGGACAATCAAGGCGGAACAACATGGTTGTGGGCAGAATTGCAAAATCTCCAAGAGACCTGGATGGAGTCTGAGGACAAAGTGAGGGAAATGGTCTCGGTGAACCTGAAGATGGACCACAGGAAGATTGAGGTTGAGTATGCCCACAGGACTGGAAAACCCACCACCAGCCCAGTTGAAAGGCCCAGGCCGATTGTGGTCAAGTTCCTGAGGTTCAAGTGTAACAGTATAACTTTACGGCGTCCCCTCGGCCCGACCCGGGCGCGAACCAGGGACCCTCTGCACACATCAACAACGGTCGCCCACGAAGCATCGTTACCCATCGCTCCACAAAGACTGCGGCCCTTGCAGAGCAAGGGGAACCACTACTTCAAGTCTCAGAGCAAGTGACGTCACCGACTGAAAGGCTGCTAGTGCGCACTACCGCTACCTAGCTAGCCATTTCACATCGGTTACACAAGGACAAGGTAGCTGTTCTGGAAAGAGCCAAGAACTTGAGAGGAACGTTTATCTTCCTCAACGAGGACTGTCATGAAACTGTGTGCCAGAAGAGGAAAGAACTTATCCCAGCCATGAAAGCTGCTAATGGGGACATTGTTTACATCCGCTATGACTGGCTCATTGTCCACCCTCCTTCCCAAAAGCCTGGAAGGGATGAGAGAGCCAAGCCTATGGGTTCATAGCTTCAACAAAACAGCACACACACACTTACACATACCAACAGATTAATGGACTGCTGAATGTATATGTTTTTCTCTTGCTTTGTTTGCTCTTTTGCATAATATGTCTACCTCTGATAACTTCTTATTGATAGAGGGCAGCATTTTCACATTTGAAAGAAAAGCATGCCCAGAGTAAACTGCCTCCTACTCAGTCCCAAATGCTAATATATGCATATTATTGGTATTGGATAGAAAAAACTCTGAAGTTTCTAAAACTGTTTGAATGATGTCTGTGAGTATAACAGAACTCATATAGCAGGCAAAAACCTGAGAAAAAATCCAAACAGGAAGTGGGAAATCTGAGGTTTGTAGTTTTTAAACTCAGCCCCATTGAATACAGTGGGATATTGGTTATGTTGCACTTCCTAAGGCTTCCACTAGATGTCAACCGTTTTTAGAACGTTGTTTGATGCTTCTACTATGAAGGGGGGCTGAATGAGAGGGGAATGAGTCAGAGGTCTGCCAGCAGCCTCGAGCTCAGTCACGCGCATTCACATGAGAGGTAGCTCTCGTTCCATTGCTTTTCTACAGACAATGGAATTCTCCGGTTGGAACATTATTGAACATTTATGATAAAAACATCCTAAAGATTGATTCTATACATAGTTTGATATGTTTCTACGACCAGTAATATAACTTTTTGGAATATTCGTCCGACCTTTCCGCTGGAAGTTGCACGCGCGTTTCAATTTGTTTACCAAACTCCCTAACAAAAGGAGGTATATGGACATAAATTATTAACTTTATCGAACAAATCAAACATTTATTGTGGAACTGGGATTCAAATATAAATTCAAATGTATTACTATAAAAATCTATCTTTCATGAAATCACACATGAGACACCAAATTAAAGCTACACATGTTGTGAATCCAGCCAACAAGTCTGATTTCAAAAAGGATTTACGGCGAAAGCACACCAAACGATTGTTAGCTCAGTACATAGCCACAGCCAGAAAAACACAGCCATTTTCCCAGCAAAAGATAGCAGTCACAAAAAGCAGAAAGAGATAAAATTAATCACTAACCTTTGATGATCTTCATCAGATTACACCCATAGGACATCATGTTACACAATACATTTATGTTTTGTTCAATAATGTTCATATTATTAATAATTTGCTTTTCTTTCAAAAACAAGGACATTTCTAAGTGACCCCAAACTTTTGAACGGTAGTGTATATTCAGAGCCATATCCCTGTAATGCTTAGAGAAGATCTTATGGCAAGTGTTATTGAAGTGTTGTGGTTGCAGGTTCACCTGGCACATCTAAAGCCTTTTATTTTGGGGTGTTGCTATGGACCACCATGTGCTAACAGTCAGTATCTAAATAATATGTGTGAAATGTTTGATAGTGTATGTGATGTAAACAGAGAGGTCTACTTTCTTGGGGACCTGAATATTGACTGATTTTCATCAAATTGTCTGCTCAAGAGGAAGCTTCTCACTGTAACCAGTTCCTGTATTCAGGTTATTAATCAACCTATCAGGGTGTTTACAAACACTACAAGAACAAGATCAGCCACATGTATTGATCACTTTTTTACAAATACTGTAAAACTTTGTTCTAAAGCTGTATCCATACCCATTGGATGCAGTAATCACAATATTGTGGCTATATCCAGGAAAGCTCCAAAAGCTGGGCCTAAAATAGAGAGGATTGACTAAAATAGACTTATGTGTGGATGATTTCTTAAGGCTAAGAGGCAGTATTCGGAAGTTCGGGTGATGGACGTGCCCAAAGTAAACTGCCTGTTACTCAGGCCCAGAAGCTAGGATATGCAAATAATTGGTAGTACTGGATAGAAAAAACTCTGAAGTTTCTAATGCTTGTCTATGGGAAATTCAAAGGAAATTCTACCAGATTGCAGTTCCTATGGCTTCCACTAGATGTCAGTTTTTAGAAAGGGTTTCAGGCTTGTTTTTTGAAAAATGAACTAGTAGTTGTAGTTTTTCAAGGTGGCTCTCATTCTGACTGTAGTCTTGTGGCGCGCGTGGATGAGGGCACACACCTCGTTATTTATCTCCGGTATTGAACATACTAGATTCCGTCTGAAATTGTATAGTTTATTTACGTATTAGGGTACCTGAGGATTGATTAGAAACATTGCTTGACTTGTTTGGACGACGCTAACGTCCCACTTGGCCAAAACCCAGCAAAAATGCAGAGTGCCAAATTCAAATAAATTACTATAAAAATCAAACTTTCATTAAATCACACATGAAAGATATCAAATTAAAGCTACACTGGTTGTGAATCCAGCCAACATGTCAGAATTCAAATAGGCTTTTCGGCAAAAGCAAACGATGTTATCTGAGTTAGCACCATAGTAAACAAAGAGAGATAAGCATATTTCAACCCTGCAGGCGCGACACAAAACACAGAAATAAAAATATAATGCATGCCTTACCTTTGACGAGCTTCTGTTGTTGGCACTCCAATATGTCCCAAACATCACAAATGGTCCTTTTGTTCGATTAATTCCGTCGATATATATCCAAAATGTCCATTTATTTGGCGCGTTTGAGCCAGAAAAACGCGGGTTCCAACTTGTGAAACGTGACTACAAAATATCTCAAAAGTTACCTGTAAACTTTGCCAAAATATTTCAAACTACTTTTGTAATACAACTTTAAGTATTTTTTAATGTAAATAATCGATAAAATTGAAGACGGGATGATCTGTGTTCAAGACAGGATTAAAACAAACTCTAGCTAGCCTTCTGGTCATGCGCCTCTAACAAACAGGACACTTCGAGTGACTCTCGTTCAAGATGGCCGTACTTCTTCATTACACAAAGGAAAAACCTTCAACCAATTTCTAAAGACTGTTGACATCCAGTGGAAGCGGTAGGAACTGCAAGAAGGTCAATTATAAATCTGTATTCCCAATGAAAATCCATTGAAAAGAGAGTGACCTAAAAAAAAAACATCTGAATGGTTTGTCCTCTGGGTTTCGCTTGTTAAATAAGTTCTGTTATACTCACAGGCATGAATCAAACAGTTTTAGAAACTTCAGAGTGTTTTCTAACCAAATCTACTAATAATATGAATATCTTATCTTCTGCGGATGAGGAGTTGGCAGTTGAATTTGGGTATGCTTTTCATCCAAACATGAAAATGCTGCCCCCTATCCTAGAGAAGTTAATGAATCAAACTAAACTGACTTTTTTGGGATGTAAAGAAGGACTTTATCGAACAAAGCGACCATTTCTTGTGAAGCTGGGAACCTTGGATTGCAAACAGAGGAAGATCTTCAAAGGTAAGTGATTTATTTCTGACTTTTGTGATTCCTCTGCTGGTTTGGAAAATGTTTTTAATGCTTCTGTCCTCAGATAATCGCATGGTATGCTTTCGCCATAAAGCCTTTTTGAAATCTGACAAAGCGGCTGGATTAACAAGAAGTTAAGCCTGTAAATGATGTATGACAGTTGTATTTTCATGAATGTTTAATATTACGATTTTTGTATTTTGAATCTTGCGCTCTGTGATTTCACCGGATGTTGTCGAGATGTTGCTTTAGCGTCCCACCTAGCTCAAAGTTAACATATTTGTTAGTCTGATGTGATTAATAAGGAGCATCCAGACACTGCACTTGATGAATTTATGAAATTGCTTCTTCCAAATATTGATAAACATGCACCTGTTAAGAAACTGACTCTTAGAACTGTTAAGGCTTCATGGATTGATGAGGAATTGAAAAACTATGGTTGAAAGAGATGGGGCAAAAGGAGTGCCTAATAAGTCTGGCTGCACATCTGACTGTCTGAATTATTGCAAATTATGTGACTAAACTCAACAAAAAGAAGAAGAAACTGTATTATGAAGCCAAGATCAATGATATAAACAATGCCGGAAAAAACCTTGAGTACTTTAAGTGAAATTATGGGCAGAAAGACAAATTCAACTCCATCTTTCATCGAATCAGATGGCTTATTCATCACAAAACCATTTGACGTTTCCAATTATTACAATGATTACTTCATTGGAAAAGTGGGCAAACTTAGGCAGGAAATGCCAACAACAAATAGTGAGCCATCGTACTCATGCATAAAAAAAACAAATAATGAAAGAAAAGCATTGCAAGTTTGAATTTTGTAAAGTCAGTGTGTGAGAGGTCGAAAAATGATTGTTATCGATCAATAATGACAAACATCATGACATTGACAAGTTAGATGGAAAGCTAGTGAAGATGGTAACTGACTCTACAGCCAATCCTGTCGGTCATATCTTAAATCTGAGCCTGGAGGGTAGCCAATGTCATTCCGCTACCCAAGAGTGGTAAAGTGGCCTTTAATGGTTCTAACAGCAGAACTATCAGCTTGCTGCCAGCTCTTAAGGACAACAAAGTCAAGGTATTGGAGAGGCCATCACAAAGCCCTGACCTCAATCCCATAGAAGATTTCTGGGCAGAACTGAAAAAGCATGTGAGCAAGGAGGCCTACAAACCTGACTCAGTTACACCAGCTCTGTCAGGAGGTATGGGCCAAAATTCACCCATCTTATTGTGGGAAGCTTGTGGAAGGTTACCCGAAACGTTTGACCCAAGTGTAAACAATTTAAAGGCAATGCTACCAAATACTAATTGAGTGTATGTAAACTTCTGATCCACTGGGAATGTGATGAAAGAAATAAAAGCTGAAATGAATAATTATCTTTACTATTATTCTGACATTTCAAATTCTAAAAAAATAAAGGGGTGATCCTAACTTACCTAAAACAGGGAATTGTTACTTGGATTAAATGTCAGGAATTGTGCAAAACTGAATTTAAATGTATTTGGCTAAGGTGTATAAAAACTTCCGACTTCAACTGTAGCTCTGAATCCACAATATGTTAGCAATAACACAAGTTTTCTCAACAACAGGTTATGGTCAATAATATCAAAGGCTGCACTGAAATCTAACAGTTCAGCTCCCACAATCCTCTTATTATCAATGTCTTTCATCCAATCAGTCAGTGTCAGTGCAGTACATGTTGAGTGCCTTTCTCTATAAGCATGCTGAAAGTCTGTTGTTAATTTGTTTGCAGAGAAATAGCATTGTATTTGGTTATACCATTTTTTGAAACAGTTTGCTAAGCCATTTTGCCACAACTTTGGAAGTATGCTTGGGGTCATTGTCCACTTGGAAGACCCATTTGCGACCAAGCTTTAACTTCCTGACTGATGTCTTGAGATGTTGCTTCAAAATATCCACGTAATTTTCCTTACTCATGACGCCATCTATTTTGTGAAGTGCACCAGTCCCTCCTGCAACAAAAAAGCACTCCCACTACATGATGCTGCCACCCCCGTGCTTCAAGGTTGGGATGGTGTTCTTCGGCTTGCAAACTTCCCCCTTTTTCCTCCAAACATAATGATGGTCATTATGGCCAAACAGTTCTATTGTTGTTTCATCAGACCAGAGGACATTTCTCCAAAAAGTATGATCTTTGTCCCCATGTGCAGTTTAACTTCTTATGGCTGCAAGCCCGACGTCGGTACACTTATGACAACAGCCAGCTCAAGTGCAGGGCGCGAAATTCAAAATATATTTTTTTTAAATATTTAACTTTCACACATTAACAAGTCCAATACAGCAAATGAAAGGTACACATCTTGTGAATCCAGCCAACATGTCCGATTTTTAAAATGTTTTACAGCAAAAACAGCACGTATATTTATGTTAGCTCACCACCAAATACAAAAAAGGACAGACATTTTTCACAGCACAGGTAGCATGCACAAAGCCAACCTAACTAACCAAGAACCAACCAAACTAACCAACAAACAACTTCATCAGATGACAGTCTTATAACATGTTATTCAATAAATCTATGTTTTGTTCGAAAAATGTGCATATTTCAGGTATAAATCATAGTTTACATTGCAGCTACAATCAGAAATTGCACCGAAAGCAGCCATAATAATTACAGACACCAACGTCAAATACCTAATTACTCATCATAAAACATTTCTGAAAAATACATAGTGTACAGCATATGAAAGACAGGCATCTTGTGATTCCAGCCAATATTTCCGATTTATCAAGTGTTTTACAGCGAAAACACAATATAGCGTTATATTAGCTTACCACAATAGCCAAAAACACAAGCAATTTCCCAGTAGCAAAAGTAAGCGATCGTAACAAACAAGCAAAAGATATATAATTTTTGACTAACCTTGATTTTCTTCCTCAGATGACAGTCCTATAACATCAGGTTATACATACACTTATGTTTTGTTCGAAAATGTGCATATTTAGAGCTGAAATCAATGGTTATACATTCTGCTAACTTAGCTACTTTTTCCCACAACGCCCGGATTTTTTTCGGACACTTTTTCTGACACACATATTCTGACCAAATAGCTATTCATAAACATAACTAAAACATACATGTTGTATAGGAAATGATAGATCCATTAGTTCTTAAAAACTTCTTGTCGATAGGGGGAGCTGTTAGCACTATTTTTTTCTTGATGTTCCCAAATTAAACTGCCTCGTACTCAATTCTTGCTCGTACAATATGCATATTATTATTACTATTGGATAGAAAACACTCTCTAGTTTCTAAAACCGTTTGAATTATGTCTGTAAGTGAAACAGAACTGGACTTAGAGCAATTTCCCTATGTGGAGTTGAGAATGCAGATTTTTCCAACCTGTTCTCAGACCTGTGTATAACTTTGCCTGTCTTCTATTGGTTGAGATGCACTGCATACGCCTTCCCCTGGGTGTCAGCGAATAGAGGGCCTTGAAATGGAGTCTCTAGGCAGATCAGAAAGTCTATAAATTGATTGGAATCGATGTGTCCCTTCTTTTGCTTCTTCGCGCTGACGCACTGAGGACCTTGGCATGTCGTTTTAGAAGCTCCCGTTTAAGCTTCTAGTTATATCCGGCTCTGTTTTTATTCGATATAGGCTTTAAAGACATCATAATCTTGTTATTTTGAACTGAATTATATCAGTTTATGTCAGTATATTGCGATTTTCGGGTATTTATTTTCTTGGCGCTGTAGGAAGTTGGGTATCTCTGGCCCACATGGCTAATGTTTACTGCTAATTGCAACGTGGAAGACGACATTCTACAACCTAGCAACGATTCTTTTGGACAAAGGACACCTATCCCAAGATTCTGATGGGAGGTCATCAAAAAGTAAGAACTATTTATGCTGATAATTCATTGTTCTGTTGAAAAAAATCAAATGCATAAGACGCCATTACGTGCAGTGTAGCCTTGCTTTATCGCACCCAGTATTGCGCAGTAACGTTAATTTTAAAAATGTAATTCAGCGATTGCATTAAGAACTAATTTGTCTTTCAATTGCTGTCCAACCTGTATTTTTTTAGTCAAGTTTATGAATAGTTTTTGATAAGAATAGGGGCCTTTCCAAGATGGCGCCGGACAGATTGCTTGAGTATTTGGACACTATTCTCAATGTATAAGCACGATTTGTGCCGCTAAATATGCACATTTTCGAACAAACTCTATATGCATTGTGTAATATGATGTTACAGGACTGTCATCTGGGTTGGCGCCCCCCCTTGGTTTGTGCTGTGGTGGAGATCTTTGTGGGCTATACTCGGCCTTGTCTCAGGATTGTAAGTTGGTGGTTGAGGATATCCCTCTAGTGGTGCGGGGGCTGTGCTTTGGCAAAGTGGGTGGGGTTATATCCTTCCTGTTTGGCCCTGTCCGGGGGTTTCTTCGGATGGGGCCACAGTGTCTCCTGACCGCTCCTGTCTCAGCCTCCAGTATTTATGCTGCAGTAGTTTATGTGTCGGGGGGCTAGGGTCAGTTGGTTATACCTGGAGTACTTCTCCTGTCTTATCCAGTGTCCTGTGTGAATTTAAGTATGCTCTCTCTAATTCTCTCGTTCTCTCTTTCTCTCTGAGAACCTGAGCCCTAGGACCATACGTCAGGACTACCGGGCATGATGACACCTTGCTGTCCCCAGTCCGCCTGGCCTTGCTGCTATTCCAGTTTCAACTGTTCTGCCTGCGGTTACGGAACCCCTACCTGTCCCAGACCTGCTGTTTTCAACTCTTAATGATCGGCTATGAAAAGCCAACTGAGATTTATTCCTGATTATTATTTGACCATGCTTGTCATTTATGAACATTTTGAAAATCTTGGCTCTCTCTAATTTTCTCCTTCTCTCTTTCTTTCTCTCGGAGGACCTGAGCCCTAGGACCATACGTCGGGACTACCGCCCGTGGTGACTCCTTGCTGTCCCCAGTCCGCCTGGCCTTGCTGCTATTCCAGTTTCAGCTGTTCTGCCTGCGGTTATGGAACCGCCACCTGTCCCAGACCTGTTGTTTTTCAACTCTTAATGATCAGCTATGAAAAGCCAACTGAAAATTATTCATGATTATTATTTGACCATGCTTGTCACTTATGAACATTTTTGAACATCTTGGCATAGTTCTGTTATAATCTCCACCCGGCACAGCCAGAAGAGGACTGGCCACCCCTCATAGCCTGGTTCCTCTCTAGGTTTCTTCCTAGGTTTTGGCCTTTCTAGGGAGTTTTTCCTAGCCACCGTGCTTCTACACCTGCATTACTAGCTGTTTGGGGTTTTAGGCTGGGTTTCTGTACAGCACTTCGAGATATTAGCTGATGTACGAAGGGCTATATAAAATAAAATTGATTGATTGATTGATTGATCTGAAGAATTCTGAGAAGGTTAGTGAAAAAATTAATATATTTTGGTGGTTTATACGTTATCGCCCTTTTTGCCTTGAATCAATGCTGGGGTGATGTTTGCTATTGTGGTAAGCAAATATAACGCTATATTGTGTTTTCGCTGTAAAACACTTAGAAAATCTGAAATATTGTCTGGATTCACACGATCTGTGTCTTTCATCTGCTGTACGCTGTGTATTTTTAAGAAATGTTTTATGATGAGTAATTAGCTAATACACGATGGTCTCTGTAGTTATTCTAGTCGCTTTGGTGAGAGTTGTGATGGGGGCTGCAATGGTAAACTCTGATTTATACCTGAAATATGCACATTTTTCTAACAAAACCTATGCTATACAATAAATATGTTATCAGACTGTCATCTGATGAGGTTGTTTCTTGGTTAGTGGCTATTTATATCTTTATTTGGTCGAATTTGTGATAGCTGCTGATGGAGTAAAAAAAATGGTGGAGTATAGAAGTGGTGTCTTTTGCTAACGTGGTTAGCTAATAGATTTACATATTGTGTCTTCCCTGAAAACATTTTAAAAATCAGAAATGATGGCTTGATTACCAAGATGTGTATCTTTCATCTGGTGTCTTGGACTTGTGATTTAATGATATTTAGATGCTACTATTTACTTGTGACGCTATGCTAGGCTATGCTAGTAGCTTTTCTACTGATGGGGGTGCTCCCGGATCCGGGTTTGGGAGGTGTTAGAGGTTAATGAAATCGCAGTGTTAGAATTCTAAAAACAACTTCATTACGATATGCAGCTTCGGTATAGCTAGAGTACCCAAACGTTGGGCGTCGGCGACTAGTTCACATGTACGACAGATATATGAAATAGCATCATAAAATGTTTCTTACTTTTGCTGATCTTCCATCAGAATGTTGGACAAGGTGTCCTTTGTCCAGAACAATCGTTGTTTGGATTTAGAACGGCAACTTTCCCTCTTCAATTAGCAAGCACACTAGCCAAGTGGCACGACGCTCTCCATGTCAACAAACGGAAGAGAACGGAACACGGCAAAACTCCCGAAAAATGTTCAATAATCTGATGAAACTATATTGAAAAAACATACTTTACGATGATATGGTGACATGTATCAAATAAAATCAAAGCCGGAGATAGTAGTCGCCTATAACGGCAGCTAAACAGAAGGCAATCCCAGGTTCCTCTTCGCGCCTTCCTGAAAACAAGAAATCGGTGACACGTCATTCCAAGATGATGTGTTCCATCTCAGACCAAGATAATCACCTCATTTCTTCTCTCACAGCCTCTTGACATCCAGGGGAAGGTGTATGACGTGCATGTATACTAATAGATATCATGCCCATTTATAGGCTGGACTTAGAATCGAGCCTCAATTTCAGACTTTCCACTTCCTGGTCAGGAAGTGTGCTGCAGAATGAGTTCTGTTTCACTCAGAGAAATAATTCAAACGGTTTTAGAAACTAGAGAGTGTTTTCTATCCAATAGTAATAATAATATGCATATTGTACGAGCAAGAATTGAGTATGAGGCCGTTTGAAATGGGCACCTTTAATCAGAGCTACTCAATACTGCCCCTGCAGCCATAAAAAGTTAAACCGTAGTCTGGCTTTTTTATGGCGGTTTTGGAGCAGTGGCTTCTTCCTTGCTGAACGGCCTTTCAGGGTATGTGGATATAGATAATTTTGTACCTGTTTCCTCCAGCATCTTCACAACGTCCTTTGCTGTTGTTCTGGGATTGATTTGCACTTTTCACACCAAAGTACGTTCATCTCTAGGAGACAGAACGCGTCTCCTTCCTGAGCGATGTGCGTAGTCCCATGGTGCTTATACTTGCATACTATTGTTTGTACAGATGAACGTTGTACTTTCAGGCATTTGGAAATTGCTCCCAAGGATGAACCAGACTTTTTTTCTGAGGTGTTGACTGATTTATTTTGATTTTCCCATGATGTCAAGCAAAGAGGGCCAGAGTTTGAAGATAGGCCTTGAAATACATCCACAGGTACACCTCCAATTGACTCAAATGATGTCAATTAGCATATGAGAAGCTTCTAAAACAATGACATCATCAGTCAACTTAGTGTATGTAAACTTTTGACCCACTGGAATTGTGATATAGTGAGTTATAAGTGAAATAACCTGTCTGTAAACAATTGTTGGAAAAATTACTTGTGTCATGCACGAAGTAGATGTCCTAACTGACTTGCCAAAACTATGGTTTGTTTACAACACATTTTTGGAGTGGTTGAAATACGCGTTTTAAGGATTCAATGGTGAGTCCATGTGCTAACCAGAGTGAATACGGTAGTGTACTAAACAACCAAATATTTCAAGAATAAAGGCTGGTGTATACTACGTCTATCGTCATTTTCGTATGCAGTTGTCACAGTGACATCAGGAACATTCTATTGTCGTCCGACATCAAACTTGTCTTTATGAAAACATATTAACACAAAAACGATAGACTGCATGACATCAGAAGCCTGGTGGTCCAAAATAGGATAACAGGTGTATTTTAACACCAATAAACCCATCCGTTAAAAAATGAAATTAGAGTTTGTCAATCTAGCAAACCAGGCAACTTAAAACCTCTCTGGACCACCCATCCCGGATCCGGGATAACTGTCATCAGAAATGCTGACTAGCATAGCCTAGCCTAGCGCCACAGGGATATAATATAATATAATTTCATGAAATCACAAGTCCAATACAGCAAATGAAAGATAAACATCTTGTGAATCCAGCCAACATGTCCGATTTTTAAAATGTTTTACAGCGAAAACACAACATATATTTATGTTAGCTCACCACCATATCCCAAAAAACACAGCCATTTTTTCACAGCAAAGATAGCTTTCACAAAACCCACAAATAGAGATAAAATTAATCACTAACCTTTGAACAACTTCATCAGATGACAGTCATATGACATCATGTCATACAATACATTTATGTTTTGTTCGATTATGTGCATATTTATAGCCACAAATCGTGGTTTTACATTGGCGCCATGTTCAGAAATGGCTCCAAAATAGCAAAAGTAATTACAGATAGCCACGTGAAAAACAGAAATACTCATCATAAAGTTTGATGAAAGATACATGTTTAACATATAATTAAAGATACACTGGTTCTTAATGTAACCGCTGTGTTTGATTTAAAAAATTACTTTAGTAAAAAGCACAGCATGCAATAATCTGAGACAGCACTCAGCCATTCTCCGCCATGTTGGAGTCAACAGAAATACGAAATTACATCATAAATATTCCCTTACCTTTGATGATATTTCATCAGAATGCAGTGCCAGGAATCCTAGTTCCACAATAAATCGTTTTTTTGTTTTATAATGTCCATTACTTCTGTCGAATTAGCAACTTTGGCTAGCATGTGTAGTTCACGTGTCCATAGAACTTTACGCTAATGAACGAAAACTTAAAAAAGTGGTATTACAAATCGAATAAACTGGTCAAACTCAGTTGAGAATCAATCTTCAGGATGTTTTTCTCATATATATCCAATAACGTCCCAGACGGAGCATTTCTTCATGTCTATCTAACGCATTGCAGACAAGGACATGACATTCCCAATGTGCGTGGCCGAGAACTGGCAATATCCTTGACCTGTCACTCCAAAGGCTCTCATTCGGTCCCACATCAGGCTAGTCGCTTCATTCCACATTCTACTGCCTGTTGACATCTAGTGGAAGGCGTATGAAGTGCATACAGATCCATAAATATAAGGCAATTGAATAGGCGATGCCTTTCACAGCGACCCATTTCAGAATTTTCACTTCCTGTTTGGAAGTTTGCCTGCCATATGAGTTCTGTTTTACTCACAGATATAATTCAAACAGTTGTAGAAACTTCAGAGTGTTTTCTATCCAATAGTAATAATAATATGCATATTATATGATCTAGGACAGAGTACGAGGCCGTTTAATTTGGGCACCAATTCATCCAAAAGTGAAAATGTCGCCCCCTAGTCTTACGAAGTTATTAAAGCTAGGCCAGTTCAAATAATGACCGTATCATATAGCTGGCAACGTCTTAACTTTAGCCAATTTGTATTCCTTATTACAGGAAAATAAACTCACAACAAGATACTTATTTACAAGATAATTGCGAGCTAATAACAGAAAATAGCTTAAGGTTGTGAGTGTGACTAAATAAATGCAGGGAATTCTACCAGAGAATTTTTGAACTTGGACACTGTCTCGTTGGCATAACGTGATATCCTAATTTGAGTATGGTGCAGGTCATGTTGTTCTTCACATTACCATCTCTGGTAAACACACTCTTTTTAAAATAAAATCTACATTTATTTGTCACATGCACAGGATACAGAAGGTGTAAACGGTAAAGTGAAATGGTTACTTGCATAGTGGAGTTTTTTTTTTAGACATGTAGCGAGCTAGCTAAACAATGCACCATAATCCCAACTCATAATGTTACTACCCTACATGAATCTGTAGCTAAAGCTAATCAACTAGGTTCAATGTTAGCTAGTTAGCTAATATTGGGCTATAACTAGCAATGTAAATGGCTCCGAGATACAAATAATAACGTTAGCTAGTGAGCCAGCCAGCGAACGTTAGCTAGCTAACAGTACCCTTTATCTTGCAATGAAAATGACTATCTGACTAAATTAGAAACATATAATATCTTAAAATGTAGCTAGCTAGACTCTCTCTTACCTGTATCAATGGATGAACGCTTCTCCCTCTCTGTCACAGATGCCATGGTTGCCCTTAATCTGAAGATGTAACCCAGAGACAGCTATTTTGTACATAATCCTTTTATGTGTTCTCTTCTTGACTCCCTCCACATATTTGCAATCAAAATTTGCAACCAGAATTTTCTCCATCTCTTTAGCTGTCTCACTCTGCTTCCACCGGACATTCCACTGATTTCAAAACTCTGTCCAGAAAGTGGAGAGCATTAGCAACACTTTTGCAGTTCTTCATGATATCTTTAAAAAAAACAGCGTTAGAAAGGATTACCTACACATACTGAGCAGCTCATGTTATAGACAGAAGCATGCTACATGGCAGAACAATCCGAACTAATTCTCTCGGCATGTTCCGCCCATCTATTATCTCAACCAATCATGGCTACCAGGAAGGTTCCTGTCTTTTTTCATGGCTAAACCAACTAGCCTCGTAATTTAGCCATTTTATACTTACTTTCAGATGGCAAACAAGTTTGTTATTGAGGCACATGAATGTTCACATTTTCTAGAAGTTATTTCTGCCCTCCAAAAAATGTTTACGTTCAAATGCCTCTCCTGTGAAGTAGTGACCCGCGACATACACCTACTTTCCTGAAACGAGACACATTGGTTCTCTTCACCATTAACCTGTTTGAGCTGCAGCCCGACACCGGTACACTTATGACAACATCCAGCTCAAGTGCAGGGCGCGAAATTCAAAAGATATTTTTTTTAAATATTTAACTTTCACACATTAACAAGTCCAATACAGCATATGAAAGGTACACATCTTGTGAATCAAGCCAACATGTCCGATTTTTAAAATGTTTTACAGGGAAGACAAAATATGTAAATCTATTAGCTAACCACGTTAGCAAAAGACACCACTTTTCTAACTCCATCAGTTTCTTACTCCATCACTAGCTATCACAAATTCGACCAAATAAAGAAATAAATAGCCACTAACCAAGAAAAAACTTCATCAGATGACAGTCTGATAACATATTTATTGTATAGCATATGTTTTGTTTCGAAAAATTTGCATATTTCAGGTATAAATCATAGTTTACATTTCAGCTACAATCAGAAATTGCACCGAAAGCAGCCATAATATTTACAGACACCAACGTCAAATACCTAATTACTCATCATAAAACATTTCTGAAAAATACATAGTGTACAGCAATTGAAAGACAGGCATCTTGTGATTCCAGACAATATTTCCGATTTATGAAATGTTTTACAGCGAAAACAAAATGTAGCGCTATATTAGCGTAGCCACAATAGCCAGAAACACTTGGGCGCCCACGACCAGTTCACATGCACGACAGATATTAGAAATAGCATCATAAAATGTTTCTTACTTTTGGTGATCTTCCGTCAGAATGTTGGACAAGGTGTTCTTTGTCCAGAACAGTCGTTGTTTTGAACTGGAACGGCAAATTCCCCTCTTCATTTAGCATGGGCACTTGCCAAGTGCTACATATCTCTCCAACATAAACAAAGTCAGAGAACGGAACACGGCAAAACTCCCGAAAAAATTTCAATAATCTGATTAAACTATATTGAAAAAACATACTTTACGATGATATGGACACATGTATCAAATAAAATCTAAGACGGAGAAGTTAGTCGTTCATAACGACAGCTAAAAAGAAGCCAAATCCATGTCCCCTTTGCGCGCTCCAGAAACAGGAAGGAGACGGTCACGTCAAAGAAAGAGCTTTTATTCCACCTTAGACCAAGATAAACACAATTTTTTCTCTCTCACCACCTCTTGACCAACCAGGGGAAGGTGTATGAAATGTACGTAGGCTCTTACGTCTTATGCCCATGTATAGGCAAGAAGTTGAACAGAGCATCGATTTCTGACATTCCACTTCCTGGTCAGGAAAAGTGCTGCAGAAGGAGTTCTGTTTCACTCAGAGAAATAATTCAAACGGTTTTAGAAACTAGAGAGTGTTTTCTATCCAATAGTAATAATAATATGCATATTGTACGAGCAAGAATTGAGTACGAGGCCGTTTGAAATGGGCATCTTTTATCTGGCTACTCAATACTTTCCCTTGCAGCCATAACAGGTTAAGAGAAGGCCCACTACAATGATTTGCCCGCGAGGTGGTGGTAGCCCCTAATCAAATCTCGCTTGGTGCCCCCAAAATGCTAGGGCCAGCCCTGATATTTATTTTTCTACTCACTTACTTGCAGCATTACGCCATAGCTGTTAAAAGAGACAGTTAGGAAGATGGAAAGAGATAATCCAAAAGGAGACAAGGATAAGGTCTGGCGGAGAAGGTCTATGAGAACAGACATAAAAATGTGTGAGGCAAGTGAAAGGAAAAAGGCAATAAGACACTGGTTGATGAGAGAGACTGCAAAGGACACAGTGGAGAAAGGGCACGAGAAGGACAGCGGGCGCTAAACAAGAGAGAAAGACACGAGAAAGGGAAGGACAAAGGATGTTTGTATGAGAATGAGATAAGGACATAGGCTAGTGCGAGATGGAGGACAGGTGAGGCTAGCGAGAAAGAGAGGGTCGAGAGAGAGAGAGAGAGAGAGAGGACATGGCAGGCTAGCGATGAGGAGAGAGTGGGAGCTGGAGAGGTAACTTTTTTCCCCCTCCTCTTTCTTTCTCTCTCTCGCTCTCCGTCTCGCCTCTCTAGTGCTCCCGGGAACACAGTCCTTCCCTGTCAGGCCCCCATGCCCCATCTTCTGCTTCACAGGTAATTAAATGGATTTCCTGTCTTGTACTCGGTGAGAGAACATGACCCTGCACTCAGCAAGAGTGTGTTGAAAGGCACTCCAGGGCTGGTCTCTGCACCATCTGCATCTCTGTGTCCGAGCAGGGGCCCTAAACAAACAATGCACAGCAAGGCCCAAGCTATAGGGCCTAAACAAACTACAGGCCACCAGCCATATACAATGGAGCTAGCCTGGGATGGCAAGCTCTGGTTTAAATACAATGAAGCTAGCCTGGGACAGCAAACTCTGGTTTAACCTGTCTAGCCCCGGGGTTCCGCTAACGGAACTCCTCCCACATTCCACTGAAAAGGCAGAGTGCGAAATTCAAAAAATATTTTTGAGAAATATTTAACTTTCACACATTAACAAGTCCAATACAGCAAATGAAAGATAAACATCTTGTGAATCCAGTCAACATGTCCGATTTTTTAAATGTTTTACAGCGAAAACACCACGTATATTTATGTTAGCTCACCACCAAATACAAAAAAGCACAGACATTTTTCACAGCACAGGTAGCATGCACAAAACCAACCAAACTAACCAAGAACCAACCAAACTAACCAAGAAACAACTTCATCAGATGACAGTCTTATAACATGTTACACAATAAATCTATGTTTTGTTCGAAAAATGTGCATATTTGAGGTATAAATCAGTTTTACATTGCAGCTACCTTCACAGCTACCATCAAAAATAGCACCGAAGCAGCCAGAGTAATTACAGAGACCAACGTGAAATACCTAAATACTCATCATAAAACATTTCTGAAAAATACATGGTGTACAGCA
Organism: Salvelinus namaycush; assembly: GCF_016432855.1. NCBI lineage: Eukaryota > Metazoa > Chordata > Actinopteri > Salmoniformes > Salmonidae > Salvelinus > Salvelinus namaycush. The sequence goes on from NC_052326.1 coordinate 35,853,232, forward strand.
AATTAAAGACAAACATCTTGTGAATCCAGCCAATATTTCAGATTTTTTAAGTGTTTTACAGCGAAAACACAATATAGCATTATATTAGCTTACTACAATAGCCTACCACACAACCGCATTCATTCATTCAAGGCACGTTAGCGATAGCAATAGGCACGTTAGCGATAGCGAATAAACCAGCAAAAGATATTAATTTTTTCACTAACCTTCATAAACTTCATCAGATGACAGTCCTATAACATCATATTACACAATACATATATGGTTTGTTCGAAAATGTGCATATTTAGAGCTGAAATCCGTGGTTATACATTCTGAAAACATTCTGAAAATATTTTTCCCAGAATGTCCGGATATTTTTCTGACACTCACCTATTCTGACCAAATAACTATTCATAAACTTTACTAAAAAATACATGTTGTATAGGAAATGATAGATACACTAGTTCTTAACTTTTTATGGCTGCAGGGGAAGTATTGAGTAGCTCTGATTAAAGGTGCCCATTTCAAACGGCCTCGTACTCAATTCTTGCTCGTACAATATGCATATTATTATTACTATTGGATAGAAAACACTCTCTAGTTTCTAAAACCGTTTGAATTATATCTGTGAGTCAAACAGAACTCATTTGGCACAAACTTCCTGACCAGGAAGTGGAAAGTCTGAAATCGATGCTCTGTTCTACTTCCTGCCTATACATGGGCATGATACGTAAGAGTATACGTGCACTTCATACACCTTCCCCTGGATGTCAAGAGGCGGTGAGAGAAGAAATTTCGTGTTTATCTTGGTCTGAAGTGGAATACAAGCTCTTTGTATGACGTGTCCCTCATTTCCGGTTTTCTGGAGAGCGCGCAGGGGGACATGGATTTGCCTTCTGTTTAGCTGCCGTTATAGTCGACTAATATCTCCGGCTTTGATTTTATTTGATACATGTGACCATATCATCGTAAAGTATGTTTTTTCAATATAGTTTCATCAGATTATTGAACATTTTTCGGGAGTTTTGCCGTCTTCCGTTCTCTTCCGTTTGTTGACATGGAGAGCGTCGTGCCACTTGGCTAGTGTGCTTGCTAAATCGAGAGGGAAAGAGTCCGTTCTAAATCCAAACAACGATTGTTCTGGACAAAGGACACCTTGTCCAACATTCTGATGGAAGATCAGCAAAAGTAAGAAACATTTTATGATGCTATTTCATATATCTGTCGTACATGTGAACTAGTCGCCGACGCCCAACGTTTGGGTACTCTAGCTATACCGAAGCTGATTATCGTAATGAAGTTATTTTTAGAATTCTAACACTGCGATTTCATTAAGAACTAATGGATCTATCATTTCCTATACAACATGTATGTTTTAGTTATGTTTATGAATAGCTATTTGGTCAGAATATGTGTGTCAGAAAAAGTGTCCGAAAAAAATCCGGGCGTTGTGGGAAAACGTAGCTAAGTTAGCAGAATGTATAACCATTGATTTCAGCTCTAAATATGCACATTTTCGAACAAAACATAAGTGTATGTATAACCTGATGTTATAGGACTGTCATCTGAGGAAGAAAATCAAGGTTAGTCAAAAATTATATATCTTTTGCTTGTTTGTTACGATCGCTTACTTTTGCTACTGGGAAATTGCTTGTGTTTTTGGCTATTGTGGTAAGCTAATATAACGCTATATTGTGTTTTCGCTGTAAAACACTTGATAAATCGGAAATATTGGCTGGAATCACAAGATGCCTGTCTTTCATATGCTGTACACTATGTATTTTTCAGAAATGTTTTATGATGAGTAATTAGGTATTTGACGTTGGTGTCTGTAATTATTATGGCTGCTTTCGGTGCAATTTCTGATTGTAGCTGCAATGTAAACTATGATTTATACCTGAAATATGCACATTTTTCGAACAAAACATAGATTTATTGAATAACATGTTATAAGACTGTCATCTGATGAAGTTGTTTGTTGGTTAGTTTGGTTGGTTCTTGGTTAGTTAGGTTGGCTTTGTGCATGCTACCTGTGCTGTGAAAAATGTCTGTCCTTTTTTGTATTTGGTGGTGAGCTAACATAAATATACGTGCTGTTTTTGCTGTAAAACATTTTAAAAATCGGACATGTTGGCTGGATTCACAAGATGTGTACCTTTCATTTGCTGTATTGGACTTGTTAATGTGTGAAAGTTAAATATTTAAAAAATATATATTTTGTATTTCGCGCCCTGCACTTTGAGCTGGCTGTTGTCATAAGTGTACCGACGTCGGGCTTGCAGCCATAAGAAGTTAATGCAATCGCCGTGTTAGAATTCTAAAAAGAACTTCATTACGACATGCAGCTTACGTTATTGCGAGAGAGCGCCCAAAATCTGGGCGCAAACTAAAAGTAAACATGTTCGACAGATATATGAAATAACATCATAAATGGGTCCTACTTTTGATGATCTTCCATCAGAATGTTGTACAAGTGGTCCTTTGTTCAGAACAATCATTGTTTGGTTTTAGAATGGCATTTTTCCCTCTGGAATGAGCAAGCAAAACTAGCCAAGTGGCGCTAAGCTCTCCTTCGTCACCAAACGCAAAGAACGCAACACGCCTAAACTCCCGAAAAAATTTCAATAATCTAATAAAACTATATTGAAAAAACATACTTTACGATGATATTTTCACATTTATCAAATAAAATCAAAGCCGGAGATATAAGACGTCTATAACGAATGCTTTTCAGAAGCCAATACTGATGACCTTTATGCGCTTCCTGAACAAAGGAATTCTGGGGTCATGTCATTCCAAGCTCTATCTTTTGACCATAGAAATACCTAGAAACCCCATTTCACCTCTCACAGCCTATTGACATCTAGTGGAAGGCGTATGAAGTGCATGTATACTAATAGATATCAAGCACATTTATAGGCAGGCCCTGGAACAGAGCCTCGAATTCAGATTTTTCACTTTCTGACAGGAAGTTTGCTGCAAAATGAGTTCTGTTTTACTCACAGATATAATTCAAACGGTTTTAGAAACTTGAGAGTGTTTTCTATCCAATAGTAATAATAATATGCATATTGTACGAGCAAGAATAGAGTACGAGGCCGTTTAAATTGGGCACGATTTTTCCCCAAAGTGAAAATAGCGCCCTCTATCCTCAACAGGTTAACCTTTCTAGGACACACGTTCCGCTAGCGGAACCCCCCCACAACATTCCGTTGAAAAGGCAGCGCCGGAAATTAAAAAATATTTTTTTGAAATATGTAGCTTTCACACATTAACAAGTCCAATACAGCAAATGAAATATAAACATCTTGTTAATTGTGTCCGATTTTAAAAATGCTTTACAGCAAAAACACAACATATGATTATGTTAGATCACCACCAAGTTCAAAAAACACACAGCCATTTTTCCAGCTAAAGAGAGCGGTAACAAAAAGCAGAAATAGAGATAAAATTAATCACTAACCTTTGATAATCTTCATCAGATGACACTCATAGGACTTCATGTTACACAATATATGTATTTTTTGTTCGGTAAAGTTCATATTTATATCCAAAAATCTGAGTTTAGGCAAGACGCTACTGTCTCACTTGGCAAAAAGCCAGAGAAAATGCAGAGCGCCAAATTCAAATAAATTACTATGAAAATTACTATAAAATCAAACTTTCATTAAATCACACATGAAAGATACCAAATTAAAGCTACACTGATTGTGAATCCAGTCAACATGTCAGAATTCAAATAGGCTTTTCAGCGAAAGCATACGATGCTATTATCTGAGCATAGCACCATAGTAAACGAAAGAGAGAAAACATTTCAACCCTGCAGGCGCGACACAAAACACAGAAATAAAAATATAAGTCATGCCTTGCCTTTGACGAGCTTCTGTTGTTGGCACTCCAAAATGTCCCATAAACATCACAAATGGTCCATTTGTTCGATTAATTCCGTCGATATATATCTAAAATGTCCATTTATTTGGCGCGTTTGATCCAGAAAAACATCGGTTCCAACTTGCTCAAACGTGACGACAAAATATCTCAAAGGTTACCTGTAAACTTTGCCAAAAAATGTCAAACTACTTTTGTAATACAACTTTAGGTATTTTTTAACGTTAATAATCGATAAAATTGAAGACGGGATGATATGTGTTCAATACAGGATTAAAACGATATGTAGCATGCCTTCTGTTTGATTGAAGCGCATGTCCAGGACACCTGGAGTGCCTCGACTTCAAGATAGCCATATTTCTTCATTACACAAAGGAATAACCTCCACCTATTTCTCAGGACTGTTGACATCTAGTGGAAGCCGTAGGAACTGCAAGCAATTCGCTTAGAAATCTGGTTTCCCAATGAAAACACATTGAAAAGACAGTGACCTCAAAAAAAAAAAAATCTGAATGGTTTGTCCTCAGGGTTTCGCCTGCTAAATAAGTTATGTTATACTCACAGACACGACTCAAACAGTTTTAGAAACTTCAGAGTGTTTTCTATCCAAATCTATTAATAATATGCATATCTTATCACCTGGGGATGAGTAACTGGCAGTTGAATTTGGGTATGCTTTTCATCCAAACGTAAAAATGCTGCCCCCTACCCTAGAGAAGTTAATGTCTCTAGGACGGTCTCTGCCGTCCTCTGGTGACAGGTGGAACCATGACAGTACCCCCCTTCTAGGATTGTCTCCAGTCGTGGAGCCAGGGAAACCACCACATAATTGCTTGAAGTCCCGAACGAGTTCCGGATCCAGGATGTCCCAGGCAGGCACCCACGCCCGCTCCTCGGGGCCGTAGCTCTCCAAGTCCACCAGGTACTGCAGGGTGCCTCGGACCTGACGAGCCTCCAACAGACGTCCGACAGTGTAGGCTGGGCGACCATCGACAAGTCAAGGGGGCAGAAGGGCAGGTGTGGGGGGAGAGAAGGGACTGGTCCTTACCAGCTTGAGACGCGACACATAGAAGGATGGACAGACCCTCATAGACCTGGGAAGCTGGAGACGATACGTGACCGGGTTGATGTGACTCAAGATCTTCAATGGTCCTTTGTAGCGTGGAGCGAGCTTCCGCGAGTCCACCTTTAAGGGAAGATCACGGGTGGACAGCCACACTCTTTGACCCAGTCGAAGGAGCCAAAGAGGCCTTCGGTGCCAGTTTGCCTGGTGTTGGTGTCGGGCAGATGAGACGGAGCAAGGAGGATCACGCTCTGATCCAGGTGCGGTGACATCGTCGAATGAACGCATCGGCTGATGGCATCCCCGCTTTGGCCTCTTGTTCAGAAAGCGGGAGGGGCGGACTCGAAACGTTGACAATCCAGTGGACGAGTTCGGCAGTGTGTTGTGAGCATACTCCGCCCAGACGAGGAACTTGCTCCAGGTTAAAAACCTGTTAAAAACAGAGCCCACCTAGTCTGGCAAGCGTTCAACCTCCTGGCTTCTTGAATGGAGACCAAGAACTTATGGTCTGTCCAAATCACGAAAGGATGAGGTGCCCCCTTCAAACGTTGTCTCCAAACCTCAAGGACCCACTTTTACTGCCAAGAGCTCCTGGTTGCCTACATTTTAGTTGCATTCCTCTGGCGAGAACCATTTGGAAAGAAAGGCAAATGTGTGCATTCTCTTGTCCCCCTCGTTCCGCTGTGAAAGGACCGTCCCTGCTCTGGTGTCTGAGGCGTCCACCTCTACTATAAAGGGAAGAGTAGGATCAGGATGGACGAGGAAGGGTCTGGAGATGAAAAGTCCCTTGAGCTCCATGAATGCCCTGTCAGCCTCGGGGGTCCAGCCAAAACGGGTCTGGGACTTGTGGGATAGGGCCGTGAGATGTGCTGCCACCACACAAAAGTTACGTATAAAACGCCTGTAAAAATTGGCAAACCTGAGGAACCACTGGACTTGTTTGAGTGAGGTGGGAGGGGGCCAGTCAGTCACCACCCTAACCTTAACATAGTCCATTTGGATGCTGGCAGTAGAGATAACGTGGCAGTAGAGAATACATGGAACTCAAACTTCTCAATATTGACGTATAGTTGATACGTCAGTATTGACGTATACTCTGCAGGATGCGTCTCAGGGCATGGCGGATGTTGTGCAGGATGTGTTCTGGAAGGGTCTTGGAGAAGATCAGAATGTTGTCAAGGTCAACAAAGATGAACCAATTCAACATATCCCAAAGAGTGTCATTGACCAATGCTTGGAAGACTACCGGTGACTAAATACTCATAGTGGCCACTAGGGGTGTTAAAGGCAGTTTTCTATTCATCTCCCTCCTTGATTCTCACCAGATTGTAAGCGTTGCGGAGGTCCAGTTTGGTGAAGAATTGGGCCACCTGGGCCAGCTCCAAGGCAGCGGACATCAGGGGGTAGGGGTAACGGTTCTTAATCGTGATCCTGTTCAGCCCTCTGTAGTCGATGCAGGGACGCAGACCTCCATCCTTCTTTCCCACGAAGAAGAAACCTGCACCAGCTGGGGATGTTGAGGAGTGAATGAAATCTGCCTCCAGCATCTCCCGGATGTAATTGTCCATGACAGCAGCTTCAGGGATCGAGAGGGAGTAAAGACGGCCCCGGGGAGGGGTGGAGCCGGGTAGGAGTTCTATGGTGCAGTTGTATGGACGATGAAGAGGGAGGGTGGCGGCTTGCCTCTTACTGAAGTCTTGCTCTTCAATGGATGCATGGGAACGCGGTGAGGCTTTAGGTGGGGGTCTTAGACATTTAGCCTGGCAGTTCTTACCCCAGTCTAGTAGGTGTCCCGTGGACCAGGAGAGTAGTGGGTTATGTAGCCCTAGCCATGTGTACCCTAGGATAAGGGGGTTCTCGGGAGCTGTGTTCAAAAGAAAAGTAAGAGTCTCACCCCAACCTGCAGTAGAATGGGCTTGGTCTGATATTCCACCTGGCCGGAGCCAATGGGGCGTCCATCGAAGGCTTGAATCTGCAGAGGAATGGGTGATTTCATACAGGGGATTTGTAATTCTCTTGCGAAGTCTTGATCAATGAAATTTTCTGCGGCCCCGGAGTCCACGAAGGCTTGAATCTGGTGCTGACAGTTGTCCCAGTGGAGGGTAATGACAGACGGTGGCCGAGTAACCGGGAGGTAACTGCACAGCTCGTCAGGGTTTCCCCTTGTCCTGGCGAGCCCTGGCGTTTCCTGTCAGCTCTAGGCATTAAGCACGGAGATGGCCAAAACCTCCGCAGTAAAGGCAGCAGCCTTTGTGCATGCGCCTGCCACGCTCCTGTGGGCTCAGACGTGTGCATCCCAGTTGCATGGGATCCTCAATGCTGGGTCCAGGGGGCTTAGGGTGCTAACGAACTGGGATACTAGGGTAGTGTCAAAAACTGCTGTCTCACGCGTTCTTGGAGGCAGTTGTCGATCCTTATTGCCAGCGTTATCAGGGACTCAAGGTCTTCTCCCAGTTCCCAAGAGGCTAGTTCATCCTTGATGGAGTTAGACAACCCCTGGTGAAAGGTGGTGACCAGTGCCTCCATATTCCACCCACTCTCAGCGGCGAGGGTGTGGAACTCAATGGCGAAGTCAGCCACAGGTCCCTTGGCGGATGTTCTTGTCCGCCGACTGGGTGGTCGAAGACTCGTCGCAGCTCGGCAGTGAACGCTAATATGGAGCTGCAGGATGGTGGCTGCTGTTCCCACACCGTTGTTGCCCATGCCAGAGCCTTGCCTGAGAGTGGGGAGATGATGTATGCGATCATGGCCCAATCTGTGTGGAACGAGGAGGACTGTAGCTCGAACATAAGAGAGCACTGGGTGAGGAACCCCTTGCATCCTCCCGGGTGGCCGGCTGACCTCAATCCCAGTCCAGGTTCCCTGGAGAATCTACAGAGATGCCTGTAGCACTGGGTGATGAGACTTGGGCATTGGCTCCTCCTGGGTTGGGGTTGGACTGTGGTTGGAGGGAGTAGGTAAATGCCCGGAGAGTTTCTGACATCTAGAAGAGTTGTTCTTGCTACCGCCACAGCAGTGCTCCTTGGTGGGTTACAACATTCTTGATCTGGGTGATCTCTGCTGGGTCCATGTTGTGGGATGCAACTTGCTGTGACATAGTAAGGTTGGACCCAGGTGCAGAGAAGAGACCAGACAAGGAATCAGCGGTTAACTTCTTATGGCTGCAATCACAACAGCCAGTGAAAGTGCAGGGCGCCAAATTCAAACAACAGAAATCTCATAATTAAAATTCCTCAAACATACATGTATCTTATACCATTTTAAAGGTTAATCCCATCAAAGTGTCTGATTTCAAATAGGCTTTACAGTGAAAGCACCACAAACGATTATGTAAGGTCACCGCAAAATCACAGAAAAACACAGCTATTTTTCCAGCCAAAGACAGGAGTCACAAAAAGCAGAAATAGAGTAAAATGAATCACTAACCTTTGATGATCTTCATCAGATGACACTCATAGGACTTCATGTTACACAATACATATATGTTTTGTTCGATTAAGTTCATATTTATATCCAAAAACCTCAGTTTACATTAGCGCCATGTTCAGAAATGCCTCCAAAATATCCGGAGAAATTGCAGAGCCACGTCAAATAACATAAATACTCATCATAAACTTTGATGAAAGATACATGTTTTACATAGAATTAAAGATACACTTGTTCTTAATGCAACCGCTGTGTCAGATTTCAAAAATCTTTACGGCAAAAGCACAATATTCAATAATCTGAGACAGCGTTCAGCCACAAAAGTAAGCCATACAGTTACCCGCCAAATTGTGCAGTCAACAAAACTCATAAAAAGCATTATAAATCTTCACTTACCTTTGCTGATCTTCGTCGGAATGCACTCCCACAAGAAATGTTTGTTTTGTTCGGTAATGTCCATCATTTATGTCCAAGTAGCTACTTTTGTTAGTGCGTTTAGTACACATATCCAAACGCTCATGCAGGTCCAGGCGAACGTCGGACGAAAACAGAAAAAGTTATATTACAGGTCGAATAAACTTGTCAAACTAAGTATAGAATCAATCTTTAGGATGTTGTTATCATAAATATTCAATAACGTTCCAACCGGAGAATTCCTTTGTGTCTATGGAAGTAATGGAACGCAAGTCGATATCATGTGGAATGTGCGTGACCAGGACCTGGCTTTCTGCCAGACCACTGACTCAAACAGCTCCCATCCGGCTCAACATCACAGTAGAAGCTATTTCAACATCCTACAGACAGTTGACATCTAGTGGAAACAGTAGAAAGTGCAAACAGATCCATATTCTAAAGTGTTTTCAATAGGCAATGAGTTGAAAATCCACCAACCTCAGATTTCTCACTTCCTGGTTGGATTTCTCCTCAGGTTTTTGCCTGCCATATGAGTTCTGTTATACTCACAGACATAATTCAAACAGTTTTAGAAACTTCAGAGTGTTTTCTATCCAATACTAATAATAATATGCATATATTAGCAACTATGACTGAGGAGCAGGCCGTTTACTCTGGGCACCTCTGTGCACCTTTCATCCAAGCTACTCAATACTGCCCTTGCAGCCATAAGAAGTTAAGGATAAACATAATACTTTACTGAGAAACGGTAACGGAAGGATCACAGTAACACTGGGAAAACAACAAACACCAAGTCTCGAAAACTCACTCATGAGACAAACGCACACAGTACATATTTCAAAGGACAACAGAAAACACACCTCTTTTAATATTAAGAAACAGTAAACTAGCTATGCTGAAAACATTTTGGTACCATTCATTAGTTGTTAGTTTGACTGCCCCCTCCCGACACACACACTGAGGGTACAAAACATTAGGAACACCTTCCGAATATTGAGTTGCATCCCTTTTGCCCTCAGAACAGCCTCAATTTGTCGGGTCATGGACGCTACAAGGTGTCAAAATTATTCCACAGGGATGCTGTGTCATGGTTCCACCTGTTACCAGAGGATGGCAGAGACCGTCTTAGAGATATTAACGAAGCTCATTTGTGTCCTATTTACCCATTATGATTAACCTGTTAACAAAGTCATTTATTTTCTTGGTTATGATTTGTGTTGTGGTTTTGATTGTTCTTAGTTGATGAAATGTAGTGTAACTGCAGTATTTGCCCTGTCTATAAGCTGGCTAACTTGTCTTACCGTAGTGTGGTCTGTGCAGTAGCCTACGTAGCTAGTTTTGGAATTTGCATGCATTGTATGCAAATTCCATTGCATGCATTGTAAGGTAGTTAGCTAGCTGTGTAACAGTTTCCCAACATTTGGTGTTGGCTTTGAACCTGCTTTGAACCTATTTAGCTAGTTTGCTATGTTTTGTGGAAGAATGCAGCTAGAATATATTATCAACATTGAGTTGCGGTACAGTCTTGTTGGCGTAATGTTGGATACCTAACTCGCTAGTTCAGTAGTAAATGTAAGCAATGCATCATTGATTATATTTAGCACTAGCAATGCAAATTATCGTCAGCAGCGAGCAGATTCCCAAACGTTAGTTGCTAGCTAGCTAACCTTATCTAGCTATGTTTTGTGTAAGAAAGTATGATATATTTTGGTGCATGAACTGGCCGTACGCGTTAGCTAACATTACAGTCTTACATTGGCTAACATTACTTAGCCAACGTTCACGGACTATCATGGCTTCCAAGGACCTTTGCAAGTTTATTTGTGCATATTTGTTTGTGCTCTGATTACCCACAAGTGTCTAGGTCAACAGTTTACACATGATGACTTCAGCCTTATATGAAAAACATTACGTGGCAAAATATAGCTAGCTTTCCTCGCTTTCTCGTTAGCTACCTAGACAACATTAGCTCCCATCTGACTGGTATAATGTTACATTAGATAGCTAAGTAGCTAGCTACCTAGCTATGTTAGCTACCTAGCTACATTAGCTAGCTAGTTACCTAGCTAAACAAAACAAAACCACGTTCATTGGTTAGCTTTCTTTGCTTGTTTGTTAGCTAGCTAGAGAGGTGGGGAGTGTGTTGTGTCCCTCCAATCAAGTTGATTTGCAAAGTTTAGATATCTTAGATAGTGAGATTTAAATGTAACATTGAGCTTCAATCAATCCTTACTATAGGCGTGACTATAACGATGAGGTACTTTACACATGGACTCAAAGCACTGATTGTATCATTACTGTAACATTAATATATGAAGAACATGTTGCACAGAAATAGAAGCATAGTAAGAATTATTAAAACATATATATATAACAGAGTGTGTTATCCCTCCCGCCCTCAGATTAAGATTGAGAGCTTTTAAGTGACTGTGACTCTCTCACTAACCCTGGTGTGTCTCTCCAGTTTGTGTTCAAGCCGGAGCCGTACTCAGCCAGTGGAGTCCCTACCTCGAACTGTCAATGAGGAGCTGGCTAAAGTCATGACAGCCAGGATCCTCAAAACTTCCTCACTGACTTCCTCACCAGCAACAAACTGCTCAAGGTACTCTGTTACTGTCTTCCTACTATTACTGTTGATTTCACACACACAGCAGTTTACAGTAAATCACAGCTGTATTTGTTCCTGATGTGTGTGTGTGTCTGTGTTTAATTAAGTTGCATGTTGTCGTTGTGTGTTGTAGTACTTCTTTGAGGCCTTGATGAAGTCTATGGCCTAGCATCTGATCCAGAGTGTTAAAGTCAAGCTGTCCAGAAACCAGCAGATCTCTGCCTCCTTCCACCACACTGTAGAGACTGGTCAACATGCTAATGCCTCACATCACCTAAAAGTACAAAGACAACCTTGACGGTGCCCACTTCGCCAACCACAGTCTGGCAGTCTTGGTTTAGAACAAAAACAAAAAAACAGTGTTTTGATTCATTCTGAAAATTGCCACGTTAAGTTCTTCAACCCATGGTAATGTTGGAAAATTAAATATATATAAATATATACCCTATTTTCCGCACTGATCAAGGAACTGTGTGATTTAGTTTGAATTGAGGTGTGTTCCGACTCCTCATTAATACACATTCAGCGTTGTGGACAATTTACGTTTGAGGCTTTACGGGGTCTGAGATGCCGAAGCCTCCCAAAATTAGCTCTGACTAATTGAAAAGCCTCATCATTGGCGACTCCATTACCCGCAGTATTAGACTTACAACGAATCATCCAGCGATCATACACTGTTTACCAGGGGGCAGGGCTCTCCGACGTTACGGCTAATCTGAAGATGGTGCTGGCTAAAGCTAAAACTGGCGAGTGTAGAGAGTATAGGGATATTGTTATCCACGTCGGCACAAACAATGTTATGATGAAACAGTCAGAGGTCACCAAGCGCAACATAGCCTCAGCGTGTAAATCAGCTAGAAAGATGTGTCGGCATCAAGCAATTGTCTCTGGCACCCTCCCAGTTAGGGGGAGTGATGAGCTCTACAGCAGAGTCTCACAACTCAATCGCTGGTTGAAAACTGTTTTCTGCCCCTCCCAAAAGATAGAATGTGTTGATAATTGGCCCTCTTTCTTGGACTCACCCACAAACAGGACCAAGCCTGGCCTGTTGAGGAGTGACGATCTCCATCCTAGCTGGAGGGGTGCTCTCATCTTATCTACGAACATAGACAGGGCTCTAACCCCTAGCTCCACAATGAGATAGGGTGCAGGCCAGGCAGCAGGCTGTTAGCCAGCCTGCCAGCTTAGTGGAGCCTGCCACTAGCACAGTCAGTGTAATCAGCTCAGCTATCCCCATTGAGACCGTGTCTGTGCCTCGATCTAGGTTGGGCAAAACTAAACATGGCGGTGTTCGCCTTAGCAATCTCACTGGAATAAAGACCTCCTCCATTCCTACCATTATTTAAAGAGATTGTGATATCTCACATCTCAAAATAGGGCTACTTAATGTTATCTCTCACTTCCAAGGCAGTTATACTCAATGAACTAATCACTGATCATAATCTTGATGTGATTGGCCTGACTGAAACATGGCTTAAGCCTGATGAATTTACTGTGTTAAAATGAGGCCTCACCTCCTGGTTACACTAGTCACCATATCCCCTGTGCATCCCGCGGATTTGATAGCAAATTTCAATTTACAAAAACAAAAACAACGTTTTCGTCTTTTGAGCTTCTAGTCATGAAATCTATGCAGCCTACTCAATCACTTTTTATAGCTACTGTTTACCGGCCTCCTGGGCCATATACAGCGTTCCTCGCTGAGGTACCGAAATTCCTATCGGACCTTGTAGTCATGGCAGATAATATTCAAATTTTTGGTTACATTAATGTTCACATGGAAAAGTCCACAGACCCACTCCAAAAGGCTTTCGGAGCCATCATCGACAGTGGGTTTTGTCCAACATGTCTCCGGACCTACTCACTGCCACAGTCATACTCTGGACCTAGTTTTGTCCCTTGGAATAAATGTTGTGGATCTTAATGTTTTTCCTCATAATCCTGGACTATCGGACCACCATTTTATTACGTTTGCAATCGGAACAAATAATCTGCTCAGACCCCAACCAAGGATCATCCGTGCTATAAATTCTCGGACAACCCAAAGATTCCTAGATGCCCTTCCAGACTCCCTCCACCTACCCAAAGACGTCAGAGTACAAAAATAAGTTAACCTGTCTGGCACCGGGGTTCCGCTAGCGGAACTCCTCCCACATTCCACTGAAAAGGCAGAGCGCGAAATTCAAAAAATATTTTTGAGAAATATTTAACTTTCACACATTAACAAGTCCAATACAGCAAATGAAAGATACACATCTTGTGAATCCAGTCAACATGTCCGATTTTTTAAATGTTTTACAGCGAAAACACCACATATATTTATGTTAGCTCACCACCAAATACAAAAAAGGACAGACATTTTTCACAGCACAGGTAGCATGCACAAAGCCAACCTAACTAACCAAGAACCAACCAAACTAACCAAGAAACAACTTCATCAGATGACAGTCTTATAACATGTTATACAATAAATCTATGTTTTGTTCGAAAAATGTGCATATTTGAGGTATAAATCAGTTTTACATTGCAGCTACCATCACAGCTACCGTCAGAAATAGCACTGAAGCAGCCAGAGTAATTACAGACACCAACGTCAAATACCTAAATACTCATCATAAAACATTTCTGAAAAATCGATGGTGTACAGCAAATTAAAGACAAACATCTTGTGAATCCAGCCAATATTTCCGATTTTTTAACCTGTTTGGGCTGAAGGGGCAGTATTGAGTAGCCAGATAAAAGGTGCCCATTTCAAAAAGGCCTCGTACTCAATTCTTGCTCGTACAATATGCATATTATTATTACTATTGGATAGAAAACACTCTCTAGTTTCTAAAACCGTTTGAATTATATCTGTGAGTGAAACAGAACTCATTCTGCAGCAAACTTCCGAACAGGAAGTGGAAAGTCTGAAATTGAGGCTCTGTTCCAGGGGCTGCCTATTATAGTCCATGTTATTTATTAGTTTAGATGCACTTCATATGTCTTCCACTAGATGTCGACAAGGAGTGAGAGAAGAAATGGAGTGTGTAACTTGATCTGGAGTCGAATTACAGCCCTTGGAATGACGTGTCCTCCATTTTCTGTCTTCTGGACGGCGAGAAGAGGGACATGGATTTGCCTTTTGAAAAGCTGTCGTTTTAGGCGACTATTATCTCCGGCTTTGATTTGATTTGATACATGTGACCATATCATCGTAAAGTATGTTTTTTCAATATAGTTTCATCAGATTATTGAAAATTTTTCGGAAGTTTTGCCGTGTTCCGTTCTCTGACTTTGTTGACGTTGGAGAGATCCGTGTCACTTGGCTAGTGCGCATGCTAAATGAAGAGGGAAATTTGCCGTTCCAGATCCAAACAACGACTGTTCTGGACAAAGGACACCTTGTCCAACATTCTGATGAAAGATCAGCAAAAGTAAGAAACATTTTATGATGCTATTTCATATATCTGTCGAACTGTGTACTAGTCGTGGGCGTCCAACGTTTTGGGTACTCTAGCTATACCGAAGCTGCATATCGTAATGAAGTTATTTTTAGAATTCTAACACTGCGATTTCATTAAGAACTAATGGATCTATCATTTCCTATACAACATGTATTTTTTAGTTATGTTTATGAATAGCTATTTGGTCAGAATATGTGTGTCAGAAAAAGTGTCAGGAAAAATCCGGACGTAGTGGGGAAAAGTAGCTAAGTTAGCACAATGTGTAACCATTGATTTCAGCTCTAAATATGCACATTTTCGAACAAAACATAAGTGTATGTATAACCTGATGTTATAGGACTGTCATCTGAGGAAGAAAATCAAGGTTAGTCAAAAATTATATATCTTTTGCCTGTTTGTTACGATCGCTTACTTTTGCTACTGGGAAATTGCTTGTGTTTTTGGCTATTGTGGCTACGCTAATATAACGCTATATTGTGTTTTCGCTGTAAAACACTTGATAAATCGGAAATATTGTCTGGAATCACAAGATGCCTATCTTTCAATTGCTGTACACTATGTATTTTTCAGAAATGTTTTATGATGAGTATTTAGTTATTTGGCGTTGGTGTCTGTAATTATTATGGCTGCTTTCGGTGCAATTTCTGATTGTAGCTGCAATGTAAACTATGATTTATACCTGAAATATGCACATTTTTCTAACAAAACATATGCTATACAATAAATATGTTATCAGACTGTCATCTGATGAAGTTGTTTCTTGGTTAGTGGCTATTTATATCTTTATTTGGTCGAATTTGTGATAGCTACTGATGGAGTAAAAAACTGATGGAGTAAAAAAAAGTGGTGTCTTTTGCTAACGTGGTTAGCTAATAGATTTACATATTGTGTCTTCCCTGTAAAACATTTTAAAAATCGGACATGTTGGCTGGATTCACAAGATGTGTACCTTTCATATGCTGTATTGGACTTGTTAATGTGTGAAAGTTAAATATTTAAAAAATATATATTTTGAATTTCGCGCCCTGCACTTTGAGCTGGCTGTTGTCATAAGTGTACCGGCGTCGGGCTTGCAGCCATAAGAAGTTAAGTGTTTTACAGCGAAAACACAATATAGCATTATATTAGCTTACTACAATAGCCTACCACACTACCGCATTCATTCATCAAGGCACGTTAGCGATAGCAATAGGCACGTTAGCGATAGGGAATAAACCAGCAAAAGATATTAATTTTCACTAACCTTCATAAACCTTCATCAGATGACAGTCCTATAACATCAGGTTATACATACACTTATGTTTTGTTCGAAAATGTGCATATTTAGAGCTGAAATCAGTGGTTATACATTGTGCTAACGTAGCAACTTTTTCCCAGAATGTGCGGATATTTTTATGACACTCAACTATTCTGACCAAATAACTATTCATAAACGTTACTAGAAAATACATGTTGTATAGGAAATGATAGATACACTAGTTCTTAATGCAATCGCCGTGTTAGAATTCTAAAAATAGCTTCATTACGACATCCAGCTTAGTTATAGCGAGAGCGTGCCCAAAATCTGGGCGCAAACTACTAGTACAACATGTTCGACAGATATATGAAATAGCATCATAAAATGGGTCCTACTTTTGATGATCTTCCATCAGAATGTTGTACAAGGGGTCCTTTGTCCAGAACAATCGTTGTTTGGTTTTAGAATGTCCTCTTCTCCAGTCAATTAGCACGGAAAGCTAGCAAAGTAGCGCGAAGCTCTCCTTCCTGAACAAAGGCACACAACACGCCTAACGTCCCGAATAAATTTCAATAATCTAATAAAACTATATTGAAAAAACATACTTTACGATGATATTGTCACATTTATCAAATAAAATCAAAGCCGGAGATATTAGTCATCTATAACGACAGCCTTTCAGAAGGCAATACCAGGTCCCTTCGCGCGCGCTCCAGAAAACAGGAAACTGGTGACACGTCATACAAAGAGCTTTTATTCGACCCCAGATCAAGTTATACACTCCATTTCTTCTCTCACTGCCTGTCGACATCTAGTGGAAGGCGTATGAAGTGCATGTATACTAATAAATATCAAGGACATTTATAGGCAGGCCCTAGAACAGTGCATCGATTTCAGATTTTCCACTTCCTGTCAGGAAGTTTGCTGCAAAATGAGTTCTGTTTTACTCACAGATATAATTCAAACGGTTTTAGAAACTAGAAAGTGTTTTCTATCCAATAGTAATAATAATATGCATATTGTACGAGCAAGAATTGAGTACGAGGCCGTTTAAATTGGGCACGATTTTCCCCCAAAGTGAAAACAGCGCCCTCTGTCCTCAACAGGTTAACCACCTAACTGAGGAACTCAATTTAACCTTGCACAATACCCTAGATGCAGTCGCACCCCTAAAAACAAAAAACATTTCTCATAAGAAACTAGCTCCCTGATATACAGAAAATACCCGAGCTCTGAAGCAAGCATCCAGAAAATTAGAACGAAAATGGCACTACACCAAACTGGAAGTCATCCAACTAGCTTGGAAAGACAGTACCGTGTAGTATAGAAGAGCCCTCACTGCTGCTCGATCATCTTATTTTTCCAACCTAAGTGAGGAAAATAAGAACAATCCAACATTTATTTATGATACTGTCGCAAATCTAACTAAAAAGCAGCATTCCCCAAGAGAGGATGGCTTTCACTTCAGCAGTGATAAATTCATGAACTTCTTTGAGGAAAAGATCATGATCATTAGAAAGCAAATTACGGACTCCTCTTTAAATCTGCATATTCCTCCAAAGCTCAGTTGTCCTGAGTCTGCACAACTCTGCCAGGACCTAGGATCAAGGGAGAGACTCAAGTTTATACTATATCTCTTGACACATTGATGAAAATAATCATGGCCTCTAAACCTTCAAGCTGCATACTGGACCCTATTCCAACTAAACTACTGAAAGAGCTGCTTCCTGTGCTTGGCCCTCCTATGTTGAACATTGTTACGGATACAAGTGTTCTGTGTGTATCCTGTGTGTATTTCTTTTCTCTCCTTCTCCCCTACTCACAGGTGACAATAATCATTCCCCAATCACAGTCCCTTTCCCTTGGTTTAAAACCCCTGTCAGTTGTTTTCTCCCCAGCTCAATCTCTTTGTAACATGCCTTCTGTCTGTAGATTGCTTGTGTGTTTTGCAGCTACATGTCACTTTGTCCCCACCTGTGAGTATTGTTTTGGTTATGGTGTTTGAGTGTTTGTTTAATGGTGGGAAAAGGGGGTAACCAGACAAGTCGCCCTTGGGCTACACTACCCGTAGTTAAACATTGTTAAAAACACTAGTTAGAACTGGGCGGACCACCCCCTGTATTTTTGGTTAGTTAGTTAGCTGTTTGTGAAGTAGGCTAGTCTAGCTTAGGGGTGTTTTTGAATTATTATTCTTTCATTCCTTGGGTCCCGCTCAGCCCCTTTTCCTGCTTCCCCCCCCCCATTTACCGTGTGTTTATAAATAAACATTTAGTGTTTGACGGTAATTAAGTTGTCTGTTATTTGTTCTCACTGTTACGTTTTCACTACTATAATTTGCATGAGTTGTGTTACGGGTCCCATTAACATCCCCCCCTAGTATCGGGCCAAAGGGATTTGTAACAAAAATAATAAACGTCTCTCTATCCACCGGATGTGTACCAAACTCTCTAAAAGTGGCATCAATAAAGCCTCTCGAAAAAGCCAAACCTTGATCCAGAAAATATAAAAAACTATCGGCCTATATCGAATCTCCCATTCCTCTCAAAAACCTTTGAAAAAGCTGTTGTGTCAGACTGAGGCTTTGCATCTGTCCTCGTGCTCCTAGACCTTAGTGCTGCTTTTGATACCATCGATCACCACATTCTTTCGGAGAAATTGGAAACCCAAATTGGTCTACACGGACAAGTTCTGACCTGGTTTAGATCTTATCTGTCGGAAAGATATCAGTTTGTCTCTGTGGATGGTTTGTCCTCTGACAAATCAACTGTACATTTTGATGTTCCTCAAGGCTCCATCTTAGGACCACTATTGTTTTCACTATATATTTTACCTCTTGGTGCTGTCATTCGGAAACATAATGTTAACTTTCACTGCTATGCGGATGACACACAGCCGTACATTTTGATGAAACATGGTGAAGCCCCAAAATTGCCCTCCCTGGAAGCCTCTGTTTCAGACATAAGGAAGTGGTTGGCGGCAAATGTTTCACTTTTAAACTCGGACAAAACAGAGGTGCTAGTTCTAGGTCCCAAGAAACAAAGTGATCTTCTGTTGAATCTGACAATTAATCTTGATGGTTGTACAGTCATCTCAAATAAAACTGTGAAGGACCTCGGTGTTACTCTGGACCCTGATCTCTCTTTTGACGAACATATCAAGACTGTTTCAAGGACAGCTTTTTTCCATCTACGTAACATTGCAAAAATCAGAAACTTTCTGTCCAAAAAGATGCAGAAAAATGTATCCATGCTTTTGTCACTTCTAGGTTAGACTACTGCAACGCTCTCCTCTCCGGCAACCTTGATAAAGCACTAAATAAACTTCAGTTAGTGATAAACACGGCTGCTAGAATCTTGACTAGAACCAAAAATGTGATCATATTACTCCAGTGCTAGCCTCTCTACACTAGCTTCCTGTTAAGGCAAGGGCTGATTTCAAGATTTTACTGCTAACCTACAAAGCATTACATGGGCTTGCTCCTACCCATCTTTCCGATTTGGTCTTGCCGTACATATCTACACGTACACTACGGTCACAAGACGCAGGCCTCCTTACTGTCCCTAGAATTTCTAAGCAAACAGCTGGAGGCAGTGCTTTCTCCAATAGAGCTCCATTTTTATGGAATAGTCTGCCTATCCATGTGAGAGACGCAGACTCGGTCTCAACCTTTAAGTCTTTATTGAAGACTCATCTCTTCAGTAGGTCCTATGATTGACTGTAGTCTGGCCCAGGAGTGTGAAGGTGAACGGAAAGGCACTGGAGCAACGAACCACCCTTGCTGTCTCTGCCTGGCCGGTTCCCATCTCTCCACTGGGATTCTCTGTCTCAAACCAATTACAGGGGCTGAGTCACTGGCTTACTGGTGGTCTTCCATGCCATCCCTAGGAGGGGTGCGTCACTTGAGTGGGATGAGTCACTGACGTGGTCTTCCTGTCCGAGTTGGCACCCCCCCTTGGGTTGTGCTGTGGGGGAGATCTTCGTGGGCTATACTCGGCCTTGTCTCAGGATGGTAAGTTGGTGGTTGAAGATATCCCTCTAGTGGTGTGGGGGCTGTGCTTTGTGGGTGTGGTTATATCCTGCCTGTTTGGCCCTGTCCGGGGGTATCGACAAGACGGCGCCACAGTGTCTCCCAACCCCTCCAGTTTCAACCTCCAGTATTTAAAGCTGCAATAAGTTGTGTCGGGGTGCTAGGGTCAGTCTGTTATATCTGGAGTATTTCTCCTGTCTTTCCGGTGTCCTGTGTGAATTTAACTATGCTCTCTCTTTTCTCTCTTTCTTTCATTCTTTCTCTCTCTCGGAGGACCTGAGCCCTAGGACCATGCCTCAGGACTACCTGGCCTGATGACTCCTTGCTGTCCCCAGTCCACCTGGTCGTGCTGCTACTCCAGTTTCAACGGTTCTGCCTGCGGCTATGGAACCCTGACCAGTTCACTGGACGTGCTACCTGTCCCAGACCTGCTGTTTTCAACTCTCTAGAGACAGCAGGAGCGGTAAAGATACTCTGAATGATAGGCTATGAAAAGCCAACTGACATTTACTCCTGAGGTGCTGACCTGCTGCACCCTCTACAACCACTGTGATTATTATTAGTTGACCCTGCTGGTCATCTATGAACATTTGAACATCTTGGCCATGTTCTGTTAAAATCTCCACCCAGCACAGCCAGAAGAGGACTGGCCACCCCTCATAGCCTGGTTCCTCTCTAGGTTTCTTCCTAGGTTCTGGCCTTTCTAGGGAGTTTTTCCTAGCCACCGTGCTTCTACACCTGCATTGCTTGCTGTTTGGGGTTTTAGGCTGGGTTTCTGTACAGCATTTTGTGACATCAGCTGATGTAAGAAGGGCTTTGTAAATACATTTGATTGAATTTGATTGCTTGATCTTGTCTCCTCTTATTTAACTTTAGTTGATGCAACAAAAAAAACATTCCAGCGTGCACAAACAACCCATCGTCGGATTACTTTCGATTTCTAGAAAGTGTTTTACTCAATTATTTTGATCAATGGTGAGCTCACCTGTGATGTGATTCATTACAAATAGTAATTGCTATTATTCAATTCATATTGTAGTTTCTGTCAACCGAGAGTTATAAAAATATGACCGCTTGTGTTATGTCAATCTTTCCTCAGTTAGTGCTAGGACAAATGTAGCCTACATTTTTCCGGTTTAGATGATTGTGTTATGCTGTAGCTACTTCTGTGAATGTCTGAACATTGCATCCAAAAATAAACTGACCACATTCTGGACATAACTTTGTAAGGACCGTGTTTGTGCAAAATGTTTCTGTGAAAAAAAGTGTTGCCAGCTCAAAGGCTGAATGTTGCATCAATCAAAAATGGACGTTCTAATCAACCGTTCTAATCACACCAGTTTGATTGTACACAACAGGGAACACTATAGAATGATCACACTCGTTTGTTGATACGTGTGAAAAGGTTAAAGAGATAATCCAGTCTGATTGTATTATGGGTATTTGCTACTCATGGAGATATAAGCCTACTTTCAACTGATAGAATTCAAACCTGAATCAATCTGTCACTATATTAATAAAAACTTTATTGTCCATGCACATGTGGAACATTATCTTCGGTTTCACAAGGCAGGCGAGACAAATATAACAACACATTAAAACATCATCATAATTTGTTGTCAGGAGCACTTCTTAGTTCCAGGTAGTTATCCGTCATGGAGACGAGCCTTGTGTCATAGACTGTGTGTTTTATGTTTTTTTTTAATGTGTAACACACGTTAATATATTCAGTCACAAATGCGTACAAGGCAAGCAACACATTAAATTGCATTGTAATAGGGTTGAAGGATGGCATCAGCATGGAAATGCTAACGCACGCACGCACGCACCCACACATGCACCCAGCCACGCACGCACGCACACGTTATCCTCTATTTAGATGTTCACTGTTGCAAAAGGCAGAGGAGTGCCCCTCGCTACACTTAAGGCGAGCAACAGAGTCTTAAATGTGACGCATGCAGCCGCAGAATGCCAGTGGAGGAGTGGTGTGACCTAAGAGAATGGTTTAACAACAGATATACTGCTGTAGGAGTTATCGGTAGGGTTCAAGAGCAGTGAGGTTGACTCAGAATGGACAGGTCTGTGGAAACAGTGGGAATAAAATACAAATATTGAGTCAACTGCGCCGCACACAGCACAAGACAAATACCATGTTACTTATCAATATTATAAAGTTATTAAGTCACTCAATAAAAGAAGGCAATAGTGCCACATGGTGGAAACCAAGCCAATAGCACCTGGTTGCAATTCCTAATGATGTGTTAACTTTTTCCCTGTGTGTTTGTGAATCGGTGAATGTAGTGTTTCTGCACTTTAATGTGCCATCATCAGTTTTACATTTTATTAATAACATTGATCAACTTGTCACCGGATTACTTTCAATTGCACATTTCATGCTTCATTCTTTTTTTCAGAACAATGCCTTACCCTAGGTAGCCTACATATTTTAATAGCTTGGTTTACCATCTATTATTTAGATTACTTCGTTTGAACCATTATCATAACTTACAGTTGAAGTTGGAGTCATTAAAACTCGTTTTTCAACCACTCCACAAATTTCTTGTTAACAAACTATACTTTTGGCAAGTCGGTTAGGACATCTACTTTGTGCATGACACAAGTAATTTCTGCAAAAACTGTTTACAGACAGATTATTTCACTTATAATTCACTGTATCACAATTCCAGTGGGTCAGAAGTTTACATACACTAAGAAAACTGTCACTTTAAACAGCTTGGAAAAGTCCAGAAAATGATGCCATGGCTTTAGAAGCTTCTGATAGGCTAATTGACATAATTTGAGTCAATTGGAGGTGTACCTGTGGATGTATTTCAGGCCTACCTTCAAACTCAGTGCCTCTTTGCTTGACATCATGGGAAAATCAGCCAAGACCTCAGAAATAAAATTGTAGACCTCCAGAAGTCTGCTTCATCCTTGGGAGCAAATTCCAAATGCCTGAAGGTACCACGTTCATCTGTACAAACAATAGTATGCAAGCATAAACGCCATGTGACAACGCAGCCGTCATACCGCTCAGGAAGGAGACGCGTTCTGTCTTCTAGAGATGAATGTACTTTGGTGCGAAAATTGCAAATCAATCCCAGAACAATAGCAAAGAAACTTGTGAAGATGCTGGAGGAAACAGGTACAAAAGTGTCTATATCCACAGAGTCCCATATCGACAACATCTGAAAGGTCGCTGAGCAAGGAAGAAGCCACTGCTCCAAAACCGCCATAAAAAAGCCAGACTACGGTTTGCAACTGCACATGGGGACAAAGATCGTACTTTTTGGAGAAATGTCCTCTGGTCTGATAGAACTGTTTGGACATAATGACCATCGTTATGTTTGGAGGGAAAAGGGGGAAGCTTGCAAGCCTAAGAACACCATCCCAACCGTGAAGCACGGAGGTGGCAGCATCATGTTGTGGGGGTGCTTTGCTGCAGGAGGGACTGGTGCACTTCACAAAATAGATTGCATAATGAGAAAGAAAAATGATGTGGATATATTGAAGCAACATCTCAAGACATCAGTCAGGAGGTTAAAGCTTGGTCGCAAATGGGTCTTCCAATCAGATGAACAATGACCCAAGCATTCTTCGAAAATTGGCAAAGTCAAGGTATTGGAGTGGCCATCACAAAGCCCTGACCTCAATCCCATAGAAAATTTGTGGGCAGAACTGATAAAGCGTGTGCGAGCAAGGAGGCCTACAAACCTGACTCAGTTACACCAGCTCTCTCAGGAGGAATGGGACAAAATTCACCCAACTTATTGTGGGAAGCTTGTGGAAGGCTACCCGAAACATTTGACCCAAGTTAAACAATTTAAAGGCAATGCTACCAAATACTAATTAAGTGTATTTAAACTTCTGACCCACTGGGAATGTGATGAAAGAAATAAAAGCTGAAATAAATCATTCTCTTTACTATTATTATAACATTTTACATTCTTAAAATAAAGTGGTGATCCTAACTGACCTAAAACAGGGAATTTTTACTAGGATTACATGTCAGGAATTGTAAAAAACTGAGTTTAAATGTATTTGGCTAAGGTGTATGTAAACTTCCGACTTCAACTGTAGTCTGTGCATTATTACAAGGCTATTCATTTGAACAGATCAAAGTCTTAACAGTATCATTACAAAAACTTTGCCTTTTAATAAACGAGTAAACCTGCCAATGGTGAAACACAACACACTGGGCAGAGATGTCAATTAAACGTATACTCCATGTTGGTTCAATGTAATTTCATTGAAATTACATGGAAACAACGTTGATTCATTCATAATTATTGACTTGGCAACAATACATTAATCAATGTAACAATGCACAACAAGTTTATTGGCTAGCTAGCAATTTAAACCTAGAATGGAGCAGAACACAGCTAGAAGCATTTCATGTGAATAAGACATTTAAAACTTCTTCGGAATCGGTGTACCTTCCACGGGACGGTTGAGGTGACATAGGCTAACGCGATTAGCATTAGGTTGTAAGTAACAAGAACGTTTTCCAGGACAAAGACATATCTGATATTGGCAGAAAGCTTAAATTCTTGTTAATCTAACTGCACTGTCCAATTTACAGTAGCTATTACTGTGAAAGAATACCATGCTATTGTTTGAGGAGAGTGCACAGTTTTGAACATGAACATTTATTAATAAACAAATCAGGCACATTTGGGCAGTCTTGATACAACATTTTGAAGCAGAAATGGTTCATTGGATCAGTCTAAAACTTGCACATACACTGCTGCCATCTTCTCGCCAAAATCTAAATTTCAGCTGGGCTGGAATAATAAAATATGGCCTTTCTCTTGCACTTCAAAGATGATGGAACAAAAAAATACAAAAGAACGGTAGTTTTTTTCTTTGTATTATCTTTTTCCAGATCTATTGTGTTATATTCTCCTACATTCCTTTCATATTTACACAAACTTCAAATTGTACCACGGATATACATATCCTCACTTCAGGGCCTGAGTTACAGGCAGTTAGATTTGGGTATGTCATTTTAGGCAAAAATGTTAAAGGGCGGATCCTTAACTTCTTTGGGGTAGGGGGTAGTATTTTCACATCCGGATGAAAAGCGTGCCAAGAGTAAACTGCCTGCTACTCAGGCCCAGATGCTAGGATATGCATGTTATTAGTAGATTTGGATAGAAAACACACTGAAGTTTCTAAAACTGTTTGAATGATGTCTGTGAGTATAACAGAACTCACATGGGTGGCAAAAACCTGAGAAAAAAATCCAACCAGGAAGTGGGAAATCTGAGTTTTTTTTGCTTTCTTTGCTTATCCAAGATACAGTGGAAATGGGGTCATGTTGCACATCCTAAGGCTTCCACTAGATGTCAACAGTCTTTAGAACGTTTTTTGATGCTTCTACTGTGAAGTGGGGGCGAATGAGAGCTGTTTGAGTAACAGGTCTGCCAGAGTGGCATGAGCTGATCACGCACGCTCACGTGAGAGCGACTTGCGTTCCATTGCAATTCTAAAGACAAAGGAAATCTCCGGTTGGAACATTATTGAAGATTTATGTTAAAAACATCCTAAAGATTGATTCTATACATTGTTTGACATGTTTCTACGAACTGTAATATAACTTTTTGAACTTTTCGTCTGAACTTTCGCCTGGACTTGCCCGCACGTCGTGAGTTTGGATTTGTGAACTCAACACGCGACCAAAAAGGAGGTATTTGGACTTAAATGATGGACTTTAGCGAACAAAACAAACATTTATTGTGGAACTGGGATTCCTAGGAGTGCATTCTGATGAAGATCATCAAAGGTAGGTGAATATTTATAATGCTATTTCTGACTTCTGTTGACTCCACAACATGGCGGGTATCTGTATGGCTTGGTTTTGTGTCTGAGCGCTGCACTCAGATTATTGCAGAGTGTGCTTTTTCGGTAAAGCTTTTTTGAAATCTGACACAGCAGTTGCATTAACTTCTTATGGCTGCAAGGGGCAGTATTGAGTAGCCAGTTAAATGGTGCCCATTTCAAACGGCCTCGTACTCAATTCTTGCTCGTACAATATGCATATTATTATTACTATTGGATAGAAAACACTCTAGTTTCTAAAACCGTTTGAATTATTTCTCTGAGTGAAACAGAAGTCATTCTGCAGCACACTTCCTGACCAGGAAGTGGAATGTCAGAAATCGATGCTCTGTTCAACTTCCTGCCTATACATGGGCATGATACGTAAGAGTCTACGTACACTTCATACACCTTCCCCTGGTTGTCAAGAGGCGGTGAGAGAAGAAATTTCGTGTTTATCTTGGTCTGAGGTGGAATTAAAGCTCTTTGTATGACGTGACCGTCCATTTCCTGTTTCTGGAGCGCGCGAAAGGGGACATGGATTTGCCTTCTGTTTAGCTGTCGTTATGGACGACTAACATCTCCGGTTTAGATTTTATTTGATACATGTGACCATATCATCGTAAAGTATGTTTTTTCAATATAGTTTAATCAGATTATTGAAATTTTTTCGGGAGTTTTGCCGTGTTCCGTTCTCTGACTTTGTTGACGTTGGAGAGATCCGTGCCACTTGGCAAGTGCCCATGCTAAATGATGAGGGAAATTTGCCGTTCCAGATCCAAACAACGACTGTTCTGGACAAAGGACACCTTGTCCAACATTCTGACGGAAGATCACCAAAAGTAAGAAACATTTTATGATGCTATTTCTAATATCTGTTGTGCATGTGAACTGGTCGTCAGCGCCCAAGTGTTTCTGGCTATTGTGGCTACGCTAATATAACGCTACATTTTGTTTTCGCTGTAAAACATTTAATAAATCGGAAATATTGTCTGGAATCACAAGATGCCTGTCTTTCAATTGCTGTACACTATGTATTTTTCAGAAATGTTTTATGATGAGTAATTAGGTATTTGACGTTGGTGTCTGTAAATATTATGGCTGCTTTCGGTGCAATTTCTGATTGTAGCTGAAATGTAAACTATGATTTATACCTGAAATATGCAAATTTTTCGAACAAAACATATGCTATACAATAAATATGTTATCAGACTGTCATCTGATGAAGTTGTTTCTTGGTTAGTGGCTATTTATATCTTTATTTGGTCGAATTTGTGATAGCTACTGATGGAGTAAAAAACTGATGGAGTAAGAAAAGTGGTGTCTTTTGCTAACGTGGTTAGCTAATAGATTTACATATTGTGTCTTCCCTGTAAAACATTTTAAAAATCGGACATGTTGGCTTGATTCACAAGATGTGTACCTTTCATATGCTGTATTGGACTTGTTAATGTGTGAAAGTTAAATATTAAAAAAATATATATTTTGAATTTCGCGCCCTGCACTTTGAGCTGGCTGTTGTCATAAGTGTACCGACGTCGGGCTTGCACGCCAAACAGGTTAAGGAAAAGTTTATCTAAAGTTCCATGCATAACACTTGTGATGAGTATTTCTGTAAATTGATGTGGCTCTCTGCAAAATCACTGGATGTTTTGGAAGCAAAACATTATTGAACGTAACGCGCCAATGTAAACTGAGATTTTTGAATATAAATATGAACTTTATCGAACAAAACATATATGTATTGTGTAACATGAAGTCCTATGAGTGTCATCTGATGAAGATCATCAAAGGTTAGTGATTCATTTTATCTCTATTTTTGCTTTTTGTGACTCCTCTCTTTGGCTGGAAAAATGGCTGTGTTTTTCTGTGACTAGGTACTGACCTAACATAATCGTTTGGTGTGCTTTCGTCGTAAAGCCTTTTTGAATTCGGACACTGTGGTGGGATTAACAACAAGTTTATCTTTAAAATGGTGTGAAATACTTGTATGTTTGAGGATTTTTAATTATGAGATTTCTGTTGTTTGAATTTGGCGCCCTGCACTTCCACTGGCTATTGTCAAATCGATCCCGTTAACAGGATCTTAGCTGATCTCAGCCATAAGAGGTTAAAGTGACCAGTGTTCCATTATTAAAGTGACCAGTGCCCAATGTCTATGTACATTGGGCAGCAACCTCTAATGTGCAGTGTTGAGTAACCGGGTTGTTGCCGGCTTTTGACAGTGACTAAGTTCAGGGCAGGGTATTGGGTGGAAGCTGGCTAGTGATGGCTACTTGAAACTTCTTCGACAACATTCTGCTGAAAAGGCAGTGCACGAAATTCAAAAATATATTTTTTAAATATGTAGCTTTCATACATTCACAAGTGCAATACACCAAATTAAAGCTTATCTTCTTGTTAAATATTTCTCCTGTTTAACAAATAGATCATGCTCCAACAGTCTTCTCAGCACAGACCTGACTAACGAGACATGCTGGACGCGGTCACTAGACTAGACCAAAATGTCATCTATATAGACCACTACGCCCCGTCCCAGCATGTCCCGAAACACTTCATTGACAAAGGCCTGGAAGACTAAAGGAGCATTAAACAGGCCAAAGGGCGTTACGAGATACTCGTAATGACCCGTGTTCGTGGAAAAAGCAGTCTTCCATTCATCATCTCCACGAATGCGCACCAGAATGTAGTCGCTCCTCAAGTCCAGCTTCATGAAGTACTAAGCCCCATGCATTTGTTCGATGATGGTTGGGTTGAGGGGTAAAGGATAGTTGAACTTGACGGTGGCCTTGTTCAGTGTTTGATAATCAATGCCGAGGCGCAGTCCCCCATCTTTCTTCTTGACAAAAAAAGAAGCTTGAGGAGGCTGGTGACTTAGAGTGGTGGATAAAACTCTGCTGGAGACTCTCCTGTACATAGGTCTCCATGGCCTCGGTCTCCACATAGGAGAGGGGATAGACATGTCCTCTCGGGAGGGTTGCGTCAGACAACAGGTCAATGGCACAGTCCCAGGGGAGATGGGGAGGCAGGCGTGTAGCCTGGGTTTTTGAGAAAACCCGGTGCAGATCCTGGTACTCCTCCGGTAAATCCACTTGAGGAGCACAGTCCAGTCTTTCCAACGTAGTCGTGTTGACAGACACCGCGAGACACCTCCCCTTCACTCCTGCGACCAACCCACCAGTATCCTCTCTGACCAGGAAATTACTGGGTTATGCAAACTCAACCAGGCGAGACCTAAAACAATGGGGTGTCTGGGGTTGTCCATAATCAAGAGTGATCTGTTCTGATTGAGTATCATGGGTTAGCAAAGAAACAGGAACAGTGATGTGATGTACAAGCACTGTCCCTATAGGACGATTATCCAGCACTCGAACTGAAATGGGTGACTGTAGGGGAAACAAAGGAATGCGTAATGCAGTGGCCAGTGTGCTCTAAAAGATTCCCGGCAGCTCCGGAATCAATCAGAGCTAACGGGAGTGAAGGGCTAGGGTACTCAGGGAATTTAACGGGAAAACACAGTGGTTGATTTGACAGACAAGGAGAGGAGACCTTGCCTTCTACCTGGGTTGGCTCAAGGGAATTCCTTGGCTTGTCACCTCCTCGCGGATAGAGAGCAGAGGCCCAGATTCCTCCTTCTCCTATGCTCTGCCTCGGGCAAACGTGCCGAGCCCACCTCCAGCAGGGGTAGCCATGGGCTCCGAATTCTGCGCAGGTCTTCTTCGGAACCGCAGGAGGTTGTCCAACCGGATTGCCATGTTGATGAGCTGGTTGAATGACAGGTTGTCATCACGGCAGGCTAATTCCAGCTGTACCTCCTCCCGCAGTGGAAAACGGTGACCAGAGCCAACTCATTCCATCCGGTGGAGGCCGCGATGGTCCGGAACTCCAGGGTGAACTCCAAGACGGCCCTAGATCCCTGGCGTAGTCGAAGTAGACGCTCACCCTCCTCTCGGCCCTCCACAGGATGATCAAACACCGAGCTGAAGAGGAGGGTGAAGCGGGTTCGCCCGCACTCCAGTCCAGAGCCCGTCCGGTCAGTGCCGAGATGACGGTGGCAACCCTGTCTCCTCCGGAAACAACCCCGGTGTATCAAGCGAGGTACAGGTCGCATTGTAGAACGAACCCTTACTTGTGCGCCGAGGGACAGGGGTATTCCACGGACCGGCTCCGATGGAACGGCGGTAGGTCGTGGTGTGGGAGCTGGTACCGGGATCAGTGCTGGAGACTGGAGGGACTGCACACTCCCCTCCAAGTGCAGGATGGTTGCCAGCATACTGTCCATGGCGATACCAGTCTGGAGAGACAGTCCTTGTGCTGCTGTACTGTCCCTACAATGGTTGCCAGCTCGGCCTTTCCTGCTGTCTCCATTTTGCGGGTCGGTTATTCTGTCATAATGGTATAAAGGATTTGGAGACAGGTGCAGGAATACACAATTGGGGCTTTTAATACACCCAAAACAAACACGTATACAAAAAACTGGGATGTACCCAAACATAAGAGTGAGGGTATGTTGAATGACACGGGATGATACCCGTAATACACAATATATAAATTACGCAGCGTAACAGCTGCACTACCGCATAGGTACTCACACGACCAACGGACATGGGAACAATAACTGACAAAGCCAGAGGGAACAGAGGGCACATATATAACATACTAATCAGGGGAATTGGGAACCAGGTGTGTGTAATCAGACAAGACAGTCTGGGGTTGATGATAATGAATCCCGTTCAGTGTAGCCTAGAAAGCCGGTGACGTTGGCCCCCCGGACATTGTGTTGTGACAAGGTAGGGGTGGTATTCAGAAGATAGCTATTTGGTCAAATACCAAGTCCATATTATGGCAAGAACAGCTCAAATAAGCAAAGAGAAACGACAGTCCATCATTACTTTATAAGACACGGTCAGTCAATCCGGAAAATGTCAAGATCTTTGAACGTTTCTTTAAAGCCAGTCGCAAAAACCAACAAATGCTATGATGAAACTGGCTCTCACAAGGACCGTCACAGGAAAGGAGACCCAGAGTTACATCTGCTGCAGAGCATAAGTTCATTAGAGTTAACAGTTTCAGTTGTGAAATATTTTTACATATTTACGAATCAAGGTTATATTGTAATTTAGTTTTATTTGTGAGTTATGTTGAAAATACACACGGATCGTGGTAGGCATATTAATAGAATAAAGAAACAAATATCACTCGATACAATTACTATGACCAGTTGTTGGCAGCTGTCAAATTTCTATAAACAAACTGGGGAATTTTGGAAACCATAAAACAGTGTCAATGGAGAATCATTATTTCCAAGTCATAATTTCCACAGAATCATTTGAATGTCAGTGTAGTCTCATTTCTATAAGTAAAGTCCTAAGACACAAGAGATTTCTTTATTTCGTTTAATTTTATATTATTTGTGTACCTGTTTGACATTTTACTGCATTGTTAGGAGCTAGTAGTACAAGCATTTCACTGCACCCGCTGTAACATCTGCAAAACTGTGCACGTGACCAGTAAACTTTGATTTGAGATATACAAATCCTGTTGAAATATGTAAATCATTTTGAAATCTTGTTAGTTTGTAATGTATACAGTAAACACTTTCAGCAAAGCCTGATCACTTTAAGAGCCATTTCTGTGTGAAGAATTCAAATTAGAAGTGCATGATTCCACCTCTCCTTCCGATCTCCTTTCCATTTGAAACAAACATTCGAGAGCATGCACATCGGATCCAATGGCCTACACACAAAAAGAATGCACCCCACCGCCCAGACCGAAAATGGTTCGCTCTATAAATCACAAAACGGGAGGCAAGAGATACCAAACAATGTGTTTGCAGGAGATAGAGTTGGCTGTGGGAGCGTTGGAGCGTGAACCCGGGCCGGGTGGCGGGCGACGAGGAGTCGTGACACCCCTGTCCCTGGCCACCTGTGTGTGGGGTTGAGTGTGGGGGTGTGTGGAGGTGAGTGCCGGAATGGGTGGCGGGCCGCCAATGGCAGGTGAAGAAACCTCCAGTTGGCAACTCAGGCACAGCAGAGGTGCACAGGGAGGGGGTTAAGAGGGGCTTAGTGCTGTGAGTGTGTGTGTGTGTGTGTGTATCTGTGCCACTTATCCTTCATCTGCTCACTAGAGGAATGAAGAAGTGTGTGTGTCAAATCATATATAGTTCCACTATGACAGAAAGAGCACCATAACAACAAGTCTAACTTAATCTAATTCAAATAATGATCGTAAATTTATAAACTCATCACTGTGGCTGCACTGGTTCATTTGTAAGGGTCCTTGGCATTAAACACACTCTAAATAGTCATTAATAGGTGAGGTTTTGATGAATTTGTTCCAACATAATTCTCGCAGGGGCTGTTGCTGTTTCACAGTGTATTACCGTAAGATGCCACACACATAAGCTATTGTTTCTTAATCACACTACCTGATTCATACGACCTTGGGAGATGTACAGTGATAATGTACCTGACTGTCTGTCTCTGTATGATGTTGTTGTGTTATACTTCTATACTACAGTATACTACCTTAATACTGGATCAGTGTCCCGAAATCGGGACAGTGTTACTCAATACACAATATTTGACTAGAATGGTGTTGTAAACAACAGCCAACTTTCCATGACATAGACATGTCTTATATCATCAGAAAGCTTAAATTATTGTTAAGATGAATGCAGTAACTGTAAGTCGCTAAATGTGTAAAAGGTTAAAAAAACTGAAGATACATAGTGAATTCTCCACACCCTGTGTTTCCAATCCAATAGTTACCATTCACAGCAGACCGCGCGCCCCCCCCCCCCCCCCCCCCCCCCCCCCAAATTTGTTAGTATTGACATTTTTCGACTGTGCACTTTCACAAATCGCCTGCGGAGATATGGGGCACCTGCACTATGGTATTCTGCGTAATGGTATGCTGCTTCGCCTGCCTTTACACAAAACCTTGCCCCAAGTCCTTGGCGGGCGTTAGCAGTGGTCACCCTCTCGCTACATTCCCCCCTCTGTGCCAACGTGGCTAACAGGGCCCCCCAGGCAAGGACTGGCCCCATGATTGGCTAGATGCCCTCGAGAGGATCTTGTGACACTTGTTGAGTCTCAAATAGCACCCTATTCCCTATTTAGTGCACTACTTTGACCAGGGCTGTGCACTATATACGGAATAGGGTGCCATTTGGAATACACACACTGCCTTCTGGGTACAAAATACTCTGATGGTCAAAACGCGCTGTTGGTGGGAACTGTGTGTCTTCACTTCAAATAGTAGACTTATGGAAAGAATATTTGTGAGAAAACGGGCATGAGGGGGCTTTTTAAGAGGGTTTTTAAGCAAGAGAAAAGGGGGAGGAGGTATTTGCCCCTCAAGACGGACTGTTTTCATGCACTGAATGCAAGCCTTTTCCTTTACATCACACAAAGCACTAGACAAGCACCTTCATGTCACGCAAAAGAAAGAGAAAAGGAGTGAAAACACAAACAGCTTTGAGGTAAAAATAAATAAAAAATACATCTCTCTCTCTCTCTCTCTTCCCCCCCCCCTCTGCTGGGATAAGATATTCCACAAACAGCCAGTCAGTTTACCAGACATTAGCTTTGCGGTCATGCGAAGGGCAGATACTACTGAGGGGGAGATAATTGGTGAGGTGTCTGAAATGTGTAATTAGATAGGACGAGACACTCCTCTCCCATCCCCTCTTCCTTTTCAGTGGGTGATCTGAGCATCTCAGCATCAGCTTTGATCTCAGTTAAAGTTCTCTGAGCATTTCAGATAGCATCAATTTTCTTTAACACAGATCGCTCTTTTGCTCTCTTCTCCCCCCCCCACCCACCCACCAACCCCTCCGGCAATACGTAGTTGTTTACAACAACCTCAGTAGCATCCAAAATAGCAGGAGTTTGACTTTCTCTCCCTCTGTTTTTCTTGATTCCTCTCGTGGTTGGCATTCCAAAGGATGTGTGCATCTGTAGACTCGCTGAGTTACATTATGAACGAGAAAAGTGTTCCAGTATGATAATTGTCCTGCAATGGATATCTGACATAAATTATCATTGATGTAAATGCAACAAGCTCCACACTATCATTACATGTAGTACACAACACCATCTTGCTCGTTCCGTCTTATAGGCAGAAACTCAAACAGGATGTACCAGTGACGACCAGTGACGAGAACCATTCAACGCTGGTCTGACCAATCGGAAGCCACGCTTCAAGATTGTTTTGATCGTGTGGACTGGAAAATGTACTGGTCAGCCTCAGAGAACAACATTGACATATACGCTGACTCGGTAAGTGTGTTTATTAACTTCATTTGGCTGCAATCCCGCTACCGGGATCAATATGACAACAGCCAGTGAAAGTCCAGGGCGCCAAATTCAAACAACAGAAATCTCATAATTAAAATTCCTCAAACATACATGTGTCTTATATCATTTTAAAGGTAATCTTGTTGTTAATCCCACCACAGTGTCCGATTTCAAATATGCTTTTCCGCGAAAGCACTACAAACGATTATGTTAAGCACAGCCATTTTTCCAGCGAAATTTAGCAGTCACAAAAAGCAGAAATATAGATAAAATGAATCACTAACCTTTGATTATCTTCATCAGATGACACTCATAGGACTACATGTGACACAATACATGCATGTTTTGTTTGATAAAGTTCATATTTATATAAAAAAATCTGAGTTTACATTGGCGCGTTACATTCACTAGTTCCAAAAACATCAAGCGATTTTGCATAACCACATCGTTTCAACAGAAATGCTCATCATAAATGTAGATGATAATACAAGTACAAGTATACAAGTATACACATGGAATACAAGTATACACATGGAATTGTAGATATACCTCTCCTTAACTTCTTCTGGCTGCAAGCCCGAGGTCGGTACACTTATGACAACAGCCAGCTCAAGTGCAGGGCGCGAAATTCAAAATATATTTTTTTGAAATATTTAACTTTCACACATTAAAAAGTCCAATACAGCATTTGAAAGATAAACATATTGTGAATCCAGCCAACATGTCCGATTTTTAAAATGTTTTACAGCGAAAACACCACGTATATTTATGTTAGCTCACCACCAAACACAAAAAAGGACAGACATTTTTCACAGCACAGGTAGCATGCACAAAACCAACCTAACTAACCAAGAACCAACCAAACTAACCAAGAAACAACTTCATCAGATGACATTCTTATAACATGTTATTCAATAAATCTATGTTTTGTTCGAAAAATTTGCATATTTGAGCTATAAATCAGTTTTACATTGCAGCTACCATCACAGCTACCGTCAGAAATAGCACCGAAGCAGCCAGAGTAATTACAGACACCAACGTCAAATACCTAAATACTCATCATAAAACATTTCTGAAAAATACATGGTGTACAGCAAATGAAAGACAGGCATCTTGTGATTCCAGCCAATATTTCCGATTTCTTAAGTGTTTTACAGCGAAAACACAATATAGCATTATATTAGCTTACCACAATAGCCAGAAACACAAGCCATTCCCCAGCAGCAAAAGTTAGCGATCGTAACAAACCAGCAAAAGATATATAATTTTTGACTAACCTTGATAAGCTTCATCAGATGACAGTCCTATAACATCAGGTTATACATACACTTATGTTTTGTTCGAAAATGTGCATATTTAGAGCTGAAATCAGTGGTTATACATTGTGCTAACGTAGCATCTTTTTCCCACAACGTCCGGATATTTTTCTGACACTCACATATTCTGACCAAATAACTATTCATAAACATAACTAAAAAATACATGTTGTATAGGAAATGATAGATACACTAGTTCTTAATGCAATCGCCGTGTTAGAATTCTAAAAATAACTTCATTACGATATGCAGTTTACGTTATGGCGAGAGCGTGCCCAAAACCTGGCCTCAAACTACTAGTACACATGTACGACAGATATATGAAATAACATCATAAAATGGGTCCTACTTTTGATGATCTTCCATCAGAATGTTGTACAAGGGGTCCTTTGTCCAGAACAATCATTGTTTGGATTTAGAATGTCCTCTTCTCCAGTCAATTAGCACGGAAAGCTAGCAAAGTGGCGCGAAGCTCTCCTTCCTGAACATACGCAGACAAAGCAACACGCCTAACGTCCCGAAGAAATTTCAATAATCTAATAAAACTATATTGAAAAAACATACTTTACGATGATATTGTCACATGTATCAAATAAAATCAAAGCCGGAGATATTAGTCGTCTATAACGACAGCTTTACAGAAGGCAATACCAGGTCCCTTCTCGCGCGCTCCAGAAAACAGGAAACTGGTGACACGTCATACAAAGAGCTTTTATTCGACCCCAGATCAAGTTATACACTCCATTTCTTCTCTCACTGCCTGTCGACATCTAGTGGAAGACGTATGAAGTGCATGTATACTGATATATATCAAGGACATTTATAGGCAGGCCCTAGAAGAGAATCGATTTCAGATTTTCCACTTCCTGTCAGGAAGTTTGCTGCAAAATGAGTTCTGTTTTACTCACAGATATAATTCAAACGGTTTTAGAAACTAGAGAGTGTTTTCTATCCAATAGTAATAATAATATGCATATTGTACGAGCAAGAATTGAGTACGAGGCCGTTTGAAATGGGCACCTTTTATCCAGGCTACTCAATACTGCCCCTGCAGCCCAAACAGGTTAATGCAACCGCTGTGTCAGATTTTAAAAAAACTTTACGGATAAAGCAACCCATGCAATAATCTGAGACGGCGCTC
The DNA here is from genome assembly GCF_016432855.1 of Salvelinus namaycush. Lineage (NCBI taxonomy): Eukaryota > Metazoa > Chordata > Actinopteri > Salmoniformes > Salmonidae > Salvelinus > Salvelinus namaycush. The sequence continues at coordinate 35,889,900 of NC_052326.1, forward strand.
AGAAATATAATAAATATAATAAAACCAGAAAATACATGATAAATGTTTCCTTATCTTTGATGAACTTCATCAGAATGCAGTCCTAGGAATCTCAGGTCCACAAATAAATGCTTGATTTGTTCGATAATGTCCGTTATTTATGTCCAATTAGCTACTTTGGTTAGCGCATTAAGTAAACAATTCCAAAGTCACAAAGCGCGTCCACTATAACGTGACGAAATGTCAAAAAGTTCCATAACAGTCAATAGAAACATGTCAAACGATGTACTGAATCAATCTTTAGAATGTTGTTAACATACATCTTGAATAACGTTCCAACCGGAGAATTACATTGACTTCAGTTGAGATGGAATGGAGCTGCCTATCACGTGAACGCGCGTGGTCAAAGCATGGTCAGCTCGTGGCAGTGGTGACTAATTCCTGTCTCCTTCGGCCCCCCTTCACATTAGAGTCATCAGACAAAGTTCTATTGACTGTTGACATCTAGTGGAAGCCGTAGGAAGTGAAAACTCATCAATATCTCGATGTAATTTCAATGAGAGCTTGGTTGAAAATCTGCCACCCTCAGAAAAAATTCAAACAGAAAGTGGAACTTCTGAGGTTTTTGCCTGCCATATGAGTTCTGTTATACTCACAGACATAATTCAAACAGTTTTAGAAACTTCAGAGTGTTTTCTATCCAATACTAATAATAATATGCAAATATTAGCAACTATGACTGAGGAGTAGGCTGTTTACTCTGGGCACCTCTGTGCACCTTTCATCCAAGCTACTCAATACTGCCCCTGCAGCCATAAGAAATTAAGAAGTGCATTGGAGATGTTGTACCAACTATGACTATTAAAACCTACCCTAACCAGAAACCGTGGATGGATGGCGGCATTCGCGCAAAACTGAAGGCGCGATCCACCGCATTTAACCATGGAAAGAGGTCTGGAAACATGGGTGAATTTAAACAGTGTAGTTATTCCCTCCCTAAGGCAATCAAACAAGCGAAATGCCGGTACAGGGATGAGGTGGAGTCGCAATTCAACGGCTCAGACACAAGACGTATGTGGCAGGGTCTACAGGAAATCACGGATTACAAAAACAAAAACAGCCACATCACGGATACCGACGTCACGCTTCCAGACAAACTAAACATCTTCTTTGCTCACTTTGAGGATAATACTGTGCCACCGTCGTGGCTCGCTAACAAAGACTGCGTCCCCCTTCTCTTTCCCCATGGCTGACGTGAGTAAAACATTTAAACTTGTTAACCCTCGCAAGGCTGCTGGCCCAGATGGCATCCCTTGCCGCGTCCTCAGAGCAGGCGCAGACCAGCTGGCTGGTGTGTTTACGGACATATTCCATCGCTCCCTATCCTAATCTGTTGTCCCCACATGCTTCAAGATGGCTACCATTGTTCCTGTACCCAAGAAAGCAAAGATAACTGAACTAACTGACTTCCGCCCCGTAGCACTTACTTCTGTCATCATGAAGTGCTTGTGAGTCTAGTCAAGCATCATATCACCGCCACCTTACCGGCCACCCTAGACCCACTTCAGTTTGCATACCGCCCCAAAAGGTCCACAGATAACGCAATCGCCATCACACTGCACACTGCCCTATCCCATCTGAACAAAAAAAATGCCTATGTAAGAATGCTGTTCATTGATTACAGCTCAACATTCAACACCATAGTACCCTCCAAGCTCATCAACAAGCTAAAGGCCCTGGGTCTCAACCCCGCCCTGTGCAACTGGGTCCTGGACTTTCTGACGGGCCTACCCCAGGTGGTGAAGGTAGGAAACAACATCTCCACTTCGCTGACGCTCAACACTGGGTCCCAAAAAGTGTGTGTGCTCGGCCCTCTCCTGTACTCCCTGTTCACCCACGACTGCGTGGCCATGCACACCTCCAACTCAATCATCAAGTTTGCAGACGACACAACAGTAGTGGGCCTGATCACCAACAACGACGAGACAGCCTACAGGAGGAGGTGAGGGGACTCGGCGTGTGGTATCAGGAAAACAACCTCTCACTCAACGTCAACAAAACAAAGGAGATTATCATGGACTTCAGGCAACAGCAGAGGGAGCACCCCCCTATCCACATTGAAGGGACAGCAGTGCAGAAGGTGGAAAGTTTTAAGTTCCTGGGTGTACACATCACAGACAAACTGAAATGGTCTACCCACACAGACAGTGTAGTGAAGAAGGCGCAACACCGCCTCTTCAAACTCAGGAGGCTGAAGAAATGTAGCTTGTCACCCAAAACCCTGAAAACTTTTACCGATGCATAATCGAGAGCATCCTGTCAGGCTGTATCACTGCCTGATACGGCAATTGCACCGCCCTCAACGCATCACCGGGGGCAAACTACCTGCCGTCCATGACACCTACAGCACCTGATGTCACAGGAAGGCCAAAAGATCAAGGACAATAACCACCCGAGCCATTGCCTGTTCACACCGCTATCATCCAGAAGGCGAGGTCAGTGCAGGTTCATCAAAGCTGGGATCGAGAGATTGAAAAACAGCTTCTATCTCAAGGCCATTGGACCGCTAAACATGCAATCACTAACTTAGAGAGGCTGCTGCCTACATTGAGACCCAATCACTGGACACTAATAAATGGATCACTAGTCACTTTAAACAATGGCACTTTAATAATGTTTACATATCTTACATTACTCAGATCACATGTATACGCTGTATTTTATACCACCTACTGCACCTTGCCTATGCCGCTCGGCCATCGCTCATCCATATACTTATACAGTGGGGCAAAAAAGTATTTAGTCAGCCACCAATTGTGCAAGTTCTCCCACTTAAAAAGATGAGGCCTGTAATTTTCATCATAGGTACACTTCAACTATAACAGACAAAATGAGGGAAAAAAATCCAGAAAATCACATTGTAGGATTTTTAATGAATTTATTTGCAAATTATGGTGGAAAATAAACTTTTGTTATTGACCAAATACTTATCTCAATACTTTGTTATATACCCTTTGTTGGCAATGACAGAGGTCAAACGTTTTCTGTAAGTCTTCACAAGGTTTTCACACACTGTTGCTGGTATTTTGGCCCATTCCTCCATGCAGATCTCCTCTAGAGCAGTGATGTTTTGGGGCTGTTGCTGGGCAACACAGACTTTCAACTCCCTCCAAAGATTTTCTATGGGGTTGAGATCTGGAGACTGGCTAGGCCACTCCAGGACCTTGAAATGCTTCTTACGAAGCCACTCCTTCGTTGCCCGGGCGGTGTGTTTGGGATCATTGTCATGCTGAAAGACCCAGCCACGTTTCATCTTCAATGCCCTTGCTGATGGAAGGAGGTTTTCACTCAAAATCTCACGATACATGGCCCCATTCATTCTTACCTTTACACGGATCAGTCGTCCTGGTCCCTTTGCAGAAAAACAGCCCCAAAGCATGATGTTTCCACCCCCATGCTTCACAGTAGGTATGGTGTTCTTTGGATGCAACTCAGCATTCTTTGTCCTCCAAACACGACGAGTTGAGTTTTTACCAAAAAGTTCTATTTTGGTTTCATCTGACCATATGACATTCTCCCAATCTTCTTCTGGATCATCCAAATGCTCTCTAGCAAACTTCAGACGGGCCTGGACATGTACTGGCTTAAGCAGGGGGACACGTCTGGCACTGCAGGATTTGAGTCCCTGGCGGCGTAGTGTGTTACTGATGGTAGGCTTTGTTACTTTGGTCCCAGCTCTCTGCAGGTCATTCACTAGGTCCCCCCGTGTGGTTCTGGGATTTTTGCTCACCGTTCTTGTGATCATTTTGACCCCACGGGGTGAGATCTTCCATGGAGCCCCAGATCGAGGAAGATTATCAGTGGTCCTGTATGTCTTCCATTTCCTAATAATTGCTCCCACAGTTGATTTCTTAAAACCAAGCTGCTTACCTATTGCAGATTCAGTCTTCCCAGCCTGGTGCAGGTCTACAATTTTGTTTCTGGTGTCCTTTGACAGCTCTTTGGTCTTGGCCATAGTGGAGTTTGGAGTGTGACTGTTTGAGGTTGTGGACAGGTGTCTTTTATACTGATAACAAGTTCAAACAGGTGCCATTAATACAGGTAACGAGTGGAGGACAGAGGAGCCTCTTAAAGAAGAAGTTACAGGTCTGTGAGAGCCAGACATCTTGCTTGTTTGTAGGTGACCAAATACTTATTTTCCACCATAATTTGCAAATAAATTCATTAAAAATCCTACAATGTGATTTTCTGGATTTTTTTTCCTCATTTGTCTGTCATAGTTGAAGTGTACCTATGATGAAAATTACAGGCCTCTCTCATCTTTTTAAGTGGGAGAACTTGCACAATTGGTGGCTGATTAAATACTTTTTTGCCCCACTGTATGTACATATTCTCATTCACCCCTTTAGATTTGTGTGTATTAGGTAGTTGTTGGGGAATTGTTAGATTACTTGTTAGATATTACTGCACTGTCGGAACTAGAAGCACAAGCATTTCGCTACACTCGCATTAACATCTGCTAACCATGTGTATGTGACCAATAACATTTGATTTGATTTGACAAGCAATGTCTTTTCAAATAAGGAAAACATGAGATATTCATGTGAGAATCCCATAACTGATAAAGAGTCTTCTAGTCAATGAAACCTACCGTATCTAAATGTATTTTGATCAATGCATAATGTAGCCTATGTTCAGCGAGGTGAGATCTCCAAGGGTCTGGTGTAGATTAAAAAAGCATCGGTTGTGGCCCTTACGACTTGGCACATGGCCAGCCGGTCCCTCCCTAGCCCAATAACCAGGAGTGTGAGGGTGATGAAGGAGAGAGGCCAGAGTTAGAGGACATTTGGCCCATTACAACTTGCTCAATAAGGGACAGGGGACTTTTGAAAGAGAGTTAGATGGAGGAATGGGAGAGAAGGGAAGAGGGGGAAGTATTTTAATATTCATCATCCAGATTTTAAGAGGTTGCCGATGAGATGAAACTAAGCAGGAAATGCATGTTCATCAAGGAAGGCTGGCTAACTGCCACACTAATGGAAGTATATGCCCTATTTTGATGCAGTGAATATCCTCCTATAGGCATTGTTTCACACAGCCATGTTACCTGGGGATATTGCGTGTTAGATGCCACAAGCAAACAGCTAGTGGTGTATTGTCTGAACATACCCTATGCTACTGGCACCCAAAAATATATATATATTTGTCACATGCTTCGTAAAAAAAACCTGATGTAGAGTAATAGGGAAATGCTTACTTACTTATTTTGCAACAATGTAGACTTAAAGATGAAGATAAAAAATATACAATAAAAATAGAAACCATTAGGCCTATAGGGTATTTTCTTTTTTTACACAATGTACAATGTGATGTGTAGTTCCTCAGTTCTTAGTGGTTAAGACAGCCCAAGTGTGGTTCTGTATAGTAGACTCAGACCCACCTCTCTAAGCATGCTCTGCACAGGGAGTTTCAGCCAACTCTTTGTGTCCCAGGCTCCTCAGCACTCTGCTCCCCCTCCACCCTCCATCTGCTCCTGGGGTGGGGAGAGTTAGCGCCAGGGCGGGCCACGAGCTGGAACAAGTCTATCTGCAGTAGCAGACTTGGATCCAGCCACAGGGAAGGCTCAGACTGCATGGCAGAGGCTCGCCTCTATACCCTGATGCAGATGACTTCGCTTTTTTCTCCCCCCACACTCACAGCACAATAATACCCTTTTGTAGTGCAAGGGCAAAATCCCAGCTTTGTCCTGTCTACCTTCATTTATGGCACACATATTCTGGACAAACATATTGTTGCTTATGCTACAAAGGTGAAGCATTCAAAGAGGCAGCAGAGGAAGAGCTGGCAAGGAAAGTCTAGCACTTCCTTTGTTCGAAAATGTTATGAATGAGTCAGTCGCATATGGCATTCCCTACTCAAATCCACTAGTGCATTGATTCCCAAACTTCAAAAAGTCAAAGAGGCACAAAGGTGGGATGTCTGTTTTTTGTCTAATCTGATTGTGTCTCAGCTTTTCTTTAGGGCTTCTCAGTTAACTAAAATCGGGACCAACTGCCAATAATTTCTCTGTTTACACTTTTAGAAAAAAAGGGTTCCAAAAGGGTTTTCGCCTGTCCCGATAGGAAACTATTTTTGGTTCCAAGTAGAACTATTTTGGGTTCCATGTAGAACCCTCTGTGGAAAGGGTTCTACATGGAACCCAAAATGGTTCTACCTGGAACCAAAAGGGTTCTACAAGGAAACAAAAAGGGTTCTACAAGGAACCAAAAAGGGTTCTTCAAAGGGTTCTCCTATGGGGACAACCGAAGAACGCTTTTAGGTTCTAGATGACACCTTTTTTTCTAAGAGTCTAGGTCTCTTCCAGTGTCTGCTCAAAACATGACCTTCATGAATCATTGGATATTGAAAGGAAGTTTTTTTTCAGGTTTTCAAAGTCTGCCCTCTCAATTCAAACAAATTAAATGAACTTCAATTCTGATTGTATTTTGCCCTTGATTCAGCAGAGTTCCACGTGTTGGAACTATCATTTGGAGCATGAATGTGTGAGTCTATTTCTCTATACATTCAAAATATGTTCCTCTGTTGACCAGGACGCGGTTATTTCTCTTCAGCTCAAGACCTGAGTCAAAGAAAGTGCATCAAGAAAGAAGTATCCTCCTTTGCTGTGGGCCCTATGTCTGGGTCTCAAATGGCACCCTTTTCCCTACATAGTGCACTACTTTCGACCAGGGCCCATAGGGTCTGTTCTCCTTGACATGCCATCCGTGGACTAATCCGAAGTGACTGACTGCCCCCTGACGCAGAGCACAGCACTGAGCACAGACCTTTCAGATTCCGTCAACGGTGGGGGAAACAAAAGCTCCCGGGAAAAAGCAAACCCACTGTTGAACGGATTGACATTTCCTGTGATATTTGAGTCAAACTGCACATACATACATGGCTTTCAGGAGAAATCATGGCATTCACCCCAGGGAGACCCTCACCGCCCAACCCCACTCTGAAGTACAGCTCAATCCAGCAGGTATGTTGTTGTATATAAAGTGATGATGTAGGTGGGGTGAGTTTACCGTGATCTTAATGTACTAGTTGGCAGAAGCATACAGCTTTCAATTTGGTCACACTTCATTTGGATAGTCCCATATATACAGTGCCTTGCAAAAGTATTCATCCCCCTTGGCGTTTTTCCTATTTTGTTGCATCACAACCTGTAATTTAAATTGATTTTAATTTGGATTTCATGTAATGGACATACACAAAATAGTCCAAATTGGTGAAGTGAAATTAAAACAATAACTTGTTTTAAAAAATATGAATCGTAAAAGTGGTGAGTGTATATGTATTCACCCCCTTTGCTATGAAGCCCCTAAATAAGATCTGGTGCAACCAATTACCTTCAGAAGTCACATAATTAGTTAAATAAAGTCCACCTGTGTGCAATCTAAGTGTCAAATGATCTGTCACATTCTCTCAATATATATAAACCTGTTCTGAAAGGCACCAGAGTCTGCAACACCACTAAGCAAGGGGCACCACCAAGCAAGTGGCACCATAAAGACCAAGGAGCTCTCAAACAGGTCAAGGACAAAGTTGTGGAGAAGTACAGATCAGGGTTGGGTTATAAAAAAATATCTGAAACTTTGAACATGCCACGGAGCACCATTAAATCCATTATTAAACAATGGAAAGAACATGGCACCACAACAAATCTGCCAAGAGAGGGCCACCCACCAAAACTCACAGACCAGGCAAGGAGGGCATTAACCAGAGAGGCAACAAAGTGACCAAAGATAACCCTGAAGGAGCTGCAAAGCTCCACAGCAGAGATTGGAGTATCTGTGCAAAGGACCACTTTAAGCCATACACTCCACAGAGCTGGGCTTTACAGAAGAGTGACCAGAAAAAAGCCATTGGCTAAAGAAAAAAATAAGCAAACACGTTTGCAGTTCGCCAGAAGGCATGTGGGAGACTCCCCAAACATATGGAAGAAGGTACTCTGGTCAGATGAGACTAAAATTGAGCTTTTTGGCCATCAAGGAAAATGAAATGTCTGGCGCAAACCCAACACCTTTCATCACCCCGAGAATACCATCCCCAAAGTGAACCAGAGTGGTGGCAGCATCATGCTGTGGGGATGTTTCATTGGCAGGGACTGGGAAACTGGTCAGAATTTAAGGAATGATGGATGGCGCTAAATACAGGGAAATTCTTGAGGGAAACCTGTTTCAGTCTTCCAGAGATTTGTGACTGGGACGGCGGTTCACCTTCCAGCAGGACAATGACCCTAAGCATACTGCTAAAACAACACTTGAGTGGTTTAAGGGGAAACATTTAAATGTCTAGGAATGGACTAGTCAAAGCCCAGACCTCAATCCAATTGAGAATCTGTGGTATGACTTAAAGATTGCTATACACCAGTGGAACCCATCCAACTTGAAGGAGCTGGAGCAGTTTTGCCTTAAAGAATGGGCAAAAATTCCAGTGGCTAGATGTGCCAAGCTTATAGATACATACCCCAAGAGACTTGCAGCTGTAATTGCTGCAAAAGGTGTCTCTACAAAGTATTGACTAGTTATGCACGCTCAAGTTTTCAGTTTTTTTGTCTTATTTCTTGTTTGTTTCACAATAAGAAATATTTTGCATCTTCAAAGTGGTAGGCATGTTGTGTAAATCAAGTGATACAACCCCCCCCAAAAAATATATTTTAAATCCAGGTTGTAAGGCAACAAAATAGGAAAAATGCCAAGGGGGTGAATACTTTCGCAAGCCACTGTAGATGATCTACAGATTGTCATATTTGTTGATAAGCAACTGCTTGCTAAGGTTACAGTTAGGGTTAGGTTTAGAATAAGGGTAAGGGTTAAGTTTAGGGTTATGATAAGGGTTAAGGTTAGGGCTATGGTTAGAATTAGTGGATAGTTATTTGAAATGTTGTTGACAGTTATTGAACATCGACTGAACATCTACAAACCATCTACTTGGGACTGTCCAAATAAAGTGATTCCTTCAATTCAAACCATCTACCTTGAAGTATACAAGTAAAGTCTTACCTTCAATGTGTATCTGCCTCTACTTGGTCTATACTGTGTTTAACTTATGTCCCTCACCCATTTGAAAATATCAAAACATCTCTGTTGCTGGGTACTAGTAAAATTACTTGAATTCTGTGTCAGTAGCTAATGGACACAGCTGACAGTGTCTCAAGTAATCTGGTCCCTAACGTCATCTTTTTTATTTATTTATTTTTTATTTCACCTTTATTTAACCAGGTAGGCAAGTTGAGAACAAGTTCTCATTTACAATTGTGACCTGGCCAAGATAAAGCAAAGCAGTTCGACACATATAACAACACAGCGTTACACATGGAGTAAAACAAACATACAGTCAATAATACAGTAGAAAAATAAGTCTATATAAAATGTGAGCAAATGAGGTGAGATAACGGAGGTAAAGGCAAAAAAAAAGGCCATGGTGGCGAAGTAAATACAATATAGCAAGTAAAACACTGGAATGGTAGATTTGCAGTGGAAGAATGTGCAAAGTAGAGATAGAAATAATGGGGTGCTTGATCACTCTCCTGGGCTTATCAACAAGTATTATGTAATTCACGATATCACCCTGCTGCCTTCTCTTTTCTTTTGCATAGTAAACACTTTGGGGGATTGTTGTTCTTTTTAAAGGGCATGGATGATCAGGGACCCAGGAATACCTTTTGACATCAGATGCACCAAGCAGTTATTGAACCCTTAGCAAGAACTACACACTCTAGCAAACAATATTTCTGGCATTTTACAAAGACCTTAACATCATTGCTAGCCTTCAAACCAAAGTGCTTAACATTCAATTATTAATGTAAGATCAAGTAGCGATTTCTGAGAGGTGTGGATATGTGCTTTTAGCCGATCAAAAACATATTGGGTTACAGCAAAGGGCCCCTTCATTTCAAAATCTCACAACATTGCATCGATTAAGCGGACAGCTTTATCCAGAAAGACCACTTTCAAATATATGTGTGATTTTATTCACATGAATTACTGTGTGATATTTAACATTCTCTGCATGTAAAACACTCCATATTTGGATTTATCAAACTGATATCGCCTGAAAGGTTTATATTAAAAGCTAGTTCTCTCTTGACCAAAGCCTGTATCCTGCGGAGATTATAATGGCCTGAATAGATGTGCGAGAGAGAGTCATCTTTTACTAGACTAATTGCAAGACCTTTTAAATCACTTGATTAACAAGGTTATGACTGAAGCCCTTACCTACAACATGCCAAATCATTCAGTCGATAAAGAGAGCAAGAAACCAGAGCGCCAGATTGGAATTTGAGGAGACAAATAGCATCTGAATGATGCCATGCATTATTATGTCATTTCCATAGTCATCTAATAGCTGTCTCACATTTATAAAAAGGAGAACGTTATACAGTAACAGATGGTGAGAGTAAATCGGTGGCTCGGGAGCTATTTATTAAATGCGTTATTAATTATTTTCAACATGATGAGCTCTACAGCTTCCTTCTGGACAGGCTTGGAAGGAGAGTGTGTGCTAATCCCTGCCATCATTAAGCCTGTTCTGAAACTACTAACCCCTGTCTGCCAAGATGACCTAAACCAAGCCATATACAGTACTTCAACAGTCAGATTATGCTCTAATGATGTGTTGTGGAAATTCTTACACAGGGACAGTCGAAGTCAATCTTAAATTAATCATTGTTTATTGTCAGCATGCTGGAGAGGTTCCAACAAACTCAATGCACCAAGTACACATGTCGATTAGGAGCTCGAACGGGGCAGTCCTGTTTAGTTCCATTATATACTGGTTACAGACACGTTACATAGGCATAGTTCATAGAGTTGGTTCCGCCATGTCTGGCACCGTCTCCTATCTTAACTTAAAGAACATATTCTGGGCATTCAGCCAGATGGTCTCATGGAGCAGGTCATGATGCCCCCCCCCCCCCCCCCCCCTCATATCTATGCCAGGCACAGGCAGGAACCAAGGATTGTTTATGACACCAATGACACAAGAATAACATTTAAGACTTTCTTCACACAGTAAAATTTCCTTCACAGATGTCGTAGTAGTATGTGATCTTTGCATTATCTAGACTGACATGGCCGATCATGAGTCCAACAAGTAGCCCAATTTCAAAAGGTGCAGGCTGGAATGGATTTGTCTTGTATTGATTTTTTTATGGAAGACAGTCACCATCTCACAACAGTCACCATTTTAGATTTGTTCTGATCAACCTCAACCCCCAAAATAATCCAAAAACCGTAGTTTCTCTGTTTACTTGGCGTTGACAGTAGAGAGCCAGAGGAGAGAACAGATTATAGACTTGAGTACTTGAGAAGCTGGCGTGTGGCTGCAACACCCTGGGTAGCAATAGGACTCGGTGGCATAGATAAATCATGTGGTGGATTGGGGTATGTGGTCTCAAGCAAAGTGAATCAGCCAAATGCAGAAGTGTGTGTGTTTATGAAAGAGCAGACCTTTCCCACATGGTAGCAGGCTCCACTGGAGCAGACAATTGCAATGTAACCATGTGAAAACAGGGCAAGATGGAGTCACGTTTCACTGACGGGCTCACCGAAATGCCACAACTTTGATTGTGGAGAACCCACAGCAAAAGAATCCAAGGGAAACAGAGATATAGTAGGTAAAGTTAGGTTACTTCGTTCAGTTAAAATGGTTTTTACTTTGACCAAAACCTGGCTCCCAGGTTTAGTTTGTACTTTGAAGGACCAGACTCCATTCCCTTCATGCGTGTTTCCCAACTGTGTGTGCTTGCTCATTAATCTGCGTGTTCCCTCCCTGTCCTTCCCATTCTCCCTCCCCACCAGCCACCACTGTACAGTATCTCTATTTAAATTTTGTATGTTATTTCACATTTATTTAACCAGGTAGTCAAGTTGAGAACAAGTTCTTATTTACAACTGCGACCTGGTCAAGATAAAGCAAAGGAGTGCGACAAAAACAGCACTGTTACACATGGAATAAACACAATAACACAATATAAAAAATCTATATGCAGTGTGTGCAAATGCAGTAAGATTATAGAAGTAAGGCAATAAATAGACCATAGTGGCAAACAAATTACAATTTAGCATTAACACTGGAGAGATAGATGTGCAGATGATGATGTGCAAGTAGAGATACTTGGGTGCAAAAGAGCAAAAATAAATAGCAATATGGGGATGAGGTAGTTGGGTGGGCTATTTACGGATGGGCTGTGTACAGGTGCAATGATCGGTAAGCTGCTCTGACAGCTGACGCTTGAAGTTAGTGAGGGAGATATAAGTCTCCAGCTTCAGTGATTTTTGCAATTTGTTCCACTCATTGGCAGCAGAGAACTGGAAGGACAGGCGGCCAAATGAGGAGTTGGCTTTGGGGATGACCAGTGAAATATACCTGCTGGAGCGCGTGGTACAGGTGGGTGTTGCTATGGTGACCAGTGAGCTGAGATAAGGCGGAGCTTTACCTAGCAAAGACGTGTAGATGACCTGGAGCCAGTGGGTTTGGCGACAAATATGCAGCGAGGACCAGCCAACGAGAGCATACAGGTCGCAGTGGTGGGTAGCATATGGGGCTTTGGTGACAAAACGGATGAAACTGTGATAGACTACATCCAACTTGCTGAGTAGGGTGTTGGAGAATATTTTGTAAATGACATCGCCGAAGTCAAGGATCGGTAGGATAGTCAGTTTTACAAAGGTATGTTTGGCAGCATGAGTGAAGGAGGCTTTGTTGCGAAATAGGAAGTTAATTCTAGATTTAATTTTGGATTGGAGATGCTTAACTTCTTATGGCTGCAAGGGGCAGTATTGAGTAGCCAGTTAAATCGTGCCCATTTCAAACGGCCTCGTACTCAATTCTTGCTCGTACAATATGCATATTATTATTACTATTGGATAGAAAACACTCTCTAGTTTCTAAAACCGTTTGAATTATTTCTCTGAGTGAAACAGAACTCATTCTGCAGCACTTTTCCTGACCAGGAAGTGGAACGTCTGAAATCGATGCTCTGTTCTTCTTCATGCCTATAAATGGGCACAAGACCTATTAGTATACATACACGTCATACACCTTCCTCTGGTTGTCAAGAGGCTGTGAGAGAAGAAATGAGGTGATTATCTCGATCTGAGTTGGAACACATCATCTTGGAATCTCGTGTCCACCATTTTCGGTACTCTGAATAGCGCGAGCTGGACAGTGTGATTGCCTTTTGTTTAGCTTCCGTTATAGGCGACTACAATCTCCGGCTTTGATTTTATTTGATACATGTCACCATATCATCGTAAAGTATGTTTTTTCAATATGGTTTCATCAGATTATTGAAATTTTTTCTGGAGTTTTGCTGTGTTCCGTTCTCTTCCGTTTGTTGACATGGAGAGTGTCGTGGCACCCGGCTAGCGCGCTTGCTAAATGAAGAGGGAAAGTGTCCGTTCTGAATCCAAACAACGACTGTTCTGGACAAAGGACACCTTGTCCAACATTCTGATGAAAGATCAGCAAAAGTAAGACCCATTTTATGATGTTATTTCATATATCTGCCGTAGTCGCCGGCGCCCAAGTGTTTCTGGCTATTGTGCTAAGCTAATATAACGCTACATTTTGTTTTTGCTGTAAAACACTTGATAAATCGGAAATATTGTCTGGAATCACAAGATGCCTGTCTTTCAATTGCTGTACACTATGTATTTTTCAGAAATGTTTTATGATGAGTATTTAGTTATTTGGCGTTGGTGTCTGTAATTTTTCTGTATGCTTTCGGTGCAATTTCTGACTGTAGCTGCAATGTAAACTATGATTTATACCTGAAATATGCACATTTTTCTAACAAAACATATGCTATACAATAAATATGTTATCAGACTGTCATCTGATGAATTTGTTTCTTGGTTAGTGGCTATTTATATCTTTATTTGGTCGAATTTGTGATAGCTACTGATGGAGTAAATAACTGGTGGAGTAATGAAAAATGGTGTCTTTTGCTAACGTGGTTAGCTAATAGATTTACATATTGTGTCTTCCCTGTAAAACATTTTAAAAATCGGACATGTTGGCTTGATTCACAAGATGTGTACCTTTCATCTGGTGTCTTGGACTTGTTAATGTGTGAAAGTTAAATATTTAAAAAAAATATCTTTTGAATTTCGCGCCCTGCACTTTGAGCTGGCTGTTGTCATAAGTGTACCGACGTCGGGCTTGCACGCCAAACAGGTTAATGTGAGTCTGGAAGGAGAGTTTACAGTCTAACCAGACACCTAGGTATTTGTAGTTGTCCACATATTCTAAGTCAGAACCATCCATCTAGGTATTTGTAATCTGAACCGTCCGGAGTAAGTCAGAACTGTCCGGAGTAGTGATGCTAGTAGGACAGGCATGTGCGGGCAGCGATCAATTTAAGCATGCTTTTAGTTTTACTTACATTTAAGAGTAGTTGGAGGCCACTGAAGGGGTGTTGTATGGCATTGAAGCTTGTCTGGAGGTTAGTTAACACCGTGTCCAAAGAAGGGCCAGAAGTATACAGAATGGTGTCGTCTATGTAGAGGTTGATCAGAGAATCACCAGCAGCAAGAGCGACATCATTGATGTATACAGAGAAAAGAGTCGGCCCGAGAATTGAACCCTGTGGCACCCCCATGGAGACTGCCAGAGGTCCAGACAACAGGCCCTCCGATTTGACACACTGAACTCTATCAGAGAAGTAGTTGGTGAACCAGGCGAGGCAGTAATTTGAGAAACCAAGGCTATTGAGTCTGCCGATAAGAATACGGTGATTGACAGAGTCGAAAGCCTTGTCCAGGCCGATGAAGACGGCTGCACAGTACTGTCTTTTTTTTATTTTTTATTATTATTTATTTATTTTTTAAATTTTATCCCCTTTTCTCCCCAATTTTCGTGGTATCCAATCGCTAGTAATTACTATCTTGTCTCATCGCTACAACTCCCGTACGGGCTCGGGAGAGACGAAGGTCGAAAGCCATGCGTCATCCGAAGCACAACCCAACCAAGCCGCACTGCTTCTTTAACACAGCGCGCCTCCAACCCGGAAGTCAGCCGCACCAATGTGTCGGAGGAAACACCGTGCACCTGGCCCCCTTGGTTAGCGCGCACTGCGCCCGGCCCGCCACAGGAGTCGCTGGAGCGCAATGAGACAAGGATATCGGCCTACCGGCCAAACCCTCCCTAACCCGGACGACGCTAGCCCAATTGTGCGTCGCCCCACGGACCTCCCGGTCGCGGCCGGCTGCGACAGAGCCTGGGCGCGAACCCAGAGACTCTGGTGGCACAGTTAGCACTGCGATGCAGTGCCCTAGACCACTGCGCCACCCGGGAAGCCCAGTACTGTCTTTTATCGATTGTGGTTATGATATCGTTTAGGATCTTGAGCGTGGCTGAAGGCACCCATGACCAGCTCGGAAACCAGATTGCATAGCGGAGAAGGTATGGTAGGATTCGAAATGGTCGGTGATCTGTTTGTTAAATTGGCTTTCGAAGACCTTAGAAAGGCAGGGAAGGATAGATATTGGTCTGTAGCAGTTAGGGTCTAGAGTCTCTCCCCCTTTGAAGAGGGGGATGACCGTGGCAGCTTTCCAATCTTTGGAGATCTCAGACGATACGAAAGAGAGGTTGAACAGGCTAGTAATAGGGGTTGAAACAATTCCGGTGGATAATTTTAGAAAGAGAGGGTCCAGATTGTTTAGCCCAGCTGATATGTAAGGGGTCCAGATTTTGCAGCTCTTTCAGAACATCAGCTATCTGGATTTGGGTGAAGGAGAAGCGTGGGGGGGGGGGGGGGGGGGGATTGGGCAAGTTTCTGTGGGGGCTGCATAGCTGTTGGCCGGGGTAGGGGTAGCTAGGTGGAAAGCATGGCCAGCCGTAGAAAAATGCTTATTGAAATTCTTGATTATCGTAGATTTATTGGTGGTGACAGTGTTTCCTAGCCTCAGTGCAGTGGGCAGCTGGGAGGAGGTGCTCTTATTCTCCATGGACTTTACAGTGTCCAAAAACTTTTGGGAGTTTGTGCTACAGGCTGCAAATGTCTGTTCGAAAAAGCTGGTTCCTAACTTCCCTGAAATGTTGCATATCGTGGGGGCTATTCGATGCTAATGCAGTTCGCTACAGGATGTTTTTGTGCTGGTAAAGGGCAGTCAAGTCTTAGTTTAAATTTTTTTTTAATGGGGCATGCTTATTTAAGATGGTGAGGAAAGCACTTTTAAGAACAACCATCCTCTACTGACGGGAGGAGGTCAATATCCTTCCAGGATACACAGGCCAGGTCGATTAGAAAGGCCTGCTTGTTGAAGTGTTTCGGGGAGCATTTGAAAGTGATGAAGGGTTGTCGTTTGACCGCGGAAACATTCCGGAAGCAGGCAATGAGGCAGTGATTGCTGAGATCCTGGTTGAAGACAGCAGAGGTGTATTTAGATGGCAGGTTGGTCAGGATGATATCTATGAGTGTGCACGTGTTTACTGATTTAGGGTTGTACCTGTTAGGTTCCTTGATCATTTCTGTGAGATTAAGGGCATCTATCTTAGATTGTAGGATGGCTGGGGTGTTAAGCATATCCCAGTTTAGGTCACCTAACAATAAGAACTCTGAAGATAAATGGGGGGTAATCAATTAACATATGGTGTCCAGGGCACAACTGGGGGCTGAGGGGTGTCTATAACAAGCAGCAACAGTGAGAGACTTATTTCTGGAAAGGTGGATTTTTAAAAGTAGAAGCTCAAACTGTTTGGGCACAGACCTGGATTGCATGACAGAACTCTGCAGACTATCTCTGCAGTAGATTGCAACTCCTCTCCCTTTGGCAGTTCTATCTTTGCGGAAAATGTAGTTGGGGATGGAAATTTCAGATTTTTTGGTGGCATTCCTAAGCCAGGATTCAGACATGGCTAGGACATCAGGGTTGGTGGAGTGTGCTAAAGCAGTGAATAAAACAAATTTAGGGAGGAGGCTTCTGATGTTAACATGCATGAAACCAAGGCTTTTATGGTTACAGAAGTCAACAAATGAGAGCGCCTGGGGAATAGGAGTGGAACTGGGGGCTACAGGGCCTGGGTTAACCTCTACATCACCAGAGGAACAGAAGAAGAGTAGGATAAGGGTACGGCTAAAGGCTATAAGAACTGGTCGTCTAGTGCGTTGGGAACAGAGAATTAAAGGAGCAGATTTCTGGGCATGGTAGAATAGATTCTGGGCATAATATAAAGACAAGGGTATGGTAGGATGTGAGTACAGTGAAGGTAAACCTAGGCGTTGAGTGACGATAAGAAGAGGTTTCGTCTATGGAGACACCAGTTAAGCCAGGTGAGGTCTCCTTATGTGTGTGGGGTGGGACAAAAGAGCTATCTAAGGCATGTTGAGCGGGACTGAGGGCTCTACAGTGGAATAAAACAATAAGAACTAGCCGAGACAGCAGTAGACAAGGCATATTGACATTAGAGAGAAGCATAAAGCAATCAATGGTGTTGATCGGGAGAGCTAAGATAACAACGGGTAAATGGCGATAAATGGGCAGAACAGGTCAGTTAGGTACGAGTCCGAGGCTGGGGCCGACAGATAAACAAAATGAGGTACTTTGTTATTGAAACAGTCCAGGGGGCATCAGCTGTGTAGCCGAGTGTTCATAAGGTCCAATGAACAGCAATAGTTGAGTCAGGGGGCCGTTCAGTAGTCACTACTACGCTAGGCGAGCGGGGGACACGGCGTTCAGAAAGCTAGTAGGCCGGAGCTAGCAGATGGTTCTTCGGCGACATCATAACGGAATAGCCTGTTGAGACCACATCGGGCGATTACGTCGGCAGACCAGTCGTGATGGATCGGCGGGGCTCCGTGTCGACGATAAAGGGTCCGGGCCAATTGGCAAAATAGGTATTGTAGCCCTGGAATTAGCTGGTATATGGGCCTAGCTCAAGGCTAGCTCAAGGCTAGCTGGTGCTTGCTTTGGGACAGAGGCGTTAGCTACTCGTTTGCAGCTAGCTAGCTGCGATGATCCGGTGTAATGATCCAGAGTCACTGGAATCCGATGATGTGGTAGAGAGAAGCAGTCCGATATGCTCTGGGTTGATATCGCAATGTGCAGACTGGCAGGTATTGTCCGGGCTATGGCTGGCTGGTGTCCAAGCTAAAGGTGAAGACCGCTAGCCGTGGCTAACAAAGACTAGTAGCTAGTTAGCTGGCCAGCTCCTGGTTGAGGTTCCGGTTATAAGGAATAAAAATTGCAGATCCGTACCACATTGGGTGAGGCGGGTTGTAGGAAAGTATATTTAGTTCATAGATTTAGTTTGTAGATAGAAAGTGAGATTCAAATTTATTACAAAAAAACCTGGCTATTTACACGGGATAAGACACAGGATAAGACAAAGACAAACACAAATCTGACTGCTACGCCATCTTGGAACAAAAGGTAATGTAGCATCTGATCTTGCAGAGAGCACCTGGGCTGCGGTCCTGTTATTAACCTCCTATCCTTTAGGGAGGGCATGATGAAGCACACAGCAGGGTTGATGGAGAGCTAGAGATGGAGAGAAAGGACAGGGCGGACAGAGATTGTGTATTTGTCACAAATGGTACCCTATTCACTATATAGTGCACTACTTTTGACCAGGGTCCATGTAGTGCACTAAATAGGAAATAGGGTGGCATTTAGGACGCAGAGGGCTGTCCACTGGCTGGGGGCGAGGGGGGGGGCTTACACAGAGTTTTGGTTAAATGGATAGAAGCATATCACAGGGCCTTTAGAGGGGATGTATGGTATATCAGACTGGATTACTGTCAACATATTGTCACGGCCGTTGAATGAAGAGGACCAAGGTGCAGCGTGGTGAGCGTACATATTACTTTATTTATATGACGCTGACAAAAACGATAAACAATCCAAAAAAACTGTGAAGCTAAAGGCTATAGTGCCAACAAACAAAGACAACTTCCCACCAAGACAGGTGGGAAAAAGGGATACCTAAGTATGGTTCTCAATCAGAGACAACGATAGACAGCTGTCCCTGATTGAGAACCCTACCCAGCCAAAACATAGAAATACAAATAATAGAACGAAAGAACATAGAATAACCACCCCAAATCACACCCTGACCAAACCAAATAGAGACATAAAAAGGATCTCTAAGGTCAGGGCGTGACACATATGTTTTTCACTCCCTGTACATTGGTTCTTCCCCATGCTGCCCTTACCTTATTTAAAACCAATAGATTGAGAGCAATCAGTCAAATTAGTCTATTCTTCATGGCCCTCTCTGTAGAATTGATTTTATCTGAGCATAGCCATACAGATTACAAATTGTACATTTGGCCAGGTTAATTGTTGAGCTGATATTTGAAAAATAAGCTCTCCCCACACTGGAAGCCTTGGCCTTTATCAGGGCGGTGGCAACCAGTTTGAAATGTATAGACCCAGATTGTACAGCTACTGAGGCATGCTGCTGTCTGCTCAGAGCCCTGAAGCTGGATGATTCCTTCATCTCACATGGCAGAGCTTATTGGGGACATTAGGTCTGTATGGCCATTGGTTCAACCCGAGTGCCCTCAGCAGGTTGACGTTAATGGTCATGAGTCTTGTCCTAGAGGCAGAACTGAGCGATTTCCCCTTAGATAGGCCCCTTAGTCATAATTGGCTATAAAAATTCATGAAAACAAATATTTTAATTTAAGGTTAGGGTTAGGCATTAGGGTTAGCAGTGTGGTTAAGGTTAGGTTTCAAATCTGATTTTATGATTTTGTGGTTATGCCAGCTAGTGATCACTCTGCAGCGCTGCCTCCAGAACAAGATTCATGAGAGAGAAACGTTAACTTGCGTACCCTCACTAACAACAATAACATGATTCAGTAGCATGAAAGCACGGTTAGTAGTCATGAATAGGATATGTCACATGAAGAACTGCATCTCCATTACCTCCAGGCTTAGCCAATGGCTCATAGGCTTAGAGCATAGGGGGTAGAGGAGCTGTATTAGAAAGGGAGTGAGTATCTGATGTTCTTTATAATACTGATATTTTGATTAATATACATAATACTTGTTCACAATATATTACATCTAAAACACTAAAATGTACACATGGATTTTGCAAACTCTTCAACCCTTTCATCCATGTAATGTCAACCAACAGGTCATTGATGTATATTTTAGTCTCACAGACAAGAAGAATAAGTTGTTATGTTAAGCATGAGGTTACAAAGGTCTAATCACGCTTTGTAGTCTGCTTGCCCTTTCAACAACAGCGTGAATCAAATGATTCAGTGATTATAACAGTATCGTAACTTGATAATGCTTGACAAATATGTCTTAGATAGTCTTGCATGTTTATTTGAACAAGATTGTTTGATTTATAGTCCTTTAAAAATCATTGTTATTATTATTACTTTACAGTAGAATCATAATTGCCTCCGAAAGATCATGGAAACTGAGTTCTGACAGAATTGTTTTTATTCTTACACCAAGTTGGTACCCAATGGTGCTGCCTTTTCTCTGTTTATGGCCCCTTCTTTGATAAAGCTGGCGTGTCACTTACTGACCATATTGTTCAGTTGTTCTTTTGAGACTTTAAATACATACATTAGTTCAGTGCATATGTTCTTCTCCTCTATGTACACATCCTCCTCCCCCCTTCCCTCTTTCTTTCTCTCTCTCTTTCTTCCCCTCCGGCAGAGAGATGTGGTCCTCAGGCTGGCGCCTGCCACAAAGTGTTCTGTAAAAGTGTAATTGTGGCTAATGGTTTGTGCAGCTAATTAAAGTGTATGAACTACAGTAATCAGTCAGCCACGTTGGGCCGCGCTTTGCCCCTGCTCCTCCAGGCATGGCAGGGGCTAGAAGAGAAAAGAGGAGGAGTGTGAGAGAGAGGGTGGAGGAGACAAAAGATTAAAGAAGTGAGCAGATGATAGGGGGGTTAGAAAAAGAGTGAGAGAGGATGAGAAGGAATGAGGGGTGCTAGAATGAAAGCGTGAGAAGGAAAGAAAGAGAGAGAGAGTGAGCAAGAGGAGCCAAGTAGGTTATCAGAGCAGAACATAATTAAGGATTTTTTTGTATGACAAAAACACGGCCAAAGGAACAATATTGACCTTTGGAAGTAGAGCGGCACACCACATACAGTGCAGCTCATCAATGCTGTGCTGTGCTGTGCAGTGGCCCTGCATTCCTTTGGATGATTATGGAGCCTATGGAGCAATGGATGGCAGGCAGTCATCAATCCATCCAAACACCTCTGGGTGACCCAGGATCAGCCAAGGAAGCACTGGTGAAATACAACTGAAGCTTGTTGAACATTTTTGACAAGGATGTTTTCTGTTGAACCACTGTATTGTAATATGTGACTTGTTTCAGGAAACTAGACATACGTTGCGCGTCACTACTTCACCAGAGAGCCATTTAAAAAATATATATACACTGCTCAAAAAAAAAAGGGAACACTTAAACAACACAATATAACTCCAAGTCAATCACACTTCTGTGAAATCAAACTGTCCACTTAGGAAGCAACACTGATTGACAATAAATGTCACATGCTGTTGTGCAAATGGAATAGACAAAAGGTGGAAATTATAGGCAATTAGCAAGACACCCCCAATAAAGGAGTGATTCTGCAGGTGGTGACCACAGACCACTTCTCAGTTCCTATGCTTCCTGGCTGATGTTTTGGTCACTTTTGAATGCTGGCGGTGCTTTCACTCTAGTGGTAGCATGAGACGGAGTCTACAACCCACACAAGTGGCTCAGGTAGTGCAGCTCATCCAGGATGGCACATCAATGCGAGCTGTGGCAAGAAGGTTTGCTGTGTCTGTCAGCGTAGTGTCCAGAGCATGGAGGCGCTACCAGGAGACAGGCCAGTACATCAGGAGACGTGGAGGAGGCCGTAGGAGGGCAACAACCCAGCAGCAGGACCGCTACCTCCGCCTTTGTGCAAGGAGGAACACTGCCAGAGCCCTGCAAAATTACCTCCAGCAGGCCACAAATGTGCACAAATGTGTTGTTTAAGTGTTCCCTTTATTTTTTTGAGCAGTGTATATATTTCAAAATGAGATTTTTGGCAGAAATGCCTTCTGGAATATGTGAACTTTCATGTGCCTTAATAAAAATTGTGTATATCATCTGTTAATATGAATAAAATTGTTAAATCATGTGCCTAGTTGGTTTAGCCACGGAAAAAAACAGAAACCTTCCAGCTAGCTATGATTGGCTGAGATAATGGCTGGGCCGGACATCCCGAGAGATGAGTTTGGATTGGCCATGTAGCATGCTGGTCAGCTGGTCAGTATGTGCACGTAATACATCTCCAAACTAAGGGCAACCATGGCATCCGTGACAGAGGGAGAAGCGTCCATCCGTGTATGCAGGTAAGATAGTCTAGCTAGCTACATTTTCAAATATTACACGTTTTTAATTTTGTCATTTCGAGTTAATGCATACTGTTAGCTAGCTAAACTAGCTAGCCCGTCCTCAACACCCGTTGAATAAAGGTTGGCAAAAAAGCGTAATTAAATTGTTGCAAGCAGCACAGTTACAGTCACCAACTCTCTGGATAACATGAAAACAACCTAACCAGCTCTGCTGGGTGAGTAAAATGGTCAGAGTGGGGTGTTCTCTCATTTGAGTCTGGAAGTAGCTAGCAAGCTAGCCAACGTTAGCCAGTTAGCTTGGGTGCTTGACTGCTGTTAGGTTAGAACCCTCAGATCAACCCTACTCCTCGATCAGTGTCCAATGTGAAAGCTCCGAGAGCAAAACGCTCTGAATTTACCTAGTTTACGAACACCCAGAGCGGACTCTGGTTCCAGATTGAATTTACGAAGACACCCGTAGTATAAATCAACCTTTAGTCTTGAAATCTTTGGTTGTTTAGTACATGGCCTCACATGTGAGATGGGTGGGGCTAAGACTTAAGAGGGTGTGAACAATGCTGAATGGGTGTAGACAAGAAGAGCTCTCCAGTAGGTTTACCAATACATTTAAGGGCCATTTTCTCAAAAGTGAGATTACAAGTTTATCAACTTTCAAAGCAGAATTACTTTCCCATTCTTCCTCAATTATAGTGTATGATATACCATTTTCAAGCTCTGTGTCTACTTTTATCCAATGTAAAAAGCACAATTTCAAATTTTGCTACATAAGACCGAATTGAGCTGGTCAGTCAAAAATGTGAGCAAAATTTGAAATTGTGTTTTTTACATTGGATAAAAGACCTACAAAATGGTATATTATACACTACAGTTGAGGAACAATGGGAAAGTAATTTTGGTTTGAAAGTTGCTAAACTTGAAAACTCACTTTTAAGAAAATGGCCTTTGAATCTTTTGGTACTACTACTGGAGAGCCCTTCTTTGTCTACACCTATTCGTTCACACCCCCTTAAGGTTTAGCCCCAACCATCTCATTAAGAGTTGATCCGAGCATTCTGTACTAACAACATAAGTTCCCAAGCTAACTTGCTAGCTACTTCCAGACACAAATGACAGAACAACTCACTGAACATTACTCGCCCTAGCAGAGCTGGTTAGGCTGTAATGTTTTCCAGAGCGTTGGTGACTGCAACTGTGCTTTCAGATTGGCCGTTTGTAAATTCAAAATGAGTCGCAGCATTCAGAGCGCACACCGGACGCTCTGGCCAATGAGTAGGGTTGACCCGAACGTTTTGACCTCACAAGGGCAGTCAAGCACTCAATCTAACTGGCAAACATTGGCTAGCGTGCCAGCTAATTCCAGACACAAAATGAGAGAACACCCCACTCTGACCATTTTACTCGCCCTAGCAGAGCTGGTTAGGCTGTTTTCATGTTATCCAGAGCATTGATGACTAACTGTTCTGCTGGCAACAATTAAAATACGCTTTTTTGCCAATGTTAATGCAACCGCTGTGTTAGATTTTTTTAAATAACTTTACCACAACATACAGCTTGGGTTATTGTGAGACAGCGCTCACCAACACGGCGGAGAATAGGCATCAACATATTACACAGAAATACGAAATAACATCATAAATGTTTTCTTACTTTTGCTGAGCTTCCATCAGAATGTTGTACAAGGAGTCCTATTTCCAGAATAAATCGTTGTTTGGTTTTAGAATGTCCTTTTCTTCTGTCGAATTAACAACTTTGGCTAGCCATGTCGATCTCACGTGTCCATCATCTCTTGACGCATGGAACGAAAAATTCCAAAATTCCCAATAAACGTTGAATAAACTGATCAAACTCGGTTGACAAATCCTACTTTATGATGTTTTTCTCATATGTATCAAATAAAATCAGAGCCGGAGCAATTCGCCGTGTATACCGAACGCTCTTCAGAAGACAATGTCGAGCTCCCCCGCGAGCCGTCGCAAAGAAAATACCGGACCTGTCACTCCAAAAGCTCTTATTCGGCCTCAGATCAAGCTAGACACCCCATTCCACCTTCCACTGCCTGTTGACATCTAGTGGAAGGCGTATGAAGTGCATACATATCGATAAATAAAAGCCAGTTGAATAGGCAGGCCCTGAAACAGAGCCTCGTTTTCAGATTTTTCACTTCCTGTATGGAAGTTTGCTACCAAATGAGTTCTGTTTTACTCACAGATATAATTCAAACAGTTTTAGAAACTTCAGAGTGTTTTCTATCCAATAGTAATAATAATATGCATATTGTATGATCTAGAACAGAGTACGAGGCCGTTTAAATTGGGCACGATTTTTTCCAAAGTGAAAACAGCGCCCCCCCATTGACAAGAAGTTAAACACATCCTAAATATGGATTGCATACATCATTTGACTTGTTTCTACGACCTGTAACGGAACTTTTTGAGTTTTTGTCTGGAGGGATTGCTCGTGCGTCATGAAAATTGATACATGGGCTGAACATGCTAACAACAAGTGGCTAAATGATGGGCTTTATGGAACTTTTCAGTCATTTATTGTCGAACCGTTCTCAGATTATTCTTTCAAAAGTTTATTTTGAAATCTGACACAGCGATTGCATAGAGGATAAGTTTATATTTTCTTCTGTGAATAACACTTGCATCTTTTATCAATGTTTATTATGAGTATTTCTGCAAAATCACTGGATGTTTTGGAATCAAAACATTACTGCACGTAACGCGCCAATGTAAACTGAGATAATTTTTATATATATATGCACATTATCGAACAAAACATAAATGTATTGTGTAACATGATGTCACATGACTCATCTGATGAAGATGTTCAATGGTTAGTGATTCATTTTAGCTCTATTTGTGGGTTTTGTGAAAGCTATCTTTGCTGTGAAAAAATGTCTGTGCTTTTTTGGATTTGGTGGTGAGCTAACATAAATATATGTTGTGTTTTCGCTGTAAAACATTTAAAAAATCGGAAATGTTGGCTGGATTCACAAGATGTTTATCTTTCATTTGCTGTATTGGACTTGTTAATGTGTGAAAGTTAAATATTTCTAAAAAATATTTTTGAATTTCCCGCGCTGCCTTTTCAGTGGAATATGGGGGGGGTTCCGCTAGCGGAACGTGTGCGAAAGCACACCAAACGATTATGTTAGCTCAGTACATAGCCACAGAAAAACACAGCCATTTTCCCAGCAAAAGATAGTAGTCACAAAAAGCAGAAATAAAGATCAAATTAATCACTAACCTTTGATGATCTTCATCAGATGACACTCATAGGACATCATGTTACACAACACATTTATGTTTTGTTCGATAATGTGCATATTTATATCCACAAATCTCGGTTTACATTGGCGCCATGTTCAGAAATGCCTCCAAAATATCCGGAGAAATTGCAGAGAGCCATGTCAAATAACAGAAATACTCATCATAAACTTTGATGAAAGATACATGTTTTACATAGAATTGAAGATACACTTGTTCTTAATGCAACCGCTGTGTCAGATTTCAAAAAAACTTTACGTAAAAAGCACACCATGCAATAATCTGAGACGGCGCTCAAACATAACAACATTTCTCCGCCATGTTGGAGTCAACAGAAATACGAAATTACATCATAAATATTCCCTTACTTTTGATCATCTTCATCAGAATGCACTCCCAGGAATCCTAGTTCCACAATAAATCGTTGTTTTGTTCGATAATGCCCATTACTTATGTCTAAGTAGCTACTTTTGCTAGCATGTTTAGTGCACATGTCCAAACGCTCGCGCAAATGCAGGCGAACTCGGACGAAAACTTCAAAAAGTTATATAACAGGTTGAATAAACTGGTCAAACTAAGTAGAGAATCAATCTTCAGGATGTTGTTATCATATATATGCAATAACGTTCCAACCGGAGCATTCCTTCATGTCTGTAGAAGTTATGGAACTCAAAGCGATATCATGAGGAAAGCGCATGACCAGGAACTGGCATTCTGCCAGACCAATGACTGAAACACCTCCCATCCGGCCCCACATCACACTAGAGGCTTCATTCCACGTTCTACAGACTGTTGACATCTAGTGGAAGGCGTAGGAAGTCCAAACAGATCCATATCTTACAGGGAATTGAACATTGACCAGTCTCAGAATTCTCACTTCCTGTTTGGATTTTTTCTCAGGTTTTTGCCTGCCATATGAGTTCTGTTATACTCACAGACATCATTCAAACAGTTTTAGAAACTTCAGAGTGTTTTATATCCAATAGTAATAATAATATGCATATATTAGCACCTGGGACAGAGTAGGAGGCAGTTCACTATGGGCACGCAATTCATCCAAAAGTGAAAATGCTGCCCCCAATCATAAAGAAGTTAATGCAACCGCTGTGTCAGATTTCAAAAAAGTTTTACGGAAAAAGCAAAAACCATGCAATAATCTGAGGTCGGCGACACAAATATAGCCGCCATATTATGCAGTCAACAAAAGTCATAAAAGCATTATAGATCTTCACTCACCTTTGCTGATATTCGTCGGAATGCACTCCCAGGACTCCCACTTCCACAAGAAATGTTTGTTTTGTTCGGTAATGTCCATCATTTATGTCCAAATAGTTACTTTTGTTAGCGCGTTTGGTAAACAAATCCCAAGTCACGAAGCGCTTTCACTAAAAGCAGACTAAATGTCAAAAAGTTCCGAAACAGTCAGTAGAAACATGTCAAACGATGTATTGAATCAATCTTTAGGATGTTTTTAACATAATTCTTTAATAATGTTCCAACCAGAGAATTCCTTTGTCTTCAGAAAAGCAAATGGAACGGGAGCGAACTCTCATGTGAACGCGCATGGTCAGCTCGTGGCTGCTGGCAGACCTCTGACTCATTCCTCTCTGCTTCTGCCCCACTTCACAGTAGAGGCATCAGACAAGGTTCTAAAGACTGTTGGCCTCTAGTGGAAGCCTTAGGAAGTGCAACATTACCAATATCCCACTGTATCTTCAATTGGAGCTGAGTTGAAAATCGACCAACCTCAGATTTCCCACTTCCTGGTTGGATTTTTCTCAGGTTTTTGCCTGCCAGATGAATTCTGTTATACTCACAGACATCATTCAAACAGTTTTAGAAACAGTCAGCGTGTTTTCTATCCAAATCTACTAATAATATGCATATTCTAGCTTTAATGGCTTTGTAGGAGGCCGTTTACTCTGGACATGCTTTTCATCCGGACGTGAAAATCCTGTCCCCTTCCCCAAAGAATTTAACATGCATGAAACCAAGGCTTTTACAGTTACAGAAGTCAACATATTATAGCATCTGGGGAATGGGAGTGGAGCTAGGCACTGCATGGCCTGGATTAACCTCCACATCACCAGAGGAACAGAGGAGGAGTACGATAAGGGTACGGCTAAAGGCTATAATAACTGGTCGTCTAGTACATTCAGAACAGAGAGTAAAAGGAGCAGATTTCTGGGCACGGTAGAATAGATTCAAGGCATAATGTACAGACAAAGGTATGGTAGGATGTGAATACAGTGAGGGTAAACCTGTGCATAGAGTGACGATGAAAGAGATATTGTCTCTAGAAATAGTATTTAAACCAGGCGATGTCACTGCATGTGTGGTAGGTGGAACTAAAGTGTTAAATAAGGCGTATTGAGCAGGGCTAGAGGCTCTACAGTGAAATATGGCAATAATTACTAACCAAAACAGCAATGGACAAGGCATATTGACGTTAGCGAGAGGCATGTGCAGCTGAGTGATCATAGGAGTCCAGTGAGTGGCTTCAGGCAGCTAGCGGGCCGGAGCAAGCAAGCTAGCAGAAGGGCCTTGGAGGGACGTGGCGATGGAAGAAAGTCTGTTGTGGCCCCCTCGTGCAATTACGTCGGCAGACGGATCAGCAGGGCTCCGTATGGTAAACCAGGCCAATTGGCAAAATAGGTATAGCGGCCAAAGAATTTGTCCGATGGGCCAACTAACAGTCTGATGTGCTCTGGACAGCTAGCAGGCTAGCGGATGGGCATTCAGGGGACGACGCGACGGCGGAGCCAGTTGAGAAAACCCCATCGGGCGAATCACGTCGGTGGTCCAGTCGTGATGGGTCGGCGGGGGTCCAGGCCATGTGGCAAAATAGGTATTGTAGCCCAAGGAGTGGCTGATGGACCTTGTTGGCTAGCTGGGAGATGGGCCTAGCAGATGGGCCTAGCAAGGCTAGCTCCAAGCTAATTGGTTCTTGCTTCGGGACAGAGACGTTAGACAGGAGTGGCCACTCGAATAGTAGCTTACTAGCTGCAATGATCCAGGTGATAAAGAAGGTTCAGAACTTGCGGTAGGAATCCGGAGATATGGAGAAAAACATGTCCGATTTGCTCTGGTTTGAGTCACTCTGTGCAGACTGGCGAGAGTTGTCCGTGCTAGAGGTAGCTGATGACCGCTGGGACTTTTAAAGAACCTGGTGCCGGCTCTGGTGTACAGTGTACATCATGTTGCAGGACGGCTAGCAGAGTTACGCTGGCTAGTTATTAGCATTAACGGCAATATGTTCTACTACCTCGGGTTCCATGGCACCATAACAAACACTTTTTCTGCCTCATAGTTGTGTGATTCGATCAGAATTGTAATTGATTATCATGTCACTCAGTAAATCCACACCCTCTGAGTCCCAAACAGTCCCACACTACACCAGGCTCTATGCGCAACAATTCGAGCCTGGGGACGTGGTCATGTTCATTATCAACTACATCATTACCAGTGGCAAACATTTTACCACATGCACTAAGTTGTTTACCCTGCTTTAACTTCTTATGGCTGCAGCCCGACGTCGGTACACTTATGACAACAGCCAACTCAAAGTGCAGGGCGCGAAATTCAAAAGATATTTTTTTTAAATATTTAACTTTCACACATTAACAAGTCCAATACAGCATATGAAAGGTACACATCTTGTGAATCCAGCCAACATGTCCGATTTTTAAAATGTTTTACAGGGAAGACACAATATGTAAATCTATTAGCTAACCACGTTAGCAAAAGACACCACTTTTTTTACTCCATCAGTTTTTTACTCCATCAGTAGCTATCACAAATTCGACCAAATAAAGATATAAATAGCCACTAACCAAGAAACAACTTCATCAGATGACAGTCTGATAACATATTTATTGTATAGCATATGTTTTGTTAGAAAAATGTGCATATTTCAGGTATAAATCATAGTTTACATTGCAGCTACAGTCAGAAATTGCACCGAAAGCAGCCATAATAATTACAGGCACCAACGTCAAATACCTAATTACTCATCATAAAACATTTCTGAAAAATACATAGTGTACAGCAAATGAAAGACAGGCATCTTGTGATTCCAGCCAATATTTCCGATTTATTAAGTGTTTTACAGCGAAAAAAAAATGTAGCGTTATATTAGCTTAGCACAATAGCCAGAAACACTTGGGCGCCGGCGACTACGACAGATATATGAAATAACATCATAAAATGGGTCTTACTTTTGCTGATCTTTCATCAGAATGTTGGACAAGGTGTCCTTTGTCCAGAACAGTCGTTGTTTGGATTCAGAACGGCAACTTTCCCTCTTCATTTAGCAAGCGCGCTAGCCGGGTGGCACGACACTCTCCATGTCAACAAACGGAAGAGAACGGAACACGGCAAAACTCCCGAAAAAATTTCAATAATCTGATGAAACTATATTGAAAAAACATACTTTACGATGATATGGTGACATGTATCAAATAAAATCAAAGCCGGAGATTGTAGTCACCTATTACGGCAGCTAAACAAAAGGCAACCCCACTGCCCAGCTCGCGCTCTTCAGAGTACTGAAAATGGTGGACACGTCATTCCAAGATGATGTGTTCCATCTCAGACCAAGATAATCACCTCATTTCTTCTCTCACAGCCTCTTGACACCCAGAGGAAGGTGTATGACGTGCATGTAAACTAATAGGTCTTGTGCCCATTTATAGGCAGGAAGAAGAACAGAGCATCGATTTCAGACATTCCACTTCCTGGTCAGGAAATGTGCTGCAGAATGAGTTCTGTTTCACTCAGAGAAATAATTCAAACGGTTTTAGAAACTAGAGAGTGTTTTCTATCCAATAGTAATAATAATATGCATATTGTACGAGCAAGAATTGAGTACGAGGCCGTTTGAAATGGACACATTTTATCTGGCTACTCAATGCAGCCCAAACAGGTTAAAGACACACTCCTCAATCTGCTCCCACCCACAAAGACCAATAAGCTGTAAAGTGTAAAGTGAGATGTGGGTCTTGGCAAATTCTGCAAATGAGATACTATAACTCTGTGGTAACGGTTCCCCAAAACCAGGGGGCAGTTGACATTGAATGTGAATAACTCTGTCGCAGTTATATTAAATGTCAAGAAGTCCCACCCTTCAGTTTACAAACACACATATTATGGCCTCACTGGGTGGAGGCAGAGATTTAGGAGTGGGGCTTTAAAACTTCTAGTTCCTCCCAAACCCGGATCCGGGAGCACCCCCATCAGTAAAAAAGCTGACTAGCATAGCCTAGCATAGCGTCACAAGTAAATACTAGCATCTAAATATCATTAAATCACAAGTCCAAGACACCAGATGAAAGATACACATCTTGTGAATCCAGCCATCATTTCTGATTTTTAAAATGTTTTACAGGGAAGACACAATATGTAAATCTATTAGCTAACCACGTTAGCAAAAGACACCACTTTCTTACTCCACCATTTTTTTACTCCATCAGTAGCTATCACAAATTCGACCAAATAAAGATATAAATAGCCACTAACCAAGAAACAACTTCATCAGATGACAGTCTGATAACATATTTATTGTATAGCATATGTTTTGTTAGAAAAATGTGCATATTTCAGGTATAAATCATAGTTTACCATTGCAGCCACCATCACAACTCTCACCAAAGCGACTAGAATAACTACAGAGAGCAACGTGTATTACCTAATTACTCATCATAAAACATTTCTTAAAAATACACAGCGTACAGCAATTGAAAGACACAGATCTTGTGAATCCAGACAATATTTCAGATTTTCTAAGTGTTTTACAGCGAAAACACAATATAGCGTTATATTAGCTTACCACAATAGCAAACTTCACAACAGCATTGATTCAAGGCAAAAAATAGCGATAACGTATAAACCACCAAAATATATAAATTTTTTCACTAACCTTCTCAGAATTCTTCAGATGACAGTCCTATAACATCATATTACACAATGCATATAGAGTTTGTTCGAAAATGTGCATATTTAGCGGCACAAATCGTGCTTATACAATGAGAATAGTGTCCAAAACCTCAAGCAATCTGTCCGGCGCCATCTTGGAGAGGCACCTATTCTAATCGAAAACTATTCATAAACTTGACTAAAAAATACAAGTTGGACAGCAAATGAAAGATAAATTAGTTCTTAATGCAATCGCTGTGTTAGATTTTTAAAATTAGCGTTACTGCGCAATACAGCGTGCGCCAAAGCGAGACCGCCCCATAATTCATGGCAGAATTATTATTTTACATTTGTCAACATAAGTACGAATTAACAGCATAAAGACTGCTTACTATTAGCTGAGCTTCCATCAGAATCTTGGGCAAGGTGTCCTTTCTCCAGAACAATCGTCTTTGGGTTGAAAGATGTCCTCTTGTCCGGTCGAAATAGCCGCTAATGTTAGCCACCAACTGGAGAGGTGTCCAACTCGTGAAAGCGCATGACAAAGAAATCCCAGAAAATCGCAATAAACTGCTATAAACTGCTATAAGTCGGTTTAAATTAACTACCTTATGATGTCTTTAACACTTATAACGAATAAAAACATGACCGGAGATATAGAACTACTAAAACGAAAGCGTTTGCAGGACGCCATTGTGATGTCTTCTTGCGCCAGGCGCACCGTTGAAAAGGACGGTACTTCCGTTCCACGGTCTTATATAAGGTCCCAGATTGCGCAATCCACTCCATTCAAATTCTCCCCGCTTACTGACATCTAGAGGAAGACGTATGCAGTGCATGTAGCCCGATGGCTTACATGGGGACTTATAAACTGACCTCAGAACAGGGACCTCGATTTCTGAAATCTCACTCCCTGACAGGAAATGTGCTACAGAATGAGTTCTGTTTCACTCAGAGAAATAATTCAAACGGTTTTAGAAACTAGAGAGTGTTTTCTATCCAATAGTAATAATAATATGCATATTGTACGAGCAAGAATTGAGTACGAGGCCGTTTGAAATGGACACATTTTATCTGGCTACTCAATGCAGCCCAAACAGGTTAAAGACACACTCCTCAATCTGCTCCCACCCACAAAGACCAATAAGCTGTAAAGTGTAAAGTGAGATGTGGGTCTTGGCAAATTCTGCAAATGAGATACTATAACTCTGTGGTAACGGTTCCCCAAAACCAGGGGGCAGTTGACATTGAATGTGAATAACTCTGTCGCAGTTATATTAAATGTCAAGAAGTCCCACCCTTCAGTTTACAAACACACATATTATGGCCTCACTGGGTGGAGGCAGAGATTTAGGAGTGGGGCTTTAAAACTTCTAGTTCCTCCCAAACCCGGATCCGGGAGCACCCCCATCAGTAAAAAAGCTGACTAGCATAGCCTAGCATAGCGTCACAAGTAAATACTAGCATCTAAATATCATTAAATCACAAGTCCAAGACACCAGATGAAAGATACACATCTTGTGAATCCAGCCATCATTTCTGATTTTTAAAATGTTTTACAGGGAAGACACAATATGTAAATCTATTAGCTAACCACGTTAGCAAAAGACACCACTTTCTTACTCCACCATTTTTTTACTCCATCAGTAGCTATCACAAATTCGACCAAATAAAGATATAAATAGCCACTAACCAAGAAACAACTTCATCAGATGACAGTCTGATAACATATTTATTGTATAGCATATGTTTATATTAATAATATGCATATTGTACGAGCAAGAATTGAGTACGAGGCAGTTTAATTTGAGAACGATATTTTACTAAGTTGAAACAGCACCCCCTATATTGACAAGAGGATAACTTCTTCTGGCTGCAAGCCCTAAGTCGGGATCAATATGACAACAGCCACTTCAAGTGCAGGGCGCGAAATTCAAAATATATGTTTTAGAAATATTTAACTTTCACACATTAACAAGTCCAATACAACAAATGAAAGGTATACATCTTGTGAATCCAGCCAACATGTCCGATTTTTAAAATGTTTTACAGCGAAAACAGCACGTATATTTATGTTAGCTCACCACCAAATACAAAAAAGGACAGACATTTTTCACAGCACAGGTAGCATGCACAAAGCCAACCTAACTAACCAAGAACCAACCAAACTAACCAACAAACAACTTCATCAGATGACAGTCTTATAACATGTTATTCAATAAATCTATGTTTTGTTCGAAAAATGTGCATATTTCAGGTATAAATCATAGTTTACATTGCAGCTACAATCAGAAATTGCACCGAAAGCAGACAGAATAATTACAGACACCAACGCCAAATAACTAAATACTCATCATAAAACATTTCTGAAAAATACATAGTGTACAGCAAATGAAAGACAGGCATCTTGTGATTCCAGCCAATATTTCCGATTTATTAAGTGTTTTACAGCGAAAACACAATATAGCGTTATATTAGCTTACCACAATAGCCAGAAACACAAGCCATTCCCCAGCAGTAAAAGTTAGCGATCGTGACAAACCAGTAAAATATATATAATTTTTGACTAACCTTGATAAGCTTCATCAGATGACAGTCCTATAACATCAGGTTATACATACACTTATGTTTTGTTCGAAAATGTGCATATTTAGAGCTGAAATCAATGGTTATACATTGTGCTAACTTAGCTACTTTTTCCCACAACGTCCGGATTTTTTTCTGACACTTTTTCTGACACACATATTCTGACCAAATAGCTATTCATAAACATAACTAAAAAATACATGTTGTATAGGAAATGATAGATCCATTAGTTCTTAATGAAATCGCAGTGTTAGAATTCTAAAAATAACTTCATTACGACATACAGCTTCGGTATAGCTAGAGTACCCAAAAGCTGGGCGCCGACGACTAGTTCACATGTACAACAGATATATGAAATAGCATCATAAAATGTTTCCTACTTTTGCTGATCTTCCATCAGAATGTTGTACAAGGGGTCCTTTGTCAAGAACAATCGTTGTTTGGATTTAGAACGGCCTCTTTCCCTCTCGATTTAGCAAGCACACTAGCCAAGTTGCACGAATCTCTCCATGTCAACAAACGGAAGAGAACGGAACACGGCAAAACTCCCGAAAAAATTTCAATAATCTGATTAAACTATATTGAAAAAACATACTTTACGATGATATGGTCACATGTATCAAATAAAATCAAAGCCGGAGATATTAGTCGTCCATAACGGCAGCTTATCAGAAGGCAAATCCAGGTTCCTTCTCGCGCCTTCCTGAAAACAGGAAATGGGTGACACGTCATTCCAAGAGCTGTTATTCCACTTCAGACCAAGATAAACACCCCATTTCTTCTCTCACCGCCTCTTGACATCCAGGGGAAGGTGTATGACGTGCATGTATACTAATACGTATCATGCCCATTTATAGGCAGGACCTAGAAGAGAGCATAGTTTTCAGACTTTCCACTTCCTGGTCAGGAAGTTTGTGCCAAATGAGTTCTGTTTTACTCACAGATATAATTAAAACGGTTTTAGAAACTAGAGAGTGTTTTCTATCCAATAGTAATAATAATATGCATATTGTACGAGCAAGAATTGAGTACGAGGCCGTTTGAAATGGGCACCTTTTATCTGGCTACTCAATACTGCCCCTGCAGCCCAAACAGGATAACAACAGCACAGGGAGCAGAGGCAAGGAAGTAAGGAAGGAAGGAGAGAGAGAGAGAAACGGACTGTGATGACACATAATGAGGGAGTAGAAGTTAGAGGGACACTTTAGGGAATGAAAGAGTAAAATAGACGGAACAAAGAGATAGAAAGAATCTGTCATTGTCTGACATGTACAGTATAGAGTATATACTGTATATTTAGAAAAAGAAAGACAGAAATACACGCTGCCTCTACTGTAAGACCCACTTTGTCAAATTTAATAGCCTTTTTAGCATGTTCATCCAAACAGCCAGAGGAGAGGAAAGAAAGAAAGAATAATTAACGACAGAGAATGCCACTTATTACGGACAAAAAACATCCACATCTCTCTCCATCACACACACACACACACACACACACACACACACACACACACACACACACACACACACACACACACACACACACACACACACACACACACACACACACACTAAATGGTGAAATGAATGAATTAGTAACTAGACAATTTATTCAGGTTTAATAGGGTCTCCATACAGAATGTTCCTAGCCCGACAAATGAGCAAACAAGTCACAGAGTGACAGTGATATCCATTATGTGTTTAATTATCTTCAAAGTTCGAGTGAAGGGCATTTCTTCTGCTAATGGGAAGACCGAGCTAAGTGCGACGACGACGGCACTTTTAAAACACTTCTGAACAAAGCTGAGTGACTAGTAGCGTTGGTTCGGCTCAGGGTTTGACAGGCAAGTGAACACTTAAATTACCCTAAATTGGTGCAATCAGAGTCCTCATCATCAGAAAATATCCAACATTGTTGTTATTTAATTCGCTTTTTTTTCATTTCCAAGTCAAATTTGGACGATGCTAATCCATTTTGCCTTTTAGGCAGCGTTGAAACAAGCCTAAATGATTGGAGTATTCAGGATGAAACGGGTTGAGTGATGGATCGACTTGGTCTCAAATGTCAATCCAGAGTAGGCTTGATTGCATTGCGTTAAGTGGTGATTCTGTGATTTTGGTAATGGAATAATTGAGCCCAGATCAAGAGTTGACCTTCTCATACATAGGCATATTTGACTTAACTTTTATACAGGGTTTTGCTAAAAACTCTAGGCCAAGGTTAATAAAACAAACACTGTCTTTGGTGTCCCATTTAAATCTGCAAGTTTATGGTTTGGAAAAAG
Source organism: Salvelinus namaycush (assembly GCF_016432855.1). NCBI lineage: Eukaryota > Metazoa > Chordata > Actinopteri > Salmoniformes > Salmonidae > Salvelinus > Salvelinus namaycush. The sequence goes on from NC_052326.1 coordinate 35,926,295, forward strand.
TGGTGGCAGGAAGGGGGACCTGAAGGCAAGCAATTACAAAAGCTGTAGCTGATGCTTCACAATTCGGAATGGCTCTCCAACCAACAAGTATTTATCATTTTTAAGCTGAAAAGCATGAAAATTGATACTCTTCCCCTTTCTTTACACTCACCTTTCCATTTTATCACTCCAAAGCCCATCTGTAGGTTCGCAATAAGTTACATTTTTAAGGCCCTGAATGACTGATATGTTGCTAAATGTTGTTATTTATTTGCAGTTAACGATTAAGCTAGGGCTGAGAGTATTGAATGGCAGCATCTGCCGAGAAGCCACAGAGAAACTGGGTTGCCATCAAAAAGACTGCCCCATGGCCCTGCACATTTTCTGATTTCACTCCTCCATTCTCTCTCTCTCTCTCTCTCTTTGTCTCTCACACACACACACATACACGTCTCACACGCATGCGCACGCACACAAGAACTAAGACAAGCAGAAGCTTCATTGAGAAATGGTCACCAGAATCACCAAAATTAGAGGGTACAATACAGGACTGCTTTGCTCGCGCTGATAGGAATATGCATCGAGACTCCGCCGATAACATTGACGAGCTAACCACCTCCGTCACTGGCTTCATTAGAAAAAGCATCTGGGACGTTGTACCCACGGTGAGGGTTCGCTGCTTCCCCAATCAAAAGCCCTAGTGCATCTTGCCTATGCCGCTCTGTCATTGCTCATCCATATATTTATATATTCTTTTTCCATTCCTTTACTTAGATTTGTGTGTATTAGGTGGAATTGTTAGATTACTTGTTAGATATTGCTGCACTGTCGGAACTAGAAGCACAAGCCTTTCGCTACACTCGCAATAACATCTGCTAACCATGTGTATGTGACCAATAAAATTTGATGTGATGTGATTTGATTTGATTAACACGGAGGTTGGCGCTAAACTAAAGAACAGGGCTAACGCACACAGAGCTATTGTAGACAACCCTGAAACTACAGCCGAAGACAGAAATAAGTACAAGAATGACCTCCGCAGAGTCATCAAGTGAGCAAAAGGAAAATATAGGAATAAGTTGGAATCATATTTCACAGGCTCTGATGCTTGTGGCAGGGGCAACAGTCCATTATGAATTACAAATGAAGACCCAGCCGTGATCTGCCCAACGATGCTTCTTGTGGCAGACCTGGGGGTTTGGTCAAGACGTTTACACAGATCAGACACGGACAGAGTTGGATTAGCTCGGTTTCAAGGGTATTTATTTAAATAACAAACAAAAAGAAAACCTCAGGGATACTGTCTTCTGGGCTCCGGGGTCTTGCTGTATCCTGGAGGAACCAAACTAAGTTCCCTCCATTATCCCTGGGACTGAGCACGACTATACGAGAGTAACCTCTCTTCTCCCCCAGTCCCCTCTCCCGTGTGCTGCCCTTCTGGTAGCTTTATGGGACTCGTCCAGCTGGTGAGAAATCAGCCCCTTGATTATGCACCAAGCACAATCAGCACCAATTAGTCCTGGCAGGAGAGCCCGTCGAGACCTCGCACGTCCAGCTGAGGGGGCCATCGCCTTGTGATGTAGACTACGTCTGTCACCAGGCCTCGACGAGTCTCCCCCTGGTGGCTGACCTGCTGTACGCCACACTCTCTACCAGATGAACTCAATGCATTTTATGTACGCTTTGAGAACAAGAACATCGGGCCAGGTGTGAGGGCCGTCACCGACCAAGAGGACTGGGTGATCTCGCTCTCCAAGGCCGACGTGAGAAGGGGCTTTAATCAGGTCACACACAAGGCCGCGGGCCCCGACGGTATTCCAGGGCGCGTTCTCAGAGCAGGTGCAGAACAGCTGGCAGTTATATCCACGGTAAATTTCAACCTCTCCTTGTACCAGTCTGTAATGCCCACATGTTTTAAACAATCATCCCTGTTCCTAAGAACTCTAAGGCTTCATGCCACATTGATTAATATCCTGCAGCATTCACTTCTGAAATCATGAAATGCTTTGAGAGGCTGGTTATGGCACACATTAACTCCAACATCCCAGCCAACCTAGACCCACTCCAAATTGCATACCGCCCAACAAATCCATAGATGACCCAATCTCAATTACTCTCCACATCGCCCTCACCCAACTAGATAAGAGGAATACCTATGTGAAAATGCTGTTCATTGACTACAGCTCAGCGTTCATCACCATTCTCCACTCTAAGCTCGTTACCAAGCTTGGGACTCTGGGTCTGAAGACCTCCCTCTGCAACTGGATCCTAGACTTCATGACGGGCCGACCCCAGGTGGTGAGAGTAGGCTACATCCCCTCCACCATGCTGAACCTTAACACCAGGGCCCCACAGGGGTGTGCATAGTCCGCTCCTGTACTGCCTGTTCACCCACGACTGTGTGGCCACGCACGACTCCAACACCATTATCAAGTTCGCTGACGACACGACAGTAGTATGCCTGATCCCCAGCGTCAATGAGTCAGCCTACTACCTCTCCCTCAACGTCAGCAAGACCAAGAAGCTGATCGTGGACTACAGGAAACGAGGGTGCGAGCACACCCCCATCCACATCAACTGAGCGGCAGTGGAGCAGGTAGACAGATTCAAGTTCCTCGGTGTCCAAATTACTAAATACTTCAAATGGTCCAAAAACACACGCACAGTCGTGAAAAAGGCGTGACAGTTCCTTTTCCCCCTCAGGAGGTTGAAAAAGTTTGGCATGGTCCCTCAAATCCTGAAAAGGTTCTACAGCTGTGCCATTGAGAGCATATTGACATACTGACAATAGCACCGCCGTTGATTGCATGGCGCTAGAGAGGGTTGTGCGGACAGCCCATTACATCACTGGGGCCGAGCTCCCTGCCATCCAGGACCTCTATATCAGGCGGTGTGAAAAAAGAAGGCCCGAAAATCGTCAAAGACCCCAACCACCCAAGCCATAGACTATTTTCTCTGCTACCGCACAGCATGAGATACAGTTGCATCAAGTCTGACACCAACAGGCTCTTGAATAGCTTCAATCCTCAAGCAATAGGACTGATAAATAGCAAATAAAATAAATACACTGACTATCTGAGTTAAACCTTGTATCTTTATTGACCTTTAATTTCAGTATATGCACTGTCTTTATGCACACTCACAGGGCCAGACACACTCACACACACTGTCACTCCAACACACACACAAACACTCACTCCATCATTTTCTCACTCACAGATAATATACAGATACATTTATACTGACTCTACACACATGCACAACCACTCACATGCAAGCTGCTGCTACTCTGTTTATCTTATATCCTGTTGCCTAGTCACCTTACCCCTATACATATCTACCTCCATCACTCCATGTAAATATGGTATTGGAACTGACTTTTAAAATATTTCCTGTATATAGTATGCTTACTTACTTACATATATTGTGTATTTCATATTTCTTCTTTTATTTCTAGTAATACATTGTTTTTGATTATTGCTTGGTTGGGTTTTGAGTTTGCAAGAAAGGCATTTCACTGTACTTGTGCATGTGACATTAAAACTTGAAAACACACACAAAAACGCACACGCACGCACACACGCGCACACACACACACACACACACACACACACACACACACACACACACACACACACACACACACACACACACACACACACACACACACACACACAAACACCATTCTCTAAATGGTGAAATGAATTCGTAACTAGCCGGTTTATTCCCGTTTAATAGGGTCTACATACAGAATGTTCCTAGACCGACAAATGAGCAAACAAGTCACAGAGTGACAGTGATATCCATTATGTGTTTAATTATCTTCAAAGTTCGAGTGAAGGGCATTTCTTCTGCTAATGGGAAGACCGAGCTAAGTGCGACGACGACGGCAAAGCACTTTCAAACACTTCTGAACAAAGCTGAGTGACTAGTAGTGTTGGTTCGGCACAGGGTTTGACAGGCAAGTGAACACTTAAACACCCTAAATTGGCGCAATCAGAGTCCTCATCATCAGAAAAGAACCAACATTGTTGTTATTTATTTATTGGCTTTTTCATTTCCAAGTCAAATTTGGGCAGTGCTAATTTCCATTTTGCCTTTTAGGCAGCGTTGAAACAAGCCTAAATGATTGGAGTATTCAGGATGAAACGGGTTGAGTGATGGATCGACTTGGTCTCAAATGTCAATCCAGAGTAGGCTTGATTGCATTGTGTTAAGTGGTGGTTCTGTGATTTTGGTAATGGAATAATTGAGCCCAGATCAAGAGTTGACCTTCTCATACATAGGCATATTTGACTTAACTTTTATACAGGGTTTTGCTAAAAACTCTAGGCCAAGGTTAATAAAACAAACACTGTCTTTGGTGTCCCATTTAAATCTGCAAGTTTATGGTTTGGAAAAAGTGGTGTTAGGAAGGGGGGCCTGAAGGCAAGCAATAACAAACTCTTTAGCTGATGCTTCATAATTCGGAACTGTTCTCCAACCAACAAGTACTTATCATTTTTAAGCTTAAGCGTGATAAATGACACTCTTCCGCATTATTCACCCTCATGTTTCTATTCTATTACTCCAAAGCCCATCTGCAGGTTTGTAATACGTTACATTTAAGTCACTGAGTGACTGAGACGTTGCTATTATATATATATTTTTTTGTGGCAGCATCTGCCAAGAAGCCACAGAGATACTGAGACGCCATCAAAGAGACTGCCCCATGGCCCTGCAAATGTTCTGATTTCCACTCTTCAATTTTCTCTCTCTCACTCTCTCTATATCTCTCTCTCTCACACACACACACACACACACACACACACTCTCTCTCTTAAACATGTCCATCTCTTTCTTTAAATATTTCCTGAATATCATCATGAATGACATCAGCTAGCTTTTGGATGTTTTTTTTATTTCTCTATTTGCCTGAAATTACCTGAGAACACAGTGCAGATCTCTCCTGAGGTCTAGCAAAGCAGGCTAACATGTAATAGCTTTTCCCACAAAAGCCTTGACTGGGCCTCTACATGGGGCTTTCAGATCTAACACACATCTTTATTTAAACCCATTCAGGCGCCTGTCTCTCATTGACTGCTACACCCCCCATCCCCACCACCATCGCTGCCTGCCTGTAACCTCTCCCACTCAATACAGACGCTACCTTTCTTTCAGTAATATCTCTTTTGAGAGTTTTCGTTTTTCATATAGGGTGGGGGGGTTGGTTAGATTAGGGTGCTGGAGAGGTGGGATGTTGGGAGTGTGCAGAGAGTATGGGGCTATAGGAGCACGGATGTATTGAAAGGGCAGTGGGAAATGTGTGGCATCAATCTTTGATATGCTTTGAGGCCACTTGAATCAATTTCACCTCGGCCGCTCCTCAGCTAATCATGTGGCATAGGGCGGGCAGTGTGCCAAGCCTGTGGACCTTAATGGACAGAGAGCCAATCATACAGACACAGGGAAAAGCTGCACTGGAGCAGATACAGCAGCCTGGGTCCATCTGAAACGATGATGCTATAAGGATTCCATTTAACTGGATACTGGCTGTATACTCAATGAATTAATGTTGGGATTCATAAATAACAAAATGCTATTCGCGGTGTAAACAAAAAGATGTCTGAAGTAGTTTAAGCATGCTTTCCTATAGGACAATAATACATTTTTTTTGTCGATTACTGTTGTTAAAAGTGTTGATAAAACTGGGGACCACTTCATGTAATGCTTGTGGTTACCTGCAACTACATTATAGTTAAATGAAATACATGACAGCCTTTTTTAACCCTTGTGTTGTCTTAAGGGTAAAAAATGACCCGCCACTATGTTTAACAGCAGAGAAAACCCCTAAATTATATATATTTTTTAAACTAGAATGTTGTTGATCCATCCTCCGTTTTCTCCTATCACAGCCATTCAATTCTGTAACTGTTTTAAAATCACCAATTGCCTCATGGTGAAATCCCTGAATTACATGCCTTTCTCTCTGGCAATCGAGTTAGGAAGGATGCCTGTATCTTAGAAGTGACTAGGTGTATTGATACATTATGTATTGATACATCATCCAAAGTGTAATTAATAACTTCACCATGCTAAAAGGGATGTATGTTTTTTTTTTTTTTTTTACCCATCTACCTAGGTGCCCTTCTTTCTGAGGCATTGGAAAACCTCCCTGGTCTTTGTGGTTGAATCTGTGCTTGAAATTCACTGCTTGACTGATGGACCTTACAGCATCCAGAAAAGTGAATTTGCAGTATAGGCATATGTCTATTGTCTCATTTGCATATGTTGTTACAATATTCCTGGTAATGGTTCATTTTGATATATATAAAGAGGAATAAAATAATGTATAAGGGTGTGGTGCCTGGCCGTGCATACAATTGAGGCTAACTGTAATTATGCAATCCTAAGGTACTATGCTTTCTGCTGTCATTTTTTTTAAATTCCAAATTACAACAAATGTGTTATGATAGATTTTGATGAAGACATCTTTAAGATATCAATGTTGACTATTTCAGACTCACATAATGGTTGTTTTTGATCTCTAAAGTAATAATGAAAATTACAACAAAATTATAATTTTTGTGTTCAGCCAAGCCTTTCAAAACGGCTATCCATGTTTTGACCGAAGACACAGACTTTTGCAAATATATTCAGTCTCTCCAAAAAGCTTGTCCATTTCATGTAACATCCATAACGCTTCTTATTTGGTTTATTTCTCCAACATGCCAATATTTAGAAGTCCACTTTTTGGGGTGTACACTTGCCCCAAGGGGTACTATAGACACACACATCTAAAGTTTAATTTCTATTTTGTTTATCCATTCAGTGAGACATTAAAGTTGTGAATTTGCGTGCAAATGTAAAGCTCATGATGCTGGAATCACCCAGTAGTGATCTGCTTCTGTAAGCAAGGTTGTTTGATGCATAAAAATAGGCATTAATGTTTGTAGCTTAGTTTAACTTCTCTTTAGATGACAGTCTATGCTTTATTGTGCAGTTTACTGCTTGTATGAAGCATTTATGAGGATTGTAATGTGTGGGGATCATCAAACATTTACACAAAAAACACATGAGAATAAAGATGTTCATAAAAGAGAATGCAATGTGTCTATATTCAGATCTTTGGCATAGTGCATTACTAGAATTTATATGAACAGGTCATGTCTCTTTATAACCATCGGCCCACACCGTGTTGATCACCATACTTATTTATGTATGGTGAGATTTTAGTGAGTCAACACTGTGCATGGCACATTGTGGTAGTGGTGCATATGTACTCCGAGCACGGTCTCTTTGTTTGTTTCATTGACTTATTTATTCTGTCCATCGACTGTGTTGCCTGTAGCCCAGGCTTTCTTTTTTCCTTTTAAATCACCAGCTCCTAATTATCTGTCACATTTTCTGCTATCCAATGCCAAAGACACACAATGACCAATAATTACCCCTGTAGGCAGCATCTCTCTCTCTCTCTCTCTCTCTCTCTCTCTCTCTCTCTCTCTCTCTCTCTCTCTCTCTCTCTCTCTCTCTCTCTCTCTCTCTCTCTCTCTCTCTCTCTCTCTCATATGCTGCTGGGGAGACTATGGCAGAAAAGCATCCCTTGGAAACAGTGCTTAGGCATTTCACTCATTCGTTCTTCCGTTTTCCCTTTGTCTTAAACTATTGCACTCAGGAGGAGATATTTGATGTGTGTCACATTGAAAAGCCAAGCGGCCTTGACGTGGGAGAGAACGAGGACCTATCAGAGAGACTGGTACATGGGGAAAATGGAATGCCAAACTAGAACAAGTGAATATCATATTGCAGCCATTTTATTGTTTGTTTGTTACTAAAATGGCTGCTGAGGATCTGTAAGAGTCACATTCTGTATGGCAACACCGTGAAAATCGTGTTTTTCATATACAGTGGGGAGAACAAGTATTTGAGACACTGCCGATTTTGCAGGTTTTCTTACTTACAAAGCATGTAGAGGTCTGTAATTTTTATCATAGGTACACTTCAACTGTGAGAGACGGAATCTAAAACAAAATCCAGACAATCACATTGTATGATTTTTAAGTAATTAATTTGCATTTTATTGCATGACATAAGTATTTGATCACCGACCAACCAGTAAGAATTCAGGCTCTCACAGACCTGTTAGTTTTTCTTTAAGAAGCTCTCCTGTTCTCCACTCATTACCTGTATTAACTGCACCTGTTTGAACTCGTTACCTGTATAAAAGACACCTGTCCACACACTCAATCAAACAGACTCCAACCTCTCCACAATGGCCAAGACCAGAGAGCTGTGTAAGCACATCAGGGATAAAATTGTAGACCTGCACAAGGCTTGGATGGGCTACAGGACAATAGGCAAGCAGCTTGGTGAGAAGGCAACAACTGTTGGCGCAATTATTAGAAAATGGAAGAAGTTCAAGATGACGGTCAATCACCCTCGGTCTGGGGCTCCATGCAAGATCTCACCTCGTGGGGCATCAATGATCATGAGGAAAGTGAGGGATCAGCCCAGAACTACACGGCAGGACCTGGTCAATGACCTGAAGAGAGCTGGGACCGCAGTCTCAAAGAAAACCATTAGTAACACACTACGCCGTCATGGATTAAAATCCTGCAGCGCACGCAAGGTCCCCCTGCTCAAGCCAGCGCATGTCCAGGCCCGTCTGAAGTTTGCCAATGACCATCTGGATGATCCAGAGGAGGATGGGAGGAGGTCATGTGGTCTGATGAGACAAAAATAGAGATTTTTGGTCTAAACTCCACTCGCCGTGTTTGGAGGAAAGCTAAATATTGTGTGGCTGTCTATGGCACTGATTTCTCTGTGTGTGTGTGTGTGCGTAAGTAAGTATAAAAAAACATGTTGAGTCACCCTACTTGTAGAGAAACACCAACGCCATCCTCCTCTCTTTCATGTTGCCGAAACGGTCTGTGACTTTGTCATATAGTACACGCTTTTCATTTTTGTTGTCCTAGGCTACCTGGCTAAAATGCTTGCAAGCTAGCTTCTACTTGGTCACAATCCCGGATTCGGGAGCACCCTCATCAGTAAAAAAGCTGACTAGCATAGCCTAGCATAGCGCCACAAGTAAATACTAGCATCTAAATATCATGAAATCACAAGTCCAAGACACCAGATGAAAGATACACATCTTGTGAATCCAGCCATCATTTCCGATTTTTTAAAATGTTTTACAGCGAAAACACAATATGTATTTCTATTAGCTAACCACGATAGCAAAAGATTCAACCGCATATTTTCACAATTTTTTTACCGCATAGGTAGCTATCACAAATTCGACCAAATAAAGATATAAATAGTCACTAACCAAGAAACAACTTCATCAGATGACAGTCTTATAACATATTTATTGTATAGCATATGTTTTATTCGAAAAATGTGCATATTTCAGGTATAAATCATAGTTTTACATTGCAGCCACCATCACAAATCTCACCAAAGCAGCTAGAATAACTACAGAGACCAACGTGAAATACCTAAATACTCATAAAACATTTATGAAAAATACATGGTGTACAGCAAATGAAAGACAAACATCTTGTGAATCCAGCCAATATTTCAGATTTTTTAAGTGTTTTACAGTGAAAACACAATATAGCATTATATTAGCTTACTACAATAGCCTACCACACAACCGCATTCATTCAACGCAACGTTAGCGATAGCGAATAAACCAGCAAAAGATATACATCTTTTCACTAACCTTCACAAACTTCATCAGATGACAGTCCTATAACATCATATTACACAATACATATATGGTTTGTTCGAAAATGTGCATATTTAGCGGCACAAATCGTGGTTTTACAATGTGAATACGTAGTCAAAATGCAGAAATATTGTCCGGAGAAATCTTGAAGAGGCGCCTAATCTAATCAAATAACTAATCATAAACTTTACTAAAAAATACATGTTGGACAGCAAATGAAAGATACACTAGTTCTTAATGCAACCGCTGTGTTAGATTTTAAAAAATAACTTTAGTACGACATACAGCTTACGTTATAGCGAGACAGCGCCCAAAATCAGGGCGGAATATACGTCTAAACATTTGACAGAAATACGAAATAACATCATAAATGGTTCCTACTATTTGATGAGCTTCCATCAGAATCTTGTACAAGGTGTCCTTTGTCCAGAATAATCGTTGTTCGGTTGTAGAATGTCCTCTTCATCTGTCGAATTAGCTACCAAAGCTAGCCATGTGGCGCAGGAGTGTCCAACTCACCATAACGCAAAACAAAGAAAATACCGAAAATCACAATAAACTGATATAAACTGATATAAGTCGGTTTAAAATAACTACTTTATGATGTTTTTAACACATATATCAAATAAAATCAGAGCCGGAGATATCTAACGTCTATAACGAAAGCTTTTCAGAACGCAATCCAGAGGTCCTTCTCGCGCCATGCTGAACAATGAAAAGACTGGTCACGTCATTCCAAGAGGTCTTATTCGGCCTCAGATAAAGCTATACACCCCATTCCACCTCTCACTGCCTATTGACATCTAGTGGAAGGCGTATGCAGTGCATGTAGACCCATAGATTTCATGCAAATTAATAGGATGGCCCTGGAACAGAGCCCCCGATTTCAGATTTTTCAGTTCCTGACAGGAAGTTTGCTGCAAAATGAGTTCTGTTTTACTCACAGATATAATTCAAACGGTTTTAGAAACTAGAGAGTGTTTTCTATCCAATAGTAATAATAATATGCATATTGTAAGAGCAAGAATTGAGTACGAGGCAGTTTAATTTGGGAATGATTTTTTACAAAGTGAAAACAGCGCCCCCCTATTGAGAAAAGGCTAGCTCATAGCTCATCGATTAGTCAACTAGTTAACGTTAGCCTTTAACATCTAGCTACATATTAAACTTCCATCCTCTCCGGCCAGAGGCACAATGTATGAATTTATGGTTGGATCAGAATCACCATTATAATTGCCAGTACAGAGAATAAAGTAAAACCACATGTCCAAAGCACTATCTCCATCCATGGCTAATTTCGGAAAGGGCCAAGTTTTCTCTGTCAATGACGTTTGGCTTTGATGTGATGTGATTGGGATGAAGCCAAATCCAAACTGGCTTCCCTTGACACTTTTTTTGGTGTGGCAGGATCATTCACAGTTGAGTTCAGTTCACTTAGTTTAGCTCAATGCTGATTGGCTATTATTACATTTTTTACCAAGGGAGGCAAAACGCTCACTGTCTTCCCTTGCATTCAGTGCTACGGGCGACAACAATATCATACTATTTTTGATCAGACAGCATCAGATGCTGTCTCTGGTGAGATACATTCAGCCTCTTGTGAATTGAAGGAAAATGATGAAACACAGAAGACAAAAGATACATTATTTTCTATGTATATTTTTTGGGGAAGCCTGGTTTCCTTTTTCATCCATAAATACACGCCACTGTGCTAACATTAGATAATTCAACTGTGGCTTAGGCTGCTTTGACTTGTGAACGGTATATTTTCTGTAACACACCTGATAGTCACTATAATGTTTTTGTTCTACCATCGCTAAGCCCCCTACATAGAGTCTTAGAACTGGCAGCACGCAGGTGGCACGAAGGAATATTGTAATTGACCTCTTAAAATTATATTTTGCCATTCCATTGTGTGGGTTGTTGTCTTACAGTTGATGTAGCTTGTGTCATTGGGGCTAATCATGGGGGGGGGGGACTTTTCAGAAAATGTAACATCTACTCCGTCCCAGGCAATCACCTCAGCAGGAATGCTGTGATACAAAATCAGCTTTCCCAAAGGCAACGAAGGGGGGATATGCTGTGAAGCCTGGAAAGACAGACCCTACATACTGTAGTTATTCATTTCAAATCTGCATCAATTGAGCATTTCGGGCACACAACAATTCCAAATTCAAACATTGAAAAGTTTCACTAAAAAGTGCATGAACAAATATTGCATATTTCAAATTGAGTACTTCAAAAACACCAGAAAACACATTGTAGAATGAGTAGATCACTACATCAATGAATTTACAGCATCATAATTCAGAACAGTAAATTAAAGGAAATTAAATTCACTACCCATTTAACAATCATTTCCCTTTTCAAAAACATTAGCTCTTGAATCTCCTCTTCAACGAGGTCACCCTTGATCCAGTGCTGTATTATGTGGAAGCTGTGTGAGCTGTCCATCCCCGGACCCCTCTGCCCAGTGTGAGAGGCCTGACAAGGAGGAGGTCATAGCTGGATTTGTCTCCCGCTTCAATCTTGGGGGTGACTGAAGCCAAGTGGGTGACTGAAGCCTGCATGATTGAAGCGAGATACATGGGTCCCCCTCCTCTCCCCCCCTCCTCATCAATCTCTGTAGTTGGTTGAATTTCCTAAAGCCTAAGTAATTCACTTTTATGTATTATGATACCACTTTTTAAAAACTTTGTATTGTTTTTTTCAAGCATTGGGACGGGAGGTGAGTGTTACAAATTACATGAATCAATGGGTCCTCACATTGTTGGGTGGTCCGGTGCCAATATTAGGCTTATGTCTCTAATACATTTGTTTTTGTCAAATGATGTCTATGCTGGCCTTTTATAAACTATCAAATAAATGTCTGATTAATAATTACAATTCTGAACATATTGTCATTTATAATGCTAGTGCAAAAACACCAATAAATTGTACAGTACCCTTATTGTATGCTGTTTTCATGTCCATTCACTTATGTCTGAGCTTCTAAGGTGAGTCAGGCTTCACAAATTTTTGTGAAGAAGTGTATCAATGAACTGTATTCTGTAGTTACAAAACAATAGAAATGCAATTGTGTATTGCTGCTGTTTGTCTGATATCCAACAGTTCATGATCAGCTCTGTTGACCATGAGAGTATTTTGCAGAGAAAATGGGTTGAGGCATACGGAATGACATGTGGCCCATTGTTTACCTTGTCATCAATGACATGTGGCCCATTGTTTACCTTGTTACCTGGCAACGACCAGAAAGGCGTTTAAAAGAGCTGTCAGTCAAGGCGATCTCATGAATATTTCTGGCTTCCTGATAGTGAGAGATGAGAGAAAAAGTATAATTTTAATGCGTACAAATATTATGGGTGATGTTTTGGTCATTCAAAGGCTATTTTTACTTGGGAAATAGATTGCAGAATTCAGATATGATGTCATTGTTTGGGCGGCAGGTAGCCTAGTGGTTAGAGTGTTGGACTTGTACCCGAATGGTTGCAAGACTGAATCCCTGAGCTGACAAGGTAAAAACAAAAGAAAAAAGCTGTCGTTCTGCCCCTGAACAAGGCAGTTAACCCACTGTTCCTAGGCTGTCATTGAAAATAAGAATTTGTTCTTAACTGACTTGCCTAGTTAAATAAAGGAAAAATGTAATTGTTTTAGCACTATCCACTGAGTTCCTAAACTACGGCACGCGACATGGTTCAATGTGCTAATAACTCAACACAGTCTACCTTTTCACTTTTCAAATGGCTGGAATTTGAAGCTTAAATTGGGATCATGTATACTGTGCTAATGACCATACAAAAAAAATAGCAAAGTAAAGCAATGTACAATACAGTGAACTTAGCAAAACGAGGAATATGTGGTAAGTGCATGTGGGCCGCCATCTTTATGCACCTCCGCTATTAGTTTAAAACTCTGATTTTGTAGTTTAGACCCTAATTTACATAATCTGAGGTGTTTCGGATGAGACGCAGAATGCTATTGAATACAGGGTGAATGTAATTTCAATCATAGAAACAGAATTCATAGAATGGACCTACTATATACCTTCAGACCACTGAAATTTAGCTGGTATGACATTGAAATTGGATTAACATTTTTACTTCCAATTACTAACACATATGGCTGCCGGTTCACCCACAGTCGAATGTCAATTTAAATGGGAATATCTATTCTATTATCTATATTTATATGATTTCAATAGGTTTCTAATGGAAGAATGACAGTATAATTTTAAACAACTGACATTCCCATTCAAGTCAACATTCTCTGATATGTGGACCTCCATCCAACTTTGTGGTACCATTTGAGTTTAAATTTAAATGTGATTCCCATTTTAGAATATTTATCAGCCAAAACATGACACCCATCCTGTATTCAAGAGCAAGCTCTCTCTCAACTGATGGCAGGCACAACACAAAAACCTGAGATTATGTCAAATAGGTTCCAAGCTACAACATATGTATCCCCCAAAACATGTTGACGCGTTTTTAGATCATATACGTTAAATGTTTAAAAAATGACAGTTATGTTTTGTATTTTTTATTATTAGAATAGTTTGAAAACCCTATTTTGTAAGCTTTAAATTATTTCACACTCAACCGTTAATATTTTCCAGTGATGAAGACTTGGATGTCTCATGGTATGGTCAGATATGCAAAATTGGTCAACTTTGAGTACCTCTATCTCCTGACTGTTTATGCATTCAGGTCCAAAAAGTCACTTTCTGACAACTTTTAGCATGGGCAAGTATGGAAAGTTTATTTAGAATCAAAAGGGTGAGGTCAAAAAGTGATTGAATTCAAATGGAATGACCCAATAGTAATTTCAAAGAATTTAATTTCTGTCACGCCCTGACCGTAGAGAGCTTTTTATGTCTCTATTTTGGTCAGGGTGTGATTTGGGTGGGCATTCTATGTTCATTTTCTATGTTTTGTATTTCTTTGTGTTTGGCCGGGTGTGGTTCTCAATCAGAGGCAGCTGTCTATCGTTGTCTCTGATTGAGAATCATACTTAGGTAGCTTTTCCCCACCGATGCTTTGTGGGTAGTTATTATCTCTTTAGTGTTTTGTACCTTACAGGACTGTTTCGGTTTCATTTATTCTCTTGTTATTTTGTTTAGTGTTCAGTGTAAATAAAAAACATGAAGACTTACCACGCTGCCCTTTGGTCCGACTACTCTTATTCAGACGACGAAAACTGTTACAATTTCCCACCAACAAATGAATTCAACATACAGGATACATACAGTATTTTGAATGACATCAGATAAGCATAAGGACACCTCTAGTAAATATTTTGTCCTTTTCTGTTGTCCAATCATAATAACCTTATTCTGACCACAATCTTTACATTTGACTATAAACAAAATCATGTTTTTTTCGCCTTGAAATTTTTAGAATGTCTTCCTCCAATAGAAATGGAGAAACAACTGCTCCCCACTCTCAGAATAGACTTCAATAGAGTCAGAGTGGATGACAGGGTCCCAGAAGAGACCAATATATCTGACACTAATTTATTTGGAATGCTAGCTGCCAGAGGGGTAGAGAGCGAGAGACATTCCTACACATCCGCCTCGCGGACTCCTCTTCCACCCTCCCAAAAAAGTGTCACCTCGCAGAGCCACATAGCCTGGTGCTCATGGGTCATTAAGGCCAGCTGTCATAGCTACTGTCACACGGCTAGCCTGCCAACGCCACTTCATTCACACACCTCGATGAGGAACACTATGTTCTTGGTCCAAACATAGCCTCCTACTCACTATGTTTGATGTGGCAACTATGGAATTCCAAAGAGGACATATGAATAAACAAGAATTCACAAGAAAAAAATGATCGTGATCACGACATAACAAGTAGTACATAAACATAAAACTAGTAAAACAGGTGAAGTGAAAGACATTGAGGTTTCTAAATACTCATGAACGCTACAGTCTGTGTCATTTTAGCAACAAATGGTGGGCAAAATGTGGTGCTGAAAAAGTTGGTACTGAAGGACAGCTCCGCCATTCATCCAGTTATAAAACATTACCTCACTGAAAAGACACAATGTAACACGTGCAGTTTGTTTGAATTTGTAATTCCTCAGTTTGCCATTGTTAACCTTTTATTGCTGGAGCTTTGGTAAAAAGGCCTAGGCCTATACACTAGCACATGCACTCAAAAATGTAAGGGTTCAACAAGGGTTCTTCTAAGATCCTCAAAGTACTTGCCACTGAAAATTGCCCCCAAAAGGTTATTCCAAGAACCCCATTGGATGTGGGGTTCATTGAGGAACCTCCTTAGTTGGTGGGGATAGCAGGTGCAGGCACTTAACTGAAACATGTCAAGATCTCCTCAATTTAAGGTAAGGTTTGTCCCTTGTATGATCTAAAATTGTATTGTTTTACAATGATACCATCTATCTTTTCAAATTTGTGCAAATCTTTCTAAAACAGAAAATGGACACAATTCAATGGATAGCAATCAACAAAGAGGTAAGAATATGTACAGTAGGCTATGAGAACATGTTGAAGGCTAGCTGTATTGGGTGCAGATGACTGAACTGCTCACTTTTGTGTGTATGTCTGCAGGTATACAGACAAGGAGGCATACAAAGGTATGTCAGTTGGTATTGGTATGTTATGCAGAGCACATGTACCATCCTCCTCCCTTACCTCTTTAATGAATATCCCATAAGTCTCTACATTATGGACAAGGTATGTGTATGAAAACCATTATCAAAACTGTTTTTTTTTTAAATTCACACTTACCACAAAAACCAAGGTATGAATACTGTTGTGTGCATGTTTTGTTAATCATCTGTATAATTTATGTTTTTTGGATTCATAGACTTCACTCTCCCTACTTCTCTGATGAATATAACAGGAAATCTGTTCGAGCACCATGCACTGCAAAATCATTCTGGTTATGATACGGAGAACATCAACACATTAACATCAACACGCCAGAGGATATACCCATTATACTTGGGGCTCTGCTGGGAGTTTAACTCATATTTTGATTTTTTTATGCTGATTTGCCGCAATAATCATAATAAACACTGACAACTAAAATATTGTGTTATTGTTGTTATTGTTATGTGTATTATTATATTATGGTTATTTATTTTTAGAGTGTGGCTACTTACAGTACAACAGATGTGCAGTAATCAAAGGTTTTAGATCTTTGTAGAGTCTTACTGCCTCTGGTGCACTATGACATTGCTTTCAATCTATCATCAATATGTCCACTCTTATTTATAGAGTATATCTTGTGATCTCGACAAAACAACTGTTGTATTCTCGTGATCATGAGATAAATAAGTTGTGATCTCAACATAACGAGGGAAAACACGTTTTATTCATATGTCCTCTCTGACTTCCGTAGGCAACAGCTCAGTCAAAGGGGAAAGTACATGTATTTACCTACCATGGGACCTAGAGTGGCCAGTAAAAGTCAGAGATGTATTCAATTAGACACAGTTATCAGGTTTATCAAGGCATATTGATGTTTCTCTGTGATAAAGAGAACATTTTCATTCATATTAATTTTGAATCTCGTATTGGTTGACACAGCAAACAAGTTTTAGAAGAATGTAAACTCGCAGCACAAGTAAAATGTGTTAATCATAACCTGTAAACCCATACAGTGATCGGTTATAAATTAAAGATGCGATAAACGAAGAACACTATCTGAAGTGTTACCAAAACTCATTGTTACTCTTAATATAACAGGAGAGTGAGTCTATCTTCACCAAACTCTCCATTCCACTCCAAATGAAGATGTCCAGCTCTCATGGAGGTCTGATCCGCAGGAAGTCATCCTCATCCTCTGCTGGTGGGAGGAAAACACTGCAGGGAGGTAATGTCTCTTCTCTTCTACAGAAAGGGGGATTTGTTGTTTTAGAACAAGAGGGCACAGACCTAAAATGCTAGCAGCGGGGAACCGTGGGGAGTATGTGTGAGGAAGGGAGACGAGCGTTGCTGTAACAGCTTAGCTCAGATCAGGGCTGACACATCAGAGGAAGAGGGCCCGGGCCCCAGTCGTACTGTAGGAGCTCCCCCTGTCAACCTGGAGACAGCCACACCCACTAAATCAAACAAACGGAAATAATGCATGCAAATGGGCTGTGATAAGTTGTGTGTGTGTATGGGGGGGGGGGGGTAGTGTGGGTCTGGGTGAGTCTGAGTGTGTCCATGTATTTCTCTTTGCCTTAATGTGTGTGTGTGTGTGTGTGTGTATACGTGCGTGCGTGCGGTTGCCCATGCGCTGTGTGTGCAGTTGCGTCTGTGTGAGTACATGTGTGTGTGTGTGTGTGGTCAGTCTTCTGGACCAACCGCACCACCTAGATCCCTTGGGGCCACACTGTGACTCTCCACTCTTGCTGCTGTAATCACGTTGCTTGCCACCCCGGTCCAGAATTGTCCAGATTGTTCACCCCCCCTCCCTCCCTCCCTTCCCCCCTCCCTCGGTAATGTCAGCTGATTGATGGAGTTGGTTTAGCTTTAATTACACTGCAGGTGAGTTGCCAAGCCTGTGCACTCCACTGAAGCCGAAATCTCAACTTGGTTAGAGATTAATACCAATGTGCAGGGAGGAGTTTTTTTGGACAATGTGAGTGTCTTTTTTCTTTCCGCTCCACACATTTTGACAGTAGCTAATACTCAATGGCCAAAATGTGAATAATTATACATTTTATAAATGTTTTAACAATCCACATAATTGCAGTGAATCCTAAACGTACAATGTCTACACCTTGTCTATAGCTTGAGTCCACAGTAACAAAGGAGAGAAAGGGAGCGAAAAGAGGAATTGTGCTAGACTGGTGTGAAGGGAATATATGAGAGTAGAGCAACATCTGAATTTGACAGAAATACTCTCCTCTTCCCATGTGCCCCTTATCTCCTCCTCATCCTCTCCCTCTCTTTCTCGGTCTCATTTACAGTACCTATGTGTCTCCCTCCATTTAACCAGCCACCAATTAACTGGGAAAATGTTAATCTCTCTGTCTATAATGTATGGCTACACAGCATTGTATCCAGCCAGCAACAGTTGTGGAACTTGCCTTGACTATTAGCAGCAGGTTATGTTACTGTACATGGTTTTCGTGTGGATGCCGTCAGATAAAACCTTAAAAACAACAGCATTAATATATCCTATTCCAATAGGTCACGCTAATCAACCTTACCCTATTCTTCTGTCAAGATCATTCATTGGTTTTGCATTAGACATTTTATTATAGAGAGATTCTGGTCACTTTCCTGTGAGATGGCGATGGTAAGTTTCTGTGTGTTTGTGTGTAGGATATGTCTATGCCTCTGGTCCAACACAGAGCTTCTCTTCCTGTTGTCGTGTTGCTGTGTCGAGGTGAGAGCCAGCAGCAGTGTGATGCGCTCAGCAGAGAGAAGAGGCAGTTTTCCCCCAGCATGCAGGATTACGGAGACGCTGGGGCGTCGGTTGGGTATGGCAGTCTCCTTACCCTAGCTCAGTGCTTCTCAATTATTTTCTGTTTCTTCCCTAGGAAGAAGTAAACATTTTGCACCCCCCAACTCTCCGCTGCGACTGTAAATAGTATAATTTGTCTATAAAATTGTTAAGTACACCTCTGCATAACATTGTATCCTTATTAACATTAAAGAAAACAAAAAAAGAAAAAAGAAAGAAATATAGATCAACTTACAACAAAGAATAACTTTATTAACATTGTTTTTTAGTCTGTAACAGAAAAGACTTAAAGTGCATCAATTTGCCTGAAATTAAATTAAAAAAATCAAGCCTTATTTAAACATTTTTTGACCATTTGATACTGAAAAATAAAATAAAATATAATCAAGAAATAATAATACATTCAAATTGATCAGCAACATTAACTCAGGAGCACAATATATGAAACACTTTGACCTATAAAACAAAAATTAATTAAACAATTTGTGCAGATTTTTTTTTATCAAAATGAGGAAGTCAGGATTAATGGCTACAATGAGCACGTTTTGCAGAGCACAACTTTTCGAAGCGGGGTTTGAAGCATGATACTGCAACTCTCAGCTCCTGCTCAATGTTTAGCTGGGACCTGTACTTGGTCTTCAGTGCAGCAACAGCAGAGAAGCCAGTCTCACAAAGATAAGATGTTGCAAAAGGAAGAAGAATGCCCATGGCCCTCTGCCCTAAGAGTGGATATTGCCTCTCTACACTCAGCCAGAATTCACTCAGTGTCTGTGATGTGAACCTCAGTCTCAATGTGGAGTCACACGTCATATCAATGAACTGGTCCTCCTCTGCAGAGCTGAAACCAGTTGGAGCTGGTGCATTGAAAGGATCTCTCACCCAGTCAAATTGGGAACTGTTTTCAGGGAAGTACTTTTTAAAGAATCCCATCAGTGATGAAATATGCTCCTTAATATATGGAATCACTGAGGTGGCATCATAGTCAGTAGTGTCAACAAATTCATGCAGGTTCTCGAATGAATCAGTATTTCCTTCATCAAGTTGCCTGCCCCACATTGCAAGCTATCGAGTGAAAGAGCTGATCTTGTCTGTGACCTGAGGGAGGTGTTTATCTTTCCCTTGAAGCTGTAGATTTAGTTCATTTAGTTTTCCAAATATGTCACTCAGGTAGGCCAGTTTTGCTAGGAAGTTCTCATCACTAAATTTTTCTGCGAGGTCATACTTGTGCTCCTGCTCCGAAAACATTCGTATCTGCTCTCTGAGCTCAAAACCTCGGGACAAGACTTTTCCTCGTGACAGCCACCTTGCTTCACTGTGAAACAGCACAGCTTGATGTTCAGCTCCCATCTCCTCACAGATAGCAGAGAAGACTTTTGTTTTTAGTGGTCTGGTCTTTATAAAATTGACTACACCTACAATGTCAGTCATAACCTCACTTAATTCAGAGGAAAGGTGCCTTGATGCCAGTGCTTCTCTGTGTATAACACAGTGTGTCCACTCAGCATTATGTGAGGCCTTCCTGATGAGTGCCCGAAGTCCTTTTCTCATCCCTGCCATGGTCTGTGCACCATCACTGCAAACACCAATGCAGTTCTCCCACTTTAGCCCATTCTCAGTCAGGAAGCAGTCCAGCATTTTGAATAGCTCTTCCGCTGTGGCTCTGTCTCTGACATATTTATAAAAAAGTAGATCCTCACACAGGGAGTTTGTCATGTCAAAACGTACATAAGCGATAAACAAACAGTCTTTGTTGCTGTCAGTTGCTTCATCGAACTGTAAGGCAAAACGTTTGTCTTTGAGTTTATCTACCAGCTGTTCTTTAAGATCGTTAGCAATGTCATTTATACGTCTGGTGACAGTGTCATTGGACAGAGGGATAGTTTTTATTTTTGCAGCACTTGCGTCATCCAGCATGACAGAGACCATGTCTAATGCTGCAGGCAGAATCAGCTCCTCTGCTATGGAGTGGGGTTTTTTGCACTGAGCAATTTGGTACGCCACCTTATATGATGCTAACAGTGCTCGCTGGTTTACTGAAGTAGCATTCACAAAGCGGGACGATTGTTGGAAATATTCGGCACGTTTTCGCTGAAAAAACTCAAGCGGCTTATCAGCGTGATTGGGGTGTAATGTCTTTAAGTGACGCCTTAATTTATTTGGCTTCATGCTGACACAGTAAACATACCGGTCTTTCCTCGTCTCCCACCGTAGTCACAGTGAAGCCAAGCGCTACATACGCGTCCTCATATTTCCTCGTCTTAGCTTTCGGGAGACTTACGTTTGTCTCATTATCTCCGTCTCTCTCCGCCTTTCTTTTCATCCCTGTTAAATATTTTTCCATGGTGTCTCTTAAGGGTTTGTTATCTGCACTTCATATCTCCTGCTCTGTGCTGTGTGCTATTGTTCGGTGCAAAAAAAAACAACTCCCTGCGACAAAAAAAAGCATGTTCCCCGGGGTCACACACTATTTGAGAAGGACTGCCCTAGCTCAAGACCAAAAA
Source organism: Salvelinus namaycush (assembly GCF_016432855.1). Taxonomy (NCBI): domain Eukaryota; kingdom Metazoa; phylum Chordata; class Actinopteri; order Salmoniformes; family Salmonidae; genus Salvelinus; species Salvelinus namaycush. The sequence continues at coordinate 35,947,906 of NC_052326.1, forward strand.
TTTAAAAGTAGGCTACAAAAAAGTACACTAAAATCATTCCAATCCTTATTAAAATGCAACAGCTTTTTAGCCATTGCAGGCCTTTCTCTCACTTTAAGAAGGCAGAGAGTAGAGACAGTCCCAGCCAGCACCAGACAGTTTTCTTTGCCAGTCAGCCATTTAGGCAGTGCACTGATTGCTTTGAATTTGATGTTGTAATTTGTACTTGGCCTTGTAAGCCTCATGGCTAGCTGTTTAATGCACTGGTTACTTTCACATTGATGTTGGCATAGACGGTGCATCTAACAGGTTAGAGGAAGATAAGCTTCCCTAAAGTAAATTGAATTACATTTACCAAAATTAGCTAAATAATTAAATATTAAGGTATATAAATACATTAAATAATCCTAAATAGTACACCTGTCACGTTCCTGACCTTGTTTTCCTTTTGTATAGTTGTGTTTAGTGGGTCAGGACGTGAGCTGGGTGGGCAGTCTGTGTTGTTTGTTCTATGTTAAGTGTCAGTGTTAATTGACCTTGTATGGCTCTCAATCAGAGGCAGGTGGTTGACGTTTTCCTCTGATTGAGAACCATATATAGGTAGGTTGTTTCACATTGTTTGTTGTGGGTGGTTGTCTTCCGTGTCTGTGTATGTTGCACCACACGGGACTGTTTCGTTTTGTCGTTCGTGTATGTAGTCTGTTCCTGTTCGTGCGTTCTTCGTATATTGTAAGTTCTCAAGTCCAGGTCTGTCTACATCGTTTATTTGTTTTGTAGTTTGTTGAAGTGTTTTCGTGTTTCGTCTTTACTTTAATAAACATCATTATGTCCACATTCCACGCTGCGCTTTGGTCCAATCCCTACTCCTCCTCTTCAGACGAAGAGGAGGAGAATGACCGTTACAACACCAGAGAGCATGATTTGGCCACAGACGATCATTAGCTTCTTTTAAAAATGACCTGTGGATTGTTTTAAGTGCGCAATTTGGGCAGATCACGCGACAAATAGCCTACCAAATAGCTGATTGTTGCATTGCACCGGTCAGCGAAAAGCAGTTAAGTAGGCCTAGGCCTATTGCAATATTTTAAAATACAATAGTTGGAAGAAAAAAATTATTTGAAAGCAAATGGTTATTGCTGAAAAGAGTAGACAAAGAAAATACTCTAATCTCTCTTGTTATCAAAATTCTCAACTCCCAATTGAGCAAACAGTAGCTTATCTTATTGGCACAAGCAGAGAGCATCTGTGAGTGCATACATTATTCACTGTTTTTATCATTGGATCAGTACCACTGCAATGTTTTTTGGGGGACAATAACATCATATTGAACAATGTCTGTCTCCCCTTTTCGTAGGCCTAGATTAGATGGTTGCATTAGATGGTTGGGTTTTAACTGATTTGTTGTCAAATCAAATCAAATTAACTCAAATTGTATTAGTCACATGCGCCGAATACAACAGTACCTTACAGTGAAATGCTTACTTACGAGCCCCTAACCAACAATGCAGTCTAAAAAAATATGGATAAGTATAAGAAATAAAAGTAACAAGTAATTAAAGAGCAGCAGTAAAATAACAATAGTGAGACTATATACAGGGGGTACCGGTACAGAGTCAATGTGTGGGGGTTAGTTGAGGTAATATGTACATGAGTTATTAAAGTGATATGTTATGAGTTATTAAAGTGACTATGCATAGATGATAACAACAGAGATTAGTAGCGGTGTAAAATAGTGGGGGGGCAATGCAAATGGTCTGTGTAGCCATTTGATTAGATGTTCAGGAGTCTTACGGCATGGGGGTAGAAGCTGTTTAGAAGCCTCTTGGACCTAGACTTGGCTATCCTGTACCGCATGCCGATCGGAGGCAGAGAGAACAGTCTATGGCTAGGGTGGCTGGAGTCTTTGACAATTTTTAGGGCCTTCCTCTGACACCGCCTGGTACAGAGGTCCTAGATGGCAGGAAGCTTGGCCCCAGTGATGTACTGGGTCGTTCAGACAACCCTCTGTAGTGCCTTGCGGTCGGAGGACGAGCATTTGCCATACCAGGCAGTGATGCAACCAGTCAGGATGCTCTTAATCGTGCAGCTGTAGAAACTTTTGAGGTTCTGAGGACCCATGCCAAATATTTTCAGTCTCCTAAGGGGAAATAGGTTTTGTTGTGCCCTCTTCACGACTGTCTTGGTGTGCTTGGACCATGTTAGTTTGTTAGTGATGTGAACACCAAGGAACTTAAAGCTCTCAACCTGCTCCACTGCAGCCCAGTCGATGAGAATGGGGGCATGCTCTGTCCTCTTTTTCCTGTAGTCCACAATCATCTCCTTTGTCTTGATCATGTTGAGGGAGAGGTTGTTGCCCTGGCACCACACGGCCAGGTCTCTGACCTCCTCCCTATAGGCTGTCCCGTTGTTGTCAGTGATCAGGCCTACCACTGTTGTGTCATCTGGAAACTTAGTGATGGTGTTGGAGTCGTGCCTGGCCGTGCAGTCATGAGTGAACAGGGATTACAGGAGGGGACTGAACACGCACCTCTGTGTTGACGATCAGTGTGGTGGATGTGTTGTTACCTACCCTTACCACCTGGGGGCGGCCTGTCAGGAAGTCCAGGATTCAGTTGCAGAGGGAGGTGTTAAGTCCCAGGGTCCTTAGCTCATTGATGAGCTTTGAGGGCACTATGGTGTTGAACGCTGAGCAATAGTCAAAGAATAGCATTCTCACATAGGTGTTCATTTTGTCCAGGTGGGAAAGGTCAGTGTGGAGTACAATAGAGATTGCATCATCTGTGGATCTATTGGGGAGGTATGCAAATTGGAGTGGGTCTAGAGTTTCTGGGATAATGGTGTTGATGTTAGCCATGACCAGCCTTTCAAAGCACTTCATGGCTACATACGTGAGTGCTACAGGTCGGTTGTCATTTAGGAAGGTTACCATAGTGTTCTTGGGCACAGCCACTATGGTGGTCTGCTTAAAACATGTTGGTATTACAGACTCGGACCGGGAGATGTTGAAAATGTCAGTGAAGACACTTGCCAGTTGGTCAGCGCATGCTCGCAGTACACGTCCTGGTAATCCGTCTGGCCCCGCAGCCTTGTGAATGTTTACCTGTTTAAATGTCTTACTCACATCGGCTATGGAGAGTGTGATCACACAGTCTTCCGGAACAGCTGGTGCTCTCATGCATGTTTCAGTGTTGTTTGCCTCAAAGAGAGCATAGAAGTAGTTTAGCTAGTCTGGTAGGCTTGTGTCACTGGGCTGCTCTCGGCTGTGCTTCCCTCTGTAGTATGTAATGGTTTGCAAGCCCTGCAAGCTCTGGGTCACCACAGGAGGCTACTAATTTCTGTTGAATTAAAAAAGAGGTTGCTTATGTCTCCAGTCATTTAAAGTGTAGTAGAATTGAATGAAATGTGTTAATAAAAGGGAAAAATGTTTCCGTGCAAAGAAAGGTGAAGAAACGTTTGATTAGGGCTACTATATGTCACTTTATGCTCAGGTATGCATTGTTCAGTAGTTGTCTGTTTTCCTAACAGTGTTTGAGTTATATTTTTAGCCTAAATGATGACTATACAATATACTCATCACATTAGGAATAGTAGCTTAAATTACATTAGTCTGCAAGTGCGATGATAGATGCATGCAATACTTTATTATAAAGGTGCAATTTGATGGTGAATAAATACACTTGAAACTGACGCCCCGCCTATGGATATCGGCATTTGAAGTCGGCCTTGTGACTTGATAGCGTGTATTATGCATCTACTTCATGTTGCACTGTATGCGCCGTTCCACAAGTAAATTTGTCAATTTATGATGAGGTTGAGTAGTGTTTCAGATTGTTTGTGCCAATCCACAGACCTTTAAACCTAATATTGTGGTGATAATTAATGGCTGGGGTCATTTTGGTTTGTTTTTTCTGTTCTCCACATAGCATTTTAGAGTTTGTAAGTTGTGTAGAAATGCAATAAATGAGCTTCAATATCCCAAAAATTCCTTGGAGGTAGGGAGGGAATACCCCCTACTCCACACACCCCACTTTGCCATACCCTAGATTTAGCTGAACTGACACCACTGCGGAGATGTGCTGTTAAATGGCACGGATCAGGAGCCAGCTCCTCCACTATATCCCCCACTTCCCACTTCCCCTCTCATTAACTTCTCCTCCTCTCTTTTCCCTGACAACCCAATCCCCCAGTTGTGCCCATTTTCAATTCCCTCTCTCCCCTTCTCTCTCTTTTTTCCTCTACCAATCTTTCCAGCGGCTACATCTCCCTGGGTCAGAGGCAGGGGACAGCAATGGGGAATATTTGGCTTGGCTGTAGTATCCACGCTTCAGTGCTCATTCAGGCAAGCCTGAGGTGGTTCATTATAACTTGGCCTGGTATTACAACTCTTGCACCCCTGATTCAATCTCCCTCCAAACTGAAAGGGGCCTCTGACACATCCCCCTGTCTCTTACTACCACAGTCCCCCTCTGTGCAGTCACATGAGACCCTGCCTCCGACGGCAGCTCCACCATCAGGATGTGAGAAAGTCAAGATAGGTTTCATCAACCTTTAACATGTCTTTCGGAGCTTGTCTCTGTTGCCTGTAGAATACGATTTGGAGTCCAAATAAGTCATGACAGTTTTTTTCAATCTCTTTGGTGCTATTTTCACAAGTATCTGGCATCCGTTCCGAATGGGCCCGAGAACTGAGGCGTGGAGATGAGGGGTGTGCAAACCAGGCTGACAGGACCTCAGGCTATCATCTTTTTGAGACGTGTGGCACCATGGCTACGGGGGCAACAGGTGGCCAACACGCTTCAGGGTAAAAGACTCAGCCGGTGGGCAAAGGCTCACAAACCTTGCCAAGACAAATCAAGTGTTTGATCTCCACAGAGCGGCTGGGGAGAGTGCTGTGGCTCAGATCAAACACAAAATAGTCCCATCCAAGTTCACCCTCAGAACGTTGAAATGCAAACCCACTATCCTGTCCTGTTCTCCAAGAGCCTTACTAGCCAAAAAGCATCCTGAGTGTTCATGAAACTAGATGCCATTGACTGTAGAAGGGCTCAATTCAATTTAAACCTGCATTGCTATATTTATGAAGGAGCATGTAAACACACAGTTCTTCTGCTTTCTGTCATAGAAAATGACTAAGCGGTTATGAGAACTATTAAGTTACTAAGTGGACGTCGATTAGATGCTTTCAGTTCTCTGAATAAGAGAAGTGTATTCATGGGTATTTACTTTTTAAATATTGTAAGGCAGCTTTGATTGAATCCGCCACTTAATATAATAAAAATGGATGATACATTTCATGACAAGGAAATTAAAAGTAGGTCGTAAGCCAGAATTTGATTACATTTGATATCTGTTTATGTTTCAGTTAACAATTGTGGGTGGCCATGCAGATTTGTATTTGTCATGATTCTGGCTCTGCACAAGAGGGGTACAGCTTTAATTCCAATGGTGCTAAGTAATTTTCATTAAATGTCAATTAGTTATAAATTCAGAGCAAAGCTGAAATAAAATTGAGCTTCATTAATCACTCTGCTGTCCAGTGGGCTGCTAATTAAAACGTTGTGGGGATAGATCGTTAGTCACTGGCAGACCTGATTGTTAATGTCGACTTATTGTCCTATTTCACTACGCCGTCATTTATTTTCTTTGGTGTTCTTGGAAACTCTTGTTAATTATTAAATGGCTTTTTTTGTCCCCCAGTGACACTTTTCAGATAACCATCAAAGTGGCTGCCGATGAGAGGAAGCTGTGGATGCTGTGTTCTTTGTCGGGGCGATGAATACGAAACCAAATATCGATAACGACTTCTCACCCAGGGATATTCGTTCTATGTCTTTTGTTCTTTCGTGTTCATGTGTTTGATCATCACAATATGTCTTGGAGATACCGGTACAATTATTTTGATTATTTCAAAGCCTGAAGAATCAGAGGTTCATGATCATCATCAAATGGAACATTTAGTAAGCATATATAGATTTAGGAGGGTTTTAGGGGTATCAGGGTTTCTGCAGGACTGTCTAACTTTTAACTTTTAAGCCTGTGTGAGCGTTCCATAACATCCACACTTTCATTTTAATTATGAAATGAACTGTCATGGAAATTCAGTATCCCTTATTGAAATGTATTTGTGTCTAAATGTGTAAGGGCCATAAGGCCAGCATGCCTCTATTTGTCCATGAATAATGTCCTTCAGCTTCTGAGTGACAGGTTGTGAGTACAACAGTTTATTTGAGTGTCTTTATAACCTGGGAATGGTAGTGGCAGAGGACGTAATCCCTCTCCTAAGGTGCCATTAACATTCATAATCGGCCATATCAAATAATATACTTTTTATGACAGTGGACATCATCAAGACAGTGAGTGTGCAAAGGATTTAATCAAGGCAGTGTTTTATAGTCTACCATAGTCAGCCTGTATACACACTGAAGACCAGAGAGAAGGGGCCTTCTTGAGTTCCTCTCTCTGTCAAAGTGGGCGACCTTGACCAAGAATACCCTTTCCCTCACACGCACGCACCTTCATTTATATATTCATTCCCTCACTTTTATCAAATAGAATCCTAACATGGGAGGATATGGAGGATGGTGATTGAAGTGATATTCCCTCCATCACTTTTTGTAAGTAATCAAGGTGAATCCACCAAGGATTGTTTCAGCTTGAATAGCAATGATGATATCTTGAACGCTAGGGTAATAATTAACGGTCGGGTTCCAACAGAGGTCTCTTATCCCTCAACAATAGAGGTGTGAGAGAGAGAGAGAGAGAGGTTACCACCACGGCGCGGCTAATGAAATAACCAGTTTCCTAGCCCCTCAATTATGCACGTTATCCACCGCCAGTCATACGTCTCTGTCAATGCCATTTCTCAGAGATCTCGGGGTGTGTGTGTGAGCGGGATTTGTGTGTGTTAAATAATGCAGAGCCGAAAGGTCACGGGGAGACGCAGGGAGGGGTCGATGCTCGCATTGTGCAGGGCTCACCGGGGACGCCGGCAACCGTTAATTTTCAGGTCAATTCCAATAATGAAATGCATACGGTAAATGTCAAACACAGGCAGTTGAGGAGTAATCCGCCTCTGCTGGGAAATAATGGATGTCTTTCCTTAAGAACCCGACTAACTCCATCTTAGTGAGAAAACAGACTACCAACAGCAATGAAATGCAGTGCATGGGTGTCCAACGTACACTTTATATGCAGCCCTATCTCATTAGAATGAATCATCACTGAACATTTCATATTTATCCAGTACACCGGACAAGGCCCAAATTCCATTCATTTGCATGAAGTGGAGACAGATACAGTTGAAGTCGGAAGTTTACTTACACCTTAGCCAAATACATTTAAACTCAGTTTTTCACAATTCCTGACATTTAATCTTAGTAAAAATTCAGCTTTCATTTCGTTAATCACATTCCCAGTGGGTCAGAAGTTTACATACACTCAATTAGTATTTGGTAGCATTGCCTTTAAATTGTTTAACTTGTGTCAAATGTTTCAGGTAGCCTTCCACAAGCTTCCAAAAATAAGTTGGGTGAATTTTGTCCAATCCTATATTATTGAGGTCAGAGCTTTGTGATGGCCACTCCAATACCTTGACTTTGTTGTTCTTAAGCCATTTTGCCACAACTTTGGATGTATGCTTGGGGTCATTGTCCATTTGGAAGATCCATTTGCGACCAAGCTTTAACTTCCTGACTGATGTCTTGAGATGTTGCTTAAATATATCCACATAATTTTCCTGCCTCTATTTTGTGAAGTGCACCAGTCCCTCCTGCAGCAAAGCACCCCCACAACATGATGCTGCCACCCCCGTGCTTCACGGTTGGGATGGTGTTCTTCGGGCTTGCAAGCCTCCACCTTTTTCCTCCAAACATAACGATTGTCATTATGGCCAAACAGTTCTATTTTTGTTTCATCAGACCAGAGGAAAGTACGATCTTTGTCCCCATGTGCAGTTGCAAACCATAGTCTGGCTTTTTCATGCCGGTTTTGGAGCAGTGGCTTCTTCCTTGCTGAGCGGCCTTTCAGGTTATGTCGATATAGGACTCGTTTTACTGTGGATATAGATACTTTTGTCCCTGTTTTCTTCCAGCATCTTCACAAGGTCATTTGCTGTTGTTCTGGGATTGATTTGCACTTTTAGCAACAAAGTACATTTATCTCTAGATGACAGACCAGAGACAGCGTTTCCTTCCTGAGTGGTATGACGGCTGCGTGGTCCCATGGTGTTTATACTTGCGTACTATTGTTTGTACAGATTAACGTGGTACCTTCAGGGGTTTGGAAATTGCTCCCAAGGATGAACCAGACTTGAACAGGTCTACACATTTTTTATGAGGTCTTGGCTGATTTCTTTTGATTTTCCCATGATGTCAAGCAAAGAGGCACTGAGTTTGAAGGTAGGCCTTGAAATACATCCACAGGTACACCTCCAATTGACTCAAATGATGTCAATTAGCCTATCAGAAGCTTCTAAAGCCATTACATAATTTCCTGGAATTTTCCAAGCTGTTTAAAGACACAGTCAACTTAGTGTATGTAAACTTCTGACCCATGGGAATTGTGATACAGTGAATTATAAGTGAAATAATCTGTCTATAAACAATTGTTGGAAAAATGACTTGTGTCATGCACAAAGTAGATGTCTTAACCGACTTGCCAAAATGATAGATTGTTAACAAGAAATGTGTGGATTGGTTGAAAAACGAGTTTTAATGACTCAAACTTAAGTGTGTGTAAACTTCCGACTTCAACTGTATACAGTGGTCGTAGGTTGGGGTTCCTTGTTGGAATCCGACGGCGAGTGGGTAACGCGCCTCTACCATCAGTCCTATTAGCCAACGTGCAATCTTTGGATAATAATCTGGATGAGCTCCGATCAAGACTATCCTACCAACGGGACATTAAAAACTGTAATATCTTATGTTTCACCGGGTCGTGGCTGAACGACGACATGGATAACATACAGCTGGCTAGATTTTCCATGCATTGGCAAGATAGAAAAGCTGCCTCTGGTAAGACAAGGGGTGGCGGTCTGTGTTTATTTGTCAACAACAGCTGGTGCACAAAACGTAATATTAATGAAGTCTCAAGGTTTTGCTCACCTGTGGTAGAGTATCTCATTATAAGCTGTAGACCACACTATTTACTAAGAGAGTTTTCATCTTTATTTTTTGTAGCTATATATTTAACACCACAAACCGATGCTGGCATTAAGACAGCACTCAATGAGCTGTATACGACCATAAGCAAACAAGGAAATGCTCATCCAGAGGTGGTGCTTCAAGTGGCCAGGGACTTTAATGCAGGGAAACTTAAATCCGTTTTACCTCATTTTTACCAGCATGTTACATGTGTAACCAGAGGGAAAAAAACTCTTAACCACCTTTACTCCACACACAGAGACGTGTCCAAAGCTCTCCTTCGCCCTCCATTTGGCAAATCTGATCATAACTCTATCCTCATGATTCCTGCATACAAGCAAAAACTAAAGCAGGAAGTACCAGTGACTCGCTGAATACAGAAGTGGTCAGATGACGCAGATGCTGAGCTACAGGACTGTTTTGCTAGCACAGACTGGAATATCTTCTGGGATTCTTCCGATGGCATTGCGGAGTACACCACATCAGTCCCTGGCTTCATCAATAAGTGCGTTGATGACGTCATCCCACAGTGAACGTCCGTACATACCCCAACCAGAAGCCATGGATTACAGGCAACATCCGCACTGAGCTAAAGGGTAGAGCAAGCTCTTTCAAGGAGTGGGACTCTAACCCGGATGCTTATAAGAAATCCCGCTATGACCTCCGACGAACCATTAAACAGACAAAGCTTCAATACGGGACTAAGATTGAATCCTACTACACTGGCTCTGATGCTCGTCGGATGTGGCAGGGCTTGCAAACTATTATGGACTACAAAGTAAAGTACAGCTGTGAGCTGCCCAGTGACACGAGCCTACCAGATGAGCTCAATGACTTCTATGCACGCTTCGAGGAAAGAAACACTGAAGTATGCATGAGAGCACCAGCTTATCCAGACGACTGTGTGATCAAGCACTCCATAGCCGATGTGAGTAAGACCTTTAAACAGGTCAACATTCACAAGGCCCCAGGGACAGACGGATTACCAGGACGTGTACTCCTAGCATGCGCTAACCAACTGGTAAGTGTCTTCACTGACATTTTCAACCTGTCTCTGACCGAGTCTGTAATACCAACATGGTTCAAGCAGACCACCATAGTCCCTGTTCCCAAGAACACCAAGGTAACCTGCCTAAATGACAACCATCCCATAGCACACACTTATGTAGTCATGAAGTGCTTTGAAAGGCTGGTCATGGCTCACATCAACAACTGTCACGCCCTGACCTTAGAGAGCCTTTTTATGTCTCTATTTTGGTTTGGTCAGGGTGTGATTTGGGGTGGGCATTCTATGTTCTGATTTCTATGTTTTTGTATTTCTATGTGTTGGCCCGGGTATGGTTCTCAATCAGGGACAGCTGTCTATCGTTGTCTCTGATTGGGAATCATACTTAGGCAGCCTTTTCCTCTGTTGTCATTGTGGGAAGTTGTCTTTGTTAGGGGCACTACAGCCCTTGTAGCTTCACGGTCGTTTTTGTTATTTCGTGTTTTGTTGGCGAAATTTTACAAATAAAAGAAAATGTACGCCCACCACGCTGCACGTTGTTCTTCCTTGAACGATGGTCGTGACAACAACATTAGCCAAAAACCCTAGACCCACTTAAATTTGCATACCGCCTCAACAAATCCACAGATTCACACTGCCCTTTCCCACCTGGACAAAAGGAACACCTACGTGAGAATGCTATTCATTCACTACAGCTCAGCGTTCAACACCATTGTGACCTCTAAGCTCATCATTAAGCAAAGGAATCTGGGAATAAACACCTCCGATCCTCGACTTCCTGACGGGCCGCCCCTCAGGGATGTGTGCTAATTCCCCTCCTGTACTCCCTGTTCACCCATGACTTCTTGTCCGAGCACGACTCCAACACAATCATTACGTTTGCAGATGACACAACAGTGATAGGCCTGATCACCATCAATGATGAGACAACCTAGAGGGAGGAGGTCAGAGACCTGGCAGTGTGGTGCCAGTATAACAACCTCTCCCTCCACGTGAACAACACAAAGGAGATGATCGTGGACTACAGGAAAAGGTGGGCTGAGCACGCCCCCATTCTCATCGACTGGGCTCTAGTAAACATGGTGAGAGCTTTAAGTTCCTTGGTGTCCACATCACCAACAAACTGTCATGGTCCAAACACACCAAGACAGACTTGAAGAGGGCACGACAATGCCTATTCCCCCTCATTAGACTTAAAAGATTTGTCATGGGTCCTCAGATGCTCAAAAGGTTACACAGCTGCACAATCGAGAGCATTCCGACTGGTTGCATCACTGCCTGGTATGGCAAATGCTCTGCCTCCGACTGCAAGGCACTACAGAGGGTAGTGCGTACAGCCCAGTACATCACTGGAGCCAAGCTTCCTGCCATTCAGGACCTCTGCTAATGCAGAGCGCCAAGTCTAGGTCCAAAACGCTTCTTAACAGATTCCACCCCCAAGCCACAAGTCTCTTGAGCAGCTATCCAAATGGCTACCCATTGACGCCCACCCCCATTTTTACGCTGCTGCTACTCTCTGGTTATTGTCTATGCATAGTTACTTTACCTCTACCTACACTACCGTTCAAAAGTTTGGGGTCACTTAAAAATATCCTTGTTTTTGAAAGAAAAGCATTTTTTGTCCATTAAAATAACATCTAATTGATCAGAAATACAGTGTAGACATTGTTCATGTTGTAAATGACTATTGTAGCTAGAAACAGCTTATTATTATCTACATAGGCGTACAGAGGTCCATTATCAGCAACCATCACTCCTGTGTTCCAATGGCAAGTTGTGTTAGCTAATCCAAGTTTATAATTTTAAAAGGCAAATTGATCATTAGATAACCCTTTTGCAATTTTGTTAGCACAACTGGAAACTGTTGTGCTGATTAAGGAAGCAATAAAACTGGCCTTCTTTAGACTAGTTGAGCATCTGGAGCATCAGCATTTGTGGGTTCGATTACAGGCTCAAAATGGCCAGAAACAAAGAACTTTCTTCTGAAACTTATCCGTCTATTTTTGTTCTGAGATATGAAGGCTATTCCATGCGAGAAATTGCCAAGAAACTGAAGATCTCCTACAGCGCTGTGTACTACTCCCTTCACAGAACAGCGCAAACTGGCTCTAACCAGAATAGAAAGAGGAGTCGGAGGCCCCAGTGCACAACTGAGCAAGAGGAAAAGTACATTAGAGTCTCTAGTTTGAGAAACAGACGCCTCACAAGTTCTCAACTGGCAGCTTCATGAAATAGTACCTGCAAAACACCAGCCTCAACGTCAACAGTGAAGAGGCGACTCCGGGATGCTGGCCTTCTAGGCAGAGTTCCTCTGTCCAGTGTCTGTGGTCTTTTGACCATCTTAATCTTTTCTTTTTATTGGCTATTCTGAGATATGGCTTTTTCTTTGCAACTCTGCCTAGAAGGCCAGCATCCTGGAGTCGCCTCTTCACTGTTGACGTTGAGACTACCAATCCCTAACAATTCCTAAAAATAAGACTAATAAAAGTAGACCAACAAAATATGCCACCTATTAGTATAGCTAACAGTATAAAAGTATCACAACAACAAAACATCAATATAGAGGAGACTAATCATAAGGTTTGTAGAACAGCATCCAAACCCTCAAATGCTAGACCAGCTCTTAACCCTCTAGAGTTGATGTCCACGCTTATTAAAACAATTCCCATAAAAATCTGTCAGTTTAAGCTAGAGACATGTTTTTTTTTGCATTGGATGCTTCAACATCCACCACATCCGCCGATGTCGCACCTCTTCTCACAAAATTGTCTGTAGCACCTGAATGGTTGACCCCTCTATGGTAAAATGAGACTTTCACGAACACGTTGGTGTTCTCCGTTTTGCTCACAAGCGTCTTGGGACTCGTCTGAAGTCAGTACAGAGGATCTGCCAACTTCTGTCTGTAGCGTCTGACCAGTTTGGGCTACACACTATGACCCCTCTGTTGTTTTGCTCTAGGATGCCCACAGGCCTCACAAGACTCGTCTGAAGGTCCCCCTGTACCAGTTGAAAACATTTATGGAATTATGTATGGAGACTGTTTAGTGCCAAAACTAAGGGGTTAAATACATTATTTGTATTATATCTCTAAGATATAGGACATACACTTCAGAACACACTTCTTTTAGATTGTTTAGGGGGGACTATATATTGGACTATATATTATTCTACGTAGTGAATGTTATTTAATGCGTTTGTATGGGTGAATAGCAGTAAGGCCAAATAAAATGTTTAATCAAATATTTTTTTATAATAATTTTTGGGATACTTCAATGGGTCTTAAAATTCAAAATCAAATAGCTAAATGATCCTTGGTATGACCTTCTTAAAACAATTCCATAAAGCTTAGTAGACCCCCCCCCCCCCCTGGCTTAGACAGGGCTTAGACTGTAATGGGTTATAAAACATAAAATGCATGGCACACCTCTCTGTTTCATTGCCATAAATGATTGAAGTAATTGTCAGGATGATAACAACAGCAGCAGGACTCCTCTTAGTGGAGGAGAACACACATAATGACAGGTGAGGGGGACTCAAGGTGAGGTGAGTCACAGACTACATTATCTGCAGTGGTTCGGCACCAAACGTCAGTGCCAAAGACAGATCATCCTAAATCTCCGGCCTTCTTCATCACGGCACCCTAGGTGTGTGTGTGTGTCTGTGTATGTGGGAGCGTCTTGAGGAGTGCTGGCTGGTTGGGGGGGCGTTGAGAAGGGAAGATGTGTGTAAATGACTAACAGACTTTCGTGTAATTAATTAGGACAGTGTTGATTTCCACAGATAATTTAGCATGGTTGCGAGCACTTGACTTCTGATCTCAATTTACCCGCTCTCTGTCTCTATTTAGATCTTGGATATGTGGGAGGGGTGTTTTAACCTTGGAGAACAAACACACATCACAGACAGATACAGAGAAACACACAAAACCTTACCCCCCCCCCCAACCCTCCTAAACCACCCACACATAGACAAACACTTATTTCCCCACCACTCTCTCTCTTTCTCGCTCTCTCTTTCACAAACAAACACACACATGAACACCTAAGACACTGGAATAAATGCATCTTTAATGATAGCAGATAAGGACTCCCAACTACCCCTGCAGTCATAGCTCAGTGATTTGGCTAGCATGAAAGGGGATTGCAGGAATGGAAAACAAGTGAGTGGAAACTTACAAAGCTCTAAGAGTCACCCTGAGAAAACACATCCAGTCAGTGGTGGAAAAGAAACAACTACCTCACAAACCTTTTGATTCAAAAAGTCTTCACTGTCTGAGTTCTCTTGGAAATGAAAGTGAGATATCACTTGAGGAATCTACTGTGCAGAAATTTCTTGCTAACAAACCATAGTTTTGGCAAGTCGGTTACGACATCTACTTTGTGCATGACACAAGTAATTTTTCCCAAAAAATGTTTACAGACAGATTATTTCACTTATAATTCACTGTATCACAATTCCAGTGGGTCAGAAGTTTACATACACTAAGTTGACTGTGCCTTTAAACAGCTTGGAAAATTCCAGAAAATTATGTCATGGCTTAAGAAGCTTCTGATAGGCTAATTGACATAATTTGAGTCAATTGGAGGTGTACCTGTGGATGTATTTCAAAACCCACCTTCAAACTCAGTGCCTCTTTGTTTGACATCATGGGAAAATCAAAAGAAATCAGCCAAGACCTCAGAAAAAAAACCTTGAGACCTCCACAAGACTGGTTCATCCTTGGGAGCAATTTCCAAACGCTTGAAGGTACCACGTTCATCTGTACAAACAATAGTATGCAAATATAAACACCATGCAGCCTCAAACCGCTCAGGAAGGAAACACGTTCTGTCTCCTAGAGATGAATGTACTTTGGTGCGAAATCAATCCCAGAACAGCAGCAAAGGACCTTGTGGAGATGCTGGAGGAAACAGATACAAAAGTATCTATATCCACAGTAAAACGAGTACTATATCGACATAACCTGAAAGGCCGCTCAGCAAGGAAGAAGCCACTGCTCCAAAACCGCCATGAAAAAGCCAGACTACGGTTTGCAACTGCACATGGGGACAAAGATCGTACTTTTTTGAGAACTGTCCTCTGGTCTGATGAAACAAAAATAGAACTGTTTGGCCATAATGACCATCGTTATGTTTGGAGGACAAAGGGGGAAGCTTGCAAGCCGAAGAACACCATCCAAACCGTGAAGCATGGGGGTGGCAGCATCATTTTGTGGGGGTGCTTTGCTGCAGGAGGGACTGGTGCACTTCACAAATTAGATGGCATCATGAGGCAGGAAAATTATGTGGATATATTGAAGCAACATCTCAAGACATCAGTCAGGAAGTTAAAGCTTGGTCGCAAATGGGTCTTCCAAATGGACAATGACCCCAAGCATACTTCCAAAGTTGTGGCAAAATGGCTTAAGGACAACAAAGTCAAGGTATTGGAGTGGCCATCACAAAGCCCTGACCTCAGTCCTATAGAAAATTGGTGGGCTGAACTGAAAAAGCGTGTGCGAGCAAGGAGGCCTACAAACCTGATTCAGTTACACCAGCTCTGTCAGGAGGAATGGACAAAATTCACCCAACTTATTGTGGGAAGCTTGTGGAAGGCTACCCGAAACGTTTGACCCAAGTTAAACGATATAAAGGCAATGCTACCAAATACTAATTGAGTGTATGTAAACTTCTGACCCACTGGGAATGTGATGAAAGAAATAAAAGCTGAAATAAATCATTCTCTCTACTATTATTCTGACATTTCACATTCTTAAAATAAAGTGGTGATCCTAACTGACCTTAGATAGGGCATTTTTACTAGGATTAAATGTCCGGAATTGTGAAAAACTGAGTTTAAATGTGTTTGGCTAAGGTGTATGTAAATGTCTGACTTCAACTATCAGTAATAGTTTGTCATTTGTTACAAAGTCACAGTCAGAGCAAATTTTAAAGCAGCCTAAAGCCCAACAAGACTGGACATAGGAATTATGTGATGATAAGGAATGATGTTAGGGGTTAAATGTTGCTGTACATTGTAATTACAGAGAGCTGTAACATATTATGGTGCACTGTGATTATTATTATTTGACCATGCTGGTCATTTATGAACATTTCAACATCTTGGCCACGTTCTGTTATAATCTCCATCCGGCACAGCCAGAAGAGGACTGGCCACCCCTCATAGCCTGGTTCCTCTCTAGGTTTCTTCCTAGGTTTTGGCATTTCTAGGGAGTTTTTCCTAGCCACCGTGCTTCTACACCTGCATTGCTTGCTGTTTGGGGTTTTAGACTGGGTTTCTGTACAGCACTTTGAGATATCAGCTGATGTAAGAAGGGCTATATAAATACATTTGATTTGATTGTTGTTGAACCTACAGTACCATGTTACCAACCGTTGTAAGACCTACAGTACAGTATAGTGTTGAGGTGTTGAAGAAGCCCTGATTGACATGCAAGCGCTACACTTCCTCTTTTCATTTACTGCTATTCAAACATCAATGGCACAGGGACGTATTGCTAGTAAGAGCTAAACAAATGGCATAGCGGTCCCAAAGGCCTGTCTGCTGACATTTCCTATGTCCATTATGCATGTGGATGTGCATCAGGGAATGCAGGTGTGACTACATGATAGGATTATATTATACGATGCCTTACTTGGGAATTATATTTGTGTGTCTAATAAAAACATGTATGCTCAGATGGCTGTCTGGAATAGCCAGTGTGTTATTCAGTTTTCATAAAAGTAAAACAAAGGAATGTACAGTGCCATTGGAAAGTATTCAGAATACTTTCTTGACATTTTGTTACGTTACAACCTTATTCTAAAATTGATTAAATAAATTTTTGTCCTCATCAATCTACACACAATACCCCATAATGACAGAGCAAAAACAGGTTTTTATACATTTTTGTAAATGTATTTACAAAAACCTTTAATATCACATTTTCATAAGTATTCAGACCCTCTACTCAGTACTTTGTTGAAGCACCTTTGGCAGCGATTACAGCATTGAGTCTTCTAGGGTATGACGCTACAAGCTTGGCACAACTGTATTTGGGGAGTTTCTCCCATTCTTCTCTTCAGATCCTCTCAATCTCTGTCAGGTTGGATGGGGAGCGATGCTGCATTTTCAGGTCTCTCCAGAGATGTTCGATCGGGTTCAAGTCCGGACATTTAGAGACTTGTCCCCGAAGCCACTCCTGTGTTGTCTTGGCTGTGTGCTTAAGGTCATTGCCCTGTTGGAAGGTGAATCTTCGCCACAGTCTGAGGACCTGAGTGCTCTGTAGCAGGTTTTCATCAAGGATCTCTCTGTACTTATTCTTTGCCTCGATCCTGACTAGTCTCTCCTTCCCTGCGACTGAAAAACATCACCACAGCATGATGCTTCCACCACCATACTTCACCGTAGGCATGGTGCCAGGTTTCCTCCAGATCTGACGCTTGGCATTCAGGCCAAAAAGTTAAATCTTAGTTTCATCATACCAGAGAATCTTGTCTCTTATGGTCTGAGAGTCTTAAGGTGCCTTTTGGCAAACTCCAAGCGGACTGTCTTGGGGAGTGGCTTCGGTTTGGCCAATCTACCAGAAACAGCCTTATGGGTGGAGGGCTGCAGAGATGGTTGTCCTTCTGGAAGTTTCTACCATCTCCACAGAGGAACTCTAGAGCTCTGTCAGAGTGACCATGAGGTTCTTTGCCACCTCCCTGACCAAGGCCCATCTCCCCCGATTTCTCAGTTTGGCCCGGGCGGACAGCTCTAGGAAGAGTCTTGGTGGTTCGAAACTTCTTCCAATTAAGAATTATGGAGTTCACTGTGTTCTTGGGGACCTTCAATGCTGCAGAAATGTTTTGGTACCCTTCCCCAGATCTGTGTCTCGACACAATCCTGTCTCGGAGCTCTACGGACAATTCTTTCGACCTCATTGCTTTGTTTTTACTCTGACATGCACTCTCAACTGTGGATCCTTACATAGACAGGTGTGTGCCTTTCCAAATCATGTCCAAGCAATTGAATTTACCACAGGTGGACTCCAATCAAGTTGTAGAAACATCTCAAGGATGATTAATGGAAACAGGATGCACCTGAGCTCAATTTTCGAGTCTCATAGCGAAGGGTCTGAACACTTATTTAAATAAGGTATTTCTGTTTTGTTATGGGGTATTGTGTGTAGATTGATGAGAATGGTTCTTTATTTAATACATTTTAGAGTAAGGCTGTAATGTAACAAAATGTGGAAAAAGTCAAAGGGTCTGAATACTTACCGAAGGCACTGTATACATCAATGCTGTTCAATGTCAGTCCTGGAGGGCCCAAACACTTCTGGTTTTCATAATCTCCTTTTTAACAGGGACACCAGGGGAGTGCAGTTAACTACCAGGTAGAAACAGCAACAAGAAGTGTTTCGGCCCTCCAGGACCGGATTTAAACAGCCCTGATTTATATTATATACATCATACATTACACATTACACAGGCATGCATACAGTTGGTGGGTTCAACAGGTTAATTACAAACAGCTGAGTGTATTTGAATGTATTTAAATTCCGATCACCTTTCCTAACAAATAAGTACACTAGGTACTAGGTATTGGAGTTGGGCAATTATCTAGTGATAGTACCCCTGAAATGCAAATGTATCATTCCCTTTACTTGAAACTTTTACTGCAGTGGGCTAAATCAGGGTTATACAGTGTTTCTTGGTAGTCTTAAACAAATCTACTTTGAAACATAAGTATACACCTCACATATGATTTTTCAAAAAATAAGACACCTGTACCATGTCAGATATAGTGTCAGGCCCTGACCTTAGAGATCCTTTATATTCTCTATTTGGTTAGGTCAGGGTGTGACTAGGTTGGGCAATCTATGTTTTCTATTTCTTTGTTGGCCTGGTATGGTTCCCAATCAGAGGCAGCTGTCTATCGTTGTCTCTGATTGGGGATCATATTTAGGCAGCCTTTTCACACCTGTTGTTTGTGGGATCTTGTTTTTGTGTAGCTGCCTGTGAGCAGCCCAGAACATCACGTTTCGTTTTCTTCTGTATTGTTTTTGGTGAGTTTCATATTTATTAAACATGTGGAACTCTAAGTACGCTGCGCCTTGGTCCATTCATTCAGACGAGCGTGACATATAGAGTAAAAAATTATAACAGAAGACTGAAATATAACAAAACCATTTGACATAGATTTTCAGCAGCTTTTAGAAACATAACAATAAGTTGATTAATTATTAAATTATGAAAAAATGAATAACATTCCATCCATGAGGCCACTAGATACATGTAATTTGACTGCAGGAAAGGGCTACATGGCTCACTCATTTATCAGGGACCATGCACAGTTAGGTGTTGCACCATAGTTGGCTCCATAGCTCATTTCCATCAGCTGTCCGTCCAAGTGTATTTAAAAACAGGTCTGCATTTAGAGCAGCTCAAGCCACTAAGCCCACCTGTTTTTGTGGCCATGTCTTAGAGTGACTCGTTCCTGGTAATTAAACAGAACACACGCACAGTACGGCACGAGACCACCCACCGTCATGAATAATGCATGAGAGTAGGTATGTTTTGGGGCTTTTCGTAATGAGCTCAAAGCTAGCTGCAGGGAGCTAAACAAACTGGCCGGCTTGCCTCCTATGTGGGCATCAACCTTGGCACGGGGGTCAGAGGATTCAATACATTTTTGCTCTGCCGAGTGTGTATGCCATGCACAGCCCCCCACACTCTGCCATTCCACACGCCATTACGAATGATAAACAATGAATTCATATGTAAAATAGAGTTTGAGAGGGGAAGCACAAATGGTCCTAGTTGGATTTTTTAACTAGAATGATTCCAAAACACTGCATGAAACTTGTTAATCAGTAAGCAGCTAATGTTCCCTTTGGTGGCTACTGGAATGCAACTCAAATCCTAGCCAAAGGGTAAAATATGCCTTTAATGATTGAAATGTTTCTCCCCATGAATGTAAGACTTACACCTGTTAACTCTAGAGATGATGTTTGCAGGTCCTTAAAATATCCAAAGCACGTACACATGCACGTATGTACACATGCTTGCATATGTACGCACACAGGTGCACACACACGCACACCCAAACACTCACTATCAGCAATCAACTACAAATGACTAGAAATCAGCCAGGATATGTCCAAGAAGACATTAAAAGAAAATAAAAGAAACAACCTTTGCTAGGAATAAAAAAAGTTTCCTACAAAGGCACAAAAACAAACAACGCAGAAGACAAACCAGAGACCATTCACATCATCCCTTTCTGAACACCCACTCTTTATCAAACCCTGCAATTATAAATCATGCTATCAAATCATATACCATTTTAAGGGGAAGGAAAAAAAGATGGATCATCACAAAAAAACTAAAACAAATCTGTCAAGGGTATTATGGAAGCGTCTCAAAAAGAAGCCTATAGATCAAAGCAGTGGACAGCCATTTGTTCCAGCAGAATAATAGCTGTGATGTGTCAGCCCTGCTGACCTGCTTGAACAATAAAGCAGCTTCGTAGCTGCCTAAGAGCAATGACCTTGTGCTGCTGAAACCTGCCCAAAAAGAGAAAAGAGATGGATGAAGAGAGACACATGGGCAGGGAGAAACAATTACAATCTTTATAAAGTCTGATCCTGTCCACCACCACTCACTTGAGAGGGAGAAGATTGTTGTCTGGTTCCTTTAGAAAAAAAATAAGAAAAAGGAAAACCTTTTATATTTGGGATGAAGAGTGCAGAAGTGCCAATGTCACTGCCATTGTGAAGTGCTACTCTTGTTGCTGCTGCAACTACTACCATCACTACACAGCACATTGGCCAGTGTTACCTAGTGTTGATTTTTCAGTGTAACATTTAGTGTTGTTTCAGGTGTTAATTGAACTCTGTAAGTGTTAAATTAACACTCATTGATGTAAGATAACCCGAGTGTTGGTGTTAATAATAACCAGTGTTAAACCAAAACCACACCCATCATTACCACACCCAAAACCATTACCCACCATTATTATTATCATGTTTCCCAGCATGTTCTATTGCAGGTAGATTTTTTAGAATTGTTTGTTTCAATATCTATGTTTCTATGTTGTACATTGATTGATTAATTAAATAGAAATAACATACATTTTTCTAAACTAATCAAATCTGTTACTTGGACTTACTACACCGTTGCTGAAATGGTTGCTCCAGTTTAGATGCTTTAGGTAGTCTTATATCCTAGTCTTCCAAACCCTGACAGTCATTCTGAATGCAGGTTTCCGGACGAATAAAAATTCCAAATGTTGAATATCCCTACTCTGGCTGAGTTCCAATAGGAATTACACATCACTTTGCAAGCTGGCACAATGTGACTTACAGGCCTGATGTTTCCTATAAACCATGAGTTTCCGGCCACCGTATTAAGGTTAAACTAGGCCCTCAAAATAATGTCAAATAATAACATTTTAATGATAACATATTCACTTAGGCTTTTACTTGGTGAAGGGCACAGGACAGCAAATGGATGAATGCAACAACCATGTCTCTGTCACTAACAAATACAGTTATGGATGGTAACTCTGGAATATGCAAATAATTCATTACACTAAGCAGTGTGTTCATTTAACACTAAAAAGTGTGGACTCGTATAGACCCTGGACCAGTGTTAAATTTAACACCGACTGCTGTTTTTACTACTACTACTTTTTCTAATACTACTAGTAGTAGTAGTAGAAGTAGTTCCAATACCACTACAAATAGTGGTAATGACAATCAACATCATCCTTTTCAATCTACATACAATAATGATACAATTCTGAAAAGAGAACGTATTGTTTTGATCGTGCATTACTGTATGGGTTATACAGATGGACATATCAGTTGCAATCAGTCTTGATGGATATCTGTCCTGACTTATTATTTGATATCAACACCATTGACATTGATAAAGACAGAGCACAAGGTGTAGCCTATTCCCATCTAAAATGTCCAAGCGCTGCTCGCCTGGCCAATGCCAACGGCACCTTTTTCTTTCTGAGCTGAAAAGCTATCTGATGTGAAAGAACAAAGATGAGGAACAATCAGAGAGCCATTCAGCTGCCTCGGAGAGAGGTAACAAAAGGCGCCCACAAGCCGTGTACTTTTGTGCAACCCAGATAAAGGTCTCGGGAAAAAGCAGAGCGGCCTGGAATTCATGGTGTGACATGGAGGGAGGGAGAGGAAGGTAATATGTGAAAGGAGCCATTCGAGGTTGAATGGGTGAGAAGGGGATCTGCGGAGAAAATGAAAGGAAGCTCAGCTCCAACAAGCCATTGGCCACAATAGGATGAAGTGGTGAAATAGTAGGCCTATGCACGGGAGGTGATCTTTACTTGTGCCCCCGCTGCTGATTGTATAGAATGCATTAGTATGGAGTGAGAAGCTAAATGTCTGCATACTGTGTTTTGTCTTTTTTTTTAATATATGGCAGAATCCAATGAGCATAAGAGGTAATGGTGTTTGCTCTCCACATTCATGGAGCTGCAAAAGAAGGAAAGGCTCAAATTAAGTTGAAATTCTAGTATACAGTACAGTATGTATCAACTATAATTTTTCTAAATCTGCTGTCTGTCTGTCTATAGTCGTTGATAAGGCTGGGAAAGTGGCTTGAAATATACTATGTGCCCCAACAGGCTAAGTGGAACATGGCACTGGCTCCAGTTAGGACATAAAGTCAATGATGGCTCTACTGCCAACATCAAATGAGATGAAAGTTATATCAAAGTTACTTATGAAAAATACAATCAGACTGCATTTCATGGCTTTCTTCCCTAACATTTACTGCCAGTATCAAGCAATATCAAGTCAATATCAATGGAAACCAGGTTTTAAGTATACACAAAATTTGGCATGAAAGCCTATGATACTGGCACAGAATTCTAGAATACATTCAGTCCCAATGACATTGGCTTAGCTTCTTAAATGATTAATTGAGCACAGGAATAGGGCTAAAAAGAAAGGAAACTCAAAGAGAAGAGTGGTTGCAGAGGTATGAGGTATAGTCTGAGAGTCAACCAAAAGCCTTGAGCATGTTCTCATGGTCTACCACCGCAACCACCGTTGTCTATCAGTGCTGAAATTTTATCACAGAAGTTATGGTTTGTTTGTTTTTGCCCCCCCACCCCTACCTGTGACGGAATTCATGGTGTAATTTCAAACAGCCCTTAGGCCTTCAAAGTGTTCTCTGATCTCACTGAAGGCCGTTTATCAAACATCCCCTTTCATTAGACTATCAACAGAGTTGTCACCACACCAACTGCAGACGTTATCAGCCTTGTCGTCATGGCAACTGGAGTTTGTCACACCAGGGGGGGACAGGGGGACAGGGGACGTCCATGTTGCTCGAAATGCGTGTTGATGAGTGATGCTGTCTGACGGCTGATGTTGGGTGATGTTGTGCGAAAGATGCGGAAATGGGCATGACAGAGGTCGGTGAAACCATTATCGAATGGAAGGGGGAGGGATATGGGACGGTGTCCTCGTGATGGGGAGGGTGGGGCGGCTGTATTCTTGTGGTGACAGAACGTTATCATGTTAGCTTTGCATTCATTACATGAGGTGTTTGTCTGGGACAGCCTCCATATATACATGTCACAGGTGTCATGGTAGGAAAATATGTGACTTATTGTCATGAAGGCGGAAGTGAAGGGTATCTTGTTGTTTTGTCCCAAGATTCTCTCTGGCTCTCTCGTTGTCCTCAGCCTACTCTGACATCTTTGACCAGCCCATCTGTGGCTCCTAGATTACTTCAGGAACAGAGGAGACGTCTCTATAGAGTGAGTCCTTCAGTTTAAGGAGAAGACACACAAACATACGAGCGCACACACACAAACGTATGCATGTACGCACACACGAACACACACACAAGTCTTGCTGGGTTAAATAATTGTTGAATTTGGAAATGAGCACAAGGCCTACGCAATGTAAAATTTGCCATAATTTATCTGCCATTGTACTTGACATACAGTAACTATGATGTATGACATGTCTATGGTATCACAACATGAATAATGATCCTCATAATGCTATTATAGACACAGCATGACAACTTTCGTGTGAATGCCTAAATTGATCAAAGCCAGTTGTTGAACTGAGCCAGGTTGTGTTGTTACATACAATTGCAATGTAATGTCAGGTATGTCATGTTGCGGTTGATTAATGGAGGTTGAATGAGAGATTGAAATAAATGTTTTAGGCCCTAATCTATGGTTTTCACATGACTGGGAATACAGATATGCATCTGTTGGTCACAGATACCTCTTTTAAAGGTAGGGGCGTGGATCAGAAAACCAGTCAGTATCTGGGGTGACCACCATTTGCCTCATGCAACGCGACACATCTTCTTCTTGAACAGGCTGTTGATTGTGGCCTGTGGAATGTTGTTCCGCTCCTCTACAATGGCTGTGCGAAGTTGCTGGATATTGGCGGGAAGTGGAACATGCTGTTGTACATGTCGATCCAGAGAATCCCAAACATGTTCAATTCCACTAATTCTCTAAAACAATGTTGGAGGTGGCTTATGGTAGAGAAATGAACATTACATTCTCTGGTAACAGCTCTGGTGGACATTCCTGCAGTCAGCATGCCAATTGCAGGCTCCCTCAAAACTTGAGACATCTGTGGCATTGTGTTGTGACAAAAGTGCACATTTTAGAGGGGGCTTTTATTGTTCTCGGCACAAATGTGTAATGATCATGCTGTTTAATCAGCTTCTTGATAGGCCACACCTATCAGGTGGATGGATTATCTTGACAAAGGGGAAATGCTCACTTACAGGAATGTAAACACAATTTGAGAGAAATAAGCTTTTTGTGCATATGGAACACTTCTGGGATCTTTTATTTCAGCTCATGAAACATGGGACCTACACTTTACATGTTGCGTATATTTGTTCAGTATATTTCAGAACAGTTTAACGCTGCTTTGAGACAAGCGTGGGGACTGGTCTTGATAAATCAATCAATGTCCGATTTTTTTTCCACTGAATCTCCGTTTGGATATTGGTTAGGCCAGAATTAGGCTGTAGAAATGTTAGCTAAATTGAGGTGAGTGCTGCTCATGATCATCTTGTCTAGTTGGCTCATTTATTATCACTGATCAGAATATTTTGCAAGCATGTTATGTATCTTAACAAGTGGATTATTTTGCACTTCACTCGCAGTCGTTTAGTAGCCTAGGCCTACTCTCAACCAAAAGCCTGTGACTTGTCTTAATCAATCAATGTGATTTTGTTTCACTGAATCACTGTCTGTATATTTGGTTAATTCCCTTGCTGGGCAAATACATGGAGTTGGTATAGCTCATCTATTTGTTTGCTCATCTATCACTATCAGAAACACTTAGAATGCAATAATGTAGCCTAAATCAAGTGTAGGCCTATTATTTTTTCTTGATCGCTTATAGGTAACTCCAAAAGTGGGCTCTACAAGGGCTCCCTAGTGGCGTAGCGATCTAAGACACTGCATCTCAGTGCAAGAGTTGTCACTGCAGTACCTGGTTCAAATCCAGGCTTTATCACATCCGCTGCACAGTTTGCCCATCGTCATCTGGGTTTGGCTGGTGTAGACTGTCAGCATAAATAATATTTTGTATTTAACTGACTTGCCTAGATAAATATAGATTAAATTAATAAAATTACAATTTTTTTTTAAAGTGTGTGGAGGTTGTGAAATAGACTCACATGCTTTTGAAAATATAGTTTGCTATTATTTTCTATCGGTATCATGATGAAAATACTCTCAATGTAAGACCTTACACCTGCTCTCTAACAAAGCAGAGTGAGGGTAGAAAAGAGATGAAACGTGAATCAAAAAAGCCTTGGCTTGCCTTGGACTCTGATTTAAAATATCCCCATTTTTTATTTATCCCCTTTTCTCCCCAATTTCGTGATATCCAATTGCGATCCAATTACGATCTTGTCTCATTGCTGCAATTCCCCAACTGGCTCGGGAGAGGCGAAGATCGAGTCATGCATCCTCCGAAACATGACCCGCCAAACTGCGCTTCTTAATACCCGCGCGCTTAACACGGAAGCCAGCTGCACCAATGTGTCTGAGGAAACACCGTTCAACTGGCAACCGAAGTCAGCTTGCATGCGCCCGGCCTGCCACAAGGAGTCACTAAAACAGGCCAAACGCAGACGACGCTGGGTCAATTTAAATCAAATCAAATTGTATTTGTCACATACACATGGTTAGCAGATATTAATGCGAGTGTAGCGAAATGCTTGTTTTTCTAGTTCCGACCACGACCAAGTATCTAACAAGTAATCTAACAGTTTCACAACAACTACCTTATACACAAAAGTGTAAAGGAATGAATAAGAATATGTACATGAAGATATATGAATGAGCAATGGTCAAACGGCATAGGCAAGATGCAGTAGATGGTATAGAGTACAGTATATACATATGAGATGAGTAATGTAGGGTATGTAAACATTATATAAAGTGGCATTGTTTAAAGTGGCTAGTGATACATTTATTACATACATTTTTCATTATTAAAATGGCTAGAGATTGAGTCAGTATGTTGGCAGCAGCCACTCAATGTTAGTGATGGCTGTTTAACAGTCTGATGGCCTTGAGATAGAAGCTGTTTTTCAGTCTCTCGGTCCCCGCTTTGATGCACCTGTACTGACCTCACCTTCTGAATGATAGCGGTGTGAACAGGCAGTGGCTCGGGTGGTTGTTGCCTTGATGATCTTTTTGGCCTTCCTGTGACATTGGGTGGTGTAGATATCCTGGAGGGCAGGTAGTTTGCCCCGGTGATGCGTTGTGCACCGCCCTTTGGGACTCCCGGTCATGGCCGGTTGTTACACAGCCTGGGATCGAACCCAGGTCTGTAGTGACGCCTGAAGCACTGTGATGCAGTGCCTTAGACCGCTTGCGACAGACACCCTCCAAAATAGACCATCAGGCACAGGCCTTGTAAAGATTCTCTCCAGTTTAGTCCTAAAGTATGGCTGCCAGCAGAAATTGACATAGGTCCTGTACCACAGTGCACACAGTGAATACAGTGAATGTATGAAACCTGTGCCGGGGGAAAAATATTTTGATGTGGGGTGCCGTCCTCAAACAATCGCATGGCATTTTTTGGTGTAATACCTACTGTAAATCGGACAGCGCAGTTAGATTAACAAGAATTTAAGCTTTCAGCCAATATAAGACACTTATATGTACATAAATGTTTAAAATCCATAAATCCGAATGGCTCCCGGTATCACCTATTGCTGCTCATTGGACCCTATGATCACTCGGCTACACATGCCTCTCTCTAATGTCAACATGCCTTGTCTCCTGCTGTTTCGGTTAGTTATTGTTTTATTTCACTATAGAGACCCTAGCCCAGCTCAACATGCCTTAGATAGCTCTTTTGTCACACATCCCACACATGGGGAGACCTCATCTGGCTTAGCTGGTGTCTCCAGAGCTGCAAGCTCTCTCATCGTCACTCAATGACTAGGTTTGCCCCCACTGTACTCACATCCTACAATACCCTTGTCTGTACATTATGCCCTGAATCTATTCAACCACGCTCAGAAATATGTCCCTTTTATTCTCTGTTCCCAATGCACTAGACGACCAGTTCTTATAGCCTTTAGCAGTACCCTTATCCTAATCCTCCTCTGGCGATGTAGAGGTTAACCCAGGCCCTGTACCCCAGTTCCACTGCTATTCCCCAAGCGATCTCATTTGTTGACTTCTGTAACCTGAAAAAAGCCTTGATCGTACTGTTAGGTGACCTAAACTGGGATATGTTTAGCACCCCAGCCGTCCTACAATCTAAGCTAGATGCCCTCAATCTCACACAAATTATCAAGGAACCTACCTGGTACAACCATACATTCGTAAACATAGGCACCCTCATAGATATAATTCTGCCCAACTCTCCCTCTAAATACACCTCTGCTGTCTTCAACCAGGATCTCAGCGATCACTGCCTCATTGCCTGCGTCAGGGGCCCGCGGTCAAACGACCACCCCGCATCACTGTCAAACGCTCCCTAAAACACTTCAGCGAGCAGGCCTTTCTAATCGACCTGGCCCGGGTATCCTGGAAGGATATTGACCTCATCCCATCAATAGAGGTAGCCTGGTTGTTCTTTAAAAGTGCTTTCCTCACCATCTTAAATAAGCATGCCCCATTCAAAAAATCTAGAACTAAGAACAGATATAGCCCTTGATTCACTCCAGACTTGACTGCCCTTGACCAGCACTGTTTTTTTTTTATGGGGTATTGTGTGTACCGTAATTTCCGGACTATAAGCCGCTACTTTTTTCCCACGCTATGAACCTCGCGCTTTATACAATGACGCGGCTAATTTATGGATTTTTCCCGCTTTCACAAATTCATGCCGCCAAAAAACTGAGCACCGTCACATAATGTGACGCAAATCGAGCGCGCTCAAACTTGCCATCATTCTGATTACGGTAGTCATTTTGTCACCCTCATCATGGCAAAGACACGGAGAAATGCATATGATGCAGCTTTCAAGTTGAAGGCGATCGATCTGGCTGTTGGAAAGGGAAATAGAGCTGCTGCACGGGAGCTTGGCCTTAATGAGTCTATGATAAGACGTTGGAAACAGCAGCATGAGCAACTGACTCAGTGCAGAAAGACAACAAAAGCTTTCAGAGGGAAGAAAAGCAGATGGCCCGAACTAGAAAATGAGCTTGAAGACTGGGTCAACACACAGAGAGCAGACGGCCGAGGTGTTTCAACTGTGCAGATCCGACTGAAAGCCAAAACAATCGCCACTGCAATGAAGTTTGAGGATTTTAGAGGTGGACCATCGTGGTGTCTAAGATTTATGAGACGTAAAGGCCTGTCCATCAGGGTACGGACGAGTCTGTGTCAGCAGCTCCCTCCCGACTACGAGGAAAAAGTTTCAAACTTCCGTAAATTCACTGATGCAAAGATAGCGGAGCATTCCATCGGCCCGCACGACATCATAAATATGGACGAGGTTCCTCTGACGTTTGACCTGCCTCTCACTCGGACTGTCAACAGGAAAGGCGAATCATCCATCACGCTGAAAACAACTGGGCATGAAAAAACGCACTTCACCTGTGTTCTGAGCTGCACGGCATCGGGAGAAAAGCTTCCACCGATGTTGATTTTCAAACGCATGACGATGCCAAAAGAAAAATTCCCGAGAGGAATTGTTGTGAAAGTCAACAAGAAAGGATGGATGACGGAAAGCCTAATGCATGAATGGCATACGGAGTGTTACGGCAAGCGACCGGGAGGATTCTTTCACAAGAACAAGGCATTGCTCGTGTTGGACAGCATGAGGGCCCACATAACAGATTCTGTGAAAGAAGCCATCAAGAGGACAAACTCAATTCCAGCTGTGATTCCTGGGGGCACAACAAAGTATTTGCAGCCACTCGACATCAGTGTAAATCGTGCATTTAAGGTGGCGCTCCGTGTTCAGTGGGAGGCTTGGATGACAAGTGGGGAGAAATCCTTCACTAAAACGGGCCGCATGCGAAGAGCAACTTATGGTCAAGTCTGCCAGTGGGTCCTGACAGCGTGGAGCCTCCGGATGAAAGTGACGAGAGCGACAATGAAAACGATCCAACATCGGATGAAGCAATTCTGAGGCTATTCAACTCCGACACCGAAGGAGATGACTTCAGTGGTTTCAGTGCACAGGAGGAGGAAGATAGTGACCAATGACTTTCTTGGTAGGCTACTGTTTACTGCTATTTTTTTTATTTTTGTTACAAGCCGTGTTTCGTTAAAGCCTATTTATTTTTGTTACAAGCCGTGTTTCGTTTAAAAGCCTATTTATTTTTGTTACAAGCCGTGTTTCGTTTAAAGGCTGTGTAAAGTTCATTTGTTTCAATGTACCGGTAGGCACCTGCGGCTTATAGACACGTGCGGCTTATTTATGTACAAAATACATATTTTTTTTAAATTCAGTGGGTGCGGCTTATATTCAGGTGCGCTTAATAGTCCAGCAATTACGGTAGATTGATGAGAATTGTTCTTTATTTAATTAATTGAAGAATAAGGCTGTAACGTAACAAAATGTGGAAAAAGTCAAGTGGTCTGAATACTTTCCGAATGCACTGTATACAGTTTGCAATGAGGTTCAGAGAATTTGGGATTTTAAAGCTAATTTCCTGCTATTCCACACATTTTGCCTTGAGAAAAATGTGTAGTGCATTTGAGGTTTCAAAAGTTTTCTGAAGTTTGTAATTTACTGAAGTTTGAAATTTAAGACTTGATTTCCCTTCATGAAAAATGTATCAAACCCTACAAAAATGTGAATGAAATATAATCCATATAATTCAAATTTCCTGTTGCTGCAAGATTATTTTCATGCTGTATCAAACTGTCTCAGATTAAGATCCTACATCCGTAGGCGGTTCATTGAAGGTGTTATTGCTCAGTCTAACAAATCAAGTTATGTGCAGCAGTGAGAGACTCCTAAACCTCTGATACAAATCTGTGTGTGGCCCACAATGAAGAAGAAGTAAAGAAAAACTTTGAACCTGTTCTTCCCTCCTTAATCAATATTACTTTCCTTCCGGCTGAGCTTAAGAAAAATGTTCGTGAAAGTCTTACAAATTCAATTTTAAATTGAATTGTTGTTCTCCCGGGCAGGTGCTTTTTGTCATATGTTAACATTTTATCACTGATGCCATCTTGACAGTTTCCTTTGGCATTTCTCCGATTGCGTTTATTAACACCCACAAGGAAGAAAATCCATATTCCACGACTTGTTGTTTGTCAGTTGTCAGTATTAATAACATCGTCAGCCTGCAGGATACGTGGCAATTACTCCCAGACTCTCAATTAATGAGCTTTCTGAAAATGGTATTATTACTGTTACAGAGCTTTAGCAAACATTGCCAGACTTCACCTCTCTTTCTGCTTTTCAAACAGACACCAGTAGACTAGTTCGGGCCAAGGATGCAATAGCTATAGCTTTGAAAGCAAAGGAAATTATTTAAGCATTAAAATGGTCTTCTTTGAGTTGGAAACCAATTTGTAACGTATTAATTACAATCATCCTACCAAAGCGGTGTCAAGTAAACAGAATGCCTTCTAAGGAAAATATGCTGAAGAGATGAAAATGTGGTTGAAAAGAGCACATTGTGAGGAATAAAGCAGGGTCCTTATGAATGTGTGGTTGTGGTATGTCACAATTGCTTTCAGACGAGTCCCGTGACACTTGTGGGAGTCGTAGAGCAAAACGCAGAACATTATCTTGTTTGTGAGAGTCTCCCCTTCCCATAGAGTGGTCAGTTATTAGTTTTGTGGCTCAAACCGTTCAGACGCTAGAGACGTTTTCGTGAGAAGACCGATTATCGCAATGTCTGACTAACATCGCTGTTTTTTAAAATGTATTTTATTTCACCTTTATTTAACCAGGTAGGCTAGTTGAGAACAAGTTCTCATTTACAACTGCGACCTGTCCAAGATAAAGCAAAGCAGTTCGACACATACAACAACACAGAGTTACACATGGAATAAGCAAACATACAGTCAATAATATAGTAGAAATAGTTTATATACAGTGTGTGCAAATGAGGTAGGATAAGGGAGGTAAGGCAATAGATAGGCCATGGTCGCAAAGTAATTACAATATAGCAATTAAACACTGGAGTGATATATGTGCAGAAGATGAATGTGCAAGTAGAGATACTGGGGTGCAAAGGAGCAAGATAAATAAATAAATACAGTATGGGGATTAGGTAGCTGTAGCTTGGCACATCCACCGCAGATGCGGAAGGCCGACATAGGCGGATGAGGTGGAATGAGACACAGCCCATGCAAAAAAATATATATCTCTAGCTTAAACTGACAATTTTGATGGGGATTTTTTTTATTATGTTACTTAGATTGATGCCCGGGTGCATCAATAGACTATTTTAATAAATAACTAATTTGGGAACAGAGAATTGCCTACGCAATCCACTGATATTTTGGAAGAAGAGTTGAAATCAAGGATGCATGATAGTTAGATCTGCAATGCATAGTATTATATTACAATAAATGTCTTGCCATCTAGAAAACGGAGGAATATATTTGTTTTTAAAGAGAATCAATTTCATGCCCGTCAGTATTGGCGCTACCCCCAACTGCAACTATCGTCGAACAGGAATGTACCCATTGGAAGCTCTAGCGGGCATGCTTTCTTGAATGCATAGCTAATGGCTAAGGATAAACAGTCTAATAATTTTTATTTACAATGGCAGAATATGGAGAGGAAGAGGGATTGATGTTGCCTGTAGACGATGGTTTATTTGCTGATACATTTTCTGATGATAGCATGTACAAAGTAGGGGTGCCGAGGAGCACCCCCGGAATTAAAAAAAAACATTTAAAAAATGTTCTAACAAAGGTAGTGCATTGGGCCTTTAATAGTTCTGCATGAGAGGACAAATATAGCTGTTCGCCTCCAAATATGTGACCTGGACAGTATGAAAATGGTTAAATGATGACATCATTATGCAATGCATCATCTCCACAGGATTTTTAACACACATTTTTTTATTTGGAAAAGTGCCTCTGAGTAACCCAAGCGCAAAGCGCATTGCCTCCTTTTATGTACTTACCTATTTGATCCTGAGGGACTTGGGCAACCTACCGAGGTATACTATCTCAAAAGACAACTACCTGTTTGGAATAGTTAACAGCGGAAGAAAACCCCAGCCTCCACAATGACTTCTCAGTGTCTAGTGCTTCACAAGCCTGTCTCAAATTCAGGGTGTAAACCCATGTCATTTAACGTCATGCTACAAGTTGCCCATGCACTCCCAACCCCCAGACCAAACCCCAGATAGAAATGGTCTAAGAGTGTAAAAGAATCATGTTGACAGAATTCAGGACACAGTTAAAACGTCTAATTTGACAAGAGGAATCCTCGCCTCAGGCTCTCTCTCTTTCTCTCTTCTCCCTCCCTCCCTCCCTCACTTGCTCTCTCTGTCTCTCTCTCGCTAATTTATTTATCAATTCATTACGATTCCCCTTCCCTCCCATCTCAACTTCTCTGAGGGTTCCCCCCCACCATTCAACGTTGGAGGAAGAGATAGCCCAAATACCCTTTAACTCTCAAGAATTCTCTTTTATCAAAACTTCGTAGGAACATTTAACATAATTATTCCCAAGGCAATTCTGGCCATTATACATTCAGAAAATGCAACCTCAATCCCATTTTTGGAGTGCGCAAATGTCTTCTCAGTCAAGTATAATGAAAACAGGTTTGATGATATTTTAAATGTAATATTAAGAAAGAAGACACATGGCCACTCTATGGTAAGAGACGTCATGGTTTCGGGATGAAAAACCCTGTGCTACCCCTGGGAACGAGTACAGGATAATACTAGGCTTCTCCCAATAGTTCTATGTCAGCACACAGAGTTTGATGCTGTTGTAGCCCATGTAGGATTTAATGACATTAGGAACGGTAGCTCGGAACGGCTGAAACAGGATTTTGAAGATTTGATTGGGTCTCTGTTGGACACCAAAAAACGTCCTATCATTTCTGGACCTGTGCCCTCGCTTGGTTGAGGTAGTGAATGTTTTATCAGGCTACTAGCACTTCACAACTGGCTACGTGACTACTGCAGCTCCTTGGGTGTAACTTTTGTAGACAACTTTGACAACTTTGGGAACAGAGGATTTGGGACCACCCAAATCATTTCAGTGCCTGGATCCTGTCCAAACACTACAAGGCAGCGCTGATGCATTGACAGATCAAATCAAGCTCCTCAACGATATTTGCTCCCATTAAATCGCAGCAATATTATTCCGCCACAGCTTCCCATGTTGATTGGGGTATTGTAAATAATAATTCCGTACCTGTTCATTTAATTTCCATTCATAACTCTGTTAGCTCACATAAGGAACCCACTGTTGTTAGCTCCACCTATGCCATTAATAGTTGTATATCAAGCTATCGTTTTTCTTCATGTGCTCATAAGCATAGGGGTATTGTCAATAGTGATCTTGTGCACATTTACCTGAATTCTACTATTAGCTCTCAAACTTTGAATCCAACCCAATCTCATCCAGTTCTATTGACTTTTGTGTCACCATGGATACTGATGCTTTCAAATCTCGCAGAGGGCTTTGACTGTTACATATACATGTTTGAAGCTTGATGTCTAAACATTTTCTGGATGTATAGGTGCATGACTCTGGAGACCTGGCTGAATAATTTGATTATGGATAAGGACGTTGCCATTGCATACTACAACATTTTCAGATGTGATAGACAAACAACGGGGGAGGGGTGGCTATTCATGTAAGATCTTCTCTTATGGCATCATGCTCTCTTAGCATCTCTGTCCCCAAAATGTGTGAGTTGTTGGTTATAAAAGTATCCATAAGTAAAAATATGCATTTATTTATTGCTGTTGTCTACCACCCCTGAGCCGCTTCTGCAGAGGCTGTTGGTATTTCTGATTATTTAAAACTGTTACTGTTATCTGAACTGGTTGTGTTAGGAGATCTAAATCTTGATTGGCTTACACATGCCTCAGATCAGTTTAAGAATATCTGTCTTTAGTTCAACTTGACTCAGCTGATAACAAAACCCACTCGGATTAATGTAAATAACCTAGCAAACTCCTCATTGATCCTGGCTAACCATCCTCATAAGTATTTGGCTAGTGGTGTTTTTGCAAATATATCAGGGACCACTGCCCTATTGTTTGCATTAGAGATACCAAATTGAAAAAACTCTGACCCTCGTATAATTGTGAAGATAAATTATCAAAAATTCTAGCCCTAGGTGTTCCTTCTTTCTACTAGCTGCATACCAGACCCAGTTTTGGCACTTTAATTTTTCTCTTACATTTACCTCTCTGGCTGATAAACATGCCCCTTTCAAGAGTCAAAAACCAAACTAACCCATGGTACTCTGACCTCCCCTTGATAAGAAATCACGCCTGGGCCAAGGGCTCATTAGCTGATTGGCAGCTATTTAGGCAATTTAGAAATAGATGCAGTGCCTCGGTTAAACAGGCAAAATCAAACTACTTCCTTAGCGCTATGGCAGATTCTGTTAGTGATCCCTCTATTCTGGAGGAAAACAAATATTCACTGAAGCTGGCTAATTCCTCTACTTCCCTGCCTTATTAAGTCAGACTCCTGCATCATTACTGAAAAGAGATTTGTGATGCTTTTAATCAGCCTTTTACCTCAGCTGGTTTCCTATTTGAAAAAAAGATGGTCATACTGATCTTAGCCAGTCAGTTGACTGTTCTTCCCACATACAGCCTCCAGTTGCCTCAACGGATGATCAGTCAACCACATTTGACTTGGGTAGTCATGGTAGTCAGGGTTTTTCTTTTTGGCAACTCACAGAAACAGACATTCTTGCTGCCTTATTAGCTATTGACACCAAGAAGTAATTTGGGGCTGACAATTTGGACCCGTCTTTGCTTAAGTATGCTGCACTCCTCATAGCTGGCTCAGTAACACACATTTTTTATTTAATTTTAGTATCAGGAAATATTCCAAAAGTGTGGAAAGCAGCTTTTGTGCTACCACTCCATAAGGGCAGAGATCATGGTGATCGCGATAATTATCGACACATTTCCAGGCTCCCTTGTCTTCGAAAATACTAGAAACATTGGTAAACAAACAGCTATGTTTTTTTTCTATCGTAAATTGTATTCTTAATGTTAATCAATACAGATTCAGACATAAACATAGCACCACTACAGCTGCCATGCTTGTTGTATGATATTGCAAATGCCTTAGATGATAGAAAGGATTGTGCTGCCATGTTTGTAGACTTTTCAAAGTTTTTGATACTATAGACCATGTTATTCTGTTGAATATGTTGTCCTCTATAGTGTTGGAAACTGATGCTTGCCGATGGTTTTATAATTATCTCAGTGACTGAACTCAGGCCATCAAGGTAGATGGGGTCAAATCTGAGTTGCTTGAGTTACATAAAGGGGTGACCCAAGGTTCGATACTCAAACCACCACTGTTTACAATCTATATAAATAACATTGATAATGCTGTAAAAAATATATATATATTAATTAGTATGCAGATGAGTGTTGTATTCCGTTGCTCCATTGGTTGGCCAAGCCTTTTCACAATAGAAGTCTGATTTTCAAGCACTTCCTATAAATATCTTGGCATCTGACTTGATGTCAAACTGTCATTTGAAAAACATGTCACTGAGCTGGTGAAGAAGTTGAAGTTCAAGCTTGGTTTCTTTGTGTACAGGAAGGACATTGTCCAGGACCACTTTTAGGTCTCTTTTAGAGGATTGGGATATTATCTATATGCATGCAGCAGCATCTACACTTAAACCACTAGATGTTGTTTTCCATTTTGCCCTTAAGTTTATTGCTGGTGATGTTTATAGAACTCACCATTGTGTTTTGTACAAAAAAAGTGGGTTGGGCCTCTTTGTATGTAAGGAGAAAGCATTATTTTGTTGTGTTCATCTACAATGCACTCATGCAGAAACTTCCTATGTATTTATCATCATTAATTAAATGTAGACTTACAAATGACCAAACCTGGTCTCAGGTTTGGATTAAACTGGAGGCCCCTTCCGTCACTACAGTTAGGCAAAGCTACTTTCTTTTGCGCACTTTATGTGGAACAATTTAGAGACCTCTCTGAAATGAGATGTTCTGGTCCCCCTTAGTCAGTTCAGAGTAGTGATCAGAGACTACTATGTTGATAAATGTGACTGTTTTTCTTAATATGTTTTGTTATTTTGTATGTGTTTGATGTATTTATGCAGGGCATATCTGTAAAATAGACCCTGGTCTCAATATGACTTCCCTGTCAAAACAAAGGTTCAATAAAAAATAAAATAATAATTTGAATAAAATATTGATGTCACGTTCATAACTGCCTGTGCAAAATCATATAATTTTTCTATAGTGATTAATATGCAGGATTACTTTACACCAATGCTACAGTTTGTCCAAGCCCATTTGGAAAATGTTCCTGCAGTAGCCCTACACACCACTGAAAAAATCCTAGAACAGTTAAATGGGCCAGTGTTCTTAAGGTTTTCAACAATCAAATGAAGTGAATGAGACACTGAAAGTACAAATAAATGCTGACAAAGCTCTTTTTACCTAAATTAGCAGGATTTTGTTGCCCAACGATGCACACCAAATTGCAACTAAATTTAATGGAACTTAATTTGTTCTGGTAGAAAATGTAATTTAATGTATGACGGATAATATCCCTATAAGCCTTCGATTTGAAGCTCAATTAACTTAACTGATTGATGCACCAGTGGCTTTCAGCTGAATTGATAACAAGAGAGAAACGTGATAGTGTGAAATAAACTGAAATGACATGTGAAAACATGTCAGTTAGGACCTTTTGGAAAGCAATGTTGATGTGTGAAGGGATGACCGTGGTAATGAACAGAAACGTTCTTGGTTGAAAGCAGATTCCCCCTATGTCAATGGTTTCCAACAGGTCGATCGCAAGCTTCCAGTAGCTCACAGCCCACCTATGAGTCAAACAATTCTGAAAGTACATGCAAGTGTTCCATTGCAAAATGTCATAAACAAATATCACAAGTATCAGACACCACAAGCTCCCATCTACTATCGAATCAATGCAACATTGACATTATACCACCCCTGGTTAGCCATTATTGGTACTAGAGTTGATGTCCGCAGCCCTGTGGGAATCTAATTAGCATAATACAACAATTCCATCAAAATCTGTCAGTTTAAGAAAGATATATATATTTTTTTGCATGGGCTATGTCTCAATCCACTGCATCCGCCGATGTTGCCCTTTCATA
The DNA here is from genome assembly GCF_016432855.1 of Salvelinus namaycush. Taxonomy (NCBI): domain Eukaryota; kingdom Metazoa; phylum Chordata; class Actinopteri; order Salmoniformes; family Salmonidae; genus Salvelinus; species Salvelinus namaycush. Next base: position 35,985,785 of record NC_052326.1, read on the forward strand.
TCTGCAGTGAAAGGTGGCAGAGCTAGAGCGGTGTTTGTCAGACCATGAGACATCCCGAAAATCAGTCTTCTCACAAAAACGTCTGTAGTATCCGAATGGTTTGGCCTTCAAACTATTACGACTCTCATGAACATGATGGTGTTCTCTGTTTTGCAAGAATCACGGGACTCATCTGAAGTTGGCACATCCGATCGGCCAACTTCTGTTTGTAGCTTCTGAACACAGTTTTGGGCTACACACCTCTACGGGAAGGTGAGTCTCTCACAAACATGTACAGGTTGGCTATTTTGCACAAGCCTCACAAGACTAGTCTGAATGTAGCCAGGTACCAGTTAAAATGTTTAATGGAAGTATATATGGAGATAGTTTAGTTCCTAAAATAAGGGGTTAAATACATCAACAACAAATAAATAATAGTTTCCTGAACAATGCGTTGCTATGGGCTAATAATAGTAAGGCGAAGTTCAACGTTTCATCCCCCCAAAAATGTTATACCTTAAGGGGTCCTAAAACTCAACATCAAATAGCTAAATGATCCTTGGTATGACCATCATAAAACAATTCCATATGTAAACGTAGAAGAACCCTCCCCCCGGCTTAGATTCTAGAGGGTTGGCTTAAAAAGCCAAACCTAACACAATATCTGCCAATTCATTTCCAGCAATATTGCCCCTGTCTGTCTGTGTGGTTTGCACATTTGTCTATCACTCCGTGTGTAGCCAGTTGATGTGATAACCGTCTTGTGGGTTGACAGAAATACTTTCCCCAAAACCTTCTCAATTCAATGTTAACTGCAAAGTAGGCTTACCTGGCAGAGTATATCATGAGTAAGTATATCATTTGTATCTATTATTTGTTATTTGCAAAATTTGCCATGAAATGAGCAGCAGGAGTACAGAACCATCACTAGACCGGCACATTAGACGGACATTCCTCGCTAGATGTGCAATTAAAGGGCCATACGCGCAATTAGAGGGCAATTACATTCACAAATATTTTGTCTTCCAACCCCCAAAAATGTGTCTGATGTGATTTAAGCATTGTACTCAGCACATCCAATGTAATTGTTTCTCTATTAACAAATGTAATTTTAAGAGTGAAAAACAATCTAAAACCAGGAAAAATTCAAGTGAGAACGTAATTTGGGAAACTATCAAATAGAATTTTGCTGGGGAGAGGAGAGAAGAATGTGCCTATTTGAAAGCTAGAAAAATATTAGTAGCTCACGACATGTTTCATTTTTAAAAGTAGCTTTCATGTTAGAAAATGTTGGAGACCCCTACTCTATATGGTAAATGGATTGAGACTGACTGGAGGTGAGTAAGGCATTATACTCTGAAGATACCCATCCCTCATCTGTTTGGCAGAGTGCGAGTTGGTGCAAGACAACCCACCGGGCACAGACGTCAATTCCACATCTATTCCATGTTGATTCAACCAGTGTGTGCCCAGTGGTAAAGGCCTAAATTCAATCAATTGCAGAAAAGCACACTGTGTTGGTGAGGCTGGAGGTGTTCCTTATGAGGGTACATGGTGCTGACGAGTATTTTTCTATGCTCTGCTAACAAGTATGTTTCTATGCTCTGCTAACAAGTATTTTTCTCCGCTCTGCTGACTAGTATTTTTCTCCGCTCTGCTGACTAGTATTTTTCTCCGCTCATACAGGAGTAATAAAGGCCTAGTGCATACATTTGCTGGGAAATATTATTCATATTATTTATTATTCTTTTTAAAAAATTTAATAAGGGGGTGCTGCAGCAGCCTCTGCACCGCTACTTCCCACAGCTATGTGAGGGTATTGTGATTGGATATCGATGCCAAATCACACCTGCCCTTGAATTACAGTGTATTCTGTGTGAACCTGCAGTGAGGTTTTCCAGCAATTGATTGAATTGGAACAAAACAGCTCTACTCAGATGAACACTGTATCCTGAACACTTCAGGGTTAGGGAGAAAAACACCTACCCTGTTCTAATAGATACTCACTTTAAGTCATTGGTAACACTTTACATTACGTTGCCACTATAAATCATTTAAAACAAAAAACGATGTTTTAAGTGAGAATAGGCATTGGTCTGAACCTGAAAAAGGAAATTCACATAAGCACCACAATGCCTATTCCACCCAAGCTCTACAGAGGTTTTCAGCGCATAGTTTTGACATACTACAGTAGTTATGCTGGTATTGTATTTCAAACTATGTGTAGACAGGTTGCTTCCCATTCAAACCTTCTCAGACAGCCTAATTCATACTCTTAGAGGATGTGTTTCCACCATAATGTGATGTGTATCGCTTACAAGTATTGGATTCTTCACACACCACAGTAGGACATCCCATTACACTACCTTTTCATGCTTTTTATTTATTTAGTGAAAGTAAGCTTTGATTTTGTACTTACTTATAGTAATGTGGTGGATGCCTGTATTTCCTTAAACATAAATGTTTCAATAAATGTAATTTACATTCTTTGAAACATAATTACATCCTTTTTGGGTCAGTAGGTTCCCAACATAACAACAGGTGGTGGTATGTTGGACACAGTAGCTCAGAAAGATAGAGCCTGTCTGCATTCCTGATTTCTGTAACTGTTAGCTTACCTCTGTAATATTGACATAAGCTCAGAACCACTTGTTTTTCAAACATGGTCCTATTTAATCAATTGCTGTGCTGATCAATGGACAGTTCATTAACCCTGTCAAAATAATATGTAGCTTACAGTTATGTTTGTACTTGTATTCTTTTTTGCAATAAAGACGGTGACGCAACAATAAAACACATTTACAATAGGCCAATATCTAAAGATACATACAGCCAAATGATATACTATAGATACTATACAATATATATATACAGTATATATATATATATAATAGTTATTACAAGTCAAATGTTTGGACACACCTACTCATTCAAGGGTTTTTCTTTATTTTTACTATTTTCTACATTGTAGAATAGTAGTGAAGACATCAAAATACATATTGAATCATGTAGTAAACAAATCAAAATATGTTTTATATTTGAGAGTCTTCAAAGTAGCCACCCTTTGCCTCAATGACAGCTTTGCACATTCTTGGCATTCTCTCAACCAGCTTCACCTGGAATGCTTTTCCAACAGCCTTGAAGGAGTTCCCACATATGCTGAGCACTTGTTGGCTGCTTTTCCTTTATACTGTGGTCCAACTCATCCCAAGCCATCTCAGTTGGGTTGAGGTCAGGTGATTGTGGAGGCCAGGTTATCTGATGCAGCACTCCATCACTCTCCTTATTGGTCAAATAGCCCTTACACAGCCTAGTGGTGTGTTGGGTCTTTGTCATGTTCAAAAACAAATGATTGTCCCCTAAGCGCAAACCAGATGGGATGGCGTATCGCTGCAGAATGCTGTGGTATCCATGCTGGTTACGAGTGTCTTGAATTATAAATAAATCACTGTCAGTGTCACCAGCAAAGCACCCCCACATCATCACAGCTCCTCCTCCATGCTTCACAGTAGGAACCACACATGCAGAGGTGGGAACCACACATTGACACATACAAAGACACGGCGGTTGGAACCAAAAATCTCAAATTTGGACACATCAGACCAAAGGACAGATTTTCACCTGTCTAATGTCCATTGTTCGTGTTTCTTGGCCCAAGCAAGTCTCTTCTTATTATTGGTGTCTTTTAGTAGTGGTTTCTTTGCAGCAATTCGACCATGAAGGCCGGATTCACACAGTCTCCTCTGAACAGTTGATGTTGAGATGTGTCTGTTACTTGAACTCTTTTATTTGGGCTGCAATTTCTGAGGCCGGTAACTCTAATGAACTTATCCTCTGCAGCAGAGGTATATCTGGGTCTTCCTTTCCTCTGGCGGTACTCATGAGAGCCAGTTTCATCATAGTGCTTGATGGTTTTTGCGACTGCACAAAGTTCTTGGAATTTTCCGGATTGACTGACCTTCGTGTTTTAAAGTAATGCTGGACTGTCGTTTCTATTTGCTTATTTGAACTGTTCTTGCCATAATATGGACTTGGTATTTTAACCTGATGAGGATAGAGGGCGCTATTTACACTTTGGGGGAAAAACGTGCCCAATTTAAACGGCCTCGTACTCTATTCTTGCTCGTACAATATGCATATTATTATTACTATTGGATAGAAAACACTCTCTAGTTTCTAAAACCGTTTGAATTGTGTCTGTGAGTAAAACAGAACTCATTTGGCAGCACACTTTCTGACCAGGAAGTGGAAAGTCTGAAAATTATGCTCTGTTCAAGGGCCTGCCTATAAATGGGCATGACACGTATGAGTATACATGCACCTTCCCCAGGATGTCAAGATGCAGTGAGAGAAGAAATGGAGTGATTATCTTGGTCTGAGATGGAATACGTCCTCTTGGAATGATGTGTCACCCATTTTATGTTTTCAGGAAGGCGCGAAGTTGGTCCTGGATTTGCCATCAGAATAGCTGTCGTTATAGGCGATTACTATCTCCGGCTTTGATTGTATTTGATACATGTGACCATATCATCGTAAAGTATGTTTTTTCAATATAGTTTTATTAGATTTTTTAAATATATTCGGGACGTTAGGCGTGTTGCGTTGTGTGCCTTTGTTCAGAAAGGAGAGCTTCGAGCCACTTGGCCAGTGTGCTTGCTAAATCAGGAGGGAAAAACGATGTTCTAAATCCAAACAACAACTGTTCTGGACAAAGGACCCCTTGTCCAACATTCTGATGGAAGATCACCAAAAGTAGGACCCATTTTGTGATGCTATTTCATATATCTGTCGAACTGTATACTAGTAGTTTTGCGCCCAGATTTTGGGCACTCTCTCGCTATAACGTAAGGTGGATGTCGTAATGAAGATATTTTTAGAATTCTAACACTGCGATTGCATTAAGAACTAGTGTTACTATCATTTCCTATACAACATGTATTTTTTTGTAATGTTTATGAATAGCTATTTGGTCAGAATAGGTGAGAGTCTAATAGAAATATCCGCACATTCTGGGAAAAAGAAGCTACATTAGCATAATGGATAACCACTGATTTCAGCTCTAAATATGCACATTTTCGAACAAAACATAAGTGTATGTATAACCTGATGTTATAGGACTGTCATCTGAGGAAGGTTTATGAAGGTTAGTGAAAATTGATATCTTTTGCTGGTTTATTCGCTAACGCTAACGTGCCTATTGCTATCGCTAACGTGCCTTGATGAATGAATGCGGTTGTGTGTAGGCTATTGTAGTAAGCTAATATAATGCTATATTGTGTTTTCGCTGTAAAACACTTAAAAAATCTGAAATATTGGCTGGATTCACAAGATGCTTGTCTTTCATTTCTGTACACGATGCATTTTTCAGAAATGTTTTATGATGAGTATTTAGGTATTCCACGTTGGTCTCTATAATTACTCTGGCTGCTTCGGTGCTATTTTTGACGGTAGATGTGATGGTAGCTGCAATGTAAAACTGATTTATACCTCAAATATGCACATTTTTCGAACAAAACATAGATTTATTGTGTAACATGTTATAAGACTGTCATCTGATGAAGTTGTTTCTTGGTTAGTTAGGTTGGCTTTGTGCATGCTACCTGTGCTGTGAAAAATGTCTGTCCTTCTTTGTATTTGGTGGTGAGCTAACATAAATATACGTGCTGTTTTCGCTGTAAAACATTTTAAAAATCGGACATGTTGACTGGATTCACAAGATGTGTATCTTTCATTTGCTGTATTGGACTTGTTAATGTGTGAAAGTTAAATATTTCTAAAAAATATTTTTTGAATTTCGCGCTCTGCCTTTTCAGTGGAATGTGGGAGGAGTTCCGCTAGCGGAACGCTGGGGCTAGACAGGTTAACAAATAGTGCAATCGTCTGTATAGCACCCCTACCTTGTCAATACACAACTTATTGGCTCAAACGCAACAAGAAAGAAAGAAATTCCATAAATTAACTTTTAACTTCTTATGGCTGCAGCCCGACACCGGTACACTTATGACAACAGCCAGCTCAAAGTGCAGGGCGCGAAATTCAAAAGATATTTTTTTTAAATATTTAACTTTCACACATTAACAATTCCAATACAGCATATGAAAGGTACACATCTTGTGAATCCAGCCAACATGTCCGATTTTTAAAATGTTTTACAGGGAAGACACTATGTAAATCTATTAGCTAACCACGTTAGCAAAAGACACCACTTTTTTTACTCCATCAGTTTTTTACTCCATCAGTAGCTATCACAAATTCGACCAAATAAAGATATAAATAGCCACTAACCAAGAAACAACTTCATCAGATGACAGTCTGATAACATATTTATTGTATAGCATATGTTTTGTTAGAAAAATGTGCATATTTCAGGTATAAATCATAGTTTACATTGCAGCTACAGTCAGAAATTGCACCGAAAGCAGCCATAATAATTACAGGCACCAACGTCAAATACCTAATTACTCATCAAAACATTTCTGAAAAATACATAGTGTACAGCAAATGAAAGACAGGCATCTTGTGATTCCAGACAATATTTCCGATTTATTAAGTGTTTTACAGCGGAATTTTTTTTTAGCGTTATATTAGCGTAGCTACAATAGCCAGAAACACTTGGGCGCCGGCGACTACGACAGATATATGAAATAACATCATAAAATGGGTCTTACTTTTGCTGATCTTTCATCAGAATGTTGGACAAGGTGTCCTTTGTCCAGAACAGTCGTTGTTTGGATTCAGAACGGCAACTTTCCCTCTTCATTTAGCAAGCGTGCTAGCCGGGTGGCACGACACTCTCCATGTCAACAAACGGAACACGGCAAAACTCCCGAAAAAAATTCAATAATCTGATGAAACTATATTGAAAAAACATACTTTACGATGATATGGTGACATGTATCAAATAAAATCAAAGCCGGAGATTGTAGTCGCCTATTACGGCAGCTAAACAAAAGGCAACCCCACTGTCCAGCTCGCGCTCTTCAGAGTACCGAAAATGGTGGACACGTCATTCCAAGATGATGTGTTCCATCTCAGACAGAGATAATCACCTCATTTCTTCTCTCACAGCCTCTTGACACCCAGAGGAAGGTGTATGACGTGCATGTATACTAATAGGTCTTGTGCCCATGTATAGGCAGGAAGAAGAACAGAGCATCGATTTCAGACATTCCACTTCCTGGTCAGGAAATGTGCTGCAGAATTAGTTCTGTTTCACTCAGAGAAATAATTCAAACAGTTTTAGAAACTAGATAGTGTTTTCTATCCAATAGTAATAATAATATGCATATTGTACGAGCAAGAATTGAGTACGAGGCCGTTTGAAATGGGCACCATTTATCTGGCTACTCAATACTGCCCCTTGCAGCCCAAACAGGTTAACAAGGCACACCTGAAATGCATTCCAGGTGACTACCTCATTTAAAAAAAACTTAATTTCACCTTTATTTAACCAGGTAGGCCAGATGAGAACAACTTCTCATTTACAACTGCGACCTGGCCAAGATGAAGCAAAGCGGTATGATAAAAAACAACAGAGTTACATATGTCATAAACAAATGTACAGTCAATTAAACAATAGAAACATCTATATAGAGTGTGTGCAAATGTCATAAGATTAGGGAGGTAAGGCAATAAATAGGCAACAGTAGCGAAATAATTACAATTTAGCATTAACACTGGAGAAATAGATGTGCAGATGATGTGCATGTAGAGATAATGGGGTGCAAAAGAGCAAAAAAAAAAAGGGTGGGATGACCGTGGCAGCATTCCAATCTTTAGGGATCTCAGACGATACGAAAGAGATGTTGTACAGGCTAGTAATAGGGGTTGCAACAATTGTGGCGGATAATTTTAGAAACAGAGGGTTCAGATTGTCTATCCCAGCTGATTCGTAGGGGTCCAGATTTTGCAGCTCCTTCAGAACATCAGCTATCTGGATTTGGGTGAAGGACAAGCAGGGGGGGGGGGGCTTGGGCAAGATGCTGCGGGGGGTGCAGAGCTGTTGACCAGGGTAGGGGTAGCCAGGTGGAAAGCATGGCCAGCCATAGAAAAAGTGCTTATTGAAATTCTCGATTATCGTAGATTTATCGGTGGTGACTGTGTTTCCTAGCCTCAGTGCAGTGGGCAGCTGGGAGGAGGTGCTCTTATTCTCCATGGACTTTATAGTGTCCCAAAACTTTTTGGAATTAGTGCTACAGGAGGCAAATTTTCTTTAGGAAAGCAAAGGCTAGGTTTTTCAAACTGACTGTATAATGGTTCCTAACTTCCCTGAAAAGTTGCATATCGCGGGGGCTATTCGATGCTAATGCAGAACGCCACAGGATGTTTTTGTGCTGGTCAAGGGCAGTCAAGTCAGGGGCTGTATCTGTTCTTAGTTCTACATTTTTTGAATGGGGTAAGCTTATTTAAGATGGTGAGGAAAGCACTTTTAAAGAACAACCAGGCATCCTCTACTGACGGGATTAGGTCAAAATCCTTCCAGGATACCCTGACCACGTCAATAACAAAGTCTTGCTCGCTGAAGTGTTTTAGGGAGCATTTGACAGTGATGAGGGGTGGTCGTTTGACCACGAACCCATTACGGATGCAATGAGGCAGTGATCGCTGAGATCCTGGTTGAAGACAGCAGAGGTGTATTTGGTCAGGATGATATCTATGAGGGTGCCCATGTTTACAGATTTGGGGTTGTACCTGGTAGGTTCATTGATAATTTGTGTGCGATTGAGGGCATCAAGCTTAGATTGTAGGACGGCCGGGGTGTTAATCATATCGCAGTTTAGGTCACCTAGCAGCACGATCTCTGAAGATAGATGGGGTCAATCAATTCACATATGGTGTCCAGAGCACAGCTGGGGGCTGAGGGGGGTCTATAACAAGTGGCAACAGTGAGAGTCTTTTTTCTGGAAAGGTGGGTTTTTAAAAGTAGAAGCTCGAACTGTTTGGGTACAGACCTGGATAGTAAGACAGAACTCTGCAGGATATCTATGCAGTAGATTGCAACTCCGCCCCTTTGGAAGTTCTATCTTGACGGAAAATGTTGTAGTTGGGGATGGAAATTTCAGAATTTTTGGTGGCCTTCCTAAGCCAGGATTCAGACACGGCTAGGACATCAGGGTTGGCGGAGTGTGCTAAAGCAGTGAATAAAACAAACTTATGGAGGAGGCTTCTGATGTTAACGTGCATGAAACCAAGGGCGCCTGGGCGCCTGGGGAATAGGTGTAGTACTGGGGGTTACAGGGCCTGGGTTAACCTCTACATCACCAGAGGAGGAGTAGGATAAGGGTACAGCTAAAGGCTATAAAAACTGGTCATCTAGTGCGTTGGTAACAGAGAATAAAAGGAGCAGAAGTCTGGGTGCGGACGAATAGAATCAAGGCATAATGTACAGACAAGGGCATGGTAGGATGTGAGTACAGTGGAGGTAAACCTAGTTATTGAGTGATGATGAGAGAGGTTTCATCTCTGGATGCACCAGTTAAACCAGGTAGGTCTGCTGTTCCCACATGCTTCAAGAGGGCCACCATTGTTCCTGTTCCCAAGAAAGCTAAGGTAACTGAGCTAAACGACTACCGCCCCGTAGCACTCACTTCCGTCATCATGAAGTGCTTTGAGAGACTAGTCAAGGACCATATCACCTCCACCCTAGTAGTTGTGGAATTGTAAGGTTAGATTACTTGTTGGTTATTACTGCATTGTCGGAACTAGAAGCACAAGCATTTCGCTACACTCGCATTAACATCTGCTAACCATGTGTATGTGACAAATAAAATTTGATTTGATTTGATTAGGTCTCCACATGCGTGAGGGGTGGGACAAAAGAGCTATCTAAGGCATGTTGAGTGGGACTTGGGGCTCTACAGTGAAAAAACCCCAATAAGAACTAACCGAAACAGCAGTAGACATGGCATATTGACATCAGAGAGAGCCATAAAGCAATCACTGGTGTTGGTCGGGAGAGTTAAGACAACAATGGGTAAATGCCGATGAATGGGCAGAGACGGTCAGTTAGTTACACATAGGACCTGAGTTCGAACCTGGGACCAACAGATAAACAAAATGAGGTACAGTATTAATAATGAACAGTCCAGCAGGCATCAGCTGTGTAGCCAAATTATCATAGGGTCCAATGAGCAGCAATAGGTGAGTTACGGAGATGTTCGGTAGTCGCTACTACGCTAGGCGAGCGGGAAACACGGCGTTCAGAAAGCAAGTGGGCCGGGGCTAGCAGATGGGTCTTCGGCGACATCACAATGGAAAAGCCTGTTGAAACCACATCGGACGATAAAGTCGGCAGACCAGTCGTGATGGATCGGCGGGGCTCCGTGTCGACATTAAAGGGTCCAGGCCAATTGGCAAAAGCTGGTTGAGAGAATGCCAAGAGTGTGCAAGCTGTCTCAAGGCAAAGGGTGGCTACCTTGAAGAATCTCAAATATGAAATATATTTAGATTTTTTAAGGTTTTTTTTTGGTTACTACTTGATTCCATATGTGTTATTTCATAGTTTTGATGTCTTCACTATTATTCTACAATGTAGAATTAGAAGCTGTGCCCAAACTTTTGACTGGTACTATATACATAATTTTATTAGCAGGACACTGAAAAGTTGATTATCCCTCTGAAGAGTATGATTTAGGCTGTTTGAGAAGATTTGAATCCTAATCAACCTGCCTACACATAATTTGATGTACTATACCAACATAGCAACTGTCGTACTGTAGGTCAAACCTTGGTGGAGCATGGGTAGAATAGGCTTTGTGTTGCTCATGTTATTTGCCTTTTCTTTTTGACTTCAGACCAATGCTTTTCTTACTTAGGACTTTTTTGGTTTTTAATGTCCATGTTTTTTCCACCGGAAAGTGATTACGCAACTTTATTATACAACATTATAATACAGCATAACATTGCAATACAAGTTAAGTAATAGTAAACAATAATGCAACAGAAATAATGTAGATGCTAGTATTTATTTACAGGGGAGAGGAGGGGGGATTAATGAGACAATTGGAAGCGACTTCAGATTTTTTGGGAGCGCACTGAAAAGTAACTTGACACTGTGTTTTAGTCAGCACACATTTGGATTATAATAATGTAAAGAAAGCAGGAGAGAGTCTGAAGTCGCTTCCAATTGGCTCATTCATCCCCCTCTCCCCTGTATTGCGGTTTCAAACATGTATGTAGAATCTCTGGCATACTTAATTTATTCGACAAACATATTTGAAACAACAATGCTGTCAGTCGAGCCTTGTAAGTTGCCTGACGCAAGCATGCCTTTGCACACTTGCGGTGCACAACTGAACTGAGGCTCTGTTTACATGCGCATTTGGGGTTTAATGTTGCTGTTTGGGGTTTTAGGCTGGGTTTCTGTATAGCACTTTGTGACATCAGTTGATGTAAAAAGGGATTTATAAATACATTTGTTTGATTGAGCTAGGTAACATTATCCAATGTAAGACTGTAACGTTAGCTAACGCGTATGACCAGTTAATTCACAACAATATATCATAATTTCTTACCCAAAACATAGATAGCTAACATTAGGTAGCGAGCTAGCTAACATTAGTTATGTTAAGTTTAAAACCTCCAAACTTTGGGAAACTGTCACGCTGCTCAAGTTAATTTACATTGCTAGCTATAATCAATGAGATGCATTGCTCACGTTTACTACCGAACTAGCTAGTTAGGTAGGCAATGTTACACCAACAAGACTGTACCACAACTCAATGTTCATAATATTTCATAGCGGCATTCTTCCACAAAACATAGCTAGCTAGCAAAATAGGTTCAAAGTAGGATCAAAGCCAACACCAAACTTTGGGCTGCTGTCACATTGCTAGCTAACTACCTTACAATGAATGCAATGGGCATTGCAAAACTAGCTAGGTAAAACGCCTTCCACTAGATGTCAACAGTCAGTAGAACGTGGAATGAAGCCTCTAGTGTGATGTGGGGCCGGATGGCAGCTATTTGAGTCAGTGGTCTGGCAGAATGCTAGTTCCTGGTCATGCGCACTAGTCATGATATGGCCATGCGTTCCATTACTCTGTAGACAAAAACGAATGCTCCGGTTGGAACGTTATTGGATATATATGATAACAACATCCTGAAGATTGATTCTCTACTTAATTTGACCAGTTTATTCGACCTGGAATATAACTTTTTGAAGTTTTCGTCCGAGTTCGCCTGGACCGGCGCCAGCGTTTGGACATGTGAACTACACATGCTAGCCAAAGTTGCTAATTCGACAGAAATAATGGACATTATAAAACAAAACAACGATTTATTGTGGAACTAGGATTCCTGGCACTGCATTCTGATGAAAGATCATCAAAGGTAAGGGAATATTTATGATGTAATTTCGTATTTCTGTTGACTCCAACATGGCGGAGAATGGCTGAGCGCCGTCTCAGATTATTGCATGGTGTGCTTTTTACTAAAGTTATTGTTTAAATCTAACACAGGTTGCACAGGTTGCATTAAGAACCAGTGTATCTTCAATTCTATGTAAAACATGTATCTTTCAAAGTTTTATGATGAGTATTTCTGTATTTCACGTGGCTCTCTGTAATTACTCTGGATATTTTGGAGGCATTTCTGAACATGGCGCCAATGTAAACCAAGATTTGTGGCTATAAATATGCACATTATCGAACAAAACATAAATGTATTGTATAACATGTTGTCATATGAGTGTCATCTGATGAAGATGTTCAAAGGTTAATGATTAATTTTATCTCTATTTGTGGGTTTTGTGAAAGCTATCTTTGCTGTGAAAAAATTGCTGTGTTTTTTTGGATATGGTGGTGAGTTAACATAAATATATGTTGTGTTTTCGCTGTAAAACATTTTTAAAAAATCGGACATGTTGGCTGGATTCACAAGATGTTTATCTTTCATTTGCTGTATTGGACTTGTGATTTCATGATATTATATTATTTACCTGTGGCGCTATGCTAGGCTATGCTAGTCAGCGTTTCTATAGACAATTATCCTGGATCCGGGATGGGTAGTCCAGAAAGGTTAACAGGCTATCATAGTAGCCAGGGACAGTCGCTATCATATTTGTGCTCTGATTACACGCAAGTGTTTAGGTTAGCTACCTAGCCAACGTTAGCTCTCATCTGACTTCAATAACGTTACGACTTGCTAGCTACCTAGCTAATCAAAACAAAATCACAGTAATTGGCTAGCTACCTTTCTTTGCATGTTTGTCAGCTAGCTAGATTTCAGCTGACTGGTGTTAGCTAGCTACAGAGGCTAGCTGCTGGACTTGAACAACCCAGCTAGCAATGAAGAATCGGCCCAGAAGCGGGTGTCGGACTCAGCCCGGAATCAAAATGAATGACTGCCCAGACTCCGCCCAAGTACATCGGGCTGTTTCCTTCTCCTGGAATTCAGTCGACTTTGCCTGCGTCTTACCAGAATCCCCCCAAAGCGGCCCGATGCAAATTTAAATAAATGTGTACAAAATTAATTATTATGTAATTTTAAATATTACTATTTTATACATACAAATTATACCCATCCACAAAAAAATAACATTTTGTGTCGGAGGAAGCACCGTACACCTGGTGACCGTGCATGTATCTGGCCCGCCACAGGAGTTGCTACTGGGCGATGGGACAAGGACATCCCAGCTGGCCAACCCCCCCCCCCCAACTGTGTGTGGCACCTCATGGGTCTTGGTCCAGCATCTGTAGCAACACTTCTTTCTAAGACACTGTGATGCACTGCGCCACTCGTGAGGCTCCATCAACAACGTTTGTAATGCTTATCAATTGCCTTGCACAAAGTATGAAAATACAAAAATACCCAGGATTTAAAGAAATTCATTTAAATGTTAATTGTATTTGTTGAACACAGAAACAATGAGAAAATATGATGTAATCATCTGCCAGAGAGTAGCCCCAATTGGCCTGAGCCCCAAGTAAAACATTTTGGCCAGATAACTCACACAGGAATTGGCCCGAGCTCCAGCCCCGTATCCTACCCATAAGTAATACTGCTGAAGGCGGCTCAGACTCGGGCCACACGACGTCGGCGAGTATGACTCTCAGGCGGAATCGGCCCAGATCCACTGTGCTAGCTGGGAAGCTACATAACGTTAGCTAGCTACCTAGCTAATCAAAGTATCATATAGCTAGCTATACACAGTATCCTAGGTTTGTTCCTATGACAGGCAGCATGGTGCAAGCAGCTGTGTTGTTGCTGAACAACTAACCCGGTGTTAGAACTCTGAGCTTCAGGTAGAAATAATGTTCGCATTGTCAGAAATGCTACAAAAAGGTAGCACATCGTTGGTTCTTACTGGACAGAAGTTAGAATGTGAGAGTGATACATTATACATTTAATCAAACCTGTTACCCCTACAAATGTATTCAGTCTGAAAGGTGGCAAGTCTAATTGTCACTTAATGGACGCTGTAATCTCTTTTTATCCGACGCCTAGACAATGAGCTAGTTCTGGGCCCAAATAATTCTGACGACTAATGGTAACGACCCTATTAAAAATGTGCTTTTTGGTTCTTGATAATGGATAGACGGCTCATGACGAGAGGCGGAGAGTGTGTTGTGTACCTTCAATTAAGATGATTTGCAAATTTTCATCAAGATTGGTGTCATATTAGCTTAGATATGATGGTAAGGAGATTTGAATTTAACATTGAGGCTCAATCAATGCCTATACATAAAACATTATTTGAAACAATCATTGCATTTTTTTTATAGCAGAGAAAGAACACTACTTTACCTTGTCCTAAAACAATTACCTGAATTAGTTTTTTGATAGAATAGGGCTTTGCCTGTCATAGGACACTGTCAAACAACATTATTAAAATAAACCACATAAATAATTAACATACGGATGATTCAGAAATCGTATTTAAAGGAGCAGTGCAGTTCAAACTTGATTTTGCTTTTTCCACACTATGCATACTGAAATTGTGAAAATGATGATGAGGCCCTTTTTGTGTAAGAGCTGTTTGAAAAAAATACCTGGAATTTCAGCCTGTTCAGGAGGGATGGAACTTTTGGCCCACATCATGACGTCACAATGTGATCTGATTACGATAAAACAATGACTTTTCATCCTGGTAAGGGGGGGGAGGGGGGGCTCATTAACGTCCTATTAGCCAATCATGGCTGTGTATGTAAATATCATCACATTTGTTTCCTAACGCCCAAACGATGAGACTGAGCATATCAAGGGCCATAGGAGGCTCAGGGAAATAAATGATAAAAACTATATTTTGAATTATTTTCATTAAATAAACACACAGTGATGTATTACACATACAGTGATGAGTGAAAAATACAATGGTATAGCACAGTTAACATGCAGCTAGATCAACTAGGGCCCTGACCCTATACACTTCCCAACCTCAAGGTCTCGACTGCACTCAACCATACTGAGACTTTGTGACCTCACTACCATATAATGGAGAAACCACATTACACTATCTGTTATTTCCTGGGCGTTGACAAGCGTTTTCATCTCTGTGGCCTCTTATTGATGAGTTAATGTGCTCTTTTAGCTTTTCATCTGAGCTCATTCACTGGCAAGGTGAACCTCCCCCGGGCCATAATTGGCGTACAGAGCCCGACGGCGTAGGTGGGAGAGAGTAAATCCTCCTCCTCAACACTGCTAGATAAATCAGAGGAGAGGAGAAGGGAGAGGTGAAGGGAGAGGTGAAGGAGGTAGCTGGGCTATGCAGAGGAGAGGAGGTTGGCGGTTGGAATAGAGAGTGTTTAGGAGATTTAGGAGTCTTTGGTTACTCTATTTGCTGTTCTGTCAATGAATTTCCTGGACAGAACTAAGTCACAAATTCAAAAGTTCATAAGCAATTGAAACATATTTATGAATTCTGATGTTAGCCATTTAATGATGATTCAGAGTTCGTTTTACTTCACTTGGCACTTATTTTTTAAAGGCACTGTGCTTATTATGGTGTTGTTTTGGCCTTATAAAAGTACAGTGTTAGGTTCATCTCTGGAGGGACCTAATATTTATTTAACAAACCAGAAATCAGCTTGACTCTCTATTTCAACATGAGAGATTGTTATCAGACTCAAAGAAGAGGACAGACAGCGGTACATTGAGTGAGCAGAGAGCAGAAACTTGAACTGAGAGCTATTTTATCAGGTTGACAAATAGGCCTTGACATCCTCATTTCCCTCTCCAATGACATCAAGATCCCATCATATCTTTGACAAAATAATGAATCTACCTTCTCCAAACTGTCAGTCAACAATGAGATCTAAACAATGCCGCGTTTTAGAAAGTGTCATTTTCAGCGGATTAATTTGACTGACGTAGAAATTAAATGAGAACATCTAGATAGACGATAGATGATTCCTTCCATTTAGTTGTGTGTTTTAATGTGTCTACAAATCATCTTTTTATGTATTTGAACAGGCGGCACATTGATGCACTGAAATTTCACTTTTGCTAACACAAAATCCTCCAGTCCAACTAAATGGTGATATAACTTAAGAAAATAACTTGCACATCTTTTGCTTGTTGCAGATGACTTGCAGAATTGTGATGATATGTTAGAGGAAAATAAAAACCTGCACACTGTTCTTGCCAGTATCACTTTAGTTTATTAAGCTTACATACAGTATCAGAAAATGTGACATAACCGACTGTAAATTAACAAAAAGCTGTGCTTTTTTAAGGGTGAAATACTGTAACTGTATCAGATTTCAATCTTTTGCAATGTGTTTTGTTTCCGGACAATATTACTGTAGGTATCCTTTCCATTTCCTAATTTTCATGAACAAAATGGATTTAGAAAATCTAAGGCCTCAGTGTTATCTCAAGCTGCACTAATAACAACTCCAAGCCTTTGTAACACAATTAAATGAAGACAAAAGTCAAACAGTTTTGAAATGAATTGAATTATTTTTAAACAGTGTCTACAACACTGCTGTCACCATTGTCATTTACATCCCAGTTTAGTGAGTGCGATGACATACAGGTTCATCAGCATGCTATTAGGATGATAGGGCAGAACACATTAAACATTAAAGGAAATGTCATTATTTGATATCACGTTTTTGATTCCCTGCATACAAAATGTGTTTTCTAACAGATGAAAGGGAAATGAAACGAGAGTGCGCACACGCCGAGAGAAGCCTTTCACTGTCAATGTGTCTGTGCCGGGCTGTTAGTGGGAGCTGATCTCCCTCAAGAGATCAAACGTTATATCGGACAGGGGAGCATTTGATTTGTTCGACGAGCAGTTCAATATGTCGATCCCTCGCCACGGGAGAGCTAAATCATAAACCCAGAGTACTCTGATGACAAGCCTGACATTCACACAATTACGAAGGAAATGATTGGGAATGAGGAAAAGTAGAATAGAGGAGAAATCACCTCCACTTTAATCAGGGTTTTCAGTAACAATACAATCAAAATAATAGAAATGGTAATATGGGAGGTGTTTTGTAATACTGTAATTTATTTTCTTTTGTACAAGGTTTATGTGTTGAAATAGGAGGTGGAAGATTGGTTACATAAGGACATCAAAACACTGAGAAAGGGACACAATAATCGCTTGGTATACTCATATCTTGAGACTGCTTCCACCCTGAAATGGTGTTCCTTCTTAGTCCTGGTGTGCTTGGGTAACTGCACAGGATTGGCTTATGGAGACAATTCTTCTCAGTATGAACTCATTAATTTCTCAGTGAAGGGTCCCCATCCAATGTCCCCCCTTTTGTTGTGCTGTGACTTGTGTCATCTTGCAATTTATCGCACTGTGAGCGGGCAGTTCTTATCATTAAAGGTTTACTCTCTCTCCATCTTTGTCTCTCATTTATTTCTCTCTCTTGGTCTTCTCTTTATTCACCCTCTCTCTATTTCTCTATCTCCATTCTGCTCTGTTTGCTGCCTCTGAAGTCTTTTTGAGAGATCTCAGGATTGACACAACGTGGTCACAACACATAAGATTGATTATCTTCCCTTATTTGATGATCTACTGGGGCCCGTCTCCCAAAACAATTATGTTCTCCAAAGATATTGCTTACATCTGTGTATGTGTGTTTTCTTTTTACAGTGTGAACTAATAAAAGTCTCAGGTTTTTAATAAAAGTGATATCTATGATGGTGCAAGGAAAAGTGACCTCTCCAAGACAGAATTACTTTCTCAGGTATGATGTTCTGTAGAGCTTCTTAGTCATCTTTAATATAAGCATTCTCTTGATGAAAACAACCTGAACTGACAAATTCACTCTCACAAGTTTGCATTGACAGGGCATGTCATGATGACAAGACAGTGTCAACCAACTAGATTGTCAATAATAAAAACAGACATCCAAGGCAAACACAAAATGGCTCAGATACAAACAAATAGATTACAGAGTGTAGATCGCTACTACAAAGAAGCAGCAACAATGTGTTGAATAGTGGAAAAATCACTTTACATTGAAGTTGATATTGGACTTAATTTTCCCCAACTCCCCCAAAAATATGCAACCCCCCCTAAAGAAGACAATGACTACCATGTTAAGACCATTCATGATTCATGAATATTCAGGCGGCCCTCGTAATGGCCCGTTATGTAATCAACAGAGACGCAGTTTGGGGATGGGATCTGGGTTAATTGATGAGAGATTTCATTGCATTCTTCTCCACTACAATGGTCTTAAGGAATTAGCGAGAGAGTGGGAGAGGCGGGAAATGGGGGGGAAAGAGGAGGAGGAGACTGAGGAATCGACGGAGCCTATCCTGTCTGATTTGGAACTGGCGAGGGAGAAAGTCCTCATGTTAATCGTTGGTCCATACAAAACTTGAGTAGAGTGGATTGATTGGAAGCCAAGCTGACTTGGGTCTGGTGCGTGGCCTGGTGGATGTCTGGGGAGATGCCTGCTGAAGTGGAGATAGTGGAGAACAAGATCTTAATCCCTCCCGTGTGTCTGGCACTCTTAACCCCTCCATTGTTCATGAGGCTTCAGTTTCCTTTTTCCTCGGCAGCGCAACACAGACTGGAGCTGGCATGCCAAGTCGACTTTGAGCTGCTCTGTTGGTGTTGGTGTAGGTTCTATGTTTTTTATGGACACATTTTTAAGCTCATTTTTCCTTACTTATGCACATGAGAGTCAGCTACTGTATCATGGGTTTGACTCAGGTGTGTCTCTTCGACTAACACTGTCAGACATTGATGAAGAAAGTCTGTGTGTGATGGAAATGTACCCTTGGGATGGGGAGGGGAAGGTAGGGATCGGCTAATCCAACTAGGGGATCAGCTGGTGAAGAGGATAAGGAAAGGAAGAATGGGGACCAGGAGTCGATTCACCAAATTATTGCATTCATGACAGAGGTGGCCTTCCCTTTTCTTTTTTCCCTTACCCAATCCCTGGCACTTCAATAAATCTGTGACTCCCCTCGTCGTCGTCATCCGTTGCCACAAACCAAAAGAATGGTCTGTCATTTCTATGGTTAAATTAAATCCCTTCCACTTGAACATGCATCAACAGGGACCCATCAGGATGGGAGCATCATTCATCACGTTTGATCTGGCGTTGGCGTGCGCACCGCGGCCCAGATTTGTCTTTGAGTCGTGGGGGAAAGATGATGGGAGCCGCGACGTGATCGGCAAAGCAAACGAGCATTTAAGCCCACATCAGACAGCGTGATATATTTTTTTCTCTCTATGATGGCAGAGGAGGAGAGAATACAAGCTCTGGCTATCTAGTCTTCACCCCCCCCCCCCCCCCCCCGTCCTATTCACCCCACTGAGCATCAATATTGGCAATTTTAGATTCACAATGGAGCCCAGTGGTAGGTAAAATGGATGGGGGGGTCAAGCCATACAACTATAAATCCCTCCTGTATGTTTTCATTTTTCTCTAATCATTTAAGACAGCCAACAAGGCCCAGGGTGTAAAGGGGAGCGTCACAGGGTCTATTTTGTGCAATGTTATTTTCTTTCTATCCCCTCTGCTTTTCTTTTTATCTTTGTCTGGGTGAAATGTGGAAGAGGGGATAGAAAGAGGGACTTCTACTGGTGTATCTTGTTCCAGAGTAGTATATTATACTATGCTACACTTAAGTAATAAGGCCTGAGGAGGTGTGGTATTTGGCAAATATACCAAGGCTAAGGGATGTCCTTATGAATGACAACGCAGAGTGCCTAGATACAGCCATTAGCTGTGGTATATTGGCCATACTGTATACAACAAACCCCTGAGGTGCCTTATTGCTTTTATAAAGTGGTTAACAACGTAATTAGAAAAAAATTATGTTTTTGTCTAACCCATGGTATAAGGTCTGATATACCACGGCTTTCAGCCAATCAGCATTCAGGGCTCAAACCACCCAGTTTATAACATACTTTATACAACGGGTGGGTCTAATTCTGGATGCTGATTGGTTAAAACCACATTCCAGCCGATGTCTATTCCACAAGTTACCACTGGCTAAATCTTTACTCTGTTCCATCTGACAGCGCAATCCACTGTCTCATCAGCTCAACCAGTCAATTTATATACTAGATCTCCACTGTAAACAGCATCTAGACATTATCTCCTATGTATTTTAGACTAGCATTTGGTTTTCAACAGCAGAGATTTGTAATAACCTCTCTCCGACATTTGCAACATTGTTTCAATATTGAAATTCGATCTCCAGCTGTCCTATGGTACTGAACGTGTTGGAAGTCGGGACTAGACAGGCTGACAGCTTTTTTCAGCCAGTCGAAATTACGAATCAGCATCTTTATGGATATACAAAGAAATGTCTATAGAAAACACAAAATGCAGCTAGTTCGCTGTCTTTCCAGCTTCTGTTTGAAGTGATTGTGTTAGCTGTGTAGTTGGCTATCTCTTCTGAACTGTGGCCTTGCAAAAGAGCAAATGTTCTATGCCAGGCAAAATCGCACATCATTAGCTTATCGTTATGGATGTATCCCCAAAAATATCCCTAGAAAACAGCTTAAACATACACAAGTGCAGCTACTTTGGTGTTATTATGGCTGCACTGTTTGATGTGACTGTGTTAGGCAAAGTTGGCTAGCTAGCAAGCAAGGGATTAGAACATTGCCAGCCATCATGGCAACGGAACATTTAGAACGATGTAAAGTGTAAAGCTCGCCGCCATTGGACTCTGGAGCAGCGGAAACGCGTTCTCTGGAAAATATGTATAACGCTTCACCATCTGGCAGTCCGACGGACAAATCTGGGTTTGGCGGATGCCAGTTGATCGCTGCCTGTCCGAATGCATAGTGCCAACTCTAAAGTTTGGTGAAGGAGGAATAATGGTCTGGCGCTGTTTTTCATGGTTCGGGCTAGGCCCCTTAGTTCCAGTGAAGGGAATCTTAATGCTACAGCATACAATTACATGCTAGACGATTCTACGCTTCCAACTTTGGGGCAACAGTTTGGGCAAGGCCTTTTCCTGTTTCAGCATGACAATGCCCCCATGCACAAAGTGAGGTACATACAGAAATAATTTGCCGAGATCGGTGTGGAAGAACTTGACAGGCCTGCACAGAGCCCTGACCATAAACCCTTCGAACACCTTTAGGATGAATTGGCTTGCCGACTGCGAGCCAGGCCTAATCGTCCAACATCAGTGCCTAACCTCACTAATGCTCTTGTGGCTGATTGGACGTCCCTCCTTAAATTTTCCAACATCTAGTGGAAAGCATTTCCAGAAGAGTGGAGGCTGTTTTATATTTGAGATCTTCAAAGTAACCACCCTTTGCCTTGATGACAACTTTGCACACTATTGGCATTCTCTCAACCAGCTTCATGAGGTAGTCACCTGGAAGGCATTTCAATTAACTAGTGTGCCTTGATAAAAGTTCATTTGTGGAATTTCTATCCTTCTTAATGTGTTTAAGGCAATAAGTTGTGTTGTGACAAGGTAGGGGTGGTATACAGAGGATAGCACTATTTGGCAAAAGACCAAGTCCATATTATGGCAAGAACAGCTCAAACAAGCAAAGACAAACGACAGTACATCATTACTTTAAGACATGGTCAGTCAATACGAAACATTTCAAGAACTTTGAAAGTTTCTTCAAGTGCAGTCGCAAAAACCATCAAGCGCTATGATGAAACTGGTTCTCCTGAGGACCAGCAGAGGAAAAGAAGACCCAGAGTTACCTCTGTTGCAGAGGATAAGTTCATTAGAATTACCAGCCTCAGAAATTGCAGCCCAAATAAATGCTTCACAGAGTTCAAGTAACAGACACATCTCAACATCAACTGTTCAGAGGAGACTGTGTGAATCTGGCCTTCATGGTCGAATTGCTGCAAAGAAACCACTACTAAAGGATATCAATAAGAAGAAGAGACTTGCTTGGGCCAAGAAAAATTAGCAATAGACATTAGATGGGTGGAAATCTGTCCTTTGGTCTAATGAGTCCAAATGTGAGATTTTTGGTTCCAACGGCCTTGTCTTTGTGAGATACAGAGTAGGTGAACTGATGATCTCCGCATGTGTGGTTCCCATGAAGCATGGAGGAGGAGGTGTGATGTTGTGGGGGTGCATTCTGGTGACAGTGTCAGTTATTTATTTTGAATTCACACTTAACCAGCTTGGCTACCACAGCATTCTGCAGCTATACGCCATCAAATCTGGTTTCCGCTTAATCACAATATCATTTATTTTTCGTCAGGACAATGACCCAACACACCTCCAGGGTGTGTAAGTGCTATTTGACCAAGAAGGAGAGTGATGGAGTGCTGCATCAGATGACCTGGCCTCCACAATCACCTGACCTCAACCCAATTGAGATGGTTTGGGATGAGTTGGACCGCAGAGTAAAGGAAAAACAGCCAACAAGTGCTCAGCATATGTGGGAACTCCTTCAAGACTGTTGGAAAAGCATTCCAGGTGTAGCTTTTTGAGTTAATGCCAAGAGTGTGCTGGCATCATGGTAAAGGGTGGCTACTTTGAAGAATCTCAAATCTCAAATATATTTTAATTTGTTTAACACTTTTTTTGTTCACGACATGATTCCATATGTGTTATTTCATAGTTTTGATGTCTTCACTATTGGTCTATAATGTAGAAAATAGTCAAAATAAAGAAAAACCCTTGAATGAGCAATGTAGGTGTGTCCAAACTTTTGCATGGTACTATATACACTACCGTTCAAAGTTTGGGGTCACTTAGAAATGTCCTTGTTTTTGAAAGGAAAGCAAAATTTTTGTCCATTAAAATAACATCAAATTGATCAGAAATACAGTGTATACATTGTTAATGTTGTACATCACTATTGTAGCTGGAAACGGCAGATTTTTATGGAATATCTACATAGGTGCACAGAGGCCCATTATCAGCAATCATCACTCCTGTGTTCTAATGGCACGTTGTGTTAGCTAATCCAAGTTTATAATTTCAAAAGGCTAATTGATCATTAGAAAACCCATCTGCAATTGTGTTAGCACAGCTGAAAACTGTTGTGCAGATTAAAGAACAAATAAAACTGGCCTTCTTTAGACTAGTTGAGTATCTGGAGCTATCTGGAGCTCTCTTCAGGTCATTGACCAGGTCCTGCGGTGTAGTTCTGGGCTGATCCCTCACCTTCCTCATGATCATTGATGCCCCACGAGGTGAGATCTTGCATGGAGCCCCAGACCGAGGGTGATTGACCGTCATCTTGAACTTCTTCCATTTTCTAATAATTGCGTCAACAGTTGTTGCCTTCTCACCAAGCTGCTTGCCTATTGTCCTGTAGCTCATCCCAGCCTTGTGCAGGTCTACAATTCTATCCCTGATGTCCTTACACAGGTCTCTGGTCTTGGCCATTGTGGAGAGGTTGGAGTCTGTTTGATTGAGTGTGTGGACAGGTGTCTTTTATACAGGTAACGAGTTCAAACAGGTGCAGTTAATACAGGTAATGAGTGGAGAACAGGAGGGCTTCTTAAAGAAAAACTAACAGGTCTGTGAGAGCTGGAATTCTTACTGGTTGGTCGGTGATCAAATGCTTATGTCATGCAATAAAATGCAAATGAATTACTTAAAAATCATACAATGTGATTTTCTGGATTTTTGTTTTAGATTCCGTCTCTCACAGTTGAAGTGTACCTATGATAAAAATTACAGACCTCTACATGCTTTGTAAGTAGGAAAACCTGCAAAATCGTCAGTGTATCAAATACTTGTTCTCCCCACTGTAGATACTTTTGTACCTGTTTTCTCCAGCATCTTCACAGGGTCCTTTGCTGTTGTTCTGGGATTGATTTGCACTTTTTGCACCAAAGTACATTAATCTCTAGGAGACAGAACATGTCTTCTTCCTGAGCGGTATGATGGCTGCATTGTGTACTATTGTTTGTACAGATGAACGTGGTACCGTCAAGCGTTTGGAAATTGCTCCCAAGGATGAACCAGACTTGCGGATAACTACATTTTTTTCTGAGGTCTTGGCTGATTTCTTTTGATTTTCCCATGATGTCAAGCAAACATCAACTGAGTTTGAAGGTAGGCCTTGAAATACATCCACAGGTACACCTCCAATTAACTCATATGATGTCAATTAGCCTATCAGAAGCTTCTGAAGCTGTTTAATGCAACCGCTGTGTCAGATTTCAAAAAAACTTTATGGAAAAAGCACACCATGCAATAATCTGAGTACAGCGCTCAGACACAAAACCAAGCCATACAGATATCCGCCATGTTGTGGAGTCAACAGAAGCCAGAAATAGCATTATAAATATTCACTTATCTTTGATGATCTTCATCAGAATGCACTTCCAGGAATCCCAGTTCCACAATAAATGTTTGACTTGTTCGATAAAGTCCATCATTTATGTCCAAATACCTCATTTTTGTTTGCGCATTTAGTTCACAATCCAAACTCACGAGGCGTGGGCAAGTCCAGGCGAAAAGTCATATTACAGTTTGTAGAAACATGTCAAACGAAGTATAGAATCAATCTTTAGGATGTTTTTATCATAAATCTTCAATAATGTTCCAACCGGAGAATTCCTTTGTCTGTAGAAATGCAATGGAGCACTAGCTAACTCACACGTGAACGCGCGTGGTCAGCTCATGCCACTCTGGCAGACCTCTGACTCATTCAGCTCCCATTCCCCCCTCCTTCACAGTAGAAGCATCAAACAAGGTTCTAAAGACTGTTGACATCTAGTGGAAACCTTAGGAAGTGCAATATGACCCCATAGACACTGTATATTCGATAGGCAATGACTTGAAAAACTACAAACCTCAGATTTCCCACTTCCTGGTTGGATTTTTTCTCCGGTTTTTGCCTGCCATATGAGTTCTGTTATACTCACAGACATCATTCAAACAGTTTTAGAAACTTCAGAGTGTTTTCTATCCAAATCTAATGTTATGCATATTCTAGCTTATATGGCTGAGTAGCAGGCAGTTTAATTTGGGCACGCTTTTCATCCAAAATTCCGAATGCTGCCCTCTACCCTAGTGAAGTTAAGATAACCTTCGGGCCAACTGGGGGCCCAAGGCTGGTTAGGAGACACCGCTAGAGACACTGTAATTGTGAGGAACTGAGAGAATATTAGGGTAGCACTGTAATTCATTAATCATATGCCTCTGTTCTTACCTCTTTCCCTTTCTGTCTTCTACACCTCTCTCCCCACCTCGTCTTTCTTCCTTGTTTTATAATGCACACCATACTGTATGTGCATTGAAGTATAGATTGAACTTGTATTTATAATATAATATTACAATTATCATAATTATAATGCATGTATAAATAACACCTGGATAATGAACTACTTTCAATAAAGCGTTTCACATTCTCCACTGGTTGAAATTAATTATCTCATTGAAATAATATCCTGTGTCCTCAGATTAATGCAGACAACGGGAGTTAGATATACGTAGTTTCTTTTCTGTATATATGACACGATCGTCATAATAAGCGGACCAAGGCGCAGCGTGAGAGACATACATCTTCCTTTTATTAGACGAAGACGTACCACGAAACACTCTTACAAAACTAACAAAACAATAAACGACCGTGAAGCTATAAACGAAAGTGCACACACAAGCTACTAACGTTCAACATAGACAATTACCCACAAACACCTAAAGCCTATGGCTGCCTTAAATATGGCTCCCAATCAGAGACAACAATAAACAGCTGTCTCTGATTGAGAACCAAATCAGGCAACCATAGACTTTCCTAAACACCTACACTGAACACAACCCCATACATACTACAAAACCCCCTAAACAATACACACACCCTAAACTAGACAAAACACACAAACATCCCCCCATGTCACACCCTGACCTAACTAAACTAATAAAGAAAATCAATATAACAAAGGCCAGGGTGTGACAATATATGAATTACAAATCAGCCTTCACTTAAATCATGTTTCTCTTCTATTACATAGTTACAATGTGTAATCATTGATAACTCAGAAGCAGGAGTGGTAAACACTGTTGAAGTGTATAATTGTAATTCATACATGCAGACAGACACAGCATCATTCAAAGAATGGAGTTTGATATGACTGAAAAATTATGTCTCAGAGATTCATACCTGAACCGCACTTTTATTTGCCAAGGAAGAGTACATGATCAGTGAATATATTCAATGTACAGGCTACAATGTGGGGATCTCATGCATGGTAATAACTACAGTACATGTATATAGGACTTGCATCCTTGGCACAATAAAGTTATTATATTCTACTCTATCCATAGGCTTCATTAATGCCATTCAGACTTGAAGTTGATACAACAACTATGATAGCTGAGGTTCATAGATTGGTATGAATATTAGTTCAGAACCTAACGTTTTAGGGTCCATACACATACCGGCTACATACTGTAGCTAGCTACACATCCATAGGCATACAGTTATTTTTATCCTCACGACACAATAAGCAAGTAAATAGTTAGCTAGCTATTTTACTTCAGCTGCATTGGAAGGCAAGCTTACACAATTGTACATTCAATTTGCAGTAAATGCTTTAGCTAGCTAGATTCTTTACGTCCACTGTTTCACAAGATGACAGCCTGGTTTGATGGTTCTCTCAGGAGTCCCTAAAACATTAAACAACACGAATTACAAATTCATTCTCATGTCATAACACTAGCTAACTAGCTGGCTAATGTTAGCTTGTAAGTTAACTTTCTAAATAGAGATTTTCGTCAATTAACTTTATGACAAAAAGATATGCACAAATGTTTGTCTCTACATTAACTAACATATTCCTCTCAGTTGTACATGTTTTGCTTGACTCGTTATGATGTTATAACTACTTACATTTTGTTCCACCGTAATGTTTTGTCAGCCATCTTCACCCAGGGACGGGTGGCTCACGTCAAATTCGTCATTGGAACCACTCGATGTGATTGGTCATATAAAAACCTTGGAACCCAAATGCATAATTGTAATATTAATCAAATTAATGAAGCCAAATTTCTTAAAATCAATCCCATATACTATGTTATTACAAAAAAGGTTTTAAATTCTCTGCTAATGCCAATACGGAAGACTATCAAATGCTTCTCAAAGATGTCCTCTGGTGGTCAGACTAGCAATAAATTGCATTAACTGAAAAAATGTCTGACAAATAGATAACGTGCCAAAGAATGCTGCAACATCCCGCAAGGTGTGCCGCAGTATGATGCGACTTTTAAAGGAGGAACCACTGTAGATTGATGAGGGGGAAATAAAATAAAATAAATAAAAATGTAACACCTTTTTTTTCAATTTTAGAATAAGGCTGTAACGTAACAAAATGCAGAAAAAGTCAAGGGGTTTCCGAATGCACTGTATATGGAGACATATTGAACTGCCTGAATGGCTGGCTGGATCTAAATGGCACCCTCTTCTGAATAGTGCGCTACTTTTATAAGGGCCCCTAAGGGATTTGGTGAAAAGTAGTGCACTACAGTATTTTTTTATTTATTTTTTATTTCACCTTTATTTAACCAGGTAGGCCAGTTGAGAACAAGTTCTCATTTACACCTTGCCAAGATAAAGAAAAGCAGTGCAACAAAAAACAACACAGAGTTACACATAGGATAAACAAAAGTACAGTCAATAGCACAATAGAAAAATCTATATAGTATATAGGGAATAAGGTGTCATTTGAGATGCAGAGGGTGCTGTGCTTGTATGGCTCTGACCTAGAGTGGCCCATCCTGGAACAGCTGACTCCAGAACAGCTTGGCCAGTCAGGCCTACATATGTCTCCTCAGAAGAACTAGGCCAGACATGGTAACATCTGTTCTGTTCTGCCCAGGAAGGCATGCCCAGACTGGCTCTGTGTCTGAGTCTTTCTGTCTGACCAGACCTTATACGCTGCAAGGGTGGCGGAGAGGAGGGAGGTAACTTGACACACAGGCGGTCAGGCAGGGGCGTACATACAGACATACATATACGGTACACACACACACAATCACATATGAACAAGCACACATAAACACAAAAAAAATGCATCTGGCATGTGCAAAAAAAAACTACAAAAAATTCAGTGGTATTTTTCTGTTTCTTGTGAAATCATGTACTCCTGTTATCATGAACCATAAGAAAACGATTCGATGTGTGAGCAAATCAAGAATCAATGTAATGATATGGCTCATTAAGTTATGAACTTCTTCACAAATTGTTCTTCACAAATTGTTTTGCTTCTAGAAGATTTCACAAAACTGATTATGTGGTAATGCGCTGGAAAAATAAACACTGAAATAAACAAATCAACTTCAGGCTCAATATCACTGTTTCCTTTTTTGGTTGGTTGGATAATGTCCGTAATGAATCAAATGTCAATTTAAGAGTAGGAGTTAAAGGATCGCTTATTCAATGAGCCCTTTTTGTTATCTTGGCCTACTATTCATGTGACAATTCCCCTCAAAAGTAACAGGTGCGAAGGTTTCCATATGCAAAAGCTATTACCATCATCATTTTATTTAACCTTTATTATTTTTTTAATCATCAATATCATGATCATCATTATCCTCATAATATGTAACTATAGTCGTAATTCTCATCACACATTGATGAAACTTCTAAATGTTTTGTGTCTTTATTCTGTGTATATGTGAAAACTGTGTGATGAAAATAATTCTGAAGGCCAAAAATCAAAATCCCTGGTTAAATTTAAATGTCATATCCTTCAGTATTCAATCCCCACTTAACATCTCTATTTTTATTTCAAGCTGGGAACTGTGTTCTACTTCACACTATGAAAAATGAATTTATTTGGTAGGGTATTTGTTAAAAGCGAAGAGCCTTAGACATTAGATATGGATAAAATACATGAAATCTTCACATCTGTTGACTAATGAAAAGGGCTCTCTAACAGCTGAAACGTTGATATATCTATTTACATTTTTGAAATCCTAAATGCCATGTGAAAAAAATGCCAAACCTTATTAATATTCCACTTGAAAGGGAGACATTAGTCACAGATTATGTAATTCAAATAAAAATGTTTTGTATTTTGTAACATTTATTGTAATTAGGAGATAGGCTACGTCCCAAATGGTACCCTATTCGCTATAAACGGCACTATTTTTTACCTGATTCTTATGGGTCCTGGTCAAAAGTAGTGCACTAAATAACAAATAGGATGTCATTTGAAATACAGACAAAGAAGCTAAGAAGGCCAATGTGAGAGAAGATACAGTATGAGCCTCAAATCAGTTGAATTAAAGCTAAAGCGTCCTCTTAATGCTGCCCTTCATTCATGTGATCAGCACCTGTATAGCATTTTAGAGTATCTGGAAAACCTGATAATCGCATGCTGTGTCACACAAACTACTCATAACATCTCAAGGTTAAGGACAATCATAACACTGATATGAATTACAGAATATCATTCTCAGTATCTTGCTTCATGACACAATATTCCTAAAGACATTGTAGAAATGCCCTTACAGTCCCTCTCCTGAACAGTAACTAACAGCCTTCTCTAACTCTTGGAACAAGTAGCCTAACTTCCCCCAACTCTACCTGACTCCATCACCCTGCAGAGAGCAGAGGCGGGTGATGGGTACTCACTGTTTGTGGCAGGTAGTCTAGCGGTTAGTGTTGGGCGAGTAACTGAATGGTTACTGTCACTTGTGCTACCTCTTCGGCCTCTAGGTCACCAGGCTGCTCGATATGGCGTACACCTGTCACCATCGTTACGCGCACTTGCGCGTCATCAGACTCACCTGGACTCCATCACTTCCCTGATTACCTTCCCTATCTATGTCACTCCCTTTGGTTCCTTCCACAGGCGTTATTGTTCCTGTTCCGGTGTTAAGGCTGTGCGTTGCTCGTGTTTTGTTGTATGTTGCGTTTATTTATTAAAACACTCACTCCCTGAACTTGCTTCCCGACTCTCAGCGCACATCATTACAGTTACTGGTTTGAATCCCTGAGCCGACAAGGTGAAAAAATGTATAAACAATCTGTCAATATGCCCTTGAGCAAGACATGTAACCCTAATTGCTCCAGGGGCGCTGTTCATAATGGCTGACCCTGGTTGTGACCCCACTCTCCGAGGTTGTCTCAGGTAGAATCGGACATGAAAAATATACATTTCCAATTCACACATGCGTATAATTACACACTTGTACATGTGTGAAATAGGACAAGTATAAGCACCCATATAAATTGTAGATTTTTGATTACAGGCAACTCTGTTTGAGCCTCTGGAACTCTCCAGTTACATTCCACCCCCAATGACCTCTGATTGTGACAATTGAACGCTCATCACCACCTTTGACCCTCCCTACCTGCATCTCCTCAGGGCATCCGTCCAATAGATAGGTGGGCCCGGGACAAATACAAGAGCACAGTCCAGTCCAGTCTGGGTTCAGTTCTCAGCAAGCAGTTGCAGAGTGAGGAGTGCTCATAAACCTCTGCCCTGCACACCAACAGCTGGGCCACAATCCATGGACCTTCCTCCTGCAGCCCTGAGGGGTATCCTACAATGCAAGCTAGATCTTACTCAAGGTTTTTCTAAAGGTAAACAGCTTCAGATTTCTTCACATTCCACCTCAGGCTTCATCCATACTACGATGGTGGATATTGCTAGTCCGCTTGCTGCTAACTCTAGCAGGCTTGTAATTGCGCGTATGTCACACATGGCTAGTCGAACACCGAACTCTTCATTGAGACAATGCTGAAACATCAATCCATGGACAAGTCAGTGACACATTTTAATTTGTGACAAAATCAAGTCTGGCGGTTTTGGAGCAGTGGCTTCTTCCTTGCTGAGCTGCCTTTCAGGTTATATCAGCATAGGACTCATTTTACTGTGGATATAGATACTTTTGTACCCGTTTCCTCCAGCATCTTCCCAGGGTCCTTTGCTGTTGTTCTGGGATTGATTTGCACTTTTCGCATCAAAGTACTTTCATCTCTAGGAGACAGAATGTGTCTCCTTCCTGAGCGGTATGAGGCTGCGTGGTCCCATGGTGTTTATACTTGCGTACTATTGTTTGTACAGATGGTACAGTTTGTACGTGGTACTTTCAGGCGTTTGGAAATTGCTCCCAAGGATGAACCAGACTTGTGGAGGTCTACAATTTTTTTTCTGAGGTCTTGGCTGAATTATTTAGATTTTCCCATGGTGTCAAGAAAAGAGGGACTGAGTTTGAAGGTAGGCCTTGAAATACATCCACAGGTACACCTCCCATTGACTCAAATTATGTCAATTAGCCTCTCCGAAGCTTCCAAAGCCATGACAACATTTTTGGGAATTATCCTAGCTGTTTATAAAGGCACAGTCAACTTAGTGTATGTAAACTTCTGACCCACTGGAATTGTGATACAGTGAATTATAAGTGAAATAATCTGTCTGTAAACAATTGTTGGAAAAATTACTTGTGTCATGCACAAAGTAGATGTCGTAACCGACTTGCCAAAGTTTTAATGACTCCAACCTACGTGTATGTAAACTTCTGACTTCAAATATATCACATTGCACATTTAGTCATGTCAGAATGCATTTTAAACTTCACACAACGTAACACTTTCGTATGACTTAATAATGAAGGCGGAGGTAGCGGTCCTGCTGCTGGGTTGTTGCCCTCCTACGGCCTCCTCCACGTCTCCTGATGTACTGGCCTGTCTCCTGGTAGCGCCTCCATGCTCTGGACACTACGCTGACAGACACAGCAAACCTTCTTGCCACAGCTCGCATTGATGTGCCATCCTGGATGAGCTGCACTACCTGAGCCACTTGTGTGGGTTGTAGACTCCGTCTCATGCTACCACTAGAGTGAAAGCACCGCCAGCATTCAAAAGTGACCAAAACATCAGCCAGGAAGCATAGGAACTGAGAAGTGGTCTGTGGTCACCACCTGCAGAACCACTCCTTTATTGGGGGTGTCTTGCTAATTGCCTATAATTTCCACCTTTTGTCTATTCCATTTGCACAACAGCATGTGCAATTTATTGTCAATCAGTGTTGCTTCCTAAGTGGACAGTTTGATTTCACAGAAGTGTGATTGACTTGGAGTTACATTGTGTTGTTTAAGTGTTCCCTTTATTTTTTTGAGCAGTGTATAATAGTACATAGTTTGTCTTCACTATTATTCTTCAATGTTGAAAATAGTAAAAAAAACGAAAAACCCTGGAGTAGGTGTCCAAAACGTTTGACTGGTACTGTACATCTTATACACACACATTTTACAGACAATGCATTTTACAATAGTTATGTTTTTAATCCTATCCTTCAGATATCCTCAACACCTCTCTGAAGAACATCCCGTTTGAATTATATATGCCAACTGTGGTGTTTCAGAAACCTATATTCTGGTTCTCTAGCAGATTAGTTACAATATCTCATCCCATGTTCAAGAATGAATTTCTTTCCAGATTACAACCTCACTTTCGGGTATTGGAAAATATCAAAAAAGTATCACTATTTATTAAAAAAAAGATAAGTTGGTTGCACTTTCAGTTTAATCCAACAGAACAGACAGAACAGATAATACAACAAGGTGTTAAAATCAAATATACTAACTGAAAAAAAAAGTTTGGATTTAAGTATAACTTTATGACTGAAGCCTTTAGTGAAAGGTTGAATGCTTTGATATTTAATCATTTCTGCCCTCCCAATTCATTATATAAATCTCTGTACTTTCCCGTTCATCTTTCCCTCGATCCTAACTAGTCTCTGTCCCTGCCGCTGAAAAACATGTTGCCACCACCATGCTTCACCATGTAGGGATGGGGCTAGGTTTCATCCAGACGTGACACTTGGCAATCAGGCCAAAGAGTTCAATCTTGGTTTCATCAGACCAGAGAATCTTGTTTCTCATGGTCTGAGAGTCCTTTAGTTGCCTTTTACTGAGGAGTGGCTTCCATCTGGCCACTCTACCATAAAGGCCTGATTGGTTGAGTGCTGCAGAGATGGTTGTCCTTCTGGAAGGTTCTCTCATCTCCACAGAATAACTCTGGCGGTCTGTCAGAGTGACCGTGTTCTTGGTAAATTCCCTGACCAAGGCCCTTCTACCTCGATTGCTCAGTTTGATTGGGCAGGCCAGTGGTTCCAAACTTCTTCCATTTAAAAATTATAGAGGCCACTGTATTCTTGGGGACCTTCAATGCTGCAGAAATATTTTTGTACCCAGATCTGTGCCTCAACACAGACTCCTGTCTCGGAGTTCTACAGACAATTCCTTTGACATCATGGCTTGGTTTATGCTCTGATGTGCACTGTCAACTGTGAGACCTTATATAGACAGGTGTGTGCCTTTCCAAATCATGTCCAATCAATTGAATTTACCAAAGGTGGACTCCAATCAAGTTGTTGAAACATCTCAAGGATCATCAATGGAAACAGGATGTACCTGAGCTCAATTTGAGTCTCATAGCAAAGGTTCTGAATATTTATTTAAATAAGGTATTTCTGTTTTTTAATTCTAATTCTATTAAAAACCTGTTTTTGCTTTGTCCTTATGGGGTATTGTGTGTAGATGGATGAGGAAAAATATGTATTTAATTGGGGTGGCAGGTAGCCTAGTGGTTAGAGCATTGGGCCAGTAATCAAAAGGTTGCTAGATTGAATCCCCAAGCTGACAATGTAAAAATCTGTTGTTCTGCCCCTGAACAAGACAGTTATTAACCTACTGTTCCTAGGCCTTCATTGTAAATAAGAATTTGTTCTTAACTGACTTGCCTAGTTAAATAAAAGAATCAATTTTAGAATAAGGCTGTAACGTAACAAAATGTGGAAAAAGTGAACGGGTCTGAATACTTTCCGAATGCACCGTAATATAGTACACTTATCATAATTTGGTTGTATTCCAGAGAGGTTAGAAAAAGTATCTAGATCCTCTGAGGTGTAGAGGGATCCACATTTTATTTAATAGAAAACATGAATCATCGGCGTACAATGACACCTTTGTTTTTAAGAAATGGATATCTATCACCTTCATGTTTTTGTTGAATCTGATTTTAATTGCTAACATTTCGATGGCCATAATACATAGATATGCCGATAGTGAACCACCTTGTTTTAATCCTCTTGACCATTTAATACTTTCTGAGAAGTAGCTAGTATTTACTATTTTACACCTAGGGTTACTATACATAACTTTAAACCATTGTATAAGAGATTCTCCAAAATTGAAATATTCCAGGCATTTATATATAAAATCCAGTAGTACTGGATGTGTTCTACGGTTTCCAGTACTTGTCTTATGTTATCTCCAATGTATGATCCATGTAAAAAACCTGTCTGATTAGGATAAATAATATCCGACAATACCTTTTATATTATATGCACTATGCATTTTGCTAGAATTTTTGCATCACAACACTGAAGTGTAAGTGGCCTGCAGGGATTGTAGCTTGTACTGACAATACAATGCAACGATAATCCAATGGTATGTATACAGCTATTGAAATGTGTTGATAGTTTATGAAGGTTTATGTTCATTCTAAATACAACCACTATAACAACAAATTACAGAATGATATATGGCTGTTTGTTTGCTGTGTTATTTGTAATGTTTCTGTTGCAAAGATTAATTACCAAGACCGTAGGAAACGAGTAACAGGGCGGCAAACCCGGGTCCTTGGTTTGAGCAACCCGGCGAACCTGGGTCCTTAGTTTGTGTGTGGTATATGGCCAATATACCACGGCTAAGGGCTGTTCCAACCTAATTAGAGTAGTAAAAATAAATGTTTTGTCATACCCGTGGTATAAGGTCTGATATACCATGGCTGTCAGCTAATCAGCATTCAGTGCTCGACCACCCAGTTTATAATTTTATTTAAACAACGGGTGGGTCTAATCCTGAATGCTGATTGGTTAAAACCGCATTCCAGCTATTCCACAAGTTACCACTGGCTAAATCTTTACTCTGTTCCATCTGACTGCGTAATCCACTGTCTCATCAGCTCAGCTGGGCAATTTATATACTAGATCTCCACTATAAAAAGCATCTAGACATTATCTCACATTTTCAACAGCGGAGATTTGTATAAACCTTACTCTCTGTCTCTCCTACATTTCCAACATTGTTTCAATTTTCAAATTAAATCTCCTGCTGTCCCATAGTAATGAACATGTCGTGGTCTGGACAAGACAGACAGGCAGGCCACGTTTCTCAGCCAGTCGAAATTATGATTCAGTTGGCATCCTTTTTATGGATATATACAAAAAAAGGTAAATTGAATGAAGGTCAAATGAAACGCAGCTAAATTGCAGTCTTTCCAGCTTCAGTTTGAAGTGATTGTGTTACTGTAGCTGTGTTGTTGGCTAGCTCCTCTGAACAACAGTGTCCTGATAAGTGAGCACATTTTCTATGCCAGCCTATTGTTATGGATGTATCCAAATAAATGTCACTATAAAACAGCTTAAACAAATGCAAATGCAGCTACTTTGCTGTTATTCTGCCTGCACTTTTAATGTGACTGTAAGTTAGCCGTAGTTGATTAGCTAGCAAGCAAGGGATACGAATGTTGCCAGCCAGTATGGCAATGGAACATTTAGAACAAACAACTGGGTTGCGTCCATAGATATAGAACAAAAAAACGAAACGCCTGGGTCGCATCTCTAGAAACCCTAGATTTGTCTCGGGACTATATCTTGTGGAAGGATGAATAAATTCATCACAATAATGTTTTTAATGAAAATGTCAGTCATTATTTGAAGATGTTGGTAACCCATTGTATAAAAGTGATAATGCCCTCGAAGCCGGTGTTTGGAAGATATATTGGCACAGTTTGCCAACATAGGATATATTGGCACGGTTTTCTAACAACAACCGTGCCAATATATCCTCCAAACAGCGGCTTCTCGGGCGTTATCACTTAGATAGAAACCTGTTATGACCTCTGTCACTATCTATGTCACTATCTATAATCCAATGCCTGAGAGTGAACAGGTCTAGCTACCAGGGATTGAAGCTCTTACTGATAGCCCATCCCCTGGATCCACGGAGAGACCTTCTCATCTCAGGAGTGCTGGAATGGTGTGCACGCAGTGCGCTGTTATACTTTTCAACTCAGAGTAGCTGTCCTTTATAAAATGCATTGCGTGTCTACAGTATGTATGTTTGCTGCATTCATTTAATCACTTTGCAACTGTTTGCAATCATCAGGGCCAGCTTGACAGTGGCCAGGTCCTAATGTCGGTGGTTGAAGCTTTTCCAGACAGCTCATCCCCTGGATCTGAGGAGAGACCCTCTCAACTGAACAATGATCAAATGGTATGAATGAAATAACATTCAAAATCATGAACTATCCTTTCGGCTGTAACGTGCAGGTAGATTCAACTGATATTGGGCATTTGAGGGAATAAGCAACATTTGAATTAATTAACTTCTTTCTGTGCTCCTTCCATAGGCCTATGCACTAAAAAATCCAGATCAACTTACAATTGACAACTTCGACAGGAGCATAACACCTCGCATCATTTCACTAAAGCATAAAAAAAGGACTATCACTGGATCATAATGCTCTAGTCTCAGGAATGTGTTGGTGCAGATCACCTACCACAACAGTTCTCCAGCTCAGTCCTTGAAGTTCCTATATCCGATTTGTGGCAAACACTGAAGACAAACAATACCTCAGTAACTAATTCAAAGAGCTTGTGGAATGTATCAATGTGAGACAGTTGCCACAATTTCAAGTCTAACATCTAGCATTTTCCTCCATAGAAGACCGCTCAGACCCCACTTGTGAAGTTAACATTAACAGGTGATCACTTGACAAAACAAAATGCAGATGCAGTAATTGACGTTTGAAAAATGCCCTTAAATTCATGGACAAATTGGAAGGCTTACTGCCTGCTTTTGCGAACTTTCATTGTGCAATGCACTTTACTTACCTTATATACAGGGAGTTCTACAAGACAACGTCCAATGGAGAAATGTGGGGCCTTCCAAGTGGCGCAGTGTTCTAAGGCACTGCATCGCAGTGCTAGAGGCGTCACTACAGATCCGGGTTCGATCCCGGGCTGTGTCGCAGCCGCCCGCGACTAGGAGACCCATGAGGCGGCGCAGTTAAGCCAGCAGTGTGTCAAGAAGCAATGCGGCTTGGCAGGTCTTGTTTCAGAGGACGCGTGGCTCTCGACCTTCGCCACTCCCGAGTCCTGTACAGGAGTTGCAGCGATGGGACAAGACTGTAACTACCAATTGGGGAGAAAAAAAGGGTAAAAAGTAAAAGAAATTGAGAAATCTGAACTAACTACCAATTAAGGAACATGGTGAACAGAATAAATTAGACTCGAAGTGCAGTTGTTCTGACATGTTTTAAGATGTAACAGATGACTCCATCATCACAGCTACACTCCATTACTTTGGCATGGCTTCAGTGTAGACACAATACACAGACATAGTCCACCAGAAGATTTCACAGATCTGCCACCGAAAAAAACATAAGTGGTTTGATGCTCAGGTGTTTGCCATAGTAAACTCATGTCATGAACGATGACACAGAGATGTCCACCACCAGCCTAGTGGAGAAAGGACAAACAACCACAGATGCTAACCTGTCACTACCCTGGCTGTAGCCATCCGGCCTTCCAAAGTCAGAAACAACTGGGGTCACCATGAGCAAAAAGAACACAAGATATCAGTTGTCGATAATCAAGCTACAATTGAAGTTAGATCTAAAATAAACACAGTTGATGCACTCTTCAGTTATCAAAGTGGCCTGCTGAAAGTTCTATACGTGATGGCGAGAGAAACTGCAGGCTGTGGAAATTAAAAATGCTGCATTTATACAATAACAAAATACAGCCTAGAGGGTCTGAAACTGCAGTTTGATCTAGCCCTACAAAACCCCAGTGAGTCTCATAGACTCTGTGGAACTGCACAGTGAATACAGGTGGTTGATCAGAAAACAACATAGCGTTGCAAACACCATGTGTGCCTCACAAAAGACCTCATCCAACATCAAGGGGCCCATGTCCAGTTTGACATTGCACAGAAAGTCAGCAGGACCATTGGAGAGCAGACAGATAACATGCAGCGATTTTATAAACTTCACTGGACTCTATGTAAACTGGAAACCATATATCCTGAGGCTAAATTTATTGTAGCTGGGGATTTTAACAAAGCAAATTTGAGAACAAGGCTACCTATATTCTATCAGCATATTGATTGCACTGTGCGTGGGTGTAATACACTCGATCACTGCTACTCTAACTTCCTCGATGCATACAAAGCCATGCACAGTGGCCTTCGGCAAATCCGACCGCAGCACCATCTTGCTCCGACCGTCTTACAGGCAAAAACTCAAACAGGATGTACCCGTGACTAGAACTGGTCTGACCAATCGGAATCCACACTTCAAGATTGTTTTGATCGCGCAGACTGGGATATGTTCTGGTCAGCCTCAGATAACAACACAGATCTATACGAAGACTCGGTGAGGTGAGTTTATAAAGAAGTGCATTGAAGATGATGTACCCACTGTGACTATTAAAACCTACCCTAACCAGAACCGGTGGATGGATGCAAAACTGGAAGCGTGAACCACCGCATTTAACCATGGAAAGAGGTCTGGGAATATGGCTGAATATAAACAGTGTAGTTATTCCCTCCGCAAGGCAATCAAACAAGCGAAATGCCGGTACAGGGACAAAGTGGAGTCGCATTTCAACGGCTCAGACATGAGACGTATGCGGCAGAGTCTACAGGAAATCGCGGACTACAGAAAGAAAACCAGGTTCATCACAGACACCGACGTCCCGCTTCCAGACAAACTCAACACCTTCTTTTCCCACTTTGAGGATAATACAGTGCCACAGTCACGACCCACTAACAAAGACTGCGCCCCCCCCCCCACCCCCACCCCGTCTCCTTCTCTGTGGCCGACGTGAGTAAAACATTTAAACGTGTTAACCCTTGCAAGGCTGCTGGCCCAGACAGCATCCATAGCCACGTCCTCAGAGCATGAGCAGACCAGCTGGCTGGTGTGTTTACAGACATATTCAATCGCTCCCTATCCCAGGCTGCTGTCCCCACATGCTTCAATATGGCCACCATTGTTCCTGTACCCAAGAAGGCAAAGATAACTGAACTAAATGACTACCGCTCCGTAACACTCACTTCTGTCATTATGAAGTGCTTTGAGAGACAAATCAAGGTGTAACGGCGTTCCTCTTCCTCTTCATCCAAAAAGGAGGAGCAGGGATTGAACCAAAATGCAGCGTCGTGATATGACATGATTTATTAAAGTAAAGACGAAAAAACACGAAAACACTTTAACAAACTACAAAACAACAAACGATGTAGACGCACCTGAACATAAGAACTTACATGACACGAAGAACGCATGAAACAGGAACAGACTACATAAACCGAACGAACGAACAAACAAACCGAAACAGTCCCGTGTGGCGTAACATACACAGACACTGACACAGGAGACAACCACCCACGACAAACAAAGTGAAAACACCTACCTTAATATGATTCTCAATCAGAGGAGATGAAAACCACCTGCCTCTAATTGAGAACCATATCAGGTACCCATAAACCAACATAGAAACACAAAACATAGACTGCCCACCCAAACTCACGTCCTGACCAACTAACACATACAAAAACTAACAGAAAACAGGTCAGGAACGTGACACAAGGATCATTTTTATTTTATCTTTATTTAACTAGGCAAGTCAGTTAACTTCTTAGCGCTAGGGGTCAGAATTATTTTTTTCTTAAAATAACGTTCCCAAGGTAAAAGGACTATTTCTCTGGCCCAGATCGAAGAATATGCATATAATTTACAGATTAGGATAGAAAACACTCCAAAGTTTCCAAAACTGTCAAAATATTGTCTGTGAGTATAACAAAACGTATTCTGCAGACGAAAACCTGAGAAAATCTAACCCGGAAGTGATATAAAAATTTAAAATCTGTGTTTCCTGGACCGTCTTTCTTCCATTTAAAGGGGTATCACCAGATTCCTTTTCCAATGGCTTCCTCAGGCTGTGACCAGGCTTTAGACATAGTTTCAGGCTTTTATTTTGAAAAATGAGCGTGATTTTTCAAAAGTTGTCAGGTGTCCTCCGAATTGTTCCTGCGCCGCGAGAGGAGCTCTCCATTTTCCTTTTCTCTTTTAATGAATAGGTTATGGTCCGGTTGAAATATTATCGATTATGTTTGTTAATTTCTTGCCACTATAGGGGGTGCTGTTTTCGCATTAGCATAATTTCCTCTACAGATTAAACTGCCTCTTATTCAATTATTGCTCTTACTATATGCATATAATTAATACCATTGGATAGAAAACAATCTATAGTTTCTAAAACCGTTTCAATTTTGTCTGAGTTAAACAGAAGTCATTTGACAGCACTTTCCCTGACCAAGAAGAAGAATGCAAGATGTGTATGCTCGCTTCAACGCTCTGCCTATATATGGTCACGCCACCTATGACCCGAAACACACTTCATTCGTCTTCCTCTGGGTGTCAAGAGGACGTCAGAGGAGAAATTTTTTGTTTACCTTGTACTGACGTGAAATAAGACCTATTTCTTTGGCGTGACCGACAACTTCCGGTTCTCTGATTCGCGCTATTTGGAGGTGCGATTGTCTACTGTTTTGCTGCCGTTACGGATGAAAACTATCTCCGTCTCGAAGTTTGTTTGATACATGTGACCATATCATCTTAATGTATGTTTTTTCAATATAGTTTAATCAGATTATTTGAATTTTTTCGGGAGTTTTGCCGTGTTCCGTTCTGTGACTTTTTTTACTTTGGCCAGTCGACCAGTACATATGCTAAATGAAGAGGGAAAGTTGCCATTATGAATGGATTGAACGACTCATCAGGACTAAGGACAC
This sequence comes from Salvelinus namaycush, assembly GCF_016432855.1. NCBI lineage: Eukaryota > Metazoa > Chordata > Actinopteri > Salmoniformes > Salmonidae > Salvelinus > Salvelinus namaycush. The sequence goes on from NC_052326.1 coordinate 36,026,963, forward strand.
ATTGATCAACATTCTGATGAAAGATCAGCAATAGTAAGACCCAATTTACGATGTTATTTCATATATCTGTCGTGCATGTGAACTGGTCGGGGGCGCCCAGCTGGTTCTGGCTGGCGTGGCTATGCTAATTTAGCGCTACATTTTGTTTTCGCTATAAAACATTTAATAAATCTGAAATATTGTTTGGATTCACCAGATGTTGGGCTTTCAATATCTGTACGCTGTGTATTTTTCTGAAATGTTTTAAGATAAGTAATTAGTTATATGACGTTGGTCTCTGTAATTGTTCTGGCTGCGTCAGCACTATTTCAGATTGCAGCTGCAATGTAGAACTGTGATTTATACCTGAAAAATGCACATTTTTCAAAAAAAAACTATGCTATACCATAAATATGTTATCAGACTGTCATCTTATGAAGTTGTTTCTTGGTTAGTGGCTATATATATTTTTATTTAGTCGAATTAGTGATAGCTACTGACGCAGGAAAAAACTGTTGGAGTAAAAAAATTGTGTCTTATGCTAACGTGGTTAGCTAATAGATTTACATATTGTGTCTTCCCTGTAAAACATTTTAAAAATCTGAAATGGTGGCTTTATTCACAAGATCTGTATCTTTCATCTGGTGTCTTGGACTTGTGATTTAATGATATTTAGATGCTACAATTTACTTGTGACGCTATGCTAGCTATGCTACTCAGTGGGGGGGGAGTGGGGGGTGATCCCGGATCCGGGTTGGTGACTCGTTAAAGGTTAACTTCTTATGGCTGCAAGCCCGACGTCGGTACACTTATGACAACAGCCAGCTCAAGTGCAGGGCGCGAAATTCAAAAGATATTTTTTTTAAATATTTAACTTTCACACATTAACAAGTCCAATACAGCAAATGAAAGGTACACATCTTGTGAATCCAGCCAACATGTCCGATTTTTTAAATGTTTTACAGCAAAAACAGCACGTATATTTATGTTAGCTCACCACCAAATACAAAAAAGGACAGACATTTTTCACAGCACAGGTAGCATGCACAAAGCCAACCTAACTAACCAAGAACCAACCAAACTAACCAACAAACAACTTCCTCAGATGACAGTCTTATAACATGTTATTCAATAAATCTATGTTTTGTTCGAAAAATTTGCATATTTCAGGTATAAATCATAGTTTACATTGCAGCTACAATCAGAAATTGCACCGAAAGCAGACAGAATAATTACAGACACCAACGCCAAATAACTAAATACTCATCATAAAACATTTCTGAAAAATACATAGTGTACAGCAATTGAAAGACAGGCATCTTGTGATTCCAGCCAATATTTCCGATTTATCAAGTGTTTTACAGCGAAAACACAATATAGCGTTATATTAGCTTACCACAATAGCCAAAAACACAAGCAATTTCCCAGTAGCAAAAGTAAGCGATCGTAACAAACAAGCAAAAGATATATAATTTTTGACTAACCTTGATTTTCTTCCTCAGATGACAGTCCTATAACATCAGGTTATACATACATTTATGTTTTGTTCGAAAATGTGCATATTTAGAGCTGAAATCAATGGTTACACATTGTGCTAACTTAGCTATTTTTTCCCACTAGGTCCGGATTTTTCCTGACACTTTTTCTGACACACATATTCTGACCAAATAGCTATTCATAAACATAACTAAAAAATACATGTTGTATAGGAAATGATAGATCCATTAGTTCTTAATGAAATCGCAGTGTTAGAATTCTAAAAATAACTTCATTACGATATGCAGCTTCGGTATAGCTAGAGTACCCAAACGTTGGGCGCCGACGACCAGTTCACATCTACGACAGATATATGAAATAGCATCATAAAATGTTTCTTACTTTTGCTGATCTTCCATCAGAATGTTGGACAAGGTGTCCTTTGTCCAGAACAATCGTTGTTTGGATTTAGAACGGCAACTTTCCCTCTTCAATTAGCAAGCACACTAGCCAGGTGGCACGACGCTCTCCATGTCAACAAACGGAAGAGAACGGAACACGGCAAAACTCCCGAAAAATTTTCAATAATCTGATGAAACTATATTGAAAAAACATACTTTACGATGATATGGTCACATGTATCAAATAAAATCAAAGCCGGAGATATTAGTCGACTATAACGGCAGCTAAACAGAAGGCAAATCCATGTCCCCCTGCGCGCTCTCTAGAAAACCGGAAATGAGGGACACGTCATACAAAGAGGATTTATTCCACTTCAGACCAAGATAAACACGAAATTTCTTCTCTCACCGCCTCTTGACATCCAGGGGAAGGTGTATGAAGTGCACGTATACTCTTACGTATCATGCCCATGTATAGGCAGGAAGTAGAACAGAGCATCGATTTCAGACTTTCCACTTCCTGGTCAGGAAGTTTGTGCCAAATGAGTTCTGTTTGACTCACAGATATAATTCAAACGGTTTTAGAAACTAGAGAGTGTTTTCTATCCAATAGTAATAATAATATGCATATTGTACGAGCAAGAATTGAGTACGAGGCCGTTTGAAATGGGCACCTTTTATCTGGCTACTCAATACTGCCCCTGCAGCCATAAAAAGTTAAAAACAACCTGATGATTGATTATAAAAAACATTTGACATGTTTCTACGACCATTACGGATACTTCTTGGAATTTGTCGAACGGAATAAGGCTTTGGTTTTCTGAACATAACGCGCAACCCAAATGGCGTTTTTTGTGATAAAAGTAATATTTATCGAACAAAAAGAACATTTGTTGTGTAACTGGGAGTCTCGTGATTGCAAACATCCGAAGATTATCTAAGGTAAGCGATTAATTGTATTGCTTTTCTGACTTTCGTGACCAAGCTAACCAAGCTAATTTGGGGCTAGCTGTTGTAGCATGGATTGCTACACTCACAAAAGCTTGGATTTCTTTCGCTGTAAAGTATATTTTCAAAATCTGACACGATAGGTGGATTAACAACAAGCTAAGCTGTGTTTTGGTATATTTCACTTGTGATTGCATGATTATAAATATTTTTAGTAATATTTTAGCATTTGGCACCCTGCAATTCTAGCGGTTGTTTAGGAAAATGATCCCGGAAAAAGGGGTCCGTAGCGCAGAGAAGTTTAGAAGCCTCTTGGACCTAGACTTGGCGCTCCGGTACCGCTTGCCATGCGGTAGCAGAGAGAACAGTCTGTGGCTCGAGTCTTTGACCATTTTTAGGGCCTTCCTCTGACATCGCCTGGTATAGAGGTCCTGGATGGCAGGAAGCTTGGCCCCAGTGATGTACTGGGCCGTACGCACTACCCTCTGTAGTGCCTTGCGGTCGGAGGCCGAGCAGTTGCCATACCAGGCAGTGATGCAACCAGTCAGGATGCTCTTGATGGTGCAGCTGTAGAACCTTTTGAGGATCTGAGGACGCATGCCAAATCAGTCTCCTGAAGGGGAATAGGCTTTGTTGTGCCCTTTTCACGACTCTCTTAGTGTGTTTGGACCATGATAGATTGTTGGTGATGTGGACACTAAGGAACTTGAAGCTCTCAACCTGCTCCACTACAGCCCCGTCGATGAGAATGGGGGCGTGCTCGGACCTCCTTTTCCTGTAGTCCACAATCATCTAATTTGTCTTGATCATGTTGAGGGAGAGGTTGTTGTTCTGGCACCACACGGCCAGGTCTCTGACCTCCTCCCTATAGGCTGTCTCATCATTGTCGGTGATCAGGCCTACCACTGTTGTGTCATCGGCAAACTTGATGATGGTGTTGGAGTCGTGCCTGGCCAAGCAGTCATGAGTGAACAGGGAGTACAGGAGGTAACTGAGTACAGGAGGTAACTGAGTACAGAAGGTGGTCTGCTTGAAACCTGTTGGTATTACAGACTCAGCCAGGGTCCTGTTGAAAATGTAATTGAAGACACTTGCCTGTTGGTCAGCGCATGCTCGGAGTACACGTCCTGGTAATCCATCTGGCCCTGCGGCCTTGTGAATGTTGACCTGTTTAAAGGTCTTACTCACATCGGCTACGGAGAGCGTGATCACACAGTCGTCTAGAACAGCTGATGCTATCATGCATGTTTCAGTGTTACTTGCCTCGAAGCGATAATTGAAGTAATTTAGCTCGTCTGGTAGGCTCGTGCCACTGGGCAGCTCTAGGATGGCTGTGCTTCCCTTTGTCGTCTGTAATAGTTTGCAAGTGCTGCCACATCCGAAGGTTGTCAGAGCCGGTTTAGTACGATTCGATCTCAATCCTGTTTTGGCGCTTTGCCTGTTTGATGGTTCATCGGAGGGCATAGTGGGATTTCATATAAGCTTCCGGGTTAGAGTCCTGCTCCTTGAAAGTGGCAGCTCTACCCTTTAGCTCAGTGCGGATGTTGCCTGTAATCCATGGCTTCTGGTTGGGGTATGTACATACGGTCACTGTGGGGACGACGTCATTGATGCACTTATTGATGAAGCCAGTGACTGATGTGATGTACTCCTCAATGCCATCGGAAGAATCACGGAACATATTCCAGTCTGTGCTAGCAAAACAGTTCGGTAGCTTAGCATCTGCTTGATCTGACCATTTTTTTATTGACTGAGTCACTGGTGTTTCCTGCTTTAGTTTTTGCTTGTAAGTAGGAATCAGGAGGTAGAATTATGGTCATATTTGCCAAATGGAGGGCGAGGGAGAGCTTTGTACGCCTTTTTGTGTGTGGAGTAAAGGTGGTCTAGAGTTGTTTTCCCTCTGGTTGCACATTTAACATGCTGGTAGAACTGAGGTAAAACAGATTTATGTTTCCCTGCATTAAAGTCCCCGGCCACTAGGAGCGCCGCCTCTAGATGAGCGTTTTCCTGTTTGCTTATGGCCGTATACAGCTCATTGAGGGAGGTCTTATTGACAGCATCGGTTTCTGGAGGTAAATAGACAGCCACAAAGAATATAGATGAAAAGAGTCTTGGTAAATAGTGTGGTCTACAGCTTATCATGAGATACTCTACCTCAGTTGAGCAAAACCGTGTGACTTTCTTAGATTTCGTGCACCAGCTGTTGTTTACAAATATACATAGACCGCCACCCCTTGTCTTACCAGAGGCCGCTGTTCTATCCTGGAGAAGAAGCGTAAAACACGCCAGCTGTATGTTATTCATGTCATTGTTCAGCCACAACTCGGTGAAACATAACATATTACAGTTTTTAATGTCCCGTTGGTAGGATATACGTGATCGTAGTTTGTCTATTTTAGTTTCCATTTTTAATTGTACGTTGGCTAATAGGGCTGATGGTAAAGGGAGATTACCCACTCCCTGATGTCTCCGTCTCTTTCTCCTGTGAATGACGGGGATGAGGGCCTTGTCGGACGTCTGAAGTAAATCCTTACCGTTCGACTCGTTAAAGAAAAAGTATTCCTCCAGCACCGGGTGAGTAATCTCTGTCCTGATATCTAGAAGCTATTTTCGGTCATAAGACAATATTTCAGAAACATTATGTACAAAATAAGTTACAAATAATGTGAAAAAACACACAATAGGACAATTGGTTAGGGGATCCTCCGGCGCCATTAATATGACGTCGTTGTCACGCCTCCCTTGGAGGTCTGGAGAATTCTGTATTGCAAAAACGGTTTGAATGGACTGCTGGCTCCCAGCAGCAAGATTTCGATTGGATGTTACATTTCAAGAACCCTCCCACACACGTCCGTTGAAAGGGGTTGATACGTGTTATGTTCATCAATGTTTTCCGAACAAGGTAGGACACATTTTGTAGAAAGTTGTTCCGTATGCTAGCCAGTTTGTAACATTGCAGAAAATGGAAGAAAACATAATTTCATTTTGTTTTGCCAGAAATGTGCTCACCACACAAAATGTAGTCGATGAAGACATTACAACTCTGCTTGAACACTCTACACAATAAAATACACATTTTGGCGTGTCTACCTACAGGCTATGATAAAAGTTCAGTGTATCAAGTGTGGCCGATTTATTGAAATTGAATGTGGAAAAATTGATGGAAATAGTAGTTTCTCCCCTTATTTCAATCATCAAGGATCAGGATCATGTTCTACATGCTAAAGGAATCGCCGCCACACACGTGGGTCAGTGCGATGGAGGACGGGAATACACGATTGTCTTCAGGACTCCTGAAACTTTTGTTGGCTCAGAAAAATGGCAATTTCTACTTCAAATTGTATTAGTCACATACGCCGAATACAACAGGTGTAGACCTTACAGTGAAATGCTTACTTATGAGCCTCTAACCAACAATTCAGTTAAAAAAAATATGAATAAGAATAAGAAATATAAGTAACAAGTAATTAAAGAGCAGCAGTAAAATAACAATAGCGAGACTATAAGTGGGGTACCGGTACAGAGTCAATGTGCGGGGGCACCGGTTAATTGAGGTAATATGTACATGTAGGTAGAGTTATTAAAGTGACTATGCATAGATGATAACAACAGAGAGTAGCAGCCGTGTAAAAGAGGGGGGGCGGGCAATGCAAATAGTCTGGGTAGCCATTTGATTAGGTGTCCAGGAGTCTTATGGCTTGGGGGTAGAAGCTGTTTAGGAGTTTCTTGGACCTAGACTTGGCGCTCCGGTACAGCTTGCCGTGCTGTAGCAGAGAGAACAGTCTATGACTATGGTGGCTGGAGTCTGACCATTTTTAGGGCCTTCCTCTGACACCGCCTGGTATAGAGGTCTTGGGATAGCAGGAAGCTTGGACCCAGTGATGTACTGAGCATTTGCCATACAAGGCAGTGTTGCAACCAGTGGTGCAGCTGTAGAACCTTTTGAGCATCTGAGGACCCATGCCAAATCTTTTCAGTCTCCTGAGGGGGAATAGGTTTTGTCATGCCCTCTTCACAACTGTCTTGGTGTGCTTGGACCATGCTACTTTGTTGGTGATGTGGACACCAAGGAACTTGAAGCTCTCAACCTGCTCCACCAATGAGAATGGGGCGTGCTCAGTCCTCATTTTCCTGTAGTCCAGAGGTTGCTGTCCTGGCACCACACGGCCAGGTCTCTGACGTCATTGTTTTGCGAGCGTCTCATTGGAATGGCTGTCAATGAGGTCCACACCATGGTTCAATGATGAGTTATTCGTGTGTAACTAAAATGTGTTTTGAACATCTTTTGGCTAAGTTGACTAAAACTGTCTCAGAGATATCGGGAGAAAGAGGAGGGGGGATGGAGGTATAGCTATGTGGGGATAGAGGGAGACGGGAGAGGGTAGGTGGATGTTGTTGCAGCTATGTGGGGTGGGGGGCATGCCATGTGTTTTCATTGCCACGTGTGGATGTGTGTACATGTTGCCCTTATATGGTTTGATATGACTGTGTTGTGTGTATACATGAGGATTTGTACATCCTGTGTTGATTAATACTGTACTTATTGTTTCATCTGCCTAACACGTCAAAAGGGTATGTAGTCTTATTTTTTGGGAAACCAGCCCTTTTACCATTTGAGCTGTATGGAATAGTAAAATCTATGCCATACACACACTGTAAATAACGTATCTTAAAGATTTTTCAAATCCTAATTTTCACTTATCTAAAATATAGAGGGGGCCAAGATGTGACTTGTCACACACAGTTACTTGTTCATAAAGTGCATTTTTGAATCTCACTTTTTTCCTTCACAAATAATCCAGATTTGGAAACATCAATGCTCAGTGGATTATAAGATTTTATTGTAAATTAACTTGTAGTTGCCTTTTTCAGATGAAATAAGTGACAAAGTCTACTTCTATAAACTTTAAAAGTAAAAAAGGTGTGGGCTTTCCCCTCAGTGTAGGCCCAGAGAATTGGGAAAAGGCTATAGCAGTTGCTTTACTGCTCTTGCACAGCCCGTAAAAAAGTATTCATATAGAACATTTCAGACAGTGACACCAGGAAGAATGTTAACAGTACTTAACATTGGAAGTAAAGTAATTATACAAATAAATGATGAAAAAAAGTTACATAGAATATTTTCAGCTAAAATGATTGCATAAATAAATGTAACAAAGAATGTAATTGTATGAAAGTAAATACACGTTTTGTGAATCTACATTGTGGCATTTAAGATAACAATTTCCATTCTAGGTTCTCAGCACTACAACTGAAATCAGCTGTCAGCGTTTGCGCCTCTGTCTGCGTGCCAAACGAGCAGACAGTGTAACGTTGCGTGCCAAACGAGCAGACAGTGTAATCACGGTGTAATTTCAGTTTGTGGTTGCTGATCCACAACACTAGTTCCTCATAGTCCAATTTGTGCAACAGGTTTACAGTATTTGGAAGTTCTGGAAGCTTGGGTAGAACCTGCCAGGTGTCAAAGCAAAACCCTTCAGATCAAGAAGCACACTTACTTTATGGTTGATGTCCTCAGATGTACTTGAGCTTGAGTGCTTTGCAGACTCTAGCAGATGGTAATGCGAGTGTAGCGAAATGCTTGTGCTTCTAGTTCCGACAGTGCAGTAATATCTAACATGTAATCTAACAATTTCCCAACAACTACCTAATGCACACAAATCTAAAGGGGTGAATGAGAATATATAAATATATGGATGAGCGATGGCCGAGCGGCATAGGCAAGGTGCAATGGATGGTATAAAATACAGTATATACATATGATATGTTGTTACCTTCCTGTTTGATGGCACTGTAGAAGAAGGATGATGTTTTACGTCTCCCCAACCGATTGTGTTTTTTTGTTTGTTTATTTGCTTTGTTTGTCACTTATTTTTTAACTTATTTTGTACATAATGTTGCCGCTACCGTCTCCTATGACCGAAAATAACTTCTGGACATGAGGACTGCGATTACTCACCACAGACTGGCAGAATAATTGTTTTCTTTTAACCTGTTTGGGCTGCAGGGGCAGTATTGAGTAGCCAGATAAAAGGTGCCCATTTCAAACGGCCTCGTACTCAATTCTTGCTCGTACAATATGCATATTATTATTACTATTGGATAGAAAACACTCTCTGGTTTCTAAAACCGTTTGAATTATATCTGTGAGTCAAACAGAACTCATTTGGCACAAACTTCCTGACCAGGAAGTGGAAAGTCTGAAATCGAGGCTCTGTTCTACTTCCTGCCTATAAATGGGCATGATACGTATTAGTATACATGCACTTCATAGACCTTCCCCTGGATGTCAAGAGGCGGTGAGAGAAGAAATTGAGTGTTTATCTTGGTCTGAAGTGGAATACAAGCTCTTTGTATGACGTGTCCCCCATTTCCTGTTTTCTGGAGAGCGCGAGGAGGTACCTGGATTTGCCTTCTGTTTAGCTGCCGTTATAGGCGACTACTATCTCCGGCTTTGATTTTATTTGATACATGTGACCATATCATCGTAAAGTATGTTTTTTCAATATAGTTTAATCAGATTATTGAAATTTTTTCGGGAGTTTTGCCGTGTTCCGTTCTCTGACTTTGTTGACGATGGAGAGATTCGTGCCACTTGGCTAGTGTGCTTGCTAAATCGAGAGGGAAAGTGGCCGTTCTAAATCCAAACAACGATTGTTCCCGACAAAGGACCCCTTGTCCAACATTCTGATGAAAGATCAGCAAAAGTAAGAAACATTTTATGATGCTATTTCATATATCTGTCGTACATGTGAATTAGTCGTCGGCGCCCTTTTGGGTACTCTAGCTATACCGAAGCTGGATGTCGTAATGAAGTTATTTTTTAGAATTCTAACACTGCGATTTCATTAAGAACTAATGGATCTATCATTTCCTATACAACATGTATTTTTTAGTTATGTTTATGAATAGCTATTTGGTCAGAATATGTGTGTCAGAAAAAGTGTCAGAAAAATATCCGGACGTTGTGGAAAAAGTAGCTACGATAGCACAATGTATAACCACTGATTTCAGCTCTAAATATGCACATTTTCGAACAAAACATAAGTGTATGTATAACCTGATGTTATAGGACTGTCATCTGATGAAGAATATCAAGGTTAGTCAAAAATTATATATCTTTTACTGGTTTGTCACGATCGCTAACTTTTACTGCTGGGGAAGGGCTTGTGTTTCTGGCTATTGTGGTAAGCTAATATAACGCTATATTGTGTTTTCGCTGTAAAACACTTAATAAATCGGAAATATTGGCTGGAATCACAAGATGCCTGTCTTTCATTTGCTGTACACTATGTATTTTTCAGAAATGTTTTATGATGAGTAATTAGGTATTTGACGTTGGTGTCTGTAATTATTCTGGCTGCTTTCGGTGCAATTTCTGATTGTAGCTGCAATGTAAACTATGATTTATACCTGAAATATGCACATTTTTCGAACAAAACATAGATTTATTGAATAACATGTTATAAGACTGTCATCTGATGAAGTTGTTTGTTGGTTAGTTTGGTTGGTTCTTGGTTAGTTAGGTTGGCTTTGTGCATGCTACCTGTGCTGTGAAAAATGTCTGTCCTTTTTTGTATTTGGTGGTGAGCTAACATAAATATACGTGGTGTTTTCGCTGTAAAACATTTTAAAAAATCGGACATGTTGGCTGGATTCACAAGATGTGTACCTTTCATATGCTGTATTGGACTTGTTAATGTGTGAAAGTTAAATATTTAAAAAAAATATCTTTTGAATTTCGCGCACTGCACTTGAGCTGGCTGTTGTCATAAGTGTACCGACACCGGGCTGCAGCCATAAGAAGTTAATGAGTCTGACGAGCCCGATGCGAATTATATACTGCCTTCTCGGGAACAGGCCCAGATCCACGTGATTTGCGTGAAGAGGAGGCAGAGAAAAAGGGGCCAGAGTGCGGGCTACTTTCTGAGAACTCGTAGGCGATCTAATAACATCCCACTTCCTTCCATTCTGCTAGCAAACGTGCAATCTTTGGAGAATAAAATAGATGACCTACGCAGAAACGCAGATAACAGCTGGCTGGTTATAAGCTGTACCGGCAGGATAGAACAGCGGCGTCTGGTAAAACAAGGGGCGGCGTATGTTTGTAAATATCACCTAATGCACGATATCTAAGGAAGTCTCGAGCTATTGCTCGCCTGAGGTAGACTATCTCTTGATAAGCTGTAGACCACACTATCTACCAAGAGAGTTGTCATCTGTATTTTTCGTAGCTGTTTACATACCACCACAGACTGAGGATGGCACTAAGACAGCATTGTATGAGCTGTACAACAAGAAAACGCTCACCCAAAGGTGGCGCTCCTAGTAGCCGGGGACTTTAATGCAGGGAAACTGAAATCCGTTTTACCAAATTTCTATCAGCATTTTAAATGTGCAACCAGAGGGAAAAAAAACTCTGGACCACCTTTACTCCACACACAGTGACACATACAAAGCTCTCCCTCGCCCTCCATTTGGCAAATCTGACCACAATTCTATAATCCTGATTCCTGCTTACAAAGAAAAATTAAAGCAGGAAGCACCAGTGACTAGATCAATAAAACAGTGGTCAGATGAAGCAGATGCTATGCTACAGGACTGTTTTGATAGCACAGACTGAAATATGTTCACAGGATTCCTCCGATGGCATTGAGGAGTACAGTACATCAGTCATTGGCTTCATCCATAAGTGCATCGATGACGTCGTCCCCACAGTGATCGTACTTACATACCCCAACCAGAAGCCATATATTACAGGCAACATCCGCACTGATCTAATGGCAAAAGATGCCGCTTTCAAGGAGCGGGACTCTAACCTGGAAGCTTATAAGAAAACCTGCTATGCCCTCCGACGAACCATCAAACAGGTAAAGCGTCAGTACAGGACTGAGATTGAATCGTCGGATGTGGCAGGGCTTGCAGACCATTACAGACTACAAAGAGAAGCACAGCCGAGAGCTGCCCAGTGACACGAGCCTACCAAACGAGCTAAACTACTTCTATGCTCGCTTCGAGGCAAGTAACACTGAAACAGGCATGAGAGCACCAGCTGTTCCAGAAGACTGTGCGGTCAGGCTCTCCGCAGCCGATGTGAGTAAGACCTTTAACTTCTCTAGGATAGGGGGCAGCATTTTCACTTTTGGATGAAAAGCTTGCCCAGAGTAAACTGCCTCCTACTCAGTCCCAGATGCTAATATATGAATATTATTATTAGTATTGGATAGAAAAGACTCCGAAGTTTCTAAAACTGTTTGAATCATGTCTGTGACTATAACAGAACTTATTTGGCAGGCAAAACCCCAAGGACAAACCATTCAGAATTTTTTTTTTGAGGTCACTCTTTTCAATGAGATTTCATTGGGAATCCAGATTTCTAAGGGACCTTCCTGCAGTTCCTATCGCTTCCACTGGATGTCAACAGTCTTTAGAAATTGGTTGAGGTTTTTCCTTTGAGAAATGAAGTAGCCATGTTCAGAATGAGGCTCCAGAATGAGGCTCCAGTGAAGTGTTCTGTTTGTTAGAAGCGCATGACCAGAAAGCATGCTACACATTCTTTTCATCCGGTATTGAACACAGATCATCCCGTCTTCAATTTTATCGATTATTTACGTTAAAAAATACCTAAAGTTGTATTACAAAAGTATTTTGAAATGTTTTGGCAAAGTTTACAGGTAACTTATGAGATATTTTGTAGTCACGTTGCACAAGTTGGAACCGGTGTTTTTCTGGATCAAACGCGCCAAATAAATGGACATTTTGGATATATATCGACGGAATTAATCGAACAAAAGGACCATTTGTGATGTTTATGGGACATATTGGAGTGCCAACAACAGAAGCTCGTCAAAGGTAAGGCATGAATTATATTTTTATTTCTGCGTTTTGTGTCGCGCCTGCAGGGTTGAAATATGCTTATCTCTCTTTGTTTACTATGGTGCTATCCTCAGATAATAGCATTGTTTGCTTTCGCCGAAAAGCCTATTTGAAATCTGACATGTTGGCTGGATTCACAACAAGTGTAGCTTTAATTTAGTGTATTGCATGGGTGATTTCATGAAAGTTTGATTTTTATAGTAATTCATTTGAATTTGGCGATCTGCATTTTTAGTGGCTTTTGGCCAAGTGGGACGTTAGCGTCCCACATATCCCAGAGAAGTTAACTTCTTATGGCTGCAAGCCCGACGTCGGTACACTTATGACAACAGCCAGCTCAAGTGCAGGGCGCGAAATTCAAAAGATATTTTTTTTAAATATTTAACTTTCACACATTAACAAGTCCAATACAGCAAATGAAAAGGTACACATCTTGTGAATCCAGCCAACATGTCCGATTTTTAAAATGTTTTACAGCAAAAACAGCACGTATATTTATGTTAGCTCACCACCAAATACAAAAAAGGACAGACATTTTTCACCGCACAGGTAGCATGCACAAAGCCAACCTAACTAACCAAGAACCAACCAAACTAACCAACAAACAACTTCATCAGATGACAGTCTTATAACATGTTATTCAATAAATCTATGTTTTGTTCGAAAAATGTGCATATTTCAGGTATAAATCATAGTTTACATTGCAGCTACAATCAGAAATTGCACCGAAAGCAGACAGAATAATTACAGACACCAACGCCAAATAACTAAATACTCATCATAAAACATTTCTGAAAAATACATAGTGTACAGCAATTGAAAGACAGGCATCTTGTGATTCCAGCCAATATTTCCGATTTATCAAGTGTTTTACAGCGAAAACACAATATAGCGTTATATTAGCTTACCACAATAGCCAAAAACACAAGCAATTTCCCAGTAGCAAAAGTAAGCGATCGTAACAAACAAGCAAAAGATATATAATTTTTGACTAACCTTGATTTTCTTCCTCAGATGACAGTCCTATAACATCAGGTTATACATACACTTATGTTTTGTTCGAAAATGTGCATATTTAGAGCTGAAATCAATGGTTACACATTGTGCTAACTTAGCTACTTTTTCCCACTACGTCCGGATTTTTCCTGACACTTTTTCTGACACACATATTCTGACCAAATAGCTATTCATAAACATAACTAAAAAATACATGTTGTATAGGAAATGATAGATCCATTAGTTCTTAATGAAATCGCAGTGTTAGAATTCTAAAAATAACTTCATTACGATATGCAGCTTCGGTATAGCTAGAGTACCCAAACGTTGGGCGCCGACGACCAGTTCACATCTACGACAGATATATGAAATAGCATCATAAAATGTTTCTTACTTTTGCTGATCAGAATGTTGGACAAGGTGTCCTTTGTCCAGAACAATCGTTGTTTGGATTTAGAACGGCAACTTTCCCTCTTCAATTAGCAAGCACACTAGCCAGGTGGCACGACGCTCTCCATGTCAACAAACGGAAGAGAACGGAACACGGCAAAACTCCCGAAAAATTTTCAATAATCTGATGAAACGATATTGAAAAAACATACTTTACGATGATATGGTCACATGTATCAAATAAAATCAAAGCCGGAGATATTAGTCGACTATAACGGCAGCTAAACAGAAGGCAAATCCATGTCCCCCTGCACGCTCTCTAGAAAACCGGAAATGAGGGACACGTCATACAAAGAGGATTTATTCCACTTCAGACCAAGATAAACACGAAATTTCTTCTCTCACCGCCTCTTGACATCCAGGGGAAGGTGTATGAAGTGCACGTATACTCTTACGTATCATGCCCATGTATAGGCAGGAAGTAGAACAGAGCATCGATTTCAGACTTTCCACTTCCTGGTCAGGAAGTTTGTGCCAAATGAGTTCTGTTTGACTCACAGATATAATTCAAACGGTTTTAGAAACTAGAGAGTGTTTTCTATCCAATAGTAATAATAATATGCATATTGTACGAGCAAGAATTGAGTACGAGGCCGTTTGAAATGGGCACCTTTAATCAGAGCTACTCAATACTGCCCCTGCAGCCATAAAAAATTAACAAACATCCAGACGAGCTTCAATGCCATACAACACTCCTTCTGTGGACACCAACTGCTTTTAAATGCAAGTAAAACTAAATTCATGCTCTTCAACCGATCGCTGCCCGCATCCGCCCGCCCGTCTAGCATCACTACTCTGGATGGTTCTGACTTAGAATATGTGGACAACTACAAATACCTAGCTGTCTGGTTAGACTATAAACTCTCCTTCCAGACTCACATTAAGCATCTCCAATCCAAAACTAAATCTAGAATCGGCTTTCTATTTTGCAACGAAGCATCCTTCACTCATGTTGCCAAACTAACCATCTTTAAACTGGCTATCCTACCGATCCTTGACCTTTGCAATGTCATTTACAAAATAGCCTCCAACACTCTACTCAGTAAATTGGATGTAGTCTATCACAGTGCCATCCGTTTTGTCACCAAAGCCCCATATATTACCCACCACTGCGACCTGTTTGCTCTCGTTGGCTGGCCCTAGCTTCATATTCGTCGCCAAACCCACTGGCTCCAGGTCATCTATAGGTCTCTGCTAGGTAAAGCCCCGCCTTATCTCAGCTCACTGGTCACCATAGCAAAACCCACCCGTAGCACGCGCTTCAGCAGGTATATTTCACTGTTCATCCCCAAAGCCAACTTCTCTTTGGCCGCCTTTCCTTCCAGTTCTCTGCTGCCAATGACTGGAATGAATTGCAAAAATGACTGAAGCTGCAGTCTTATATCTCTGTCACTAACTTTGAGCATCAGCTGTCAGAGCAGCTTACCGATCATTGCACCTGTACACAGCCCATCTGTAAATTTCCCACCCAAGTACCTCATCCCCATATTGTTATTTATTTTTTGCTCCTTTGCACTGTGCAGACCACACCGCCCTCTGGAGAGCCTTAAAGTTGAGTTCGGTGCAGTTGCAGTACCATGCTGTGATACAGCATTACAAGATGCTCTTGTTTGTGCATCTGTAAAAGTTTGTCAGGGTTTTTGGTGACAAGCCAAATTTCTTCTGCCTCCTGAGGTTGAAGAGGCACTGTTGAAACTTTGACCACCCTTCATTGAGCCTTTGACCACCCCTCAGGAACTTAAAACGTTCCACCTTCTCCACTGCTGTCCCTCGATGTGTATAGGGGGGTGCTCCCTCTGCTTTTTCCTGAAGTCCACGATCATCTCCTTTGTTTTGTAGACATTGAGTGAGAGGTTGTTTTCCTGACACCACACTCTGAGTGCCCTAACCTCCTCCCTGTAGGCTGTCTCGTTATTGTTGATAATCAAGCCCACTACTGTTAGGAAGTACAGGAGGGGGCTGAGCACGCACCCTTGTGGGGACCCAGTGTTGAGGGTCAGCGAAGTGGAGATGTTGTTTCCTACCTTCACCACCTGGGGGAGGCCCATCAGAAAGTCCAGGACCCAATTGCACAGGGCGGGGTTGAGAACCAGGGCCTCCAGTTTGATGATGAGCTTGAAGGGTACTATGGTATTGAATGCTGAGCTGTAGTCAATGAACAGCATTCTACATAGTTATTCCTCTTGTCCAGATGGGATGAGGCTGTGTGCAGTGTGATGGCGATTGCCTCGTCTGTGGACCTGTTGGGCGGTATGCAAACTGAAGTGGGTCTAGGGTGGTGGTAAGGTGGAGGTGATATTGGGCGGCAGGTAGCCTAGTGGTTAGAGCATTGGATTAGTAACTGAAAGGTTGCAAGATCGAATCCACAAGCTGACAAGGTAAAAATATGTAATTCTGCCCCTGAACAAGGCAGTTATCCCACTATTCCTAGGCCATCATTGAAAATAAGAATTTGTTCTTAACTTCTCTGCGCTACGAATCCCGTTAGCGGGATCACTTTCCTAAACAACCGCTAGAATTGCAGGCCCTAAAAATTTTCAAAGACTCGAGCCACAGACTGTTCTCTCTGCTACCGCATGGCAAGCGGTACCGGAGCGCCAAGTCTAGGTCCAAGAGGCTTCTTAACAGCTTCTACCCCCAAGCCACAAGACTAATGAACAGCTAATTAAAGGGCTACCCAGACCCCTCTATTATGCTGCTGCTACTCTCTGTTTATTATATATGCATAGTCACTTTTACTCTACCTACAATTACCTCGACTAACCGGTACCCCCTGTATATTGCCTTGTTATTGTTATTTTACTGCTGCTGTTTAAATGCTAAACTGCTGTTGCTGTTTACTTTACACTTTTCTTAAAACTGCATTGTTGGTTAAGGGCTTGTAAGTAAGCCTTTCACTGTAAGGTCTACACCTTGTTGTATTCGGCGCACGTGAAAAATACAATTTTATTTTGGAGGTATGGTAATGTGAGACTTGACCATTGCTAACACCTAATAGCTGCTATTGTATATACATATATTGCAATACTGTGTGCTACGTCAGCTATAATAGCCAATACTGTTAGCCTAACAACACTAGCCGTTGTTTCCTTATACGGTTTTCGATGTTAAACCTAATAGGATGCTATGTTAACATCTGTAACCTGCTGTAGGCTATGCCATGTTCATTGCTGCTATATAGCTATGCTATTAATGCTAGCCAATGCTGCATACAGTAGGGACTAGCCATCACTGTTATTACTGTTGTGTAATACATTTCCCATTCTGTTCCATTACAGAAACCACTAACATTAGTTTCCTCCTACTTCCTGTTTGCTGTGTGCCTTTTTGGTGTGTGCAATAAAGTGTGTTCTGTACAGCCGTCTCCTACTGGTCATTACCACGCCTTCTAACAGAGGCCCCAGGATGATTGTATCTATATTTAACAGGTATCTCTTCCAGAGACCACCACCAGTTGATGGCGCTCCTTTTCAGATATGTTATTCTTTATGACACATTATTGCACTATGAAGGCGTCCCCGCAACACATCTCCAAACAAAACCATTGCCAGCCACCACAAGTCCAGTCCCAGAGAAATCCTCCATGCATCTATCCCTAATCACGCTTCCCATGGAATTGACTGATAATTAATGCCAAACCGCTCGTGCCATACGTCCCCATAAATCCCTATTACAAGGAGTAAAAAAGAAACAGGTCCATTCAGGAACACTTTAAGCCACAGTCCTGCAAGGCCACCGGGCTTCATAAGAAAGTTAGCACTTGTCGTAATTTAGCCTGGCGGATCACAGTTCATTAACCTCCAGCATGGCTCTAGAAGCCTGGGGTGGTGGGGGAAGAAATGTTATTAACTTCTCTGCGCTACGAATACCGGTAGCGGGTATAAATTCGACAACATACGGTGATCGCCACATAAATAGTCATATTAAACATTCCTGAAAATACAAGTGTCTCACATGCTTCAAAAGCCTAGAATCTTGCTAATCCAACTGCGTTGTCAGATTTAAAAAAGGATTTACTGCGAAAGAATACGATGCGATTATCTGAGCACAGAGCCCTATACCAAAATACTATTTCAACCAGCACAGGCGTAACAAAATCACAGATTGCAATGAAATAAATCGTTTACCTTTGAAGATCCTGCTCTGTTTGCAATCCCAAGGCTCATTGTTACACAATGAATGGTCTTTTGTTCGGTTAAATCCATTTTTATAGCCTAACACAAAACATTTTGTGAACGCTTATCTCGTTGAATTTCGTGTCATTCAATTTTTGACGAAACATTCGACGTAAATACACAGACTAAACCTGACTTTATCCAGTCATGTTTGGTTTCATTGCAATCAACTGTTTGTTTGTAACACAACCAAACTTGATGGGTCATTTCGCGGGACGTATTAACCCAAAGAAACCGATTGGAAGACAACAAGTAACGACCTCATTGTGCACCAATTATATGACCGCTGTTTCGTTGATTGACTGTATTTTAACCCAATGACCACTGATCGTCTTGAAATCTAGCTGGGTAGATTGCTCATTGGCTGAGGTAAACGGCAATATGTAATGTTTCTGTGTTGGAAGACCAACCCATGTAGTAAACTCCGGCGTAAAGACGGTCATTCGCCATTGAAGAATCATACTGGAAGGAGCCAAGCTCGTTACGCACAGCACTATTTCGGTAACACGCATCTTCAGCTGTTTATATATCGAACATCATGGCGAATAAGTCAGGGAAAGCTAAATCTAAGACTAGAAATACGAATGTAGACAAAATTATAGAGGAAATTGATCGTGAAAGTGAAACATATGCTTTTGGAAGACGACTCATTTAGCGACCATGACTCAAATGGAAGCATATTTTTTTGAACGGAGAGGACATTGTTTTGGACTGGTAAGTTCTTCTCATGCTAATGCCGTTGAAATTAATAATATAAAATATTATTTGTGATTGTTTTTACATTTTATTTGCAATATATGTATAGCCATGTATAGCCAATGTAAAGTACACATTGGCTATACTTCCTCCAGCGGCATGCTTCCTCCACTCAGTCTACATATTATGGATTAGAGGGAGCATGGTCGAGATGCGTGTGTCTGCCGCTCCACCCCACCCCCACATGAAATAACCTATTTGAGGCAGGCCCACAACAATGGCCAAAGTGAAATGGAACAGCACTTTATGTTCCCTGTACTCTATATATCTGTTTATTATACCTGTTGATACAGGGCTCATATGTGATACAGGGCTCATATGTGAAACTATTCTAACTGAACATTTTCTTTCACAGTGACACTGACTCTGACTGGGAGCCCCCAGTGCCAACGTGTCCATCCCCCTCTGAAGCTGGTTCATCCAGCAGGACCCCTGGTGTCTCTGGCTCCACACCTCCCGGCCACTGTGATTATTAGTGTCTGACCCTGCTGGTCATCTATGAACGTTTGAAAATCTGTTCTGTTATAATCTCCACCCGGCACAGCCAGAAGAGGACTGGCCACCCCTCATAGCCTGGTTCCTCTCTAGGTTTCGGCCTTTCTAGGGAGTTTTTCCTAGCCACCGTGCTTCTTCACACCTGCATTGCTTGCTGTTTGGGGTTTTAGGCTGGGTTTCTGTACAGCACTTTGAGATATTATCTGATGTACGAAGGGCTATATAAATAGATTTGATTTGATAGAGGACTGAGGGTCTTCCAAATATTGAAAGTGTGTAAATAGTTACCCATGTTATTTTGTAAATGAATATATTTTTTTCAATATTTCTTTCCCAATTTTTTTCCCTACATTTTTTGCGGGGGTGTGTTAGAATACCATTTTGGTATTTTGTATATAGTTATTTGTTTCAAAATGTATACCTTGTATGCCACTTGGGTACATTTGGGCTACTTGTGTGGGACACCTGGGTGACTTCATGATAAATGTCATGTAGCACACTCATTTTGGAAGATATCATTCTGAAACTTTGCTACTGTTGCCCTCTTATGTTTTTCACTGAAATTGTCCCCATATTCATATCTGAATGTTTGTTTTATCTTGTTCATTTTAAAGATGATGATACAACAATTAAAAAGATAAAACATATGGTTTTTTCATTGCATTATCTAAACCAGATCTATTGTGTTATATTCTCCTACATTCAATTCACATTTACACAAACGTCAGATTGTTTTCTTTCAAATGGTACCAAGAATATGCATATCCTTGCTTCTGGGCCTGAGCTAGAGGCAGTTAGATTTGGGTATGTCTTCAGGCAGAAATTAAAAGAAGGGAGGGGTAGCTGTAAGAGGTTTTAATTGGGAGTTGCTCAGATCCCCACCCCA
This sequence comes from Salvelinus namaycush, assembly GCF_016432855.1. Classification (NCBI taxonomy): domain Eukaryota; kingdom Metazoa; phylum Chordata; class Actinopteri; order Salmoniformes; family Salmonidae; genus Salvelinus; species Salvelinus namaycush. Next base: position 36,047,401 of record NC_052326.1, read on the forward strand.
CCAACACCACCACCCCTCTCCACCCACACACGGACGGAGGGAGGGGTGGAGGGAGGGGGGGAGTGGAGAGGAGAGGGGAGGGGAGGGGAGTCTGACATGGTGATGTCATATGCTGCTTGGAGTGATGTATAACCTTACACGCAGAGACGGTCACCCACACACGGACCACAAGAACACAATCACACACATAGCTATCCACCCACGCTCAGAGTTCTCATCTGGCATTAAAGCACTTCTTTGGCTCTGATGTCTTGTCACTTATCTTAGTCACTGGAGGGATGTGTGCTGGGGATGGAGAGATGAGGAGGAGGATGGGAGGAGGGGGCTGGATGACAGAGATCCAAGTTCCATTTTGCTGACTGCTCAACTTTAGGCATCGGTGAGGGAAGATTAACAATGACGGCATGTGCTAACATCAATTCCATGTGAGGAATGAATTATTTTCACCACGTTATGAGTATATTTATAATCATCTAAAGTTAGGAGTATCTCAAAACCTAATACAGTAAATGGGCCCTTATATCACCTAAATATTTAGGTGATTAGTCTTAAATCTTATTTTATTGACTGTCTGCATCCTTTAAAAAAACGTAGTTTACTAAGCTGGTTCCAAGACACACTTCATAATGGAACAGCTTGTCTCGGATACTATTTTAAAATCTCTCTTCCACGACCAAAACATTCCTTCACTCCAACATCCCAGCAGTCTTGTACCATTGTCTTGTATCATTATCATTCACGCTGAGTTCTATTACGGCATCCATATTAGGAAGTGTCTCAGTTAACAGATAAAACTCCCTCAGTTGTCAGTTGACAACTTCCGTCTGACAACTAAGGGACTTCCTACAATGGATGCCGTATTCCAGGCTTCCTTTCGGCTCCTTGTCCTTGTTCATTTCCTCTGAACTACCTCATTCCCAGGCCTTGAAATATTTACTCCCACCCACATCTCAATTTCAAATCACTCTTGTTGTTCGTTTCCTTTGAACCCGTTTCAGTGTGAGATGTTTTCTTCCCTCTTTTCTTTCTTTCCCTCTCTGTCTGTTCTCACCGTTGTCTATGTTTACCTAGAGAGAAAAGAGGTCTATTTTAATAAGCAATGCTGTGCCATGCATCAACCACCCACACAGTGCGGGGAGAAATTGGTACATCTCATGCATTTCAGGAGGAGGGTTTCAACCCCCCCCACCGCCCTTCTCTTAGTCCATCCTTACTACCACCTTCAATAGCACAGTCCATCAAAAGCAAAGGTTCAGGTAGCCTAGCGGTTAAGAACGTTGGGCCAGTAACCAAACGTTTGCTGGTTGGAATCCATGAGCAAACTAGGTGAAAAATCTGTTGATGTGCCCTTGACAAGGCACTTAACCCTAATTGCTCTTGTAAGTCGCTCTGGATAAGAGCGTCTGCTAAATGACTCAAATTGAAAAATGTGCACTGTCTGCAAAAGTTTATCGAATGCGCTGTATCTGAAAGCAGAATTTGTATCTCGCTGCTGGAGTCTGCAATGTTGTGAGATTGGGGTCTGGCGGTGTCTCCTTGAAATGCCATTGAGCACAGAGACATTGAGGAAGAAATTAAGCAACTCTGATTCTGCATAGCCAAATTATTATTTGTCTGTTTTCTCAACTATTAGTAAATGGTGAATATCTAGGTGCCTGAATTGTGATACGATAAGCTATAGTGCTTGTGGAAAAGCTAATTATACCTTGCTGGTAGAATTCATCTCAGAAAATGTGTTGTTAAGCTAAGCTTAGTCTGAAGCCTTGCAGTATTGCACAGTGTGTGCTGCGCAAAGTAAAGTTATTGATTCAGCATGGATTGCACATGAATTCAAGTAGTCTTTGAAAAACACAATACAAATATTGACGTTTTACACAGAGTGGAACCAGGATGTTTATCGACATGTTTGTCAACATACAGTATGTGTGCAATACGTACTGTACCAGTCAAAAGTTTGGACACACCTACTCATTCAAGGGTTTTTCTTAATTTTTTAAAACTATTTTCTACATTTTAGAATAATAGTGAAAACATCCAAACTATGAAATAACCCATATGAATCATGTAGTAACCAAAAAAGTGTTTTAAAAAATCTAAATATATTTTATATTTGAGACTCTTCAAAGTAGTCATCCTTTGCCTTGATGACAGCTTTGCACACTCTTGGCATTCTCTCAACCAGCTTCATGAGGTAGTCACTTGGAATGCATTTCAATTAGCTTTTCCAGGGGAGTGGAGGCTGTTTTATATTCGAGATTCTTCAAAGTAGCCACCCTTTGGCTTGATGACAGCTTTGCACACTCTTGGCATTCTCTCAACCAGCTTCATGAGGCAGTCACCTGGAAGGCATTTCAATTAACAGGTGTACTTTGATAAAAGTTAATTTGTGGAATTTCTTTCCTTCTTAATGTGTTTAAGCCAATCAGTTGTATTGTGACAAGGTAGTGGTGGTATACAGAACATAGCCCTATTTGGTAGAAAACCAAGTCCATATTATGTCAAGAACAGCTCAAATAAGCAATGACAATGACGGTCAAATTACTTTAAGACATGAAGGTCAGTCAATCCAGAAAATGTCAAGAACTTTGAAAGTTACTTCAAGTGCAGTCGCAAAAACCAACAAGCGCTATGATGAAACTGGCTCTCACGAGGACGGGTGGAAATCTGTCCTTTGGTCTGATGAGTGCAAATGTTAGATTTTTGGTTTTAACCGCCGTGTCTTTGGGAGATGCAGAGTAGGTGAATGGATGATCTCTGCATGTGTGGTTCCCACCATGAAGCATGGAGGAGGAGGTGTGATGATGTGGGGGTGCTTTGCTGGTGACACCGTCTGTGATTTATTTAGAATTCAAGCCACACTTTACCAGCATGGCTACCACAGCATTCTGCAGTGATACGCCATCCCATCTGGTTTGTGCTTTGTCCCACTATCCTTTATTTTTCAACAGAACAATGACCCAATACACCTCTAGGCTGTGTAAGGGCTATTTGACCAAGAATGAGATTGATGGAGTGCTGCATCAGATGACCTGGCCTCCACAATCACCTGACCTCAACCCAATTTTATATTTGTATTTTTTATGGATCCCCGTTAGCTGCTGCTGCTACATTCGCAAATTTCACAACACACTGTGTGCCTTCAGGCCCCTACTTCACCACTACCACATATCTACAGTACTAAATCAATGTGTATGTGTGTGTATAGTGCGTATGTTATCGTGTGTGTGTGTGTGTGTGTGTATGCATGTGTCTGTGCCAATGTTTGTGTTGCTTCACAGTCCCCGCTGTTCCATAAGGTGTTTTCTAATCTGTTTTTTAAATCTAATTTTACTGCTTGCATCAGTTACTTGATGTGGAATATAGTTCCTTGATGTCATGGCTCTATGTGTGCCTCCCATAGCCTGTTCTGTACTTGGGGACTGTGAAGAGACGTCTTGTGGCATGTCTTGTGGGGTTTGCATGGGTGTCCGAGCTGTGTGCCAGTAGTTTAGACAGACAGCTCGGTGCAATTAAGATGGGTTGGAATGAGTTGGACTGCAGAGTGAAGGAAAAGCAGCCAACAAGTGCTCAGCATATGTGGGAACTCCTTCAAGACTCTTTGTAAAGCATTCCAGGTGAAGCTGGTTGAGAGAATGCCAAGAGTGTGCAAAGCTGTCATCAAGGCAAGGCATTTGTTTAATTAACACTTTTTGGTTACCTCATGATTCCATATGTGTTATTTCATAGTGTTGATGTCTTCACTCTTATAATAAAATAAAAAATAAATGAGTAGGTGTGTCCTAACTATTGACTGGTACTGTATGTATATATGAGTACACCCTCGTATGTGACTTGTATGTGTGAACGATGTGTGTGTGTGTGTGTGTGTGTGTGTGTGTGTGCGTCTGTGTGTGCATGCGATAATGTGTATTTGGCTGTTCATCACCTTCTTTTTCTCCCCTCCTCTCAGAGAGACGAGTGTGGGATGACTCGTGGGACGAGCAGGCACTGGGCACACGCTGAGCTCAGGTAATGAGAAATGATGTTCATGTCAGTGGCAGAATTGTCTAAATCATTCCCAAGCTGAGTTACATAATGCGAATATCATTCCACCACTCTGCCTGCCCTTTATCCCTTATCTTCACCTTATCCTCTGGCTCCTTCCATCTTTCCTCACTCCCATTTCAAATATATATTTTTTCCCATATTCTCCTCCGAGGGGGGAGTGCAGGGATTTGAACAGGGCTTAAGTAACCCATCGGAGCAGAGCATGCTGGGTAAAAAGGCCCTTCGGTAAAAAGAAGAAGGGAAGAGAAAAATAAGAAATTCATATACGTGTCATTGTACCCAATCTGAGACCTGTTCACAATGATCATCTTCTTGGAGGTGGGTTTGATATTAAATGCTTCTGAACACAGTGATAGACAGCATAACTATATTGTTACTGACAGGTTGGAGTTCATATAGGAAATCTTTGAAAAGGTCTTGTTTATTTTCACAGTGCTAAGTCTTTCACAAACAATGCATTGATGTGGTGTCTACACGTTTGATCTAGTCTGACCTAGAGAGCTATTGGTGGTCAGCTGTTTCAAACGGAAATGGAGTTCACAATTGGTTTTTGGAATTTGAATGGAACTTTCTCGGCGGTCCGAGTCGGAATTGGAACCAGATTGAACCGAGATGCAGTTGGAATATGAACAGAGATGAAGTTGACCTCAACCTTTTCTTTTTTGTCCCTCCCCTTCCCACCACACCCTTCCCCTCCCCACACCACCCACTCCCAATCTAACAGCCACTTCTATGGCAGAGAAGAAAATGTACTTAACTGTGGAAAACTTTTCCTCACATCTTTCTTGTTATTCACACCCACTCATCTTTCCTGCAACTTTCTTTCACTCTATCTCTCAATGTCCAATTCTCTGATGGCTTGGCAGGCCTTATACCGTCTCTACTGACATTTGGAGGCTGGAGATATAGAGGGGTGTGTGGACTGGAGATATAGAGGAGTGTGTGGGGACTGGATATATACAGGAGTGTGTGGACTGGAGATATAGAGGAGTGTGTGGGGACTAGATATATACAGGAGTGTGTGTGGACTGGATATATACAGGAGTGTGTGGACTGGAGATATAGAGGAGTGTGTGGACTGGAGATATAGAGGAGTGTGTGGGGACTGGATATATACAGGAGTGTGTGTGGACTGGAGATATAGAGGAGTGTGTGTGGACTGGATATATACAGGAGTGTGTGTGGACTGGATATATACAGGAGTGTGTGTGGACTGGATATATACAGGAGTGTGTGTGGACTGGAGATATAGAGGGGTGTGTGTACTGGATATATACAGGAGTGTGTGTACTGGAGATATAGAGGAGTGTGTGTACTGGATATATACAGGAGTGTGTGTGGACTGGATATATACAGGAGTGTGTGTGGACTGGATATATACAGGAGTGTGTGTGGACTGGATATATACAGGAGTGTGTGTGGACTGGATATATACAGGAGTGTGTGTACTGGAGATATAGAGGAGTGTGTGTACTGGAGATACAGAGGAGTATGTGGAGGGGTGGGTATGAGTGTGTGTTGAGGCGTAAAGGACCCTCTGCGCCCCTGGACAGGCCCCGTCCGTCCAACGGTAGTCCAGACGGTGTGATTCAGCTCTTCTGAAGCCCAGCCAACTCTCACTCACTCTCTCTGCCCCTCGCACACACACTCTCCCTATCTCTCTTTCCCCTATCACTCATTAATTCACTCACTCTGCCCTTCTATCCATCTCTCTCGTCACCCCAGTGAGACCACACAGGAGGAGGGCAGGGTGGTCTGTAGTGGTGGAGATGGTGTATGTGTGTCGGGGGGGCTCTCTGGTGCTCAAACCCGGGGCAAGGTGACCTTAGCCTGGCATGTACCATCCAGGAGGGCCATGGGAAGGGGTGTGGAGGGGAAGGGGTGGTGAGCGTAGAGGGCGAGGGGCGGGGATTAAGGGTTATTCGTACTCCTGTCAAACTTCACAGGAAAAGGGTTTGCTCCTTCAGGGTCAAGTTCTATATTGAGATACGTGTACGTAACTCCAACCTTTTTAAACATATGCATGCATGATTTATGCAAGAGTCGTGGTCATGTATAAGTACAAAATTACAACCTTGGTGTTGTATGTGATGGAGGCCTATTAGGAAATCTGCGTATTGCAGTAATGCAGCAAACAGGTATAAATCGTAATTCCAATCTAACAATGTGTCCCAAGACTACAATTTCAGTGTGATTACATACCAATGTTATTGCTGTCTGTGGCATAACATCAATACTAAGTTGGTAACCTTCTGTGTACAGGATTCAATTTCAGATTGAGCTGACATCTGCAGCATTTTACTGTGAATGCATTCGCTGCGAATGCGGTAATATTGCCTTTAAAAGCTGCATTGCTGTCAACCCGCAATAAGATTGAATCCTGGCCTAAATCTTGCAACAGGAAACATAATTGAAGAATACTTTGATGAAATACTACAAGTATTAGCTACTTTGACAACATGATGTTGATAAGTTAGATAATGCATGTTATGCTTGATTTTATAACGGGCATTGTGGCATGATATTACCTGGAATACAAAAACAATTGAAAAGTCAAACCTTAAGAGGATCTACTGGGCCAACAATTCCATCATCTCAATTTATAAAGATTTGGCAGTAGGTCATGTCCATCTTATGTCCTCACAAGGCATGACATCATGGTATGTGAACTACATAACCTTCTACAGTTGGCCTCATTGTGTCCAGGTAAGTTAGCATCTCCATGAGGTATCAGTTATGACAGACACCTGGGGTGACCTCCAGACATACTCTGCGTTCATGTCCCTCTACGCTGGCGTGTCCCTCTAAGGCACCTGCATTGAACAGACATGTGAATCCTGACCTGTCATTTGCTCCTCGGTGGCATGTGAGGTCACATACAAACAGGTCAACTGTTCTGAACTTTGACTGCGTGTGCGTGTGTGTGTCAGTGAAAGCTTCTCAGAGGGGGAAGGGCAGGACCATCCTACTCAGTGAATTTCAGAAAAATACTAAATAATGAAACGTTAAAAAGTTATCCCTTTTAGATAAAACTATACTAAATACAGTATATTCACATATCACCAAATGCCTGATTAAAACCCACTGTTTTGCAATGGTCTACAGTAGTCTCAACAGTGGAAGAATCTCAATTGCGTCCTCTCGCGTCCTCTCTCCTCACCTCCTTCTCAGAACCAATTGGAGGAGATGGTCAGAGGGAAGGGAGGTGAGGAGGGAGGACGAGAGCAGTATGGAATTTACATTCTCCTATTGACTTCAATACAAAACCTAGGAGGCTTGTGCTCCTCACCCCTTCCATAGGCCTACATGATAATTATGACGACTTCCAGATGAACCAATCAAAGCTTTTGCAGTATGAACTGACGTTGTCCATCCAATCAAAGGATCAGAGAATGAACCTAGTACTACGCATGTGTGATTTAGAAGATTGGTGAGTTGGTGACATTGTTGGATAGATTGAGATTGAGATAGTGAATAGTGATTGCATTTTTGGGATATTGTTCAATTCTTCAAACTCGTTTCTTCAAAGTACAGGAGATGGAGGAGGTAGATTATATGTTTTCTTGCTTTTAGAACTTTATTTTTGTATTGAGTTAGTGCATTTTATTTTAATTTGCCTTGCTAACTTTAGAAGCAAGTAACTAACCAGAGAGCAGTTTTTCTGCCAGAATGGATAGCTAACGCTAACGACAATGTACTGCATTTTTGTTGAAGAACCCCTTTCACTGCCCATATCAGATTCAAGCTTCTGGAAAAAAGCTACATTGATCATGTAATGGATGAAGGTCTACGTATTCAAAATGCGTAACACAATGAGAAGGTCATGAAAAACAGAGATGTTCTTAAGCAGCTTATCTACAGTACTGCATTTTTGGGCATGTACGTTGGCTTTGTTGGCTTTTAGGAGGCACGATGAGAGGGAAAGTTTCACTAACAAGGGCTTCCAGAGGTAATTGCACGTTACAATGCTTTACTTGCTATGCATATGGAAGTTTCTACTGCCTTCTCTGTGATCATCATTTCAGAGTGATTTGAGAGCTTCCATCGCATCAATTAAAATTTGCCTAAAAGAGACGTTGACGCAGCACATTCTTCCTCATGGCAAATGGATGAAACCACAGACATCAGCTGTCGCTCACAGTTGTCAGTTAATGTCAGGTATGTGGATGATCAGGGCTTTATTCAGGAATGTTTCTTGGGCTACTATGACGTGTCAAGTGGATGAGATGTGTAGTCTGTGTTTGACTTTGTGAATTCTGAGATGTCTGAGTTTAACTTCACGGATATTGCCCAAACCTCTGATGCCGCTGTTGTAATAGAATGCATCTACTATTTGTATTTACATCTAAATCCCCTCCTGTGCCCTGATTAAGAGGGGATGACCGCTCCACACCACTACCAGTGTCAACTCTCAACCTGATGTGAACTGAAGCCATGTCTAATATATCCTCTCATCCACTAGCACATTGAATATTTCCATTTCAAGCACCGTAAGTAGCCCTGTCAATGTTCTCTCATTACTGTCTGTAGAGTCAAACACAAATAAAATAACATTTTATTTGTCACATGCGCAGAATACAACTGATGCAGACCTTTCTGTGTAATGCTTGCTTACGAGCCCTTTCCAATGATGCAAAGCTTCAAAATATTAATACAACTAAAATAGTAACACGAGGAATAAAATAAAATACACAAGAATGGAGCTATATATAGGGAGAACCATTACCAGATGAATGTGCAGAGGTAAGAGTTATTTAAGGGTAGATACTGTACGTATATGAAGGCAGGGTAAAGTGACTATATACAGTACCAGTTAAAAGCTTGGACAAACCTTTTTCTTTATTTTTACTATGTTCTATATTGTAGAATAATGGTGAAGACATCAAAACTTTGAAATAACACATTTGAAATCATGTAGTAACCAAAAAAGTGTAAAACAAATCCAAATATATTTTATATTTGAGATACTTCAAAGTAACTGTCCTTTGCCTTGATGACAACTTTGCACACTCTTGGCATTCTCTCAACCAGCTTCATGACGTAGTCACCTGGAATGCATTTCAATTAACAGGTGTGCCTTGTTAAAAGTTAATTTGTGGAATTTAAATCCTTCTTAATGCGTTTTAGCCAATCAGTTGTGTTGTGACAAGGTAGGGGTGGTATACAGAATATAGCCCTATTTGGTAAAAGACCAAGTCCATATTATGGCAAGAATAGCTCAAATAAGCAAAGACAAATTACAGTCCATCATTACTTTAAAAGACACGAAGGTCAGTCAATCCGGAAAATTTCTTCAAGTGCAGTCGCAAAAACCATCAATCTCTATGATGAAACTGGCTCTCATGAGGACCGCCACAGGAAAGGAAGACCCAGAGTTACCTCTGCTGCAGAGGATAAATTAATAACTTCACCTCAGCTTGCAGCCCAAATAAATGCTTCACAGTTCAAGTTAGACACATCTCAACATCAACTGTTCAGAGGAGACTGCGTGAATCAGGCCTTCATGGTCGATCAGGCCTTCATGGTTGTGCAAAGAAACCAATACTAAAGGACACCAATAATAAGAAGAGACTTGCTTGGGTCAAGAAATATGAGCCATGGACATTAGACCGACGGAAAACTGTCCTTTGGTCTGATGAGTCCAAATTTTGAGATTTTTGGTTCCAACCACCGTGCCTTTGGGAGATGCAGAGTAGGTGAACGGATTCCAGGTTCCCTCTGTGGAGCATGGAGGAGGAGGTGTGATGGTTTGGGGGTGCTTTGCTGGTGGCACTGTCTGTGATTTATTTAGAATTCAAGGCACACTTAACCAGCATGGCTACCACAGCATTCTTCAGAGATATGCATTCCTGTGTTGTTTGCACTATCATTTGTTTTTCAACAGGACAATGACCTAACACACCTCCAGGATGTGCAAGGGCTATTTGATTAAGAAGGAGAGTGATGGAGTGCTGCATCAGATGACCTGGCCTCCAGAATGCCCCGACCTCAACCCAATTGAGATGGTTTGGGATGAGTTGGACCGCAGAGTGAAGGAAAAGCAAGCCAGCAAGTGCTCAGCATATGTGGTAACTCCTTCAAGACTGTTGGAAAAGCATCCTGGGTGAAGCTGGTTGAGAGAATGCCAAGAGTGTGCAAAGATGTCATCAAGGCAAAAGGTGTCGACTTTGAAGAATCTCAAATAGATAATATATTTTGATTCATGTAATGCTTTTTTGGTTACTACATGATTCCATGTGTTATTTCATAGATTTGATGTCTTCACAATTTTTCTGCAATGTAGAAAATAGTAAAATAAAGATAAACCCTTGAATGAGTAGGTGTGTCTAAACCTTTGACTTGTATTGTATATAGTCTAGTGAGTGTGGCTAGGGTCAGTGCAAGATATAGTCAGTGCAGATAGTTGTGATACCATTTATTGCCGATTTAGCTGTCTGGCTATTTAGCAGTCTAATGGCTTGGGGTAGAAGGTGTCTCGGAGCCTGTTGGTCCGAGAGCCGATGTTCCAGTAACGCTTTCTGGACGGAAGCAGAGTGAGCAGTCTATGGCTTGGGTGGCTGGAGTCTTTGGCAATTTATGGGGCATTCCTCTGACACCGCTTGATATAGAGGTCCTGGATCGCAGGGAGCTCGGCCTCAGTAATGTACTGGGCTGTCCGCACCGCCCTCTGTAGCGCTTTGCAGTCAAGGGCGGTGCATTTACCATACCAAGCGGTGATCCAGCCAGTCAAGATGCTCTCGATGATACTGTTCTATAACTTTTTGAGGAGACACAAACACATTTCCACATTATTCAAATTATTACACATCAATGTGATTTTAATCCTTGCTTGGACTAACTCATTCTGTCTAACTGTGTTGTGCTATTGTTTTCCCAGTCCGATCCTGTCCTGCCCTCAGTAGAAGAGTTGAGCTCTTCTCCAACACCATCCATCTATGATGAGCCTGACAGGCTGACTACACGCTCGTGTTGCAAAACACATTTAGAAATCTATATTATTCAATTATTGCACCCACATTGCTCCAATGAGCGTCTGCGTTGCCACGGGCTAAAATAGAAGACAGTTCTATTCGTGACGCAGATAGCGCTGCAAGTCCTGCCTCTCCCATCTCCTCATTGGTTTATAGAAGCAGGTACCCACGTGTCATCTCCTCATTGGTTATACCCACGTGGGGGACTGAAAGACGAACGAGGTCAGTGGCGGTAATGCACCTAATTTGGCAACTTTCATAATCGCAATAAAAAGTCAAGAGAAGAAAAAGCCTAGAAGGAGGAGAGATGACTAGAAACGATTCGGTTGACCGTTTTATGTGTGGATTAATTGTCGGAGTAGAGGACCCTGTGCATTTCAGGTAAAATAACAACTCAATGTTTATATCCCAGGACAAATTAGCTAGCAACAGCAAGCTAGCCAAATAGGACAAATTAGATAGCAAGTGCAAGCTATCTTGCTAAATTGCCATAAATGTTTCATTCCTTTCGACCTGTCCCCAAATTAATGTAATTGGTTCAGAGTTTGTTTTAATATTTTAAAACATGTGTCGTGTCCGGGTTTGGTGTGGGGGGACAAAATAAATTAATGCACGATGGCGCACACGCGCAGCCGGTTTGTGTTCTGTGTGACCTGCAGTGAAGCCTCTGAACACCTCAATCCCTGTTCTGCATGGAATTCAAGCCTCTGAACACCTCAACTCATGCCTTACACCCTCATTCAATCACTGCTGTGATCCCTTCCCTACACTGTGTAAGTAGCCCACTCATTCCCATTACCCATAAGACTTTATTAAATGTTTTAGGCAAAAATTATTTGTCTTGATGATTTTTGAAACACGCTTTGTAGACTCCATGCTGTCCACGTCTGTACCGTGGGTCTCCCATCCTCCTAACTTCTGGTGTGTGTATGTTTATTCCACGACATTGTGCTTGTTTGTGCCATGGTGTGTGAAAACCTGAGAGTAATGCATGCAAGACCAGAGAGAGAGAGCACGAGAGAGAGAGAGCAAAAGAGAAAATAAAACAAGAGCGGGACAAGACAGGAAGGAGGAGTGTGACAAGCACCATAACGTCCTCTGAGATGCATTTGGACAGAGAGAGCATCTGTCAAAACACGGCAGCCTCAACGGCCGCCTCGCTAATGGCCACAAATGTGAACGAAGGAGGAGAGAGAGAGAGAGTAGGGCTCCACACATGCTATTCCCTTATTTTGCTTCTGCACAACCACTCTCGCAACAAATCATTCGCCTCAATTTCTATAAAAAAGGTACAATGTAACGTTAATGGCTATTGAAATATTTTTTTTTTTTCCACTTTGCTGATTTTGTGATTGTTTGTGTCTGTGTGCGAGTGTGTGAATGTGTGTCTATTTTCCAATGTTTTCTCATTTTGATGAATTGGCCCCACTGTCAATCATTCATCTGAATAGTTTTTTGAGGCAATTTGGATCAAGTAGTTTTATTTCCTCTTTGGGAGCACAACCATCAGCAATCATCCTTAGCTTTAAATCATGTCATCGCAGGGAAGGCAGGCTCACTGCTAAAAGTGCTAAGTTGAACAATTACAAAGCAAAGACATATTTGAAAACATTGCAAGATATTTTTTGTTTAAACATTGTTAATCACATTTTCCTCTCATAAAAACATTCACTTTTTTTGTGGGGGGCGGGGTAGATCTGCTTAAATACTGCAGATGTCAATGTAATCTCAATTTTCCTATATATTTTTTGGTATATACAGTAAATATTGTAGATAGTATGTTGATTCTAACAATGTAATTTCCAATTCCCCATATATTATTTGGTATATACAGTACCAGTCAAAAGTTTGGACACTGATTCAATTTTATATATATTTTTTTTACTTTTTCTACAAATGTGGAATGATAGTAGAGACATCAAAACTATGAAATGAAACATATTGAATCATGTAGTAACCCAAATATTGTTAAACAAATCAAAATATATTTTAGATTTTAGATTCTTCAAAGTATCTCAATTGGGTTGAGTTTGGGAGAATGTGGAGGCCAGGTCATCTGATGCAGCACTCCATCACTGTACTTATTGGTCAAATAGCCCTTACACAGCCTGGAGGTGTGTTTGGTCATTGTCCTGTTGAAAAACAAATGATAGTCCCACAAAGTGCAAACCAGATGGGATGGCGTATCGATGTGGTAGCCATGCTGGTTTAGTGTGCCTTGAATTCTATATAAATCACTGACAGTGTCACCAGCAAAGCACCCCACACCATGACATCTCCTCCTCCATGCTTCATGGTGGGAACCACACATGCGGAGATCATCCATTCACCTACTCTGCGTCTTACAAAGACACAGCGGTTGGAACCAAAAATCGCAAGTTTTGACTCAGACCAAAGGACAGATTTCCACCCGTCTAATGTCTATTGCTTGTGTTTCTTGGCCCAAGCAAGTCTCTTCTTCTTTTAGTAGTGGTTCCTTTGCCTGAATCAGGCCTTCATGGTCGAATTTCTGCTGTCTCTGAACAGTTGACGTTGAAACATGTCTGTTACTTGAACTCTGTGAAGCATTTACTTGGGCTGCAATTTCTGAGACTAAATGTAATTAGCTTTATTTTTATTTAACTGAGCAAGTCAGTTAAGAACAAATTCTTATTGAGAGCTAGTTTCATCATAGAGCTTGATGGTTTTTGCGACTTCACTTGAAGAAACTTTAAAAGTTCTTGACATTTTCTGGATAGACTAACCTTCAGGTCTTAACACTTTTTTGGAAACTACATGATTCCATATGTGTTATTTCATAGTTTTGATGTCTTCACTATTAATCTACAAAACCGTTGAATGAGTAGGTGTGTCCAAACTTTTGACTGGTGCTGTGTACAATCGTGGCCAAAAGGTTTGAGAACGACACACATATTAATTTTCACAAAGTCTGCTGCCTCAGTTTGTATGATGGCAATTTGCATATACTCCATAATGTTATGAAGAGTGATCAGATTAATTGCAACGTCCCTCTTTGCAATGAAAATTAACTGAATCCCCCAAAAACATTTCCAAGGCATTTCAGCCCTGCCACAAAAGGACCAGCTGACATCATGTCAGTGATTATCTCGTCAACACAGGTGTGAGTGTTGACGAGGACCAGACTGGAGATCACTCTGTCATACTGATTGAGTTCGAATAACAGACTGGAAGCTTCAAAAGGAGAACTTCAAGGAGAGCGGTTCAATTGTTGTGAAGAAGGCTTCAGGGTGCCCAAGAAAGTCCAGCAAGCGCCAGGACCGTCTCCAAAAGTTGATTCAGCTGCGGGATCAGGGCCCCACCAGTACAGAGCTTGCTCAGGAATGGCAGCAGGCAGGTGTCAGTGCATCTGCACGCACAGTGAGGCGAAGACTTTTGAAAGATGGCCTGGTGTCAAGAAGGGCAGCAAAGAAGCCACTTCTCTCCAGGAAAAACATCAGGGACAGACTGATATTCTGCAAAAGGTACAGGGATTGGACTGCTGAGGACTGGGGTAAAGTAATTTTCTCTGATGAATCCCCTTTCCGATTGTTTGGGGCATCCGTAAAAAAGCTTATCCGGAGAAGACAAGGTGAGCGCTACCATCAGTCCCGTGTCATGCCAACAGTAAAGCATCCTGAGACCATTTATGTGTGGGGTTGCTTCTCAGCCAAGGGAGTGGGCTCACTCACAATTTTGCCTAAGAACACAGCCATGAATAAAGAATGGTACCAACACATCCTCCAAGAGCAACTTCTCCCAACCACCCAGGAACAGTTTGGTGACAAACAATGCCTTTTCCAGCATGATGGAGAACCTTGCCATAAGGCAAAAGTGATAACTAAGTGGCTCGGGGAAGAAAACATTGATATTTTGGGTCCATGGCCAGGAAACTCCCCAGACCTTGATCCCACTGAGAACTTGTGGTCAATCCTCAAGAGGCGGGTGGACAAACAAACAACCCACAAATCAGCCAAGACCTCATAAAAACAATTGTAGACCTCCAAAAGTCTGGTTCATCTTTGGGAGCAATTTCCAAATGGCTGAAGGTACCACGTTCATCTGTACAAACAATAGTATGCAAGTAAAAACACCACGGGACCACGCAGCCGCCATACCACGTTCTGTCTCCCAGAGATGAACGTACGTTGGCTCGAAAAGTGCAAATCAAAGGTGTGTGAAGATGCAGGAGGAAACAGGTACAAAAGTATCTATATCCATATCTATATCTAGTAAAACGAGTCCTATATCGACATAACCTGAAAGGCCGCTCACCAAGGAAAAAGCCACTGCTCCAAAACCGCCATAAAAAAGCCAGACTACAGTGTGAAACTGCACACGGGGACAAAGATCGTACTTTTTGGAGAAATGTGCTCTGGTCTGATGAAACAAAAATAGAACTGTTTGGCCATAATGACCATCGTTATGTTTGGAGGAAAAAGGGGAACGCTTGCAAGCCGAAGAACACCATCCCAACCGTGAAACACGGGGGTGGCAGCATCATGCTGTTGGGGTGCTTTGCTGCAGGAGGGACTGGTGCACTTCACAAAATAGATGGCATTATGAGATAGGAAAATTATGTGGATATATTGAAGCAACATCTCAAGACATCAGTCAAGAAGATAAAGCTTGGTCGCAAATGGGTGTTCCAAATGGACACTGTCCCCAAGCGTACTTCCAAAGTTGTGGCAAAATGGCTTAAGGACAACAAAGTCAAGGTATTGGAGTGGCCGTCACAAAGCCCTGATCTCAATCCCATAGACAATTTGTGGGCAGAACTAAAAAAGTGTGTGCGAGCATGGAGGCCTACAGACCCGACTCATTTACACCAGCTCTGTCAGGAGGAATGGGCCAAAATTCACTCAACTTATTGTGGAAAGCTTGTGGAAGGCTACCCGAAAGGTTTGATCCAGGTTAACTTCTACTTCATCACAATCCCGGATCCGGGAGCACCCCCATCAGTAAAAAAGCTGACTAGCATAGCCTAGCATAGCGTCACAAGTAAATACTAGCATCTAAATATCATTAAATCACAAGTCCAAGACACCAGATGAAAGATACACATCTTGTGAATCCAGCCATCATTTCTAATTTTTAAAATGTTTTACAGGGAAGACACAATATGTAAATCTATTAGCTAACCACGATAGCAAAAGACACAACTTTTTTTTCCCACCATTTTTTTCCTGCATAGGTAGCTATCACAATTTCGACCAAATAAAGATATAAATAGCCACTAACCAAGAAACAACTTCATCAGATGACAGTCTGATAACATATTTATTGTATAGCATATGTTTTGTTAGAAACATTTGCATATTTCAGGTATAAATCATAGTTTTACATTGCAGCCAGCATCACAACTCTCACCAAAGCAACTAGAATAACTACAGAGACCAACGTGAATTAACTAAATACTCATCATAAAACATTTATGAAAAATACACAGCGTACAGCAAATGAAAGACAAAGATCTTGTGAATCCAGCCAATATTTCAGATTTTTTAAGTGTTTTACAGCGAAAACACAATATAGCATTATATTAGCTTACTACAATAGCCAACCACACAACAGCATTGATTCAAGCCAACAATAGCGATAACGAATAAACCAGCAAAAGATATACATTTTTTCACTAACCTTCTCAAACTTCTTCAGATGACAGTCCTATAACATCATATTACACAATACATATAGAGTTTGTTCGAAAATGTGCATATTTAGCGGCACAAATCGTGGTTATACAATGAGAATAGTAGCCAAGCTGCCAACAATATGTCGGGAGAAATCTTGGGAGAGGCACCTAATCTAATCAGTAACTAAATTTAAACTTGACTAAAAAATACAGGTTGGACAGCAAATGAAAGATACATTAGTTCTTAATGCAATCGCTGTGTTAGATTTTTTAAATTAACGTTACTACGACATACAGCGTGCGTTAAAGCGAGACCGCACCGAAATCAATGGCGGAATATGAGTTTTACATTTTTCAACAGAACAACGAATTAACATCATAAATAATTCTTACTTTTTGATGAGCTCCCATCAGAATCTTGGGCAAGTTGTCCTTTTTCCAAAAGAATCGTTGCTCGGTTGTAGATTGTCGCCTTCAACTTTGGAATTAGCAGTAAACATTAGCCATGTGGGCCAGACGTGCCCAACTCACTAGAACGCAGCACAAATAAATACCCGAAAATCGCAATATACTGATATAAACTGATATAACTCGGTTTAAAATAACAACATTATGATGTCTTTAACACCTATATCGAATAAAATCAGAGCCGGATATATCTAAGGGCTATAATGGGAGCTTTCTAGAACGCCATCCTCAGGTCTGTCTTGCGTCATGGCGAAGGAAAGAAAGAGAGGACCCCACGTTGCCAGCCCATTTATAAGGCCTCAGATCTGCCTAGCAACTCCATTCCAATTCTCACTATTTGCTGACATCCAGGGGAAGGCGTATGCAGTGCATCTCAACCAATAGAAGAAATGCAAATTAATAAACCGACCTCAGAACAGCCTGCAGATTTCAGATTTCTCACTTCCTCATAGGAAAATTGCTCCAACTCGAGTTCTGTTTTACTCACAGATATAATTCAAACGGTTTTAGAAACTAGAGAGTGTTTTCTATCCAATAGTAATAATAATATGCATATTGTACGAGCAAGAATTGAGTACGAGGCAGTTTAATTTGGGAACGAAATTATTACAAAGTGCAAACAGCACCCCCTATTGAGAAAAGATTAATCAATTGAAAGGCAATGCCACCAAATACTAATTGAGTGTATGTGAACTTTTGACCCACTGGGAATGTGATGAATGAAATAAAAGCTGAAATTAATCATTCTCTATTATTCTGACATTTCACATTCTTAAAATGAAGTGGTGATCCTAAATGGAATTTTTACTAGGATTAAATGTCAGTAGTTGTGAAAAACTGAGTTTAAATGTATTTGGCTAAGGTGTATGTAAACTTCTGACTTCAACTGTATATACAGTGGGGAGAACAAGTATTTGACACACTGCCGATTTTGCAGGTTTTCCTACTTACAAAGCATGTAGAGGTCTGTAATTTTTATCATAGGTACACTTCAACTGTGAGAGACGGAATCTAAAACAAAAATCCAGAAAATCACATTGTATAATTTTTAAGTAATTAATTAGCATTTTATTGCATGACATAAGTATTTGATCACCTACCAACCAGTAAGAATTCCGGCTCTCACAGACCTGTTAGTTTTTCTTTAAGAAGCCCTCCTGTTCTCCACTCATTACCTGTATTAACTGCACCTGTTTGAACTCGTTACCTGTATAAAAGACACCTGTCCACACTCTCAATCAAACAGACTCCAACCTCGCCACAATGGCCAAGACCAGAGAGCTGTGTAAGGACATCAGGGATAAAATTGTAGACCTGCACAAGGCTGGGATGGGCTACAGGACAATAGGCAAGCAGCTTGGTGAGAAGGCAACAACTGTTGACGCAATTATTAGAAAATGGAAGAAGTTCAAGATGACGGTCAATTACCCTCGGTCTGGGGCTCCATGCAAGATCTCACCTCGTGGGGTATCAATGTTCATGAGGAAGGTGAGGGATCAGCCCAGAACTACACGGCAGGACCTGGTCAATGACCTGAAGAGAGCTGGGACCACAGTCTCAAAGAAAACCATTAGTAACACACTACGCCGTCATGGATTAAAATCCTGCAGCGCACGCAAGGTCCAGGCCCGTCTGAAGTTTGCCAATGACCATCTGGATGATCCAGAGGAGGAATGGGAGAAGGTCATGTGGTCTGATGAGACAAAAATAGATCTTTTTGGTCTAAACTCCACTCGCCGTGTTTGGAGGAAGAAGGATGAGTACAACCCCAAGAACACCATCCCAACCGTGAAGCATGGAGGTGGAAACATCATTCTTTGGGGATGCTTTTCTGCAAAGCGGACAGGACGACTGCACCGTATTGAGGGGAGGATGGATGGGGCCATGTATCGCGAGATCTTGGCCAACAACCTCTTTCCCTCAGTAAGAGCATTGAAGATGGGTCGTGGCTGGGTCTTCCAGCATGACAACGACCCGAAACACACAGCCAGGGCAACTAAGGAGTGGCTCCGTAAGAAGCATCTCAAGGTCCTGGAGTGGTCTAGCCAGTCTCCAGACCTGAACCCAATAGAAAATCTTTGGAGGTAGCTGAAAGTCCGTATTGCCCAGCGACAGCCCCGAAACCTGAAGGATCTGGAGAAGGTCTGTATGGAGGAGTGGGCCAAAATCCCTGCTGCAGTGTGTGCAAACCTGGTCAAGAACTACAGGAAATGTATGATCTCTGTAATTGCAAACAAAGGTTTCTGTACCAAATATTAAGTTCTGCTTTTCTGATGTATCAAATACTTATGTCATGCAATAAAATGCAAATTAATTACTTAAAAATCATACAATGTGATTTTCTGGATTTTTGTTTTAGATTCCGTCTCTCACAGTTGAAGTGTACCTATGATACAAATTACAGACCTCTACATGCTTTGTAAGTAGGACAACCTGCAAAATCGGCAGTGTATCAAATACTTGTTCTCCCCACTGTATATATATATATATATTATTTTAGTTTTTTGTTATTAAAAAATACTTCTTAGCTCACAATACCCTGCAGCTTGTTTTATGTTGTAACTTTACACTTACAATGTCTTGTGATGAGGCGAATAACAGAGTTGAGAAACGAGCAATGCAAAAATGCTTTTCAATGTTAAACAATTGCAACATGATGCAATTGCTACCTCTAGAATTCGTAACTCACCTTGGATAATGTACTATTTCTTCTAGCCTTTAAATGTTATTTTGTGTAACAATTTTTCACTGTGTGGGGTGTTATGCACAAGGAAAATGTCCCCTTTTGTCACCATCTGCTATCGTTGGTTAGAATGTAAAGCTTTTGGACAGGTGTTGGTGTAACAGATTGTAACAGACTTTTCAGTGGTGACACTGGTTGGTACACTGTAAAGCAGGTGGTCACATGTGTTTGCGATCAGAGGACCTCTTGTCACGTTCCTGACCTTATTTCCTTTGTTTTGTCTTTGTTTAGTATGGTCAGGGCGTGAGTTGGGGTGGGCAGTCTATGTTATTTGTTTCTATGTTTAGGGTGGTTAACTAGCCTGATATGGTTCTCAATCAGGGGCAGGTGTTTTACGTTTCCTCTGATTGAGAACCATATTTAGGTAGGCTGTTCACACTGTTTGTTTGTGGGTGATTGTTCCTGTGTCAGTGTTTGTGCCACACGGGACTGTTTTCGTTCGTTTCGTTATTTCATTCGTGTGTTCCTTCCTGTTCGTGCGTTCATGTTATATGTTCTCAAGTTCAGGTCTGTTAACGTCGTTTATTGTTTTGTAGTTTATCAAGTGTTTTTTCGTGTTCGTCTTTCTTTAACTTCTTATGGCTGCAAGGCAAAGTGTTGAGTAGCCAGTGAAATCGTGCCCATTTCAAACGGCCTCCTACTCAAATCTTGCTCGTAAAATATGAATATTATTATTCTATTTGGATAGAAAACACTTTCTAGTTTCTAAAACAGTTGGAATTATTTCTCTGAGTGAAACAGAAGCCCTTCTGCAGCACTTTTCCTGACCAGGAAGTGAAATGTCAGAAATCTATGCTCTTTTCAATCTGATGCCTATACATGGTCTTAACATCTAGGAGTCTGCTGACAGTCTATACGCCTTCCTATTGGTGTAAAGAGGATGTCAGAGAAGAAATTTTTGTGCTCATCTTGTTCTGTGGTGGAAAAAAACCTATTTCTTTGACCTGAGCGCCCACTTCCGGTATTCTGAAGGAAGTGGGATGGACTTCTGTTTTGCCTTCCTAACGAACGGCTAACGTCTCCGGCTCGAATTTTTTTGGATATATGTGACCATATCATCGTAATGTATGTTTTTTCAATATAGTTTAATCAGATTATTGAAACTTTATTCGGGAGTTTTGCCGTGTTCCGTCGTATGACTGTGTTTACGTTGGGCCACGGCTACTGGAAATGGTAAATGAACAGGGATATTTCTCATTCTGAAACGAAACAACGACTCATCTGGACAGAGGACGCCTGTTTCAACATTCTGATGAAAGATCAGCCAAAGTAAGACTCATTTTATGATGTTATTTCATATATCTGTCGTGCATGTGAACGGGTCGTGGGCGCCCAAATGTGTCTCTCTATTGTGGCTACGCTAATATAGCGATACATTTTGTTTTCGCTGTAAAACATTTAATAAATCGGAAATATTGTTTGGAATCACAAGTTGCCTATCTTTCAATTGCTGCAAACTATATATTTTTCGGAAATGTTTTATGATGAGTAATAAGCTATTTGACGTTGGTGTCTGTTGGTGTCTGTAAATATTATGGCTGCTTTCGGTGCACTTTCTGATTTGTAGCTGAAATGTAAAATATGATTTATACCTGAAATATGCACATTTTTCGAAAAAAAATATGCTATACAATAAATATGTTATCAGACTGTCATCTGATGAATTTGTTTCTTGGTTAGTGGCTATTTATATCTTTATTTGGTCGAATTTGTGATAGCACCTGATGGAGTAAGAAACTGATGGAGTTAGAAAAGTCGTGTCATTTGCTAACGTGGTTAGCTAATAGATTTACATATTTTGTCTTCCCTGTAAAACATTTTAAAAATCGGACATGTTGGTTTGATTCACAAGAAGTTTATCTTTCATCTTTCATCTGGTGTCTTGTACTTGTTAATGTGTGAAAGTTAAATATTTTTAAAAACTAGCTTTTGAATGTCGCGCCCTGCACTTTGAGCTGGATGTTGTCATAGTGTGGGCGGTGTCGGGCTTGCAGCCCAAACAGGTTAATAAAACAAGTATGTATTCTACCCACGCTGCGTTTTGGTCCGATCCATGCTCCTCTTCAGACGAGGAGGAGGACGAGCGTTACAGAATCACCCACCAACCAAGGACCAAGCAGCGGGCTAACAGGCAGCGGCAGCAGGAGCAGAGTCTGGATTACACTACGTGGGAGGAGATCGACAGGTGGGCGATCGACCCAAGGAGAATGCCGGAGCCCGCCTGGGATTCTCTGGAGCAGTGTGAGGAGGGATACCGGCGAATGGAGGCAGCACGACGACGCGGTAGGAAGCCTGTGAGTCAGCCCCAAAAAATTATTGGGGGGGGGGGGGCTACAAGGGAGTGTGGCGAAGTCAGGTAGGAGACCTGCGCCAACTCCCCGAGCTTACCGTGGAGAGCGAAAGTACGGGCAGACACCGTGTTATGCGGTAAAGCGCACGGTGTCTCCTGTACGTGTGCTTAGCCCGGTGCGGGTTATTCCACCTCCCCGCACTTGCTGGGCTAGATTGAGCATTGAGCCAGGTGCCATGAAGCCGCCTCAACGCGTCTGGTCTCCAGTGCGTCTCCTCGGGCCGGCATACATGGCACCAGCCTTACGCATGGTGTCCCCGGTTCGCCAACACAGCCCAGTGCGGGTTATTCCACCTCCCCGCACTGGTCGGGCTACGGGGAGCATTCAACCAGGTAAGGTTGGGCAGGCTCGGTGCTCAAGGGAGCCAGTACGCCTGCACGGTCCGGTATATCCGGCGCCACCTCCCCGCCCCAGCCCAGTACCACCAGTGCCAACACCACGCACCAGGGTTCCTGTGCGTTTCCAGAGCCCTGTTCCTCCTCCACGCACTCTCCCAGTGGTGTGTGTCTCCAGGCCAGTACCTCCAGTTCCGGCACCACGCACCAAGCTTCCTGTGTGTCTTCAGAGCCCTGTGCGCCCTGTTGCTGCTCCCCGCACTAGCCTTAAGGTGCGTGTCCTTAGCCCGGTGCCACCAGTTCCGGCACCACGCACCAGGCCTACTGTGCGCCTCAGCCGGCCAGAGTCTGCCGTCTGCCCAGTTCCTCCTGCACTGCCCGTCTGCCCAGTGCCGCCTGCGCTGCCCGTCTGCCCAGAGCCGCCTGCGCTGCCCGTCTGCCCAGAGCCGCCTGCGCTGCCCGTCTGCCTAGTGCCGTCTGCGCTGTCCGTCTGCCCAGCGCCATCTGAACTGCCCGTCTGTCCTGAGCCTTCAGAGCCGCCCGTCTGTCCTGAGCCTTCAGAGCCGTCCGTCAGTCAGGAGCCGCTAGAGCCGTCCGCCAGACAGGAGCCGCTAGAGCCGCCCGCCAGACAGGAGCGGCCAGGGCCGCCCGCCTGACAGGAGCGGCCAGAGCCGCCCGCCGGACAGGAGAGGCCAGAGCCGTCAGCCGGCCATGACCTGCCAGAGCCGTCAGCCAGCCATGACCTGCCAGAGCCGTCAGCCAGCCATGACCTGCCAGAGCCGTCAGCCAGTCCGGAGCTGCCCCTCAGTCCGGAGCTGCCCCTCAGTCCGGAGCTGCCCCTCAGTCCGGAGCTGCCCCTCAGTCCGGAGCTGCCCCTCAGTCCGGAGCTGCCCCTCAGTCCGGAGCTGCCCCTCAGTCCGGAGCTGCCCCTCAGTCCGGAGCTGCCCCTCAGTCCGGTGCTGCCCCTTAATCCAGTGGGGTTTATATGGAGGGTCGACATTAAAAGGAGGCCACGGAAGCGGGGATTAACTATGGTGGGGTGGGGACCACGTCCAGAGCCAGAGCCACCACCGTGGATAGATGCCCACCCAGACCCTCCCCTATAGGTTCAGGTTTGCGGCCGGAGTCCGCACCTTGGGGGGGGGGGGGGGGGGGGGGGGGTACTGTCACGTTCCTGACCTTATTTCCTTTGTTTTGTCTTTGTTTAGTATGGTCAGGGCGTGAGTTGGGGTGGGCAGTCTATGTTATCTGTTTCTATGTTTAGGGTGGTTAACTAGCCTGATATGGTTCTCAATCAGGGGCAGGTGTTTTACATTTCCTCTGATTGAGAACCATATTTAGGTAGGCTGTTCACACTGTTTGTTTGTGGGTGATTGTTCCTGTGTCAGTGTTTGTGCCACACGGGAATGTTTTCGTTCGTTTCGTTATTTCATTCGTTTGTTCCTTCCTGTTCGTGCGTTCATGTTATATGTTCTCAAGTTCAGGTCTGTTAACTTCTTCTGGCTGCAAGCCCGAGGCCGCCCACAATATGACAACAGCCACTTCAAGTGCAGGGCGCGAAATTCAAAATATATTTTTTAGAAATATTTAACTTTCACACATTAACAAGTCCAATACAGCAAATGAAAGGTACACATCTTGTGAATCCAGCCAACATGTCCGATTTTTAAAATGTTTTACAGCGAAAACAGCACGTATATTTATGTTAGCTCACCACCAAATACAAAAAAGGACAGACATTTTTCACAGCACAAGTAGCATGCACAAAGCCAACCTAACTAACCAAGAACCAACCAAACTAACCAACAAACAACTTCATCAGATGACAGTCTTATAACATGTTATTCAATAAATCTATGTTTTGTTCGAAAAATGTGCATATTTCAGGTATAAATCATAGTTTACATTGCAGCTACAATCAGAAATTGCACCGAAAGCAGCCATAATAATTACAGACACCAACGTCAAATACCTAAATACTCATCATAAAACATTTCTGAAAAATACATAGTGTACAGCAAATGAAAGACAGGCATCTTGTGATTCCAGCCAATATTTCCGATTTATTAAGTGTTTTACAGCGAAAACACAATATAGCGTTATATTAGCTTACCACAATAGCCAGAAACACAAGCCATTTCCCAGTAGCAAAAGTTAGCGATCGTGACAAACCAGCAAAAGATATATAATTTTTGACTAACCTTGATAAGCTTCATCAGATGACAGTCCTATAACATCAGGTTATACATACACTTATGTTTTGTTCGAAAATGTGCATATTTAGAGCTGAAATCAGTGGTTATACATTGTGCTAATGTAGCATATTTTTCCCACAACGTCTGGATATTTTTCTGACACTTTTTCTGACACACATATTCTGACCAAATAGCTATTCATAAACATAACTAAAAAATACATGTTGTATAGGAAATGATAGATACACTAGTTCTTAATGCAATCGCCGTGTTAGAATTCTAAAAATAACTTCATTACGACATACAGCTTAGGTATAGCGAGAGAGTACCCAAAAGCTAGGCGCAGACGACTAGCACAACATGTTCGACAGATATATGAAATGGCATCATAAAATGGGTCCTACTTTTGCTGATCTTCCATCAGAATGTTGTACAAGGGGTCCTTTGTCCAGAACAATCGTTGTTTGGATTTAGAAAGCACACTTGCCAAGTGGCGCGAATCTCTCCATGTCAACAAACGGAAGAGAACGGAACACGGCAAAACTCCCGAAAAAATTTCAATAATCTGATTAACCTTTAACGAGTCACCAACCCGGATCCGGGATCACCCCCCACTCCCCCCCCACTGAGTAGCATAGCTAGCATAGCGTCACAAGTAAATTGTAGCATCTAAATATCATTAAATCACAAGTCCAAGACACCAGATGAAAGATACAGATCTTGTGAATAAAGCCACCATTTCAGATTTTTAAAATGTTTTACAGGGAAGACACAATATGTAAATCTATTAGCTAACCACGTTAGCATAAGACACAATTTTTTTACTCCAACAGTTTTTTCCTGCGTCAGTAGCTATCACTAATTCGACTAAATAAAAATATATATAGCCACTAACCAAGAAACAACTTCATAAGATGACAGTCTGATAACATATTTATGGTATAGCATAGTTTTTTTTTGAAAAATGTGCATTTTTCAGGTATAAATCACAGTTCTACATTGCAGCTGCAATCTGAAATAGTGCTGACGCAGCCAGAACAATTACAGAGACCAACGTCATATAACTAATTACTTATCTTAAAACATTTCAGAAAAATACACAGCGTACAGATATTGAAAGCCCAACATCTGGTGAATCCAAACAATATTTCAGATTTATTAAATGTTTTATAGCGAAAACAAAATGTAGCGCTAAATTAGCATAGCCACGCCAGCCAGAACCAGCTGGGCGCCCGCGACCAGTTCACATGCACGACAGATATATGAAATAACATCGTAAATTGGGTCTTACTATTGCTGATCTTTCATCAGAATGTTGATCAATGTGTCCTTAGTCCTGATGAGTCGTTCAATCCATTCATAATGGCAACTTTCCCTCTTCATTTAGCATATGTACTGGTCGACTGGCCAAAGTAAAAAAAGTCACAGAACGGAACACGGCAAAACTCCCGAAAAAATTCAAATAATCTGATTAAACTATATTGAAAAAACATACATTAAGATGATATGGTCACATGTATCAAACAAACTTCGAGACGGAGATAGTTTTCATCCGTAACGGCAGCAAAACAGTAGACAATCGCACCTCCAAATAGCGCGAGTCAGAGAACCGGAAGTTGTCGGTCACGCCAAAGAAATAGGTCTTATTTCACGTCAGTACAAGGTAAACAAAAAATTTCTCCTCTGACGTCCTCTTGACACCCAGAGGAAGACGAATGAAGTGTGTTTCGGGTCATAGGTGGCGTGACCATATATAGGCAGAGCGTTGAAGCGAGCATACACATCTTGCATTCTTCTTCTTGGTCAGGGAAAGTGCTGTCAAATGACTTCTGTTTAACTCAGAGACAAAATTGAAACGGTTTTAGAAACTATAGATTGTTTTCTATCCAATGGTATTAATTATATGCATATAGTAAGAGCAATAATTGAATAAGAGGCAGTTTAATCTGTAGAGGAAATTATGCTAATGCGAAAACAGCACCCCCTATAGTGGCAAGAAGTTTAAACTATATTGAAAAAACATACTTTACGATGATATTGTCACATGTATCAAATAAAATCAAAGCCGGAGATAGTAGTCGCCTATAACGACAGCTTTTCAGAAGGCAATCCCCAGTTCCTTCTAGCGCATTCTTGAAAACAGGAAATGGGTGACACGTCATTCCAAGAGGATTTATTCCAACTCAGACCAAGATAAACACTCCATTTCTTCTCTCACTGCCTCTTGACATCTAGGGGAAGGTGTATGACGTGCATGTATACTAATACGTATCATGCCCATTTATAGGCAGGACCTAGAACAGAGCATAGTTTTCAGACTTTCCACTTCCTGGTCAGGAAGTTTGTGCCAAATGAGTTCTGTTTTACTCACAGATATATCTCAAACGGTTTTAGAAACTAGAGGGTGTTTTCTATCCAATAGTAATAATAATATGCATATTGTACAAGCAAGAATTGAGTACGAGGCCGTTTGAAATGGGCACCTTTTATCTGGCTACTCAATACTGCCCCTGCAGCCCAAACAGGTTAATAAAACAAGTATGTATTCTACCCACGCTGCGTTTTGGTCCGATCCATGCTCCTCTTCAGACGAGGAGGAGGACGAGCGTTACACCTCTGGTTTGAGTCCAGTAAAGGGATAGGGACAGTAGAGAAAGTGATAATGTTAGCAGCTTAGTGACACCAGTTACATTTTTCCCCTTTCCCTTTACATTGAAAAACCTGTATTTTAAACAATTCAATATAATATTTGTTTGATCATATGAGGCATGCATTTAATGGGAAATACATTTAAAAACAAAATAGCTTTACAATTTATAATATTCCTTCTGATCCCCCCCCCCCCCAAAAAAAAGAAATCTGTTATGTTCCTACAAAGTTTGTCTGCTTCCAATAGCCCAAGGAAAATCCAACTGTGTTCACAGCTGGCTTACAACCAAAAAGACCAAGTACCATTATAAATGCAAAGTAAATTACCCTACACTGTAAAGTATTAATTCAATCCTCCAACCTTTTATTGTTTATCTTCAAACAGCCAGCTCTATCTTCTCTATCTTTGGCTGTGTGTTGTAGCTCTCCTCCTGACCCTAAACTGCTCCTATCTGAGTTCAAGGTTCTTAGAACCATGTATATGTCTCAAGAATAATGTTGATCTGTATTGTGAATGCCATGGAAGAGAAACACAAAAGGTCTGGCATAAGGCACTCTTAAGGTTTTCATGATAATGACATACATGCAACTTGTCATAGACTGAAGTCAGCTTATGATTAAAGATATGACACTGTCGGGACACTGAAGGGAAATTGTGTCGAGAGAGAGATCAGAGCAACAGACATGGCTAATATATTGTATGTCTCCCAAATGGCACCCTATTCCCTTTATAATTCACTATACAGTGCATTTGGAAAGTATTCAGAACCCCCTTACAGCCTTATTCCAAAATTGATAAAATATAGCAAATTCCTCAATCTACACACAATACCCCATATTGACAAAGCGAAAATAGGTTTAAAAATTTTAGCAAATATATTACAAATAAAAAACTTAAATATCTTATTTACATAAGTATTCAGACCCTTTGCTATAAAACTCGAAATTGAGCTCAGGTGCATCCTGTTTAGATTTATCATCTTTGAGATGTTTCTACAACTTGATTGGAGTGGTAAATTAAACTGATTGGACATGATTTGGAAAGGCACACCTGTCTATATAAGGTCCCACAGTTGACAGTGCTTATCAGAGCATAAACCAAGCCATGAGGTTGAAGGAATTGTCCGTAGAGCTCTGAGACAGGATTGTGTTGAGGCACAGATCTAGGGAAGGGTAACAAAACAATTATGCAGCATTGAAGGTCCCCAAGAACACAGTGGCCTCCATCAATCTTAAATGGAAGAAGTTTGGAACCACCAAGACTCTTCCGAGAGCTGGCCGCCCGGCCAAACTGACCCATCGGAGGAGAAGGGCCTTGGTAAAGGAGGTGACCAAGAACCCGATGGTCACTGTGACAGAGCTCCAGAGTTCCTCTGTGGAGATGGGAGAACCTTCCAGAAGGACATACATCTCTGCAGCACTCCACCAATCAGGCCTTTATGATAGAGTGGCCAGACGGAAGCCACCCCTCAGTAAAAGGCACATGACAGTCCGCTTGGAGATTGCCAAAAGGCACCTAATGACTCTCAGACCATGAGAAAGAAGATTTTCCAGTCTGATGAAAGATTGAACTCTTTGGCTTGAATGCCAAACGTCACGTCTGGAGGAAACCTGGCACCATCCCTATGGTTAAGCATCGTGGTAATACTTAGATATTTCTGTTTTCATAAATTTGCTAAAAAAAAGTAGTGCACTATAAAGGGAATAGAGAGTCTCTCTCTCTCAAGTGCAGCTGTTTGCCTGTAAGCTGAACTTGGCTGAGAGACTGTATATTCCAATGACACCCCGTGTACTATATAGGGATTAGGACACCATTTGGGACACAGGAAGACTCGGAGGGAGCTAACAATGGGCTGTCACACTCAATTTGGGTTCCACCTCCAAATACAAATACTCAGAACGGATTGCTTAGCGCCTTTCAAAAGCATTCTAGCAACAGGAGGCTATATGTGTGGACACACACATGCATTTGAATATTTGTAAGTACACATATACACACCTAGATAACAAAAAAGGGTGATTGGTTAAAGAATGAACCATTCAATGTAACAGAGACTGTCTATGTTCACCATTCACTGCCTGTGAAATAAACACACACACACACAAAGAAAGCAATACAACACACAAAAGAGATGCACATTGTATAAAAACACACAGTCACAAAGGTAGATATGTTGTGATGCACACACACACACATATCATGGTATGGGGTATTTTTTGTTCCGATTTTGACAAACAACAACTGTGACCTTTCAGTCCACAGAAGCAGCAGGGCTCTGATCACAGGAATGGAGACAGAGCCAAAGTGAAATGTCAACCATCCCTGTGGTTTCAGCACTGACGCAAAACTGACTGCCAGGGAGCTATGACAAGTGGAAGGGCTGTGTGTGTGTGTGTGTGCGCACACTCGTTTTACTATACTTGTGAGTACCAGAAGTCCTCACAAAAATAGTAAACCAACTAAAATTCAGAGAAGTGAGGATATTTTGCAGGTCCTCACTTGTAAAAGGATATTTTAGGCTTAAGGGATAGGTTTAGGGTTAGAATTGGGGTTAAAATAAGGGATTAGCGAAAGGAGTTAGGTTTAGGTTAAATGTCACTACAGGATGTTGACATATTCTGATGAGATCATGTCGGTCTAATAAAAAGGGTGTTGACTGTTACGTCCTAAGACACCGAAACACATTGAGACATTATTTTACTGTAATAGAGTAGAACTTAACCTTTGTAACATGATTGTGGGAAAATAATACTCAGTTTCTGTTGCGGGTGGCATTGCTGCACAACGTACCGCTAGCAGCATTTTAGCCACAGACAGTTATGTGCTAGCTATCTAGTCTGTGATTTATAAATGTACAATGAGCATAAAAATACACATTTACAGTGCCTTCAGAAATTATTCTGACCCCTTTACTTTTTACACATTGTTAGGTTACAGCCTTAAAATGCATTACATTGTTTCCTCAATCTACTCACACTACCCCATGATGACAAAGCAAGAACAGGGTTTTAGAAATGTTTGCTAATTTATTTAAAAAAATAGAAACAGGAAATATTAAATTTACAAAAGCATTCAGACCCTTTACTCAGTATTTTGTTGAAGCACCTTTGGCAGCGATTACAGCCTTGAGTCTTTTTGGGTATGACACTACAAGCTTGGCAGACTTCTATTTGGGGAGTTTCTACCATTCTTCTCTGCAGATCCTCTCAGGCTCTGTCAGGTTGGATGGGGAGCGTTGCTTCACAGCTATTTTCAGGTCTCTCCAGATATGTTAGATTGGGTTCAAGTCTGGGCTCTGGCTGGGCCATTCAAGGACATTGAGACTTGTCCCGAAGCCACTCCTGCGTTGTCTTGGCTGTGTGCTAAGGGTCGTTATCATGTTGGAAGGTGAACCTTCACCCCAGTTTGAGGTCCTGGGTGCTCTGCAGCAGGTTTTCATCAAGTATCTCTCTGTACTTTGCGCCGTTCATCTTTGCCTCGATCCTGACTAGTCTCCCAGTCCCTGCCGCTGAAAAACATACCCACAGCATGATGCTGCCACCACCATGCTTCACCGTATGGATGGTGCCAGGTTTCCTCCAGACGTGACGCTTGGCATTGAGGCCAAAGAGTTCAATCTTGGTCTCATCAGACTGGAGAACCTTGTTTATCATGGTCTGCGAGTCTTTAGATGCCTTTTGCAAACTCCAAGCAGGCTGTCATGTGCCTTTTACTGAGAAATTGCTTCTGTCTGGCCACTCTACCACAAAGGCCTGATTGGTGGAGTGCTGCAGAGATGGTTGTCCTTCTGGAAGGTTCTCCCATCTCCACAGATGAACTCTAGAGCTCTGTCAGAGTGACTATCGGGTTCTTGGTCACCTCCTTTACCAAGGCCCTTCTCCCCCGATGGGTCAGTTTGGCCGGGTGGACAGCTCTTGGAAGAGTCTTGGTGGTTACAAAGTTCTTCCATTTAAGATTGATGGAGGCCACTGTGTTCTTGGGGTCTTTCAATGGTGCAGGATCGTTTTGGTACACTTCCCCAGATCTGTGCCTTGAACACAATCCTGTCTCAGAGCTCTAAGGACAATTCCTCCGACCTCATGGTTTGGTTTTTGCTCTGACATGCACTGTCAACTGTGGGACCTTATATAGACAGGTGTGCCTTTCCAAATTATGTCCAATTAATTGAATTTACCACAAGTGGAGTCCAATCAAGTTGTAGAAACATCTCAAGGATGATCAATGGAAACAGGATCCACCTGAGCTAAATTTGAAGTCGCATAGCAAAGGGTCTGATTACCTATGTAAATCAGGTTGTTCTGTTTTTTAGTTTTAATACATTTGCAAACATTTCTAAAAACCTATTTTCACTTTGTCAATATGGGGTATTGTGTGTAGATTGCTGAATAACTGTTTTTAGAAGTCCATCAATTTTACAACAAGGCTGTAATGTAACAAAATGTGGAAAAAGTCAAGGGGTCTGAAAACTTTCCGAAGGCACTGTATATAAGGAAATGGTAACTAGTTTTCATTCTGAGAAATATCCAGAATGTTCTTATCCAGGTAGGCCACTTGATTTCATCAACTAAACAAAGTGAACAGGCTATGTTGTTCAAACATTTGGAGACGGACAGGAGGGTGTACTCATAACTGTTCTACCTTTTTTAATTTGTATAATATTTTTTGCCCTTTAATTTAAAAAAAAATCCATATTCAAACCTATACATACGAACAACAACTTACAGACGCACATAAACAATGACTACATCTCATCTGCCCAGACCCGCATGCTCACAACCCCATCCCTAGTGCCTGCATTATTGTTTGCTACATGGCCTTAAATTGTATTAATTTGTTTCTCGGTTGCCAATGCTATTTCAATGTTTCAATAATATATCATTTGATTTTTCCATTGTGTTAATGATGATTGATGCCAAGAGTGTGCAAAGCTGTCATCAAGGCAAAGGCTACTTTGAAGAATCTCAAATAGAAAATATATTTGGATTTGTTTAACTAAACAGTCTCTATATATACACTACATGACCATGTTCGTCGAACATCTCATTCTAATATAGAGTTGGTCCCCCCTTTGCTGCTATAACAGCCTCCACTCTTCTGCGAAGGCTTTCCACTAGATGTTGGAACATTGCTGCAGGGACTTGCTTCTATTCAGCTGCAAGAACATTAGTGAGTTCAGGCACTGATGTTGGGTGATTAGGCCTGGTTTGCAGTTGGCGTTCCAATTCATCCCAAAGGTGTTCGATGGGGTTGAGGTCAGGGCTCTGTGCAGGCCAGTCAAGTTCTTCCACACCAACCTCAACAAACCATTTCTGTATGAACCTCGTTTTGTGCACAGGGACATTGTCATGCTGAAACAGGAACGGGCACAAAATTATCTAGAATGTCATTGTATGCTGGAACTAAGGGGCCTTGCCCGAACCATGAAAAACAGCCAAAGACCATTATTTCTCCGCCACCAAACTTTACAGTTAGCACTATGCATTTGGGCAGGTAGCGTCCCCCCTGGAACCCGCCAAACCCAGATTCCTACTTTGGACTGCCAGATGGTGAAGCTTGATTCATCACTCCAGAGAACGTGTTTCCACTGCTCTAGAGTCCAATGGTGGCGAGCTTTACACCACTCCAGCCGACGCTTGGCATTGCGCATTGTGATCTTAGGCTTTTTTCACGAAGCTCCAGACAAACAGTTCTTGTGCTGAAGTTGCTTCCAGAGGCAGTTTGCAACTCGGTAGCTTTAGTGTGTATGACTGACAATGTGTGTAGATGTTTTGTGTGTGCGTGCAACTGTGTGTCTGTAGACATATCGCTTTGAAAAACAACCCCTATTAGCCAGAGTTCTCATTAAGATGTGTTTCAGACTCTTCCTCATTTCATTTCGTATCATTATCACTATATCATTGTGTTTACTTGACAGCTACCTACACAAATAGCTAGCTAGAACAAAGTGTTAATAAGATTTTTTTTAAATATTTAAAATATTTAAAAGCAATACAAA
Organism: Salvelinus namaycush; assembly: GCF_016432855.1. NCBI lineage: Eukaryota > Metazoa > Chordata > Actinopteri > Salmoniformes > Salmonidae > Salvelinus > Salvelinus namaycush. The sequence goes on from NC_052326.1 coordinate 36,080,788, forward strand.
TACAACCGAGGACAGACGATTTTTACGCGCTTCAGCACTCGGCGGTCCCATTCTGTGAGGTTGTGTGGCCTAGCACTTCGCGGCTGAGCCGTTTTTGCTCCTAGACATTTCCACTTCACAATAACAGCACTTACAGATGACCGGGGGAGCTCCAGCGGGGCAGAAATTTGACGTCAGTTCGTCAATGTTTGTCTAAGGAGATTGCATGGCTGTGTGCTCGATTTTATACACCTCTCAGCAATGGGTGTAGCTGAAATAGCCGAATCCACTCATTTGAAGGGGCGTCCACAAACTTTTGTATATATTATGTAGCTGCCGCTGTGTGGCGTCAGTTAGCTTACCAATTCCACCTATCTGCCACTGTGTGTTGTCAGCTTGGCTTAACAAATGATGGCCATTTGTGCGTGTTTCGCATAAATAAGCCAACGTTTAAACAAGATATCTCTCCTAATCCAGCCCTGTGGTCATTGCTAGGCTCACCTGAAATTATTTTGCAGAATCCACTAATTTGAAGGCGTGTCCACATACTAGTCCACATATTAGTGTACTTCCATCCACTTTTTCAGCTGGTACCCAGGGGACCTTCAGACGAGTGATGTCTGTGGGTGTTCGTGAGAGTCTCGCTTTTCCACGGAGAGGTCATATCAGTGTGTAGCCCAAAGTGTACAAACGCTACAGACAGAAGTTGGCAGATCGGCTGTATCGACTTCAGACGAGTCCGAAGACGCTTGTGAGGGTTGTAGAGCAAAACGGAGAACACCATCGTGTTCATGTCCGTTCGGACGCTACAGACAATTTTGTGAGAAGACCGATTTTTGGCATGTCTCATGGTCTGACAAACACCACTCTAGCTCTGTCATCTTTCACCACAGATGTGGAAGTTCAACATAGGCGGATGCAGTAGATTGAGATACATACAATGCAAAAAAACAGATATCTCTAGCTTCAACTGACAGATGTGTGGGGATATTTTGTATTATGCTAATTCAATTTATGCGTGGACGTCGACCGTAGGGGGTTAATTGTGCAACAAAGCTTATTCAGAGAACTTTAAAAAAAAATCTAGATATATATCGTGAATCGCCCTTAAATAAATAAAAATCTAGATATGATTTTTTGGCCATATTGCCCAGCCCTACGTGGAGACCATTGACGGGAATGCTGAGTAACATCATATTTTTAGCAGAAGAAACGCCTTGTGATCCACTCCCCAATGGCCTCCTCACACCTCTCAACACCTCTCAACATTCCTCACACAAAATTTTGAACAAAAGTGTCCACATAATCCCTGAATACCGAAAGGGAGAACACACGCACACCTACACACACACAAGCACACCCTCGCCACAGACACATTATACCCTTCTTGCATCCATATACCTTTCACACTTAGTATCCTCAAACTCATTATTTGAAGTTTTAAATCATAAAAGTTCACTGAGACTGTTGAAGGAAGAGACCCTATAATGCATTCTCATTTGGACACCAAACCCACCACTGGTGTGCGTGGCCAAATGTTCATGTCATCTGAACAAAGCACCGGATCCAGTCCAAGTGCCAATGCCGTTTAGCACACTCCAGGCGTTTACATTTGTTGGCCGACATGAAAATAGAGCTCTTTGGCCACACACATCAGTGGTGGGTTTGGCGTCCATGAGAATGCTTGAGCAGAAAATAACCTTATACCTACTGTTATATTTGGTGGTGGATCTTTAATGTTATGAGGCTATTTTGCTTCCACTGGTCCTGTGGCCTTTGTTAAGATCAATGGCATCATGAACTTTAAGCCAGTACCAGGATATTTTTACAAAAACCTGTTTTCCTCTGCCAGGAGGCTGAAACTTGGCCGCAAGTGGATCTTACACCAAGACAATAACCCCAAGCACATATCGAAATCCACAACGAAATTGTTAATTGGCCACCAAATCAACATTTTGAAATGGCCATCTCCATCTCCAGACTTGAAACCCATTGAAAACCTGTGGTTTGAATTGAAGACGGCAGTCCATAAGTGCAGATGAAGGATATCAAGGATTCTGTATGGAGGAATGGTTTAATATCCCTCCTAATGTGTTCTCAAACTCATAAAACACATTTTAGTAAAAGGCTCAGTGCCATTTTCCTCACAAGGTGAGGTATTTAAAGGTATTGAAAACAGGAGTTCTCTTTCCTTTTTATAAAAAAATATATTACCTGTTAACCTGAAATATATTTCTCTGAGCAATTGTATTAGTATAAAATAATTCAATTTCCCAAATTTTTGGAGCATACGATATAGCTCAGTATTTGAATTATTTATTTAATACGGTCATTTTTGCTCATCTTTAACAAGGGTGTCAATAACAATCATACAAAATTATTCCGAAGTCTCATACTGCAATGACTTGAATAGTGATGCATGATATAGTTTTTTCTCCACTATCCATGTTATTCGAACCAACCCTCTTTTGATATTTCTAATTGTATGATCTGCGTCGCATGTTGGCAAGGGACTCGTATCCCACGCAAAAACGCCATTTCATTTGAATGCATGCTTGGAAAATCTATTTAATCTAAATAAGAAAATCGAAGGAACATGTTGCACCAGGTATACTTGACATTCGTACAAAAAAAGAGAATTGTCATCATCCCAGGCCTACTCATTTTATTATGTAAACTGATAATGAAATTGTTTTTGCGCTTATGAACCGAAACAAACATAAGTGTGAAGCTTTGAAGATGAAATATATTTATTTTTTTATGGATTTGGAAGAGATAGGAAACGGAGCACAGACATAGCTGGGGATTTGTTTGGTAGCGACCTTGTGTTTGCAACACAGGTTGTGTTTGCTCGCCAAGGATGATGTTACCCTTAAAAATACACACACTTTCTTTTCTTTCTTAAAAGAAAAGTGTTTGGGAACTCTGGAGTTTAAAATAGGTGACATAGCTCACTTGCAGGTGCGGTTAACAACACCAGGTGTTTCAAAAAGCCTTATCACCGGTTTATTTTGGGTGTTCAAGGGGTACAAAACCCTTAGTCCCAAACCCCTATTTAAAAACTCTTCCAACGCTGCTTCCAGAGATGTTACATTTAGAGCGGTCTGAAAGACATTATTTCACCAGTGTAGCATGAAGATGAGTGTTAGTGCAGGAGGTGTGATGGGGTAGTGGGGTTAAGGGGGATCCAAAGATAGGTGAGCCACGATTGATGGGGGGGCGTCAGTGTTTCTTATGTATGAGTGTAGTGTGTGTGTACGTGCATGTGTGCGTGTGCATCTGAGCTGTATTGCTCTATTGGGATTTTGAAGCCTGATTGACAGGGGAGAAGTCTATTAGCAGAGATTGTTAACTCGGGGGCACGGGCCAGCCTGTTATCGGCTCCAGACAGGCATGAAAGGGGACGGCTGATTCACAAGGAAGCCATTGTGAATTTCAAAGGTGTTGTCTGAGTGATTTTGGGCCTAGGCCAATACCACACCGAGTGACTGGAGCGTGTGCTGGAATCCACCGTGATCAATGAGCTTTCAGGAGCTCTCTCTCCATCTCTCGCTCTCTTTTACCTCTGAAAGATTCTTTCAATCGTTCTTTCTCTTCTTGTTTTCTGTTTCTAGTTTAACCAGCTTTCTGAATCTCGTCTTCTCTTTCATTCTCTCTCCGTCTGAATCTGTTTCTCTTTCTTCTATTCTCTTTTTTACAGTGCTTCGTGTCTTCTTTGCTTTGAATTTCTCTAAAGAAAGGTTAGACTGGTGCAAAGAACTGGAAAAATACTGGGAGCGTGTATCCGAATAGCATGACTGGTAAAATTGCAGGTCCCATATTGAAGAAGCACCAAGACGACCAAAAAACACTCTGTGACCCTGATTCAGCCCACTGCAGTAAAAGGTTAATTAAGTACCTGACCGTGATTGTTTTCAATTAAAATTGTAAAAAAAAAAAACAATTCTCAAGCAAGAATTTTGCTAGGACTGTCTGGGAGTGGTTGGAATTGGCAGGGGAAAACTGAAAACCAGCCATTATTGGCAGAGAGGTTTGGAACTCTCTTTCTTATTGGTCTACTAACTAATTTTCACCAGGCAGGCCAAAACTCCATCCCACTAAAACAGCCGCAAATTTCAAGCAGTCATTTCAAGCAGCTCTTACACTAAAAGGGCATTATCTTAATTTTTTAAATTTCACAGTACTATTCCAAACTCATAATGTGGAAATATATATAAAACACAGGAAAATCTAGTTTTTGACAGCACTGGGCCTGTAAGAAAAACAACTCACCTTACACTGGCTCAGTAAGATCTAATAATTTTTTACTGAGAGACTGTGTGCTCAGACCAACCTTAAATGAAAAAAATGGACTGTGTGCGCACGCATGTGTGAGTGTACTTGGGTTTGTGTCTGTGTAATGTGTATTAATGCTGAACTCTTTCTAACCTTGGGTTAGATACAAAACGATTGCCAAGCGTGTTAAATGAATGTGTATCTGTGTGTATAAACATTTGTATGTGATTGTACACGTGTGTGCCTGCTTGTGTGTGTGTGATTGTGCATGTTTGTGTGTGCCTATGCACGTCTGTGTGTGTGTGTACATCTGGGATCTTGTGCATGTGTGTGTATTTGTGCATGTGTCTGTACACATTCACACACAAGGTTATCCAGTGGCTAAGACAAATTAGAAATAATATTCTGGCTCCACACCCTGTCCGTCCCGTCGGCTCAATGACAAAGCCCCTATGTCTAGTAGTGATGTTCGTGAAAATCGATACAGTGACATATCGGGATATTATTTTTGATGATCATATCATTTTGGTCAATATTGCAATACTATTTTTGCACTAGTTGGCTGTAGCTGCACCAAAACTTTTTTCTTCATCTTCTTTTTAAAAAGGCAACCAATTTGTTTTCAGCACTTTTATTTCCATGACTGATCAAAATGTGCTTTCTCATGGCTCTCCCTTGTCCCTCTACAGCAGACACATGGTGAGCAATATGTTTGGAACATCAATAAAATCACAGTATTGAATTGCAAAATCATGAGAATAGCAAAACATATCGTATAGGCACCAAAGTATCATGATAATATCGGAAGGTCCCTGGCAATTCCCAGCCCCCTCTGAGCCACAGGGCAGACCATAGCCCCTCATTGGCCACAATTCTGAAATGTGATTAAGCAGTTCAGCGAGAGGTGAATGAGATGGACCTGTTCCCTGCAGGCTAACAGGAGCATTACTCGAAAGAGATTCTACTTCACTGGTCCACGAATTGTTTTAACAGAGGCTAGGCTTGGATGTTGTCCAATGTTTTTACATTATTGTTTGGTGGGTTTTACTGAGTGCATAGTCTAGGTGACTTAAACTATCAAATGCCGTGAGCAATGAGAGGAATTGCATTTGTAGTCAAAGGCTTTTAGTATTTTAGAAAAAACGTTTGTATTGGTTTAGAATACTAAAGAGAATCATGGTGGAGTGGTACATGTTATGGTTGCAATCTTACCATAAATTCCATATTTGAGCTCACAAAATATGGGTAGCTACCTGAAGAAATCACACTTAGAAAGGTAAATATTAAGGTTAGGTACTTTTTCAAAATAAATAGTAATCAATATCAACACAAGCAAACTCCTACTGTTGGTGAGCCTTTGCCATTTCAATGTCCACTGGTATAGTCTCTTACCTGTAGTATCATGAGGATGCCAAATCAAATCTAATCAAATGTATCATTTGTGAAGACAAATCAAATCACCTGTTATGGTGCTCACAATCACTACAACAGCAATTTCTCGCCCTGTCCCAAATCACGACCAAAGAGAGCTTGTATCTACTGTTCAATTGTTCTCCCCCTACTTCATTCAATGGCTACCATCCCAGTCATGTATTTTCATGTTTGCATAGTGTATTAGGTGTGTGCATTTGCAACATCTTCAAACTACCAGTTTGACCCTAATGGTAACATGACATGGGTATTTCTAACAGTATTCTCAAAAACCGCCCCTAGCATCCATCATCAATCCGACTACAAAATCTTGACTTGTGCATATCATGCACATCACTATAATGAAAATGTACAGCTGCACTAGAGGCAGGACTACTCAATACGACCCCGCTAAGCATCAGAACAAAGCTTTCAAAGAGATGCAGGGAGGAATGGCTGCTGGACATTGTATATGTTCAATTATACAGTGAGTAACAACAACGCAATCTGTAACAACACTATTATGTGCATGGTATGTTCATGGTTTCTGCAATGTTATACAGACAATAGGACATTCTGTTGACAAAGCTGGGTTGCTCAGAATCTTGATCAATGACATCATGAAAATAGGTAGTTTCCTCCAACTAAATCTCCTATTTAAACACACAATGACTACTTAGGTGTACAAACACCTGTAGCAATTGGATTCTGTAACTATGACAACCGATGCATATGATGGACTGTGCTACAAAACCCTACGAGGACCAACTGAGTGTGTGGATCTGGTCAAAGCAAGTCAACATCTCAGAAAATGTCAATAGCAGGGCCCGGAATGACATTCACATGATGGTAAATGTGTCTCCCTGACCCACACGTGTGAAATGAACCACTGGAGGAAAGCAGTAACTGGAGTTGGAGATAAGCCAATGCCTTTGAGGACCATCCCTCACATGTGGCCGATACATTATTGACTCAAAGTGTAGGGATGTTACCCGGCTAGCAGATGCCTTTTTGGCTGCGTCCCCAATTGCACCCTAATCCATATATAGTGAGTGGGCTCTGGTCAAAAGAAGTGCATTAATAAATAGGGAATAACGTGCCATTTGGGACGCAGACTTTTACTTTTTCCCTCTTCTGTCCGGTACCCCTTCCTGGACAACTCATCCTCCTCCTGCTCTTATCTGGACCCAAGTCCTCTTTGCCATATCTCCCCATCTCTCCCAGGCCGGGTAATCTACTCCTCCAAGTAAATCTGATGCCTGCTCTACTCAGCAGCTGCCTGGATTATCCCCAACCCTGTCGCTGCTGTCACCCACTGCTGGGGAACCATCACAGACTCCTGCCTACCAGGGCCCCTAGCACTGCTCTTCTCTGCTTAGAGCTCCCTTTCCCTTCACACACTCCCTTGAGAATGTGTGTGTGTGTATGTGTGTGTTCTTCCATCCTAATGGGGACCTAAAATCCCCAAAAGGTTAGTAAAACAAGGACAATTATTCATCGGGACATTTCTCACATCCACATGAGGACAAAGGCTATTTTAAGCTTAGGTGTAAGGTTAAGGGTTAGGGTTTCAATTAGAATAAGGATTAGGGTAAGGGGTTAGGAGTTAGGTTTAGGGTTACGGGTTAGGGTTAAGGTTATGGTAAGGGTTAGGTTTAGGTGAAAATAGGATTTTGAAAGGAAATTAATTTCAGGTCCACATGAGGATAAAAGAGCATAACGTGTGTGTGTGTGTGTGTTAGATGTGTACTCTCATTGTCACATCCTGATCTGTTACACCTGTCTTTGTGATTATCCCCTGTGTATTTATGCTTGTGTTCTGTTTGTCTGTTACCAGTTCGTTTTGTTTCGTCAAGCCTACCAGTGTTTTTCCATCTGCTCCTGTCTCTGGATTGTTCCTGTTTCCTAGCCTGCCTGCCTTTGCCTGTACCTTTGCCCCACCTTTCTGGATTACTGAACTTTGCCTCCCTGACCCTGAGCCTGCCTGCCGTCCTGTACCTTTGCCCCACCTATCTGGATTACCGACCTCTGCCTGCCCTGGACCTGCTTTTTGCCTGCCCCTGTTTGATTAATAAACTGTTGTTACTTCGACGTTGTCTGCATCTGGGTCTTACCTGAAACGTGATACTCTTAGGAGTTTTGTGTGTGTGTGTTAATGTGTATATGGCCTCGTGCACACTCATCGTTTGTGTGTGTGCATGCGTGTCTTACTCATTCAAGAGCTGTACACGTATGCACACATTTCTTTTCTCTGTTAAGCTTTCAAGCCAGAGGACAATTCTCCCAGCAAATTAGATCTGTCCTTACAAGTACAGTGCATTGGTTTCTAGGCGAGACAATAGATTGTTCTGTCTTTGAGGTCAGTTGAAATGGAAACAACCTGGAAAGTCATAATGTTGTCCATTGCCCTGTAGAACACAGTGATTTAGCCCCCCAGGCCTTTCCAGTTTTTGGTCATGAATCCCACATGCCCAAAGAAGACTTGTAGAACCTTGAAAGTTTGAGGTACAGCAATGGGTGTCATAATGATAATGAATCCTGCTAGTTGTCAAGTATCAAGAAGCATTTATCCCAGTTGATATGGGCTGAAGCAGCCTTCTAGTATGCAAAGAGGGAGGGGAATATGGCCAACAGTATATTCTATGAGGGTTTGATTGATGAGTTGTGACACAACGGCTTGAGCTCAGATCCATCACTATACTGTGAGTTCTGTAGACAACCTTTGAGTGGCAGGGCCAATTAGCTGAGCTACAGTGCCTTCAGAAAGTATTCATAACCCTTGACTTATTCCACATTTTGTTGTGTTACAGCCTGAATTCAAAATTGATTAAATATATATGTTTTTTTCTCTCACATCTACACACAATACTCCATAATGACAGTGACAAAATGTTTTTCGAAATGTCTACAAATGTAATACAGAAATATGTAATTTACATACAGTGGGAAGAAAAAGTATGTGAACCCTTTAGAATTATCTGGATTTCTGCATAAATTGGTCATAAAATGTGGTCTGATCTTCTTCTAAGTCACAACAATAGACAAACACAGTCTGCTTAAACTAATAACACACAAACAATTATAGTTTTTCATGTCTTTATTGAACATACCATGTAAACGTTCACATTGCAGGGTAGAAGTATGTGAACCCTTGGATTTAATAACAAGTTCACCCTCCTTTGCCAGCAATAACCTCAACCAAACATTTTCTGTAGTTGCGGATCATGCCTGCGCAACGGTCAGGAGGACCAGTCGTCTTTACAAAACTGTTTCAGTTCCAAAATATTATTGGGATGTCTGGTGTGAACCGCTCTCTTAAGATCATGCCACAGCATCTCAATCTGGTTGAGGTCAGGACTGACTGGGCCACTCCAAAAGGTGTATTTTCTTCTGTTCAAGCCATTCTGTTGTTGATTTACTTCTGTCTTTTTTGGTCGTTGTCCTGTTGAAGCTCAACAGAAGTTAGGTGATGCAATTGGCAGATAGATATCCTTACATTCTCCTGCAAAATGTTTTGATAAACTTGGGAATTCATTTTCCGTCGATGATGGCAAGCTGTCCAAGCCCTGAGGAAGCAAAGAAGCCCCAAACCATGATGCCACCTCCATCATAGTTTACAGTTAGGATGAGGTTTTGATGTTGGTGTGCTGCGCCTTTTTTTCTCCACACAGTGTTGTGTGTTGCTTCCAAACAACTCAACTTTAGTTCAATCTGTCCACAGAATATTTTGCCAGTAGCGCTGTGGAACATCCAGGTGCTCTATTGCGAACTTCAGACATGCAGCAATGTTTTTTTGGACAGCAGTGGCTTCTTCCATGGTGTCCTCCCATGAACACCATTCTTGTTTAGTGTTTTACGTATCGTAGACTCGTCAACAGAGATGTTAGCATCTTCCAGAGATTTCTTTAAGTCTTTAGCTGACATTCTAGGATTCTTCTTAACCTCATTGAGCATTCTGAACTGCTACTCTCCACTCCTAGGGAGAGTAGCACCAGTGCTGACATTTCTCAATTTATAGACAAATTGTCTTACCGTGGACAGACTTTTAGAAATACTTTTGTAACCCTATCCAGCTTCATGCAAAGCAACAAGTCTTAATCTTAAGTCTTCTGAGATGTCTTTTGTTCGAGGCATGGTTCACATCAGGCAATGCTTCTTGTGAATAGCAAACTCAAATTTTGTGAGTATTTTTTAATAGGGCAGGGCAGCTCTAACAAAAATCTCCAATCTCGTCTCATTGATTGGACTTCGGGTTAGCTGACTCCTGACTCCAATTAGCTTTTAGAGAAGTCATTAGCTCACATACTTTTTCCAACCTACACTGTGAATGTTTAAATGATGTATTTAATATAGACAAGAAAAATACAATAATTGTGTGTTATTAGTTTAAGCACACTGTTTGTCTATTGTTGTGACTTAAAATTTGATCTGATCTTCATCTATGTCAAATTTATGCAGAAATCCAGGTAATTCCAAAGGGTTCGCATACTTTTTCTTGCCAATGTAAGTATTCACACCACTGAATCGATACATGTTAGAATAACTTTATACAGCTATTACAGCTGTGAGTATTTTGGGGTAAGAGCTTTGCACACCTAGATTGTACATTTACACATTATTATTTACAAAAATTCTTCAAGCTGTGTCAAGTTGGTTGTTGATCATTGCTAGACAGCCATTTTCAAGTCTTGCCATAGATTTTAAAGCCGATTTAAGTCAAAACTGTAACCAGGCCACTCAGGAACATTCAATGTCATCCAGTGTATATTTGGCCTTGTGTTTTAGGCTATTGTCCTGCTGATGTAAGGTTTCGCTTTTCTTTTCTTAGTCAACCTTGTGTTCTTTTTTTTGTGTTCCTGAACATAGCCCTGTTTCTTTGTGTTCTGGAACGTAGCCCTGTCTTTAATTTTTGTTTATTGATTTAACCTGTGTTCGTTTCTCACCTGGTCTCATCATCTCCCTATTTAGTTCAGTTCTTTCTGTTTGTATGGTTGTGAGGAATTGTTTGTTTTTGACTCCCAAACGGTGTTTGACCATTGCCTGCCTGTGATCACGATTCCCCCATTCTGCCGTGCTCTGCGTGAGAATCTACACCTTTTTATCCCTGAATATTCATTACAGCTGAAAGGTGAATTTGTCTCCACGTGTCTGTTGGAAATCAGACCTAAACCAGGTTTTCTGCTAGGATTTTGCCTGTGCTTATCTCTATTCCATTATTTTGATCCCCAAAAAAACTCCATAGTCCTTGCTGATGACAAACATACTCATAACATGATGCAGACACCACAATGTTTGAAAATATGAAGAGTGGTACTCAGTGATGTGGTGTGTTGGATTTGCCCCAAACATAATGCTTTGTATTCAGGACATAAAGTTCCTTTCTTTGCCACATGTTTTACAGTTATACTTTAGTGTCTTATTGCAAACAGGATGCATGTTTTGGAATATTTAATTCTGAACAAGCTTCCTTCTTTTCACTCTGTCATTTAGGTTAGTATTGTGGAGTAACAGTAATGTTGTTGATCCTCAGTTTTCTCCTACAACTGTTTTAAAGACTTCATTGACCTCATGGTGAAATCCCTGAGCGGTTTTCTTCCTCTGAGTTAGAAAGGGATTATTGTTACGGCTCTCGTCGAAAGGAGTGGACCAAAGCGCAGCGTGGAAAGTGTTCATGATATTTATTTTCAAAAAACACTCAAACAAAATAACCAAAGTGAAAACGAAAGCACACAGTTCTGTCAGGTACAGACACAAAACAGAAAACAAGATCCCACAAAACCGAAAATGACAACTTATATATGATCCCCAATCAGAGACAACGATAGACAGCTGCCTCTGATTGGGAACCACATTCGGCCAAAACAAAGAAATAGAAAACATAGACTTTCCCACCCGAGTCACACCCTGATCTAACCAAACATAGAGAATAATAGGGATCTCTAAGGTCAGGGCGTGACAGTTATGGTGAAATCCCTGAGCAGTTCTTTCTTCCTGAGTTAGGAAGGACACCTGTATCTTTTCAGTGACAGTGTATTAACATAGTGTAATTAATAACTTCACCATGCTCAAAGGGATGTTCAATGTCTGCTTTTTGAATTTTTACCCATCTACCAATAGGTGCTATTGTTTGCGAGGCATTAGAAAACCTCGCTGGTCTTTGTAGTTGAATCTGTGTCACTGCTCGACAGAGGGACCTTACAGGTAATTGTATGTGTGGGGTACATAGATGATGGTAAACACTATTATTGCATACAGAGTGAGTCCATGCAACTTAATATGTGACTTGTTATTAAGCACATTTTTACACCTGAACTTATTTTGGCTTGCCATAACAAAGGTGTTGAATACATACACATTTCAGCTTTTCATTTTTATTAATTACCATTTTAATAGTTATAGAGATAACAGACTCATTCTGCTAGTATATACTGTACTTTCTGTAAATCAATTGTAGGCCAGTATCGGTTTTTATAATAATCTCATGTGTATTTAGATGAAATATCATACAATATGATACATTATTGGTCAGCAAATATTTATCAGCATTTAAAAAATGTATGGTTTCCTTAGTAAAATCTAATTTTATTTGATATATTTTCACCTCACCCGTAAACCAACATGCCAAGCATAAACATCGTGCGTGTCACCTCTGTAATATGCCTATTGCATTGCAAAACAGCGCTCCTGCATTTTTATACCATTTCATTTTATGTAACCATAAATGATAGCGCCATAGATTCAGCCTAAATGGTTAAGCATGTGAATTATGGTTGTAATCATCATGAGATTGTATAATGTTATGTGCGATACCATAGGTTCTGAAGTGAAAGGAGAAATGCTACCCGGCACAGTCTTCATTCTCATTGCCAGGACCAGGTTCAGAGACAATTTTGCTGTCTATCTGATTTCAAATCAGTATCTCCCACCATGCTCCATTTTCTTATTCAACCCCTCTCCCATCCAATTTTCTCTCTTTCACTCCCATCCATTCCTTTCTTCCCCCTCTTGCGCTGTAGAGTTTAGACTCTGGGATAGAAAGCTTCATAAACAATTTTCGAGCCCTGCCATTGAGACAGTATTACTGAGGCGGTGTGTGAACACTATGCCAATTTCCTGAATCCATACTTCAACCCCCCCCCCCCCTCTCCTCTCGTCGTCTCTCAGCTCTCTCTGTCCATCGAAACAATGTCCACGTCAAGACAATTATGCCCACTCTCTGGCGCGGACTAACTCTGTGTGTTTACCTCCGTAGGGCTGGTGGCGGCAAAGCAATTTCCTCCCACTGCGCTGCAGCTGTATTCCCCCCGAAACCCCCACTCCCACAGACATCTGATCTCATAAGCAATATATCTCTTGTTAAGACCAGTAGCATCTCCTCACACACGGCCACCGGCTCTTGCCAGGACTGGTTATTTCTTTGGGGAGGCAGTGGAGGTGTGACAGCACCGAGCGGCAGTGCCCAGGCAGGCGGAGGCTCGGTGTGGGAGATTAGAACCACTACCCGAGGCCCTCCTCACTTCCCTCTCTGTCTCAGTGGGAGGCCGGCCATTTTGGCTCACCACTTTCTCATGGACTGCCTCCCAGATGGCACCCTCTTCCCTATATAGTGCACCTATTTTTGACCAGAGCTCTATTGACCCTGGTCAAAAGTAGTGCACTAGGGAATAATAGGTTGCCATTTGGGATGCATACATGGAGACATTCATTTCCCTTCTTCTCTGGCCTGGGTGGAGAGAATTGTTCAAGTCACAACATCATGACTGGGTCCATCACGATGTAGCACCATGTCTTTCAGGGCCACCCTGAGACTGAGGAGTGTGTGGGCAAACATGAACATGTGATTTGGGGTGGAAGAAAGTGATTTGTGGTGGAAGAAAGTGAATAAATAACTATGATATAAAAAAGTAAACTAAGCCAGGAGCAGAAACCATTCCTCTGTGCATTAGAAGATGCATTAGAATACATAGTGTACATACACAGGGCCCAAATTACAGAGAGGAACGAGAGAGAACACACAGATAGCGCATCCTGATGAGCGTTCTGATGAGGAAAGGCAAACATGGGGGTTTTGGCAGTGTGTTAGTTGAGTGGCAGGGCCAAGGGACCCCAGGGTAGCCTAACAAAGATGGCTTTTCCCTGCACTGCACATATACACACACACACAAACATACACAGATGCACACACACACACACACCTTCCCCCCTCTACCAAGCCCGCTCTACATAACACCATGCAGAGCTCCCTTCCATATAATTAGTGCCAACAGCGTCCCCCGGGTGAAGTGGTTACTCATCCTTAAGGACAAGAGAAGGGGGGGGAGGTGTGCAGAAATGTGTGCATGTATGTGTGTTGTGGTTAGCATGCAGGCGGCTGCATGGGCAGGTCAATAAGGTCAAAAATAATAGGGTTGAAGAGCTGAGATACATAGTAAACTACTGTGATTCCTAAAATCGAAACAAAGGGCTTAGATTCCATGTTTCTGTGTGATCTTAATAGCGTTACTGTCGCTTTGTATACAGTGCAATACTCGTTAACACTAGAACCGCCATGGTGTGATAACACAGTTAATAATTATTTATCTAGAGGTGACGCTCAACAGCATTCTCTTGATTTTAAAAGATAGGTTGAGAAGCCAAGCGGTTCTAGCGTTAAAAACACAAATAAACATGGTGCTCACTTGATTTTACAAAGACAATTCCATTCTATTGTAATTCTATTTATTTTTTTATTTTTACCCCTATTTTGGTAGTTACAGTCTTGTCCCATCACTGCAACTCCCGTACGGACTCAGGAGAGACAAAGGCCAAGAGCCATGCGTCCTACAAAACACAACCCTGCCAAGATGCACTGCTTCTTGACACACTGCTCGCTTAACCCGGATGCCAGCCGCACCAATGTGTCGGAAGAAATATCGTACAACTGGTGACTGAAGTCAGCTTGCAGGTGCCCGGCCCGGCATAAGGAGTCGCTAGAGCAGGGGTGTCAAACTCATTCCACGGAGGGCCTAGTGTCTGCAGGTTTTTGGTTTTTCCTTTCAATAAAGCCCTAGACAACCAGGTGTGGGGAGTTCCTAACTAATTAGTGATGTTAATTCATCAATCAAGTATAAGGGAGGAGCGAAAACCCGCAGACACTCGGCCCCCCGTGGAATGAGTTTGACACCTGTGCGCTAGAGCATCCCAGCCGGCCAAACCCTCCCCTAACCCAGACGATGCTGGGACAATTGTGCCCCGCCTCATGGGTTTCCCGGTCAAGGCCGGCTGTCACACAGCCTGGGATCGAACCCAGGTCTGACGTGTGGCTTCAAGCACTGCGACAAAGTGCCTTAAAACGCTGCACTCGGAAGGCCCTCTGTTTTAGCATCTTAACCAGGTTAGAGTTAACCTCAACCTTTTGAGGTTAACTCTAACCTCAACCTTTTCCAAACCTATAAAAATAAATACAAATACAATATTTATGGAATTTTTACTGAGAAATATAAAATACCACCCATGTTCGGCACTTGATCATGTACTGACATACAGTGCAGTTGCCCACACATTGCGACATGTTCTGCCAATATCACGCTACATTGCATATTTTCAGTGATCGAAAC
Organism: Salvelinus namaycush; assembly: GCF_016432855.1. Taxonomy (NCBI): domain Eukaryota; kingdom Metazoa; phylum Chordata; class Actinopteri; order Salmoniformes; family Salmonidae; genus Salvelinus; species Salvelinus namaycush. The sequence continues at coordinate 36,096,048 of NC_052326.1, forward strand.
TGTACCTTTTAAAACAACTTAAGAGACAAACATGGTAAAAAAAAACTCAATCTCTGGGATGGTTTTGTCCCTTGGAGGTTTTTCTCCATATTTCCAGAGTGTTTACATGTGGAAGCTGTTGGGCCGCGAATGAGTTTGATCCCAAATGACAGCTACTGAGAATTCCTCTAGGACTGGTCACACACATTCTCCTCTGGGGCATCCCTCTCTTCAGGAGGACATATTTGTTATCCAGGATTTTAATTCCCCTTTCACTGATGCCATATTAACACTGAATAGGATGCAATATATTGGATTGCTGTCTTGCTTTCTCCCTCTATACCTCTAAGTCTGCCTTGCTGAAAGATTTGTTGGCTCCTGTTTCTCAGTCTCATTAGTGGGGTATGTTGAGCCATTTATAACATTCAGGAACACTCCGTCAAGGGAAATATAGTATTCTTTCTAACAAAGATATCTACATATATTTCAAGATGTTGTGTATCCCTGGAAATAATCTGAATTCATGTAAACAGAAACATAGCTTGTCCAAAAAAACGGTGATCTTCTTGGCACAACTTACCCCGGGTATGGGGTAAAGCATAGGGACAGGGTAAGTTGAGCCGCCTCGGGGTAAGAGGCATTTTGAGGCTACTAGCCCATGAAACTGGGCCGCAACATTATTGATATCGTATGTTTAGCAAGCTCAGACTCCATGTCATTAGACAAGGCTTTGTGTGCCTCTGCTACTCTATCATAGACTCTCTTTCGCACAGGTACATGTTTATTTTATGGCAATGTTTCTTCAGTGTCATTCAGTCTACTTTTCCATCCCTTGCTGCTGCTCAAATTCACTTTTTCCCTTCTCTCACTTTATTGGCAGCTCTTTGAGGAACCTGACAGGGGGCTAGACCCTGCTTGTATTGTGTTTGTTAACACAGGGCATGATGATGTCTGCTTTGTAATAATAAAAAAGCATCTTGAGTTCATATGCATGACCAATTGCAAAAATACTATACATATTGTGCATAGAACAGACAAAATGTAATCATCATTTGTATGGGTATATTGAGCCATTTGCTCAACTTGCCCCTGGCCAAATGGCACAATTTACCCCAAAGCAACCATTTTGACTATATTAGCTCACACAGCTACAATAAATGTACTTTCATGCTAGGTTTAGGACCTAATATTGCAGCTAATAGAGACCCCAACTGATGAATTAAATGGTCTTAAAACTATCTACTTTGGTTTAGGTACAAGCATCATGAAAAATACAACAAAATACATTTTTTTTAACTTAACTTGCTTACCACTTTTGTGTGGTTTCTTCCTTCACAGACTCCATGAAATTATTACCTCTTAAATATCTTGTGACATGATTCATTTTGTGTATAGTTTCCAATAAACAAGGGGTGGTTCAACTAACCCATTGACACGACTTACCCCACTCTCCCATATCGTAAAGGTGACTTGAAAGCAGTCATTACCAATCCTGTTCCTATATCAATACAGGGTGTGCAGTTTTTTTTTTACAGACCAACATGTATGCACCTGGGACCATGCAGGCCGGTTCTACTTAACCTCTGTATCCCCCTAATATTGAAAAAAAATTATCAAATTCCCAGTTTATGCTACAAAGCCAACTTCATAAGTGGTTTTAAAAATAGGCTATATTTTTCTTAACATTCCATGACGTACACTAAGGCATTGTTAGCAGAATATATGGATGCAGTTTAATGCATGATTAATATAATTCACCAATACATTTCTTGGTAGTCCAGAAAATATTGCTTTCAGGTTGTAAATCACAGCTGTCCTGTTTCAGTTTCAATGACTCAATATTCTGAACAAAAATGGACAAATGTAACTAATGCTGGGAATGTCAATACAATCAAACTAGCAAGGTCAATTATCACAAGTCATAATGTGGCTAATAGGCTAGTGTATCTATTTATATGTAGCAAGCTAAAAACACAGAGCCTAACGTTTGCTAGATACCTAGCTAGCTAGATGCTAGGAGGATGTCATGTCATTGGAGGAGTGGGTGAGTGACTGACTTTTCCCCCTCATATCGTTTTTCGGTGGCTACACTGTACACAAGCTAGAGATGCAGGTGTCATTTGGTTAGCTAGCAAGAACTTGAACGACGGTTATCTAGTTAGCATATCGCTTGTGGTTACATATTCACTGCACTGGCTATCTACTCCGTTTTCCGAGCACGCTCGTCTGTGTGCCAGAGAGCAGAATAACTGATGAATTTACTAACGCGCAACACCCACTGAATATGACCGACCAGTATCAGTAAATGTAGGCAAAGAAAGTAACAGTTAGTCACGAACTCTCTAGATAATGTAAACAGCATAACCAGCTCTACTAGGGAAAGAAAAATGGTCAGAATAAGGTGTTCTCTCATTTAGCCAGTTTGCTTTGGGTGTTTAGTTGGGACAAGCAGGCAAGCTGCAGAAGGGCAAGCAGGCTACAATTCCCCATCGTTTATCAGTGCAATCTTGACGGCCAACTAGCTGAAAAAGTTTGAGAGGTTTTATCTAATGTTTCTTCGTTAGATTTTAGCTCATCTTTCTCTGGCTAGCATTAGTTGTTGGTCTTTTTGTTGTTGATGTGCATAACTGAGGGAGAGAGCCTACCTTTCCATGGTTGTTTGATCAATAGGACTGTGAAGTTCCCAAATGTAAGAGGACTCCCATGGTATTTACATATTTGCAGAAATCCATTCAGAGGTATTTTGTGGCTTTTGGCAAATGCGTTCTAATGATCTAAAGTTGCGCTGTTGCAACTGCCTGTAAACACACAGTCCAGTTCAAAGTGAATGACGGAAGGCCGGTGTGACAAATAAAGACCTACTGTAGCTCTGATTGGCTATGGCTCACCGGTCTGCATAAAATCTGGTCCTGGACGAGACAGATGTTTTTATTAGGTTTTATTAACTGCAGTTAATTGTCCAAACGCATGGCAGCTTTCCCACTATATTTCTATACAATTTTCACAAATGCTTTAGTATACGTAATTCCAAAATTTTCGAAGTATTTATGAAAATGTGAAAATGTCCATATCTAAGTGCTCTATCTAAGTGCAGAAATTGTTTTAAAAAGTGTTATATTCTTCCTGGGGGTGTATATGAACAGATTTTAATAAGATTTCATGTTGCTAAAATGCTGTCAATTCCACTTTAAGGTAAGCAAGTATTTCCTATGACCACATGCCACTGTACTATTGTATAGTGACCATGCGTTCAAAAGCACGAACAATGTATCAACTTTCTTAATTAAGAGAGCTAGCTTTGTTGATGCTGTTGATAGCGTGAAGGACTCCTGACCAGAACTTTGTAGGTTCGATTCTACCCTTTGGTGAGCTCACTCGCCCTCCTCTTTCATTACAATAGTTTTTCTTTTGAATTCTTCTCACAGGATGTCTGTAAGGGGTGTATGGCCAAACTTATGACATAAAGAAGCCATTGTCTCCTCTCTCTTCGCCTCATTCTCCGTGGCGACTGAATGAGAAGTTTGAGAAACGGATTAAAGGATGGAGATGGAGTCATTATGGGAAAGGAGGGATGGAGGGGAGGGGAGGAACGTCTGGACCCTGCTGGCTCCGAGGGGTCCAGTGGAGAGTGAGGCTCTGATACACTTAGCCATCACACCACTTTAATTGTGCAGAAAATGTGATTTGTGTCCCAGCTTCACTTCCTTAGGAGAGTGGTGTTCACAGCAGGGGGGATTCTGGTCGCTTGAATAGGTCGGCTATTCATCTTCCCAGGGACCCGTGTGTGTGTGAGTGTGTGTGTGTGTGTGTGTGTGTGTGTGTGTGTGTGTGTGTGTGTGTGTGTGTGTGTGTGTGTGTGTGTGTGTGTGTGTGTGTGTGTGTGCGTGTGTGTGTGTGTGTGTGTGTGTGTGTGTGTGTGTGTGTATGTTTGCGTGCGCATTCGTGTGTGCCTGGGTACATGTCCGCATGTATGTGTATGTACTGTCCATATGTGTGTCTGTGTCTGTGTGAGTGTGTGTGTGCGCTCATCTGTGTTTGTGTGTGTGAGCATGTATTTGTGTCTGTGGGTGCGAGGGCCAATGTGTTTTGTTCATAATTACCCACTATGTGATCAAAAAGAAACAGAAAACTATAATTGATAGGAATATGTATAGGTCAACATCATAACAATTTTATTGTTGTCAAGAACATTTTCAACATTTTATTTAAAACAACCTGGACATAAATCGTGACATATTCGAGATTGAAGATCGAATATCCTACCAACGGGACATCAAAAACTGTATATCTTATGTTTCACCGAATCGTGGCTGAATGACGACATGGAAAACATTCAGCTAGCGGGATATACGCTGCACCGGCTCGACAGAACAGCACACTCCGGCAAGAGGAGGGACGGGGGGGGGGGGGGACGGGGGCGGTCTGTGCACATTTGTAAACAACAGATGGTGCATGAAATCTAAGGAAGTCTCTAGATTTTGCACGCCTGAAGTAGAGTATCTTATGATAAGCTGAAGACTTTACCATTTGCCAAGAGAGTTTTCATCAATTTTTTTCATGGCTGTTTATTTACCACCACAGACGGACGCTGGCACTAAGACCGCTCTGAGTTAGCTGTATAAGGGAATAAGCAAACAGGAAACCGCTCACCCAAAAGCGGTGCTCCTAGTGGCCGGGGACTTTAATGCAGGCAAACAAATCAGTTTTACCTCATTTCTATCATCATGTTAAATGCGCAACCTTAGAGAAAAAAGTTCTAGATCACCTTTACTCCACACACAGAGACGCGTACAAAGCTCTCCCCTGCCCTCCATTTGGCAAATCTGACCATAATTCTATCCTCCTAATTCCTGCTTACAAGCAAATATTAAAGCAGGAAGCACCAGTGACTCGGTCTATAAAAAAATGGTCAGATGAAGCAGATGCTAAATTACAAGGGATGTTTTGCTAGCACAGACTAGAATATGTTTAGGGATTCTTCCGATAGCATTGAGGAGTACATCACATCAGTCACTGGCTTTATCAATAAGTGCATCGAGGACGTCGTCCCCACAGTGACTGTGGGTACATACCCCCACCAGAAGCCATGGATTACAGGCAACATTTGCACTGAGCTAAAGGGTAGAGCTACCACTTTCAAGGTGCGGGACTCTAACATGGAAGTTTATAAAAAATCCTGCTAAGCCCTCCGACGAACCATCAAACAGGCAAATCATCAATACTGGACTGAGATTGAATCGTACTACACCAGCTCCGACGCTCGTTGGATGTGGCAGGGCCTGCAAACTTATACAGACTACAAAGGGAAGCACAGCCGCGAGCTGCCCAGTGACACGAGCCTACCAGACGAGCTACATCACTTCTATGCTCGCTTCGAGGCAAGCAACACTGAGGCATGCATGAGAGCATCAGCTGTTCTGGACGACTGTGTGATCAAACTCTCCGTAGCCGACGTGAGTAAGCAGGTCAACATTCATTAGGCCGCTTGGCCAGATAGATTACCAGGACGTGTGTTCCGAGCATGTGCTGACCATCTGGCAGGTGTCTGCACTGATATTTTCATCATGTCCCTGATTGAATCTGTAATACCTGTCAGGTTTTGGCCAGGACTGTTCAGGTTTTGGTCACTAGATGTCCCCATTGCACCTTTTTTGAACCTTTTGTTTTTTCCTTGCTCTGATTATTGTTTGCACCTGTGTGTCGTTCCCTTGTTGGTATTTAAACCCTGTGTGTTCCTCAGTTCTTTGCTCAGTGTTTGTATGTTAGCACCCAGCCCCAGCCATGCTATGAACTTATTTATCTTGTTGGATTTTCCAGAGGTACTCTGGTTTTGTTCTTGTTTATTTTTGATTAGTCTTTTGAGGTTTGTTTTTTCCCTTGCTGTTCTTACCACTTTGTGGATTTTCTTTGTATTTTGGAGGATATCCATTTTTGTCTCTTGGCTTTACTTTTGACGTTGTGGATTTATATTTTTGCCTGAAGATCTTTTACTTTGATTAAACCACCGTCTCTAGTACTGCTGTGTCTGCCTCATCTTCTGGGTTCTGCCGACTTTTAGTGACTGTTTCTCACACCGGGTCCTGACAGAAACACTGAGCCCTTAAAATGAACCCAGAGGCAGCCAGTACCCAGGACTTTTTTCCCATGCTGTCCCACCACGAGGGGACTGTCCAACGTCACGAAGCTGCTCTGGTTCAGCAAGAGGCCTTAATGGCTGGACATTCTCAACTTCTGTCGGAGATGATGACTTCCATAAAGCAGATTTCTGATCAACTTTCCCCTGCAACCGCTTCTGCTCCAGTTCATCAGATTCAAGTGCCCGTGGCAGTTAACCCCCTGGCTGAACCTCGTCTGCCGCCTCCCCAACGGTTCTCAGGTGATCCGAGTGTTTGTAAGGGGTTTTTCACCCAATGTTCTCTCTCCTTCGAGCTGCAACCCTCGTCGTTTCCCACCGACCGGTCCAAGATAGCATATATCACCCTGCTGTCGGAAAAAGCCCTAGCCTGGGCTACTGCTGTGTGGGATGCCCAAAGTCCCTGCTGTGCCAGCTACTCTACCTTTGCTGAAGAATTCAAGCGAGTGTTTCAAGGTCCTACCAGCGGTCCTGACTCAGCCAAACAGCTCCTGACTCTCCGCCAAGGTCGGCGCAGCGTGACGGACTATGCCATCCAGTTCCGCACGGTGGCAGCAGCGAGTGGCTGGAACGACGAGGTGTGCTTTTTGAAGGGTCTTTCCGACACCATTCAAGATGAACTGGCCACTCGGGAACCACCGGACAACCTCGAGTCCCTGATCAAGTTGGCTTCACGCATAGACCAGCGTCTGAGAGAGAGAGAGCTCAACCGTAGATCTCTCACCCTAGCTCCTATCGGTCCCAGCTCCGAGTCTCCACCTTTATCCTCGCTGACTCCACCGGAACCCATGCAGGTTGGACGCATCTCCCAGGCTGAGAGAGACCGCCGGATGAGGGAGCGATGCTGTCTATATTGCGGCAAACCGGGCCATTTCCTCTCCACGTGTCCCGGGCTCCAGGGAAAACGCACTCTCCCGTGCAGGCCTGGGAGGACTGTAACGGGAAACATAACCTCCTCCCATCCATCCAACTCCCGCCTGCTCATTCCAGTTACCCTTTCCTGGGACAACCACGAGCTTCCCCTTCAAGCCTTGGTAGACTCTGGAGCCGCAGGTAACTTCATGGATGGTGTCTGGGCGAAGAGGTTCAGAGGGAACGCCATTCTCCTAAGTGACCCCATAAGGGTTACTACGTTGGATGGAAGCCCTTTGGGATCTGGACTTGTCACTCGTGTCACTACCCCCTTGCGACTTTCAGTTTCCCAACACCAGGAAGTGATGAACTTTCATCTGACCTCGTGTTCCGAGTTCCCTCTCGTCCTTGGATACCCCTGGCTTCACAGCCATAACCCTCACATCGACTGGTCTGTGGGCACTATCAAGCAGTGGGGTCCTACGTGCCAAGCCTCTTGTATCTTCCCAAGTTCCCCGAGTTCCCCTCCCAAGTCTCTAGAATCCATCGACCTGTCCCGAGTTCCCGAGTGTTACCATGACCTCAAACCGGTATTTAGCAAACAGAGGGCCACCAAACTACCACCCCATAGACCTTACGATTGCCCCATCGACCTGTTTCCGGGCACCTGCCCCCCCAGGGGTCGGATCTTTTCCCTATCTCCTTCCGAACGAGCTGCTATGGATACCTACATCAAGGACGCTCTGGCAGCAGGCCTCATGCGTCCATCCACCTCGCCGGCGGGAGCAGGGTTTTTCTTTGTGGCCAAAAAAGACGGGGGATTACGTCCTTGCATCGACTACCGGGGACTTAATGCCATAACCGTCCGTAACCGCTACCCGCTACCCCTTATGGCCACAGCCTTTGAGCTGCTCCAGGAAGCAGTGGTCTTCACTAAGCTTGACCTGCGGAACGCATACCATCTTGTGCGGATCAAACCCGGTGACGAGTGGAAGACCGCTTTCAACACGCCTACTGGTCACTACGAATACTTGGTGATGCCCTTCGGCCTGACCAACGCCCCGGCTGTGTTCCAAGCGCTCATAAATGATGTGCTTAGGGATATGCTTAACATTTTCGTGTTTGTTTACTTGGATGACATCCTCATCTTTTCGAGCTCCCTTCAAGAACACACTAAGCATGTCAGACAAGTGCTCAAACGCCTCCTAGACAGCCATTTGTACGTTAAGCCGGAAAAGTGTGAATTCCATTCCTCTCGAGTACAATTCCTGGGATTTGTAGTGGAACCCGGTCGAGTCCAGATGGACCCCAAGAAGGTAGGGGCGGTAGCGGATTGGCCCACCCCCAAGTCCGTTAAGGAAGTTCAGCGTTTCCTGGGCTTCACTAACTTTTACCGCAAGTTCATCAAGAACTTCAGCTCGGTGGCAGCCCCTCTCTCAGCTTTAACCAAGGGTGGCAACACAAGGTTTCTGTGGGGAAGAGAAGCTGAGACGGCCTTCCAAGGACTCAAGCAGCGCATCCTCTCTGCTCCCATCCTGACACTACCGACGGCGGATGAACCTTTTGTGGTGGAGGTAGACGCATCAGAGGTTGGTGTTGGAGCTGTCCTGTCTCAGAGGGGTGAAGACAAGAGGCTTCATCCTTGCGCCTTCTTCTCTCACCGGCTTACCCCGGCCGAGAGGAATTACGATGTGGGGGATCGTGAACTCCTAGCGGTTAAGATGGCATTGAAGGAATGGAGACACTGGCTCGAGGGGGCTTCTCAACCGTTTCAAGTGCTTACGGACCACAAAAATCTGGAGTATATCCAGCAGGCGAAGCGGTTGAACTCCAGACAAGCTCGATGGTCTCTTTTCTTCAGCCGATTCCAGTTTATCCTCACCTATAGACCCGGGTCGAAGAATCTCAAACCGGATGCCTTGTCACGAGTCTACTCTCCTGCCATTCGAGAAGATACTGACATGACTGTTCTTCCTGCCGCTAAGATCGTGGCTCCAATCTCGTGGCAAGTTGAGGATACCGTGAGACAAGCTCAAGCCAGCGAAACGGGTCCTAAAGGAGGTCCTGCCAATCGGTTGTTTGTTCCCAAGGCAGCAATATCCCAAGTCCTTCTGTGGGGGCACTCCTCTCGCCTCACCTGTCACCCGGGCGTAGGTCGCACCTTGGAGTTCATTCAGCGTAAGTTCTGGTGGCCCACCATAAAAGAAGACGTTGCCACTTTCGTCAAGGCCTGTCCCGTGTGCTGCCAGGGCAAATCTTCTCACCTCCGCCCTCAAGGACTCCTTCACCCTTTATCTATTCCCCACCGACCCTGGTCCCATATCTCGTTGGACTTTATTACTGGCCTTCCTCCGTCCCATGGTAATACTACTATCCTAGTCATCATCGACAGGTTTTCTAAGGCGGCCAGGTTTGTTCCCTTGACCAAATTACCTTCTGCCAAGGAAACAGCTGAGTTGGTGATTAACCATGTGTTCCGAGTCTTTGGCATTCCGCAAGATATGGTTTCCGACAGAGGTCCCCAGTTCGCCTCAAGGTTTTGGAAGGCCTTCTGCCAACTCATAGGGGCCACGGCCAGTTTATCTTCAGGGTACCATCCGGAGTCCAACGGCCAAACTGAGAGGATGAATCAGGAGCTGGAAACCACCCTCAGATGTATGGTTTCCAACAACCCGTCCACATGGTCATCCTTCATTGTTTGGGCCGAGTACGCGCACAACACCTTGTGCTCCTCCTCCACTGGTATATCCCCGCACGAGTGTCAGTTTGGCTATGCTCCTCTATTGTTCCCGGACCAGGAGGCAGAAGTCAGAGTGCCTTCAGCCTCGAGGTTCATCAGACGCTGTCGGCTTACGTGGAAGAAGGCCCGTCTTAATCTTCTGCGTTCCTCACAGCAGTACCAACGACAAGCCAACAGACGTCGCCGTCCCGGTCCTACCCTGTACCCCGGCCAGAGAGTATGGCTCTCAACAAAAAACTTACCGCTACGGGTGGAGTCTCGCAAGCTGTCCCAGAGATTCATCGGTCCCTTTAAGATTGCCAGGAGAGTCAATCCCGTTACTTTTCGCCTACACTTACCCAGATCCCTTAAGATCAATCCCACATTTCACATTTCTTTATTAAAACCTGTTTTTTTTTCTCCCCTTATCCCGGCAGGCAGACCTCCCCCTCCGCCCCGTGTCATCGGAGGCCAGTCGGCTTATACCGTCCACCGGATACTGGATTCCCGCCGGGTGCAGCGGTCCTGGCAGTATCTGGTGGACTGGGAAGGCTACGGTCCCGAGGAGCGCTCCTGGGTTCCTGCCAAGGACATACTGGACCCTGACCTCATTCGTCAGTTCAGGGCCCTCCACCCTGAGAAGGCTGGTAGGAACGTCAGGAGCCCTTCCTAGGAGGGGGATTCTGTCAGGTTTTGGCCAGGACTGTTCAGGTTTTGGTCACTAGATGTCCCCATTGCACCTTTTTTGAACCTTTTGTTTTTTCCTTGCTCTGATTATTGTTTGCACCTGTGTGTCGTTCCCTTGTTGGTATTTAAACCCTGTGTGTTCCTCAGTTCTTTGCTCAGTGTTTGTATGTTAGCACCCAGCCCCAGCCATGCTATGAACTTATTTATCTTGTTGGATTTTCCAGAGGTACTCTGGTTTTGTTCTTGTTTATTTTTGATTAGTCTTTTGAGGTTTGTTTTTTCCCTTGCTGTTCTTACCACTTTGTGGATTTTCTTTGTATTTTGGAGGATATCCATTTTTGTCTCTTGGCTTTACTTTTGACGTTGTGGATTTATATTTTTGCCTGAAGATCTTTTACTTTGATTAAACCACCGTCTCTAGTACTGCTGTGTCTGCCTCATCTTCTGGGTTCTGCCGACTTTTAGTGACTGTTTCTCACACCGGGTCCTGACAATACCAACATGTTTCAAGCAGACCACAATAGTCCCTGTGCCCAAGAGCACTAAGGTAACCTGCCTAAATGACTACAGAACCGTAGGACTCACGTCCGTAGCCATGTAGTACTTTGAAAGGCAGGTAATGGCTCTCATCAACACCATTATCCCAGAAACCCTAGACCCACTCCAATTTGCATATCGCCAAACAGATCCACAGATGATGCAATCTCTATTGCACACCACACTGCCCTTTTCCACCTGGACAAAAGGAACACCTACGTGAGAATGCTATTCATTGACTACAGCTCAGCGTTCAACACCATAGTGCCCTCAAAGCTCATCACTTAAGTAAGGAATCTGGGACTAAACACCTCCCTCTGCAACTGGATCCAGGACTTCCTGACGGGCCGCCCCAGGTGTTGAGGGTAGGTAGTAACACATCTGCCATGCTGATCCTCAACACTGGAGCCTCTCACGGGTGCGTGTTCAGTCCCCTCCTGTACTCCCTGTTCACCCACGACTGCATGGCCAGGCACGACTCCAACCAACGAGACAGCCTGCGGGGAGGAGGTGAGAGCCCTGGCAGGGTGGTGCCAGAATAACAACCTCTCCCTCAACATAATCAAGACAAAGGAGATGATTGTGGACTACAGGAAAAGGAGGACCCAGCATGCCCCCATTCTCATCAATGGGGCTATAGTGGAGCAGGTTGAGAGCTTCAAGTTCCTTGGTGTCCACATCACCAACAAACTAGAATGGTCCAAACACACCAAGACAGTTGCGAAGAGGGCACAATAAAGCTTATTCCCCCTCAGGAGACTGAAAAGACTTGGCATGGGTCCTCAGATCCTCAAAAGGTTCTACAGCTGTAACATGAAGAGCATCCTGACTGGTTGCATCACTGCCTGGTATGGCGGTGTCAGAGGAAGGCCCTAAAAATTGTCAAAGACCCCAGCCACCCCAGTCATCATATGGCAAGCGGTACCAGAGTGCCAAGTCTAGGACCAAAAGGCTTCTCAACAGCTTTGACCCCCAAGCCATAAGACTCCTGAACAGGTAATCAAATGGCTACCCGGACCAACCCCTCTTTTACGCTGCTGCTACTCTCTGTTTATCATTTATGCATAGTCACTTTAACTATACATTCATGTACATATTACCTCAATTAGCCTGACTAACCGGTGCCCCCGCACATTGGCTACCCAGACTATCTGCATTGTGTCCCGCCATCCCCCGCCCACCAACCCCCTCTTTTACACTGCTGCTACTTTCTGTTTATCATCTATGCATAGTCACTTTAACTATACCTACATGTACATATTACATCAATTAGCCCGACTTACCGGTTCCCCCGCACATTGACTCTGTACCGGTACCACCTGTATATAGCCTCGCTACTGTTATTTTCACTGTCATTTTACCGTTTTTTTAATTTCTTTACTTATCTATTGTTTACCTAATACCTATTTTTTCCTTAAAAAGTGCACTGTTGGTTAGGGCTTTTAAGTAATCATTTCACTATAAGGTCTACACCTGTTGTATTCGGAGTACGTGACAAATAAACTTTGATTTGATTCTGTAAATACAGTGAGTAGTAGGCTACTGTGTATAAGTACAGAAATTGGTAAGGAAAAAGAGATGGGATATCTTGTGTTATAGGAATGATAACATGAACCTCACTACCACAGCATTAAAGGAATGTCACATATATCTGTGTGTCACTCTCCCATTGGTTCTCTCTTCGCTGGACGCTGATAGCACAGCATAAGATGAGAGAAAGCTATGGGTGTAAGGTGATGGTTTCGGGATGAGTTTCCAAGCATAGGAATCCACATGCAGCGAGAGGGAGATGAGGAAAAGATTGAATGAGGGAGAGAGTGTGACTAAAACAGGGTGATAGGGGTTTGAAAATATCTCCAGTGAGACAATGAAGAGGGAGAGTTGCTAAGAGCGAGAAAGAGAGGGACTAGGAGAGAGAGAGATAGCGAGATTGGTACTGTAGATTGGCAGAGGGGGATAGAAGCAGAGAGAGAGAGAAAGGCAGGAAAGTTGAGTGTGAGACAGTGAAAGACACTGATGCGGGGAGAAATCCTTTACATATACTCTTCTCACCTGGATCTCCCGCTCCTGCTCTGCCCCAAAAACTGCTGATGGGACGGGAGTGCGAGAGCGAGCTTTTCAGCTCAGAGAAAAGTGCTTACTGGCTCTTCTTGTAAGGGGAAAGGCTTGAGAAACACGCCTCACATATCCTCTTTGTTTGGAGACTTTGCAGTGGCCAGCATTTTCTATCTCCATACCTATCTGTTCTCGCCTTTATTTCTTTCTTATTCATTCCGTTTGTTCTTCTGCTCCTCAACACTTTGCTGGAACCGAGGAGCAGCAGTGCTCGGCAAGCAAGCACTTTTGAATTGATTTGTTCCAGGATAATTCTTGGAAGTATTGGTTTGGCTTTTTCAGGTCAACACAGTTTCGTTTTGGACGATGGTCATGACTGGGAAGTATTGTTAGCCAAAATGTTGTCTGCAACTGTTAGCGCCCATGGTAAAGTGGTTCATTAATATCAGTCTAACTGACATGTCCAGTTCCCATAACTATAGTTTTCCTGCTGAAACAGCAGCAATTTTCCACAGTTGGATAACAAAAAAATCACCTTTCTTACTGTAAATGTAACTACAATGCAAGAAAAATATTTTAAAAGGAATATAATTGTTTAAACTCACCCTGCCTCTACCTCTCCCTCTCTCCTTTCTCTTCTTCTGTTCTCTTCCTCTCAATCTGTTTGTCCTTTTCAAATCGATTCCGAAGAGGGAGTGCAAAGCGAAATAATAGCCTGTGCATGAGAGAAAGGTACAAGGGAATTATCCCATCTCAAGGTTTGTCTTGCTATTCAGAAACCCCTGTGGCTTTGTAATCAGTCTTTATAAACCATTTTAATCTCTTAATTCACTCGTATCACTCCGATGGCTAGCCTTTTTTGGGGGGGGGCTCCTAATCCTCTGAACTGTTGGAGATTTCCTGCATGTCTTCAAACCACTGCAGAGACATTAAGAGACATAAATAACCACGAAAAAATGGCAAACAGGAGGGATGATAATAGAATCCATGACATGAGATGTTAAACTGGGGGGTCAGAAGAATCACTTCTAAGTGACTAGCTAAGTGACTAGGTGCTCATCGCCTTCTGATTCCTCTGACCCTCAATGGATTTAAACATGATCTTCTGATTCTCAGTCACCCATTTGTTGGGAGCATGACATGACATCCTCTCCAAAAACACCACAGAAACCATAACAGGTAGCGCTCATCTGCGCGGCCAACACATGAGGTACAGTAAATAGTCAGGAATCCATTTATCTAAAGCAACAACAAGAAAATTGAACTTTCTCCTGACGGACAAAAATAAATTGCACTTACAAGATCCAAATGACATTGTTTAACATCAAAATGATTGGCCCGGGCCTGCTCTCTGAGGGTCTTTGTCTGTGATGTATGGATTTAGTTTAGTCGCCACAAATCCCAGGGTGCACTAAATCCAGGCTGTAACACAACAAAATATGGAAAAAGTCATGGGGTTTGAATACTTTCTGAAGGCACTGTAAATGTGGTCTTGAACTATAATTTCTAGTGTTATACATGTTCAAGTTTTACTTGACACACCATTGAGACATTGAGCAATCAATCATCAGCCTGTGACAAAATTCACTGTCATATAACTTCAATGACTTGTTGATGCTGAAGCTGATAAACCATGTCCAGACATGAATATTTCCTACAAAATATGCTTTGCCGCAAGTGTAGAAAACCAATCATCCACAGCAATTAAGGCATCAAACTTCCTTGGAGCGCAAATAGAGCGATCGGAAAACTGAGCCTTTATTAGCTCCACGGGTGGGCAAAACCTCAGCAAATACAGACCCGTGTTTATTTTCCTCTGTTTTTCCCCACAATATAACGTTCCCTCCCTCCAAAACCTCCCTCCTTCTCCAGTATTGTGGGTGTGTCCCAAATGGTACCCTATTCCCTACTCCTATTCCTTGTATATAGTGCACCATGGGCTCTGGTCAAAAGTAATGCACTATATAAGGGATAGGGTGCCATTTGGGACACAAAATTGGTGCCCATGGGCGACGGCATCTCATGCATCCCAATACCTGGAAAGTGCCATCTGGATGTGGGACTAACACAGATCCCAGCATGTCTCCCAGTTCTAATCAAGCCGCGTTGGTTCCACAGTGCTCTGTTTTCTAGGGAATTGGGGGGGGGGAGGGGGAGGGGCAGCCACGATTGATGCTTTGTGTGACGTCTGAATACAAATGAAGGATTTATCAAACTGCAATATTTGGATCCCAATAGATTACCATACTGTGCAAGGGTAATTATGCACAGAGTTGATTGAATGGAGTCAAAACATGGGGATGTGTAAACTTGTGACTGCCACCGCATTTGATTTCAATAGAAATGGGGGAGGTGACACACAATTAAGGCGGAAATGCGCATGCAAACACACTTATTCGAGCACACACACACACAAACGTGCATGGTTATACCTCTCACACAGCATACAGAAACTTACAAACAGATGCAGAGTCACAGAGACATAAATGCCTGCAAACACTGACATATGCACACATTCAGGAGCACACACCTACTGTGAACCAACCTTCCTCTCTCACACACACACAAAGCAACTGCAAATTCAGAAGTAGTTAGACAGACAACAGTCAACACATTCAGTCTCATGTATCATACAGTATATTATATTTAGAAGCACACATAGACTCAGAGACAACATTAATATAAAGACACACACCCAGGATATGCAGGCAAACACACACACAAACAGACACACAGACAATACGAATGTACAGGCTGTAAGGCAGTACTCCCCAGAGAGGGCAATAGCATGTTCTATCTCTCTCTTTATTGTACTCACTTACATTTTAGAATGTGTCGTAATTTTTTCAGAATTAAGCCCAGCGTGAAACAAATGCTTCAGGACTTTTTTTTATATATCCATTGTTGTCTCAGAGACTCACACATTTTCTGCAATCATCAAAAAGATTTTAGTGTTTTGTATTTTTTTCTTCCCTCGGATAGAATGAATCAATGTGAAACAGCTCAATATTAAATCAAAAGTAAATTGATACATGTTCTTTAATGTTGACAAATAAATGAAGAACATAAAGTAATAAAAGACAAGATGCAAAGGAAATGAATCTTAATGTTTATTTTATTAAATAGAGTAAAAAATATTTCACAGCTTTGTTGGAGAACTTTGAAAATGTATCCTTTCTTTCCTCTTCCTTGAAGTCATCACCGATTTAACACAGCTGTTCTTTTTCTCTGTTATGAAAACATTAAGAAAGCTGGACCCAAGTCTCAACTGACCCCATTGATTACCTGTGACAACAATTTAGAAGGTTGTGGGTTCACAGACCACCATGGACAAGAGTAGGGGTGCAAAGATCTCCTTTATAGTAAAAACCTTGCATTCACGTATCTTTGTATTTAAAGGTCGTAGAGAAAAAATGCCTTTTATAAACATTTTATGCAATTATACCTCACTTTACATATTAGCAGAATATTTTTTAATACCACACAATTACTGAAATTACAGGCTATTATGGACAGAGGGCTAGGCCTATGTGTTCATTTATTTCATTTCTCCAATGCCAAATCAGTGTGTCTTGTTTGCAATGAATCTGTCCCTGTTTGCAAATAATTTAATCCGATACATCTTTAGAAATATGAGCATGGTAATTTCAAAAGTAAGGCCTACCTTTCCACCCCAGACAGTAAGCCTACCGCTGCAGAAAAATGTAAGCTTTAACTGCTGGCTTCTCTTCTTCAGTGGCTTAACCCAACAAGAGAAGTTCAAAAGTGTTTCCCTAAAAGCTGTCTGTGTTTAAACATCTTCTATTGTACAGAAAGTGAAGAAATCTTAAGCTAACAATGGGTAGGCCTGTGCTTTTTGCCATTTTCATTAATAAAAGGTAGGCCTACCCTCTCATACCCCCTCAATTTAAATTCCGGTTTTAACTTAACAGTCTTTCACTGACACGGATGTAGGCTATTTAAGGAGTGCATGGTGGGTGGAGGAATGGGCCAAGAAATCTTTGTATTTAGCAGCCTTTAGCCTAATTTCGTCTGTCAAACAGGTAGACCTACTGTACCTCTTATTTCTTCAATAGGAAGAAATAGGCACAAAGCCCTCTTTTTTTGTAAAGTCTAATTAAAATCAAAACAGTTTAAATGAATTATACCTACTCAAATGTGCATACTTTCAGCTGTCCATTTCCGATTGATTGTGTCGCTACTGCTGCTTCAAGTTTCAGCAACACAATGTAAGTTTTTCGAATCTGGCTTATTGTGATGTCATTACCTCTGATGAATATATAATGGGGAAGACATATATTGTTTTTATTCAAACCTATTATAGTAGTAGCAAGCTATCAAAGTTGACCTCCTGTCCTTCTTATCATATACGCGCTTCTCCTTCTCAAATTGTTCAGAACATAGGCTATAGGCTAGTTCGTGCGCAAAATCTAGAATTTTTTGGACTAGGCCTTTTCAGAATAATTCTTTGACTCTCCTCCTGAACTGCAACTGTAGGCCTACACAGCACAGCATTGGTTAGGCAGCATAAAATAAGGTTTTGATCAGCAAGAGCAGAGCAGGCCGGGGCTCAGGGTTGGAATATTCTTTGCAGTGTGTAATGCAGCCTAGTTTTATTTACACCATCCCAGCAGCTGTGCTTCTCCGATCATACACTTCGTAGCCTATAGCCTATAGGCTATGGATCATTTGATTGCGACTATCACGTGTGCTCCCTCTCCGGCCTCTAGGTCACCAGGCTGCTCCTTATGGCGCAGACCTGTAACCATCGTTACGAGCACCATGCGCATCATCAGACTCACCTGGACTCCATCACCTCCCTGAATACCTTCCCTATATATGTCACTCCCTTTGGTTCTTTCCCCAGGCGTTATTGTTTCTGTTCCTGTGTCATGTCTGTGCATTTGTCAGGTCTCTTATTTTGTGTTGTGTTTATTTATTAAAACACTCACTCCCTGAACTTGCTTCCCGACTCAGCGCTCATCGTTACAGAATAACGCCTCACCTAAGGGAAGCATCAGGAAGTGTTTTATTTAAAAAAATTGTGTCAGGTGGAATTACGTCGGGTCCGGGAGCCGCTACAGGCTTTCATGCCTCAGCCAGATCGCCAGGCTCCCCTGCCTCAGCCGGCTCGTCAGGCTTTCATGCCATCGCCGGATCGCTAGGCTTCCCTGCTTCCACTGGCTCGTCAGGCTCTCGTGCCTCAGCCGGATCGCCAGGCTCCCCTGCCTCAACCGGTCTATCAGGTTCCCGCATCCCAGCCGGTGACAGGTTCCCGCGCATCAGCAGGGGTGACTGGTCCGCTCCTGATCCCCGGGATCGTCCCTTGGGTTGGCATCCTGCGTCTGTAGCTGAACGCGCCGGGGAGGGGTTACCGTCAGGTATGCTCTCTCTCCGGCACTCTAGGTCGCCATGCTCCTGCGTCTCAGCCGGATTGTCAGATTTCCCGCGCCTCTGCAGAGGTGACCGGTCCACTCCTGATCCCCGGGATAGTCTTTTTGCTCGGCGTCCTGCTGGAGCCGTGCGTCGTGGAGGGGGTACTGTCACGTGTGCTACCTCTCCGGCCTCTAGGTCACCAGGCTGCTTGTTATGGCGCACACCTGTCACCATCGTTACGCGCATCTGTGCGTCATCAGACTCACCTGGACTCCATCACCTCCCGGATTACCTTCCTATATATGTCCCTCCCTTTGGTTCCTTCCTTATTGTTTCTGTTCCTGTGTCATGTCTGCGTTGTTCACTTCTCTTAAAACCTTTTCTCAATAGGGGGGCGCCATTTCGACTTTGTAAAAATTCGTTCCCAAATTAAACTGCCTCGTACTCAATTCTTGCTCGTACAATATGCATATTATTATTACTATTGGATAGAAAACACTCTCTAGTTTCTAAAACCGTTTGAGTTATATCTGTGAGTAAAAGGGAACTCATTTTGCAGCAAACTTCCTGTCAGGAAGTGAGAAATCTGAAATCGGGGGCTCTGTTCCAGGGTCAATTTATTAATTTGCATGTAATCTATGGGTCTACATGCACTGCATACGCCTTCCCCTAGATGTCAGTAAGCAGTGAGAATTGGAATGGGGTGGAATGGGGTAGGTAGATCTGAGGCCGAACAAGAGCTCTTGGAACCGGGTGTGCAGTCTTTTCTACGTTCGTCATGACGCGAGACAGACCTCAGGATTGCGTCCTGAAAAGCTGTTGTTATAGGCGCTAGATATATCCGGCTCTGATTTTATTCGATATACGTGTTAAAAACATCATAATGTAGTTATTTTAAACCGAGTTATATCAGTTTATATCAGTATATTGCGATTTCGGGATTTTCTTTGTTCTGCGTTATGCTGAGTTGGACACGTCTGCACCACATGGCTAACGTTTGCTGCTAATTCCACAGTTGAAGACGACCTTCTACAACCGAGCAACGATTATTCTGGACAAATGACAACTTGTACAAGATTCTGATGGAAGCTCATCAAATAGTAAGAACTATTTATGATGTTAATTCGTTTTTCTGTTGAAAAATGTCAAACTACTATTCCGCCATTAATTTCGGTGCGGTCTCGCTTTAACGCACGCTGTATGTCGTTAATTTTTAAAATCTAACACAGCGGTTGCATTAAGAACTAATGTATCTTTCATTTGCTGTCCAACCTGTATTTTTTAGTCAAGTTTATGATTAGTTATTGATTAGATTAGGTGCCTCTCCCAAGATTTCTCCCGACATTTTGTTTGCAGTTTGGCTACTATTCTCATTGTATAACCACGATTTGTGCCGCTAAATATGCACATTTTCGAACAAACCATATATGTATTGTGTAATATGATGTTATAGGACTGTCATCTGATGGAGTTTGAGAAGGTTAGTGAAAAAATTAATATATTTTGCTGGTTTATTCGCTATCGCTAACGTTATGTTGAATGAATGGGGCTGTGTGGTAGGCTATTGTAGTAAGCTAATATAATGCTATATTGTGTTTTCGCTGTAAAACACTTAAAAAATCTGAAATATTGGCTGGATTCACAAGATCTTTGTCTTTCATTTGCTATACGCTGTGTATTTTTCATAAATGTTTTATGATGAGTATTTAGGTAATTCACGTTGGTCTCTGTAGTTATTCTAGCTGCTTTGGTGAGATTTTGTGATGGTGGCTGCAATGTAAAACTATGATTTATACCTGAAATATGCACATTTTTCGAACAAAACATATGCTATACAATAAATATGTTATCAGACTGTCATCTGATGAAGTTGTTTCTTGGTTAGTGACTATTTATATCTTTATTTGGTCGAATTTGTGATAGCTACCTATGCAGTAAAAAAATGGTGGGAAAAAAAAGTTGGGTCTTTTGCTATCGTGGTTAGCTAATAGAAATACATATTGTGTCTAACCCTGTAAAACATTTTAAAAATCAGAAATGATGGCTGGATTCACAAGATGTGTATCTTTCATCTGGTGTCTTGGACTTGTGATTTCATGATATTTAGATGCTAGTATTTACTTGTGGCGCTATGCTAGGCTATGCTAGTCAGCTTTTTTACTGATGAGGGTGCTCCCGGATCCGGGATGAGTACCAAGTAGAAGTTAATTTGTATATGTTGTGTTTCTTTATTAGAACACTCACTCCCTGAACTTGCTTCCCGACTCTTAGCGCACACCGTTACAGCGACCACATTAAATAGCCTATAGGAACACTTGATAATGCGTCCCCAGCAGAGAATCAGAGATAAGGGGCAGCATCAGGCACAATATATAGCCTAATACGTAACCTTTTCTTAAACACTCAGAAATATTGAAATTTCATCAATTACATGACCGTATTCTGGACTAGATTAAAAAAAAGCTAAACCCTCCCCTTGACTGAAATTGAAAAAGCATGACCCTCCCTCATTTTCCTCCAGGTATTCATTCTGTAAATTTCAATCCATCCCTTACGCACTGCAACTGCCTCTGCAATACCGCAAGGCAAACGCAGCATTCCATTGGAAATAAATGTGCTTCCAGTGTACCAAAACGCTATGACACTGTTGGTTTGATTGAGGCTTTAGTGGTCAATGGGACTGAGAGCAAGCTATCCAGCTGAGCTAGCAAACAATGTAACACATATCATTTCAGATTTGAAAAATACTCCATCGACAGGCTCTGCATTTCAGGAATCACAGTAGCAAGTACTCCTGGTGCACTGTTTAATGATATACCCATTTAAACAATTAATTTTTGTGAAGAAAACTCTCCGTTTTTGCTATAGCCCGCACTGGCTTTCATGGGATTTAAAGGTGAGCTTGTCCGAGGTGTCGGACTCGATGACAGTTGCTATCCATTGGAGAAATGCGATGGGTTGCTCAGAATTCTGGGGCAGACTTAGTGAAGGGTTAATTGTCTTCAAGACAGAAATCATTATGTTGAATCAATCTCTTACATTCATGAACTAATCATGTGGGTATTAGATTAACTGTGTGTGTCGTACTGTACACTTTGGATGATATTAGAGCCTGGATATTGTATACAGTGCCTTTAGAAAGTATTCACACCCCTTGACTTTTCCACATGTTCTGTTACAGCCTAAATTTAAAATGGATCAAATTTTGATTTTTTGTCAATGGCCTTCACACAAAACCCCATAATGTGGAATTATGTTTTTCAATATTGCTACAAAATAATAAAAATCGAAAAGCTGAAATATCTTGAGTCAATAAACATTCAACATTTTAACATTTCCATTTCTTATGGCAGACCTAAATAAATTCAGAAATCAAAAATATCTTAACAAGTCACATAATAAATTGGACTCACTTTGTGTGCAATAATAGTGTTTAATATCTCTGTACCCACACATACAATCTCTCTCTCAGAAGAGCAGTGAATTTCAAGCACAGATTCAACCACAAAGACCAGGGAGGTTTTTACAATGCCTCGCAAAGAAGTGCACCTATTGGTAGATGGATATATAAATACAAATCTGTCATGGACTATCCCTTTGAGCATGATTAAGTTGTTAAAACACTTTGGATGGTGTATCAATGCACCAAGTCACTACAAAGAGACAGGCGTCCTTCCTAACTCAGTTTCCGGAGAGGAAAGAAACCGTTCATGGATGTGATAGGAAAAAGTTGAGGATTGATCAACAGCATTGTAGTTCCTAATTGACAGAGTGAAAAGAAGGAAGGTTGTACGGAATACAAATATTCCAAAACATGCATCCTGTTTGCAACAAGGCACTAAAGTAATACTGCAAAAAATGTGGCAAAGCAATTAACTTTTTTCCAAATCCAATACAACACATTACTGAGTACCACTCTCCATATTTTCAAGCATAGTGTTGGCTGCATCATGTTATGGGTAAGCTTGTAATCATTAAGGGAGTTTTTTAGGATAAAAAATTAATGGAATGGAGCTAAGCACAGGAAAGCTCTTAGAGAAAAACTTGATTCAGTTTGCTTTCCACCAGGCACTGGGAGATGCATTCACCTTTCAGCAGGACAATAACCTAAAACACAAGGCCAAATATCTACTGGAGTTGCTTACCAAGAAGGCATTGAATGTTCCTGAGTGGCCGAGTAACAGTTTAGACTTAAATCTAATTGAAAATCTATAGCAACACCTGAAAATGGTTGTCTAGCAATGATCATCAACCAATTTGACAGAGCTTGAAGAATTTTGAAAATAATAATGGACAAATGTTGCACAATCCAAGTGTGGAAAGCTCTTAGAGACTTAACCAGAAAGACTCACAGTTGTCAGGGGTGTGAATACTTATGTAAATTAGATATTTCTGTGCTTTTTTTCAATAAATTAGCAAACATTTCTAAAAACATGTTTTCACTTTGTCATTATGGGGTGTTGTGTGCAGATGGTTAAAAAACATATTTAGTAAAAGTTGAATTCAGGCTGTAACACAACAAAATGTGGAATAAGTCAAGGGGTATCAATACTTTCTGAAGGCTCTGTAATTTATGCCATAAAGCCAGACGATAGCATAATTTTAGTACAAATATACCAGGGTATGCTTTTATTTGTGTACAGATGTACCTTCAAGCGAGGATGGGTTAAGCTATAATTCGAAGGGGGTCTCCCGGTGATGTATGTGTTTTACAAGGCCCTTGTCCTCTGCTACAAGACTGTGATGGGCAATATAGCATTGGTCCTTGGAGGCAAGGCTTCCTCTAGTGTTCATACATAGCTGTAGAATGAATACACGCTGACCTCCTGATTTACATCCTACCTCAAAGACACGGCTTATAATGAAAAGCTTGGCCCCTGTGCTGCAGCTCGCTTGGCTAACGCAATATGCAGTGTGGATGGGCTCCAACAGGGCCCTTTAATGAAAACCAGGAAGGAGGTGAAATGCAAAACCGTTCTGAAATTTAACAAGGACCTCTTTTTTTGTAAGGTGGAAAAAAATCATAATTGAAATCCACCCCAGCTTTTAAAAATTATTATTATTATTTTCTTACTCGCAAACTTTTGATCACAAGCCCACTCCGAGTGTGATGTTAGACAGATTGTTCCCTTTGTGAAGTGTCAGGTGACACAGATTTTTTTTAAAGCCTCTAAATACTTTTCTGTTTTTTATTTAAAAATTATGACAATTGAGCAATGTAAAATACAAATATTTAGGAAAAGTCAAGGAAAGAGCAGGACGTTGCTTTCAAAATGGCAGATTTATTTAAATTACAAAATCAAACGTCAGTGGCCGTTGAACTATGGCGGTTCTAGAGTTAAACGATATGACATGGAACACGGACAACGGCAAGCTGATGGAAACGCATCTGACTGTCAAGATCCTTGAGAAACATGTATCAAAGGGGGGTAAGAGGAAGGGAGTTGCAGTTGTGGGGGACACAGAACAAAAATGGAGGGGCTTATGCTTTGAAGAAAAACGCCACTGGAGTGGTTGTTATAGAGTAGAGGGAGTAAATAAGACTGGATAAAAGCTTCTGTCTGCATGTCCCATCCAATCCCCCTCACACTGACTGACACACACACACACCCGGACAGAGGTCTGGACTGGACCTTGGCCCAAGGTTGAGGGGGTCTCTGCTGATTGGTGAAGACGTTTCTCTCCATGCACCGACACCTTCGCAGTTTAGTGACCCTTACCCGAACATCCCCCATGCCCAGTGGGGACTGTTGGCATGGCCTGAAGAGAGAGATTAAAGGAGGGAGATTCACCGTCTGAATCAACACCTGAAAGATTCTCGCCTTAGGCTGATCATAACGGTGGCGGTTGTTGTAAATGGACACAAATGCAAAGTTCCAAATGGCACACTATTCCATTTGTAGTGCACTACTTAGCACACTATATAGGGAATAGGGTGCCATTTGGGACAACGTAGAGTCAGCCTTGTCTCCAGACAGGTTCAACATGGGGAGACAGCAGGGGCAAATTACAGGGGTGCTGGTGCAGCTGAGCTCAATCAAATGAATAGGGACTATATACTTACCTGGCCTCTGAGCACCACCTTCCAGCATATAAACCCAATCTGAATAGACCAGAATGTGTGGGCGACAGGGTCAACAAGGGAAGCAGGACATACAGGCTTTGGTTCCAGTCTAGTTCTAACACACCTCAACCAATTCAGTTGTTAATGTCACAACCGAATAAGAACTTTAATGAGTGATAATAGCAAGTGTTTTAATGAATACATCCATTGCCAAATGAGCTGTGAGCTGTTATTAGGGACGTCCCTCCATAATCGATATGAGTGATTTATTGCCACTTGTCAAAATAACAGGGTTTTTGGTGCGTGTGCAGTTTATAAGGTGCTCGTTTAAAAAAAATGCTAGCTATTTAATTACTATTGTTGCACATGTATGTGTAGCGAATACATTTTATGTTTAGGTTTTCAATATATTGCATCTGTTTCTGCATATTGGTTACTGATTTGGACATGTTTTTTTTGAATATTTTATTTTTGCATTTTCCAATTAACAACATTCAAGACAAACGTGAAAAGATATTAGACAACAATAGGACAAAGTGACAGTGACAGATGAGCGTAACAAAGAAAGAAATATTAAACAAATTATAATTATATATACAAACATACAATAAAAAAAATATATAATAAGACATTGGATCATATAGTCACCTGCTGTAGGCTACATATTATACATTACGTGTGAAACATTATATAAGGATAATATAGAGATTCATTCAATGTGATGTGGGGGGGAGATTCTCCATATAGTCAATAAAAGGTTGCCAAATTCTGTAAAATGTATTTAACTTATTCCTCAAGCGGTAAGTAATTTTCTCCAGTGGGATACAACTATTAACTTCTGATAGCCACATTGCAACTGGCAGGGGGGAATCCAGTTTCCATTTCAAGGCGATACATTTCTTGGCAATCGCTAGCAATATTTCTGTTAGCTTTATAGTGTGGCTTTGCCTAAGATTGGTGTTAGTAAAGTTGCCCAGTAGACAGACCTCCGGGTCTAAAGGGAATGCAACCCCATGAATTGAGGATATGGTATCGCATACCCCCTGCCAGAAACCGTGTAGTTTTGAACACTGCCAAGTGGAATGGAGGAATGTTCCTTCATCTGAGCCACATCTAAAACATAGGGAGGAGATATCAGGGTTGAACTTGTGCAGTCTAGATGGGGTGATATAGAGCTGATGGAGGAAATTAAACTGGATCAGTCTGTATCTGGAGTTCAATGTGGATGTAACACCATCCCTGCATAGGTCACTCCATAGACCCTCATCAAGATCAATACCCAGATCTTTTTCCCATCTAAGTCGGGGTTTATCTAGCCCAGACAGTGTTAGTCCTGACATAAGAGCATCGTAAACACGGGAAATGGTCTTGAACAGTGGTTGGTCTGCGTGGCAGAGTTGTTCAATAGGTGACATCTTAGGTAGGTTCCATTGTCCCTTGAGAGACACCCTAATAAAGTTTCGTAGTTGTAGGTGATTTGGACATGTTTAAACTGCGCTTTGACATTGGGCTATTTATCAAAATGTAATGTCAACAGAAAGCAGTGACAGCATCGCTTTCAACTTCAGTTTAAGGAATATAAATGTAACTTTCAACATTCGTTTCCAGTGGTATTGTACTTAATCAGGTAAAAATCTGCTGAATAAGTCCAAAATAGTGCTGTGATTGATTTATTTTGGTGATATACAAGAAATCACCAAAACGGGTTTGCGTAGCCGATTGTTATAATTGCTGTACAATGCTATAAATGCATTATAAACAGTGGGTTCATAGAAAGTGTTACTGAAATGATCGGTGAGCTCAGCTGACACTATGGGCTTAAAGGGGCAGTTCAAACAACAGCAAAGGGCCACCCTGCCACTATTGGATGTACTAATTGCAGATGTATCCTTTAATGCTCTCTCTATAAAAGAAAACATGAATTTTTTGTTTTTTGTTTTTTATTTCACCTTTATTTAACCAGGTAGGCCAGTTGAGAACAAGTTCTCTTTTACAAGAGAACTTGGCCAAGATAAAGCAAAGCAGTGCGACAAATCAACAACAGAGAGTTAAACAAACGTACAGTCAATAACATAATAGAAAAATCTATGTACAGTGTGTGCAAATGTAGAAGGGTAGGGAGGTAAGGCAATAAATATGCCATGGAGGCGAAATAATTACAATTTAGCATTAACACTGGAGTGACAGATGTGCAGATGATGATGTGCAAGTAAAGAATAGAGATACTGGGGTGAAAAAAAGAGCAAGAGGGTAAGTAACAATATGGGGATGAGGTAGTTGGGTGTCCTATTTACATATTGGCTGTGTACAGGTACAGTGATCGGTAAGCTGCTCTGACAGCTGATGCTTAAAGTTAGAGAGGGAGATATAAGACTCCAGCTTCAGTGATTTTTG
Organism: Salvelinus namaycush; assembly: GCF_016432855.1. Taxonomy (NCBI): domain Eukaryota; kingdom Metazoa; phylum Chordata; class Actinopteri; order Salmoniformes; family Salmonidae; genus Salvelinus; species Salvelinus namaycush. The sequence goes on from NC_052326.1 coordinate 36,122,844, forward strand.
CAATTCGTTCCAGTCATTGGAAGCAGAGAACTGGAAGGAAAGGCAGCCAAAGGAAGTGTTGGCTTTGGGGATGACCAGTGAGATATACCTGCTGGAGCGCGTGCTACGGGTGGGTGTTGCTATGGTGACCAGTGAGCTGAGATAAGGTGGGGCTTTACCTAGCAAAGACTTATAGATGACCTGTGGCCAGTGGGTTTGGCGACGAATATGTAGTGAGGGCGAGCCAACGAGAGCATACAGGTCGCAGTGGTGGGTAGTATATGGGGCTTTGGTGACAAAAACAGATGGCACTGTGATAGACTGCATCCAGTTTGCTGAGTAGAGTGTTGGAGGCTATTTTATAAATGACATCGCCGAAGTCAAGGATCGGTAGGATAGTCAATTTTACGAGGGTATGTTTGGCAGCATGAGTGAAGGAGGCTTTGTTGCGAAATAGGAAGCCGATTTTAGATTTAATTTTGGATTGGAGATGCTTAATGTGAGTCTGGAAGGAGAGTTTACAGTCTAACCAGACACCTAGGTATTTGTAGTTGTCCACAATTTCTAGGTCAAAACCGTCCAGAGTAGTGATGCTAGTCGGGCGGGCAGGTACGGGCAGCAATAAGTTGGAGACCATGCACTTAGTTTTACTTGCATTTAAAAGCAGTTGGAGGCCTCGGAAGGAGTGTTGTATGGCATTGAAACTCGTTAGGAGGTTTGTTAGCACAGTGTCCAAATAAGGGCCAGAAGTATACAGAATGGTGTCGTCTGCTTAGAGGTGGATCAGAGACTCACCAGCAGCAAGGGCGACATCATTGATGTATACAGAGAAAAGAGTTGGCCCGAGAATTGAACCTGTGGCACCCCCATAGAGAATGCCAGAGGCCCGGACAACAGGCCATCTGATTTGATACACTGAACTCTTTCTGAGAAATAGTTGGTGAACCAGGCGAGGCAGTCATTTGAGAAGCCAAGGTTATTGAGTCTGCCAATAAGAATGTGGTGATTGACAGAGTCGAAAGCCTTGGCCAGGTCGATGAAGACGGCTGCAAAGTACTGTCTTTTATCGATGGAGGTTATGATATCGTTTAGGACCTTGAGCGTGGCTGAGGTGCACCCATGACCAGCTCGGAAACCAGAATGCATAGTGGAGAAAGTAGGGTGGGATTCGAAATTGTCGGTGATCTGTTTGTTAACTTCTTATGGCTGGGGGTAGTATTGAGTAGCTTGGATGAATAAGGTGCCCAGAGGTGCCCAGAGTAAACTGCCTGCTCCTCAGTCCCAGTTGCTAATATCTGCCAAGTATTTGTAGATTTGGATAGAAAACACTCTGAAGTTTCTAAAACTGTTTGAATGATGTCTGTGAGTATAACAGAACTCATATGGCAGGCAAAAACCTGAGAAATAATCCAACCAGGAAGTGGGAAATCTGAGGTTGGTCAATTTTCAACTCAGCCCCTATTGACGATACAGTGGGATATTGGTCATGTTGCACTTCCTAAGGATTCCACTAGATGTCAACCGTCTTTAGAAACTTTTTTGAGGCTTCTACTGTAAAGGGGGGCTGAATGAGAGGGGAATGAGTCAGAGGTCTGCCAGCAGCCACGAGCTGGTCACGCGCATTCACATGAGAGGTAGCTCCTGTTCCATTTGCATTTTCTGAAGAGAAAGGAATTCTCATGTTGGAACATTATGGAAGATTTATGTTAAAAACATCCTAAAGATTGATTCTATACATCGTTTGTGTCACGTTCCTGACCTGTTTTCTGTTGTTTTGTATGTGTTTAGTCGGTCAGGGCGTGAGTTGGGGTGGGCATTCTATGTTATGTGTATCTATGTTGGTTAATGGGTTACCTGATATGGTTCTCAATTAGAGGCAGGTGGTTTACGTTTCCTCTGATTGAGAGCCATATTAAGGTAGGTTGTTTCACATTGTTTGTTGTGGGTGGTTGTCTCCTGTGTTTGTATGTTGGTACCACATGGGACTGTATCGTTCGTTCGTTTGTTTTGTAGTCTGTACCTGTTCGTGCGTTCTTCGTTGTATGTAAGTTCTCATGTCCAGGTCTGTCTACGTCGTTTTGTTATTTTGTTAATTATCAAGTGTAGTTCGTTTTTTCGTCTTGTTTAATAAATTCATTATGTCAAACTACCACGCTGCATATTGGTCATCTGATCCGTCTCGCCTCTCCTCGTCCGAGGAGGATGAAGTAGACGTTCGTTACAGTTTGACATGTTTCTACGGACTGTAACAGAACTTTTTGACATTTCATCTGCAACTAGTGAACGCGCTTCGTGAGTTTTGATTTGTTTACCAAGCGCGCTAACAAAAGTAGCTATTTGGACATAAATGATGGACATTATTGAACAAATCAAACATTTATTGTGGGAACTGGGATTTCTGGGAGTGCATTCTGATGAAGATCAGCAAAGGTAAGTGAATATTTATAATGTTATTTCTGACTTCTGTTTAGTGCACAATATGGCGGATATCTTTTTGTCTTGATTGGGCTCTGAGCGCCGACCTCAGATTATTGCATGGTTTGCTTTTTCCGTAAAGCTTTTTTGAAATCTGACACAGCGGTTGCATTAAGGAGAAGTGGATCTAAAATTCCATGTTTTACACTTGTATATTTGATCAACATTTATTATGAGTATTTCTGGAAATTGATGTGGCTCTCTGCAAAATCACCGGATGTTTTTGGAACTACTGAACATAACGCGCCAATGTATACTGAGATTTTTTATGTAAATATGAACTTTACCGAACAAAACATATATGTATTGGGTAACATGAAGTCCTATGAGTGTCATCTGATGAAGATCATCAAAGGTTAGTGATTCATTTTATCTCTATTTCTGCTTTTTGTGACTCCTGTCTTTGGCTGGAAAAATGGCTGTGTTTTTCTGTGATTTGGCGGTGACCTAACACAATCGTTTGTGGTGCTTTCGCTGTAAAGCCTTTTTGAAATCGGACACTGTTTTGGGATTAACAACAAGATTACCTTTAAAATGGTATAAGATACTTGTATGTTTGAGGAATTATAATTATGAGATTTCTGTTGTTTTAATTTGGCGCCCTGCACTTTCACTGGCTGTTGTCATATCGATCCCATTAACGGTATCGCAGCCATAAGAAGTTTTTACTTGGCTTTTGAAGATTTTAGAAAGGCAGGGAAGGATGGATATAAACTCAGCAAAAAAAGAAATGTCCTCTCACTGTCAACTGCGTTTATTTTCAGCAAACATAACATGTGTAAATATTTGTATGAACATAACAAGATTCAACAACTGAGACATAAACTGAACAAGTTCCACAGACATGTGACTAAAATAATTGGAAAAATGTGTCCCTGAATAAAGGGGGGGTCAAAATCAAAAGTACTAGTCAGTATCTGGTGTGGCCACCAGCTGCGTTAAGTACTGCGGTGTATCTCCTCCTCATGGACTGCACCAGATTTACCAGTTCTTGCTGTGAGATTTTACCCCCCTCTTCCATCAAGGCACCTGCAATTTCCCAGACATTTCTGGGATAATGGCCCTTGCCCTCACCCTCCGATCCAACAGGTCCCAGATGTGCTCAATTAGATTGAGAGCCAGGCTCTTCGCTGGCCATGGCAGAACACTGACATTCCTGTCTTGCAGGAAATCACGCACAGAACGAGCAGTATGGCTGGTGGTATGGCCATAAACAATTATGAACATGCACCTTTTAAAGTGTACTACCATAATCTCATCTTTCATTTTCCCATCAGCAGTCCTACAACTCCTCTACCCAGTACGCACACCACACGCACATGCGCACACACACACACACACACACACACACACACACACACACACACACACACACACACACACACACACACACACACACACACACACACACACACACACACACACACACCCTATGAGGCTGCAGTGTGCCAGAGAAGCAGAGCAGGGAGAGATGAGAACCCTGGATGGGTATTATGGCCGTCCAGTATAATCACCCTACTGCCTCTGTGTGTCCAGAGCCATCTCACTCACCCCCTATGTGCCGTTCCACCCGCACTCACCCACTCTCACAGGAGCGCTTCATTTAATTAACAACCAAGCTAATTGGATATGAGTCCCCTATAGTGTGTGTGTGTGTGTGTGTGTGTGTGTGTGTGTGTGTGTGTGTGTGTGTGTGTGTGTGTGTTCTAAAATGTGATGCTACTCAAGTGGCGGTTTCCTTTGTATAGAAAACCTGAAGGTTGTAAAAGCACACACATTTAGCGGCACTCAGCTCTACACATGTTGAATAAACTGTCAAGGAATTTGAATTTTATTTTACTTTGTTTTATTTACTCTGGTGTAATTCCAAATGTATATAGGGACAATGATGTATTTTACATTCTCAGCCCCTATTATGCATTTTTTAATTAACAATTTGTTTTAGTGCCTTTTAAAATGCACTGTCCAGTTTAAAATAATGGGTTGAGAATTATCCGTTTGTTTACTTAATTCCATTGTATGAAGGACTAATTTTGCTCCAATCTCTTACCTATTCATTGGTGTGCATAGTAGCATTGTGCCAGAATTGGGCTGCATAGTAACATATTGTGCAGGAGTATAGGATGAGAACTACATGTTTTGCATGCATTATCAATACTCCTCCAATTACTCCGATTTGTTGCAACAGCATTGTCTTTTTACTTATTTATTTTTTCAACCTTTTTTTCTCCCCAATTTCGTGGTATCCAATTGGTAGTAGTTAGTCTTGTCTCATCGCTGCAACTCCTGCACAGACTCGGGAGAGGCGAAGGTCGAGAGCCATGCGTCCTCCGAAACACAACCCAACCAAGCCGCACTGCTTCTTGACACAACGCACATCCAACCCGGAAGCCAGCCGCACCAATGTGTCGGAGGAAAGACCGTACACCTGGGACCTGGTCAGCGTGCACTGCGCCCGGCCCGCCACAGGAGTTGCTAGTGTGCGATGAGACAAGGATATCCCTGCCGGCCAAACCCTCCCTAACCCGGACGACGCTGGGCCAATTGTGCGTCGCCCCATGGACCTCCCGGTCGCGGCCGGCTGCGACAGAGCCTGGGCTCGAACCCAGAATCTCTGGTGGCACAGCTAGACCACTGCGCCACCCGGGAGGCGCAACAGCATTATCAATGTTAACACTGTTATCATGCATCAATGGCCGATTTTTATGAGTGTTGTTTGTCAATGTTGACGTTTCTGTGACTCAAACACATCATCTTCAAAAGGCACTAATAGTGATCATAACACAACTCATAACATGTCATGAGTAAAGACAACTCCTGTCATTGAAATATGTTGTGTTTCATGGGTTATTACAGACTTCTTGAGTTATCTTAGATTCATTCTGATTTTGAGGAAGTGATACTGACTTTGTTCGCATGGGGACAAGCATATGAAACTGCCACATTGAACCACACCCCAAAGACTGAAATCTAGTTTTTCTTCATGAGCAACAGAGAAACATGGGAAATAGGTGCATACAGTCGCTCTTTAACTGGCATGGAATATTACAGTGGGGAGAACAAGTATTTGATACACTGCCGATTTTGCAGGTTTTCCTACTGACAAAGCATGTAGAGGTCTGTAATTTTTATCATAGGTACACTTCAACTGTGAGAGACGGAATCTAAAACAAAAATCCAGAAAATCACATTGTATGATTTTTATGTAATTAATTTGCATTTTATTGCATGACATAAGTATTTGATACATCAGAAAAGCAGAACCTAATATTTGGTATTTATTTTGGCCCACTCCTCCATACAGACCTTCTCCAGATCCTTCAGGTTTCGGGGCTGTCGCTGGGCAATACGGACTTTCAGCTACCTCCAAAGAGTCTCTATTGGGTTCAGGTCTGGAGACTGGCTAGGCCACTCCAGGACCTTGAGATGCTTCTTACTGAGCCACTCCTTAGTTGCCCTGGCTGTGTGTTTCGGGTCGTTGTCATGCTGGAAGACCCACTCACGACCCATCTTCAATGCTCTTACTAAGGGAAGGAGGTTGTTGGCCAAGATCTCGCGATACATGGCCCCATCCATCCTCCCCTCAATACGGTGCAGTCGTCCTGTCCCCTTTGCAGAAAAGCATCCCCAAAGAATGATGTTTCCACCTCCATGCTTCACGGTTGGGATGGTGTTCTTGGGGTTGTACTCATCCTTCTTCTTCCTCCAAACACAGCAAGTGGAGTTTAGACCAAAAAGCTCTATTTTTGTCTCATCAGACCACATGACCTTCTCCCATTCCGACTCTGGATCATCCAGATGGTCATTGGCAAACTTCAGACGGGCCTGGACATGCGCTGGTTTGAACAGGGGGACCTTGCGTGCACTGCAGGATTTTAATCCATGACGGCGTAGTGTGTTACTAATGGTTTTCTTTGAGGCTGTGGTCCCAGCTCTCTTCAGGTCATTGACCAGGTCCTGCCATGTAGTTCTGGGCTGATCCTTCACCTTCCTCATGATCATTAATGCCCCACGAGGTGAGATCTTGCATGGAGCCCCAGACCCAGGGTGATTGACCGTCATCTTCAACTTCTTCCATTTTTGAATAATTGCGCCAACAGTTGTTGCCTTCTCACCAAGCTGCTTGCCTATTGTCCTGTAACCCATCCCAGTCTTGTGCAGGTCTACAATTTTATCCCTGATGTCCTTACACAGCTCTCTGGTTTTGGCCATTGTGGAGAGGTTGGAGTCTGTTTGATTGAGTGTGTGGACAGGTGTATTTTATACAGGTAACGAGTTCAAACAGGTGCAGTTAATACAGGTAATGAGTGGAGAACAGGAGGCCTTCTTAAAGAAAAACTAACAGGTCTGTGAGAGCCGGAATTCTTACTGGTTGGTAGGTTGGTAGGTGATCAAATACTTATGTCATGCAATAAAATGCAAATTAATTACTTAAAAATCATACAATGTGATTTTCTGGATTTTAGTTTTAGATTCCGTCTCTCACAGTTGAAGTGTACCTATGATAAAAATGACAGACTTCTATATGCTTTGTCAGTAGGAAAACCTGCAAAATCGGCAGTGTATCAAATACTTGTTCTCCCCACTGTATGTTCGTCTAATGACAGCTTTATGAAGGCATTGTATGTGTTGTGCACTTCTTCTCTAATCTCTTGTGGACAGATGCACGGAACATAATTGGTAGTAACATCTGTCCACAGACTGTTGGATGTGATGACTAACGAGGAACTTTGTTTCGGTACACAGATTTTTTGTCACCGACCATTTGGACAAGGTGCTCACATCTTTCGTATTTCAGAAGGGGAGGAGACATTTGACCCATAAACTTGCACAAAACTGGCTGAGTTTTCGTTGAGAGGGGTATAGACTTCGCTGGTCTCCGTACATATTATAACACGTCTCCCCCCAGAACTTAATTGAGCATCTGACGGAATTAAGCAAGATCTTGGTCCTGGGTGTCTGAGCTTACTTGTCTACAGATAGTCTCTAGGTTTTTGTGGATGGCGTTTGCTGTTCAGTCACTTTGCCAACGCTCCCTGGTGAGTGAGACTGACTGTCTGTGGAAACTCTCTCCCTGTCTCTGCAGGGCAGTTTTTTATATTAGATGTCAAGCTTCAGATAGACTCAAGCCACTGGGTAAACACTTTGACAGTTGCTATAGAGGATATTTTGTCTGTGAAATGGAGTCGGGATTACTCCGGCAAAAAGAAGATTGTGGGAAAGAGAGAGTGAGAGTAGCAAACTCTTATTTCTTTTTTTAATATAACTTTGGCCTGCTGGTGTATCTGGTTTGAATTTAAAAGCCAAATGTAGGGTTGAGATTTATTTGCCTGAACAAAAAACCATCTGCTAACCAAGGTGGTCTACAGAACTACGGACCATTGGTTTGGATCAAGCTGCACTTACCCACTAGATAGTTGACAGTGACACACAACTTTGAATTACAAAGTTGCTGTTGCTGAAAAATTACTTGCTATTTATTTTTTGGGGTAATTAATAAGAAATAATATAAAATTCTCAGTGCAATAGCTTGGGCCTTACAGTAGTCCAAACCTCCCTTAACTGGAAACATAGCATACAGTATATACCTTTCAACATTAAAGCTGTTTATGACAGCATTAAAATCATTCAACTGGTTTGTGTGTGTGGTGGGGGGGGGGGGGGGGTGTGAGAGTGAAAGAGAGAGAGAGAGAAGTAGAGTGGGGGTTCTTGGATGTGTGAGCTTCAGTACGCCAAATTAAATTCAGATGCAAATCCAGCGGTATTTCATGACAGCCCATGATAAAAACCCTATTGTGTTTAACCTGTTTGGGCTGCAGGGGCAGTATTGAGTAGCCTGGATAAAAGGTGCCCATTTCAAACGGCCTCGTACTCAATTCTTGCTCGTACAATATGCATATTATTATTACTATTGGATAGAAAACACTCTCTAGTTTCTAAAACCGTTTGAATTATATCTGTGAGTAAAACAGAACTCATTTTGCAGCAAACTTCCTGACAGGAAGTGGAAAATCTGAAATCGATGCTCTGTTCTAGGGCCTGCCTATAAATGTCCTTGATATTTATTAGTATACATGCACTTCATATGTCTTCCACTAGATGTCGACAGGCAGTGAGAGAAGAAATGGAGTGTAACATGATCTGAGGTCGAATAAAAGCTCTTGGCATGACGTGACCCCAACTTCCTGTTTTCTGGAACGCGCGAGAAGTGACCTGGTATTGCCTTCTGTAAAGCTGTCGTTATAGACGACTAATATCTCCGGCTTTGATTTTATTTGATACATGTGACAATATCATCGTAAAGTATGTTTTTTCAATATAGTTTTATTACATTATTGAAATTTTTTCGGGACGTTAGGCGTGTTGCTTTGTCTGCGTATGTTCAGGAAGGAGAGCTTCGCGCCACTTTGCTAGCTTTCCGTGCTAATTGACTGGAGAAGAGGACATTCTAAATCCAAACAACGATTGTTCTGGACAAAGGACCCCTTGTACAACATTCTGATGGAAGATCATCAAAAGTAGAACCCATTTTATGATGTTATTTCATATATCTGTCGTACATGTGTACTAGTAGTTTGCGGCCAGGTTTTGGGCACGCTCTCGCCATAACGTAAACTACATATCGTAATGAAGTTATTTTTAGAATTCTAACACGGCGATTGCATTAAGAACTAGTGTATCTATCATTTCCTATACAACATGTATTTTTTAGTAACGTTTATGAATAGTTATTTGGTCAGAATATGTGAGTGTCAGAAAAATATCCGGACGTTGTGGGAAAAAGATGCTAGTTAGCACAATGTATAACCACTGATTTCAGCTCTAAATATGCACATTTTCGAACAAAACATAAGTGTATGTATAACCTGATGTTATAGGACTGTCATCTGATGAAGCTTATCAAGGTTAGTCAAAAATTATATATCTTTTACTGGTTTGTTACGATCGCTAACTTTTGCTGCTGGGGAATGGCTTGTGTTTCTGGCTATTGTGGTAAGCTAATATAATGCTATATTGTGTTTTCGCTGTAAAACACTTAAGAAATCGGAAATATTGGCTGGAATCACAAGATGCCTGTCTTTCATTTGCTGTACACCATGTATTTTTCAGAAATGTTTTATGATGAGTATTTAGGTATTTGACGTTGGTGTCTGTAATTACTCTGGCTGCTTCGGTGCTATTTCTGACGGTAGCTGTGATGGTAGCTGCAATGTAAAACTGATTTATAGCTCAAATATGCACATTTTTCGAACAAAACATAGATTTATTGAATAACATGTTATAAGACTGTCATCTGATGAAGTTGTTTCTTGGTTAGTTTGGTTGGTTCTTGGTTAGTTAGGTTGGTTTTGTGCATGCTACCTGTGCTGTGAAAAATGTCTGTCCTTTTTTGTATTTGGTGGTGAGCTAACATAAATATACGTGCTGTTTTCGCTGTAAAACATTTAAAAAATCGGACATGTTGGCTGGATTCACAAGATGTTTATCTTTCAAATGCTGTATTGGACTTGTTAATGTGTGAAAGTTAAATATTTCTAAAAAATATATTTTGAATTTCGCGCCCTGCACTTGAGCTGGCTGTTGTCATAAGTGTACCGACCTCGGGCTTGCAGCCAGAAGAAGTTTTAATGATATGCTTTGTGAATGTGCATGAATGGAGACGGAATTGAAACCGGGGGACTTTTCTGAAAGCGCACACCCACCCCACGGTGGACTGCACATTGCCTGTGGAGGTAGAAGTTGGCATGGTGGGGGTTCTCTAGGCAAAGGGCGTGACTGTTGAGTGAAGTCTGTAGTTCAGCTACTTCTAATACAGCGAAAGGAGCTTTAAGAAAAAATGTAGCACCTTTGCAAAGCTCTCAAAGTTCCGTTGAATCAGCTTTGGGAGTTCCTTTCTTACCTGGAATAGTGAAAGAAGGTACAGTTGAAGTCAGAAGTTTACATACACTTAAGTTGGAGTCATTAAAACTATTTTTTTCAACCACTCCACAAATTTCTTGTTAACAAACTATAGTTTTGGCAAGTCGGTTAGGACATCTACTTTGTGCATGACAGAAGTAATTTTTCCAACAATTGTTTACAGACAGATTATTTCACTTATAATTCACTGTATCACAATTCCAGTGGGTTAGAAGTTTACATACACTAAGTTGACTGTGCCTTTAAACAGCTTGGAAAATTCCAGAAAATGATGTCATGGATTTAGAATCTTCTGATAGGCAAATTGATATAATTTGAGTCAATTGGAGGTGTACCCGTAGATGTATTTCAAGGCCTACCTTCAAACTCAGTGCCTCTTTGCTTGACATCATGGGAAAATTAAAAGAAATCAGCCAAGACCTCAGAAAAAAATTGTAGACCTCCACAAGTCTGGTTCATCCTTGGGAGCAATTTCCAAACGCCTGAAGGTACCACATTCATATGTACAAACAATAGTGCGCAAGTATAAACACAATGGGACCACGCAGCCGTCATACCGCTCAGGAAGGAGACGCATTCTGTCTCCTAGGGATGAACGTACTTTGGTGCAAAAAGTGCAAATCAATCCCAGAACAACAGCAAAGGACCTTGTGAAGATGCTGTAGGAAACAGGTACAAAAGTATCTATATCCACAGTAAAACCAGTCCTATATCGACATAACCTGAAAGGCCGCTCAGCAAGGAAGAACCCACTGCTCCAAAACCGCCATGAATAAGCCAGACTATGATTTGCAACTGCACATGGGGACAAAGATTGTACTTTTTGGAGAAATGTCCTCTAGTCAATGAAACAAAAATAGAACTGTTTGACCATAATGACCATCATTATGTTTGGAGGAAAAAGGCGGAAGTTTGCAAGCCGAAGAACACCATCCCAACCGTGAAGCACAGGGGCGGCAGCATCGTGTTGTGGGGGTGCTTTGCTGCAGGAGGGACTGGTGCACTTCACCAAATAGATGGCATCATGAGGGAGGAAAATTATTTGGATATATTGAAGCAACATCTCAGGACATCAGTCAGGAAGTTAAAGCTTGGTCGCAAATGGGTCTTCCAAATGGACAATGACCCCAAGCACACTGGAACACACTGGAACATTTTGTACTATGTTGTTGATGTAAGTAATATTTGTTGCTCTGTGGTGTGTAATGAGGAGCAACCAGAATGCACTTGACACATTTATTGCTTATTCCAGTTCCTAAGAAGCATACATCCATTAAGAAAATCATTTTTAAAACGGTTAAATACCCATTGATTGATGAGGAATTGAAAAATTGTATGGTTGAGGCAAAAGGAAATATGTCTGGCTGCACAACCGACTAGCAAACGTACTGCAAATTGAGAAATCATGTGACTAAACTCAATAAAAAAGAAGAAGAAACTATACTATGAAACAAAGATTAATTATACAAAGAATGACAGTAAAAATCTCTGGAACAACTTAAATGAACTTTTGGGCGAAAAGACAATCTCAGCTACATCATTCACTGGCTCATTCATCACAAAACCACCTGATAAGTGTGGAAGATTTGAGAAAATTATTGTTGTCTATCAACAATGACAAGCCACCGGGGTCAGACAACTTGGATGGAAAATTACTGAGCATAATAGCAGACGATATTGCTACTCCTAATTGCCATATCTTCAATTTAAGCCTACTAGAAAGTGTGTGCTTTCAGGCCTGGAGGGAAGCAAACGTTATTAATCGAATTAAGAATAGTTAAATCCCCTTTACTGGTTCAAATAGCCGACTAATTAGCCTGTTACCAACCCTTAGTAAACTTTTGGAAAAAATTGTGTTTGACCAGATACAATGCTATTTTACAGTAAACAAATTGACAACAGACTTTCAACACGCTTATAGGGAAGGACATTCAACAAGCACAGCACTTACACAAATGTCTGATGATTGGCTGAACGAAATTGATGATAAAAAGATTGTGGGGGCTGTTTTGTTAGATTTCAGTGTGGTTTTTGACATTATCGATCATGGTCTGCTGCTGGAACAACGTGTGTATTATGGCTTTACACAATCTGCTATATTGTGGATAAATAGTTACCTGTCTAACTGAACGCAGAGGGTGTTTTTTAATGGAAGCCTTTCCAACATAATCCAGGTAGAATCAGGAATTCCCCAGGGCAGCTGTCTATGCCCCTTACTTTTTCCAATATTTACTAACAACATGCCACTGCGTTTGAGTGAAGCCAGTGTGTCTACATATGCAGGTGACTCAACACTATACATATCAGCTACTACAGTGACTGAAATGACTGCAACACTTAATAACAAAGAAGAGCTGCAGTTAGTTTCAGAATGGGTGGCAAGGAATAAGTTAGTCCTACATATTTCAAAAACTTAAAGCCTTGTATTTGGGACAATTCGTTCAAAAACACTAAACCTCAACTAAATCTTATATTGAATAATGTGGAAATTGAGCAAATTTGGGTGACTAAACTGCTTGTTCAGGTGACTAAACCCTGAATTGTAAACTGTCATGGTCAAAACATGTTGATACAACAGTAGCTAAGATGGGGAGAAGTCTGTCCATAATAAAGCACTGCTCTGCCTTCTTTACAACACTATCAACAAGGCAGGTCCTACAGTAACAGTCAAAAGTTTGGACACACCTACTCATTCCAGGGTTTTTCTTTATTTTTACTATTTGCTACATTGTAGAACAATAGTGAAGACATCAATAATACATATGGAATCATTTAGTATCCAAAAAGTGTTAAACAAATCAAAATATATTTTATATTTGAGATTCTTCAAAGTAGCCACGCTTTGCCTTGATGACAGCTTTGCACAATCTTGGCATTCTCTCAACCAGCTTCATGAGGTAGTCATCTGGAATGTATTTCAATTAACAGGTGTGCCTTGCTAAATGTTAACCTGATGAGGATAGAGGGCGCTATTTACACTTTGGGGGAAAAACGTGCCCAATTTAAACGGCCTCGTACTCTATTCTCGCTCGTACAATATGCATATTATTATTACTATTGGATAGAAAACACTCTCTAGTTTCTAAAACCGTTTGAATTTTGTCTGTGAGTAAAACAGAACTCATTTGGCAGCACACTTTCTGACCAGGAAGTGGAAAGTCTGAAAATTATGCTCTGTTCAAGGGCCTGCCTATAAATGGGCATGACACGTATGAGTATACATGCACGTCATACACCTTCCCCTAGATGTCAAGAGGACGTGAGAGAAGAAAGGAAGTGTTTATCTTGGTCTGAGGTGGAATAAATCATCTTGGCACGACGAGTCATCCATTTTTTTTTTCTGGAGAGCGCGCAGATGGACCTGGAATTGCCTTTTGAAAAGCCGTCGTTATAGGCGAATACTTTCTCCGGCTTTGATTTTATTTGATACATGTCACAATATCATCGTAAAGTATGTTTTTCCAATATAGTTTTAATAGATTATTGAAATTTTTTCGGGACGTTAGGCGTGTTGCGTTGTCTGTGTTTGTTGACGATGGGGAGCTTCGCACCACTTGGCCAGTGTGCTGGCTAAATCAAGAGGGAAAAACGATGTTCTAAATCCAAACAACGACTGTTCTGGACAAAGGACCCCTTGTCCAACATTCTGATGGAAGATCACCAAAAGTAGGACCCATTTTGTGATGCTATTTCATATATGTGTTGAACTGTGTACTAGTAGTTTTGCGCCCAGATTTTGGCCACTCTTCTCGCTATAACATAAGCCTTATGTCGTAATGAAGATATTTTTAGAATTCTAACACTGCGATTGCATTAAGAACTAGTGTTACTATCATTTCCTATACAACATGTATTTTTTTGTAATGTTTATGAATAGCTATTTGGTCAGAATAGGTGAGAGTCTAATAGAAATATCCGCACATTCTGGGAAAAAGAAGCTACATTAGCATAATGGATAACCACTGATTTCAGCTCTAAATATGCACATTTTCGAACAAAACATAAGTGTATGTATAACCTGATGTTATAGGACTGTCATCTGAGGAAGGTTTATGAAGGTTAGTGAAAATTGATATCTTTTGCTGGTTTATTCGCTAACGCTAACGTGCCTATTGCTATCGCTAACGTGCCTTGATGAATGAATGCGGTTGTGTGTAGGCTATTGTAGTAAGCTAATATAATGCTATATTGTGTTTTCGCTGTAAAACACTTAAAAAATCTGAAATATTGGCTGGATTCACAAGATGCTTGTCTTTCATTTCTGTACACGATGCATTTTTCAGAAATGTTTTATGATGAGTATTTAGGTATTCCACGTTGGTCTCTATAATTACTCTGGCTGCTTCGGTGCTATTTTTGACGGTAGATGTGATGGTAGCTGCAATGTAAAACTGATTTATACCTCAAATATGCACATTTTTCGAACAAAACATAGATTTATTGTGTAACATGTTATAAGACTGTCATCTGATGAAGTTGTTTCTTGGTTAGTTTGGTTGGTTCTTGGTTAGTTAGGTTGGCTTTGTGCATGCTACCTGTGCTGTGAAAAATGTCTGTCCTTCTTTGTATTTGGTGGTGAGCTAACATAAATATACGTGCTGTTTTCGCTGTAAAACATTTTAAAAATCGGACATGTTGACTGGATTCACAAGATGTGTATCTTTCATTTGCTTTATTGGACTTGTTAATGTGTGAAAGTTAAATATTTCTAAAAAATATATTTTGAATTTCGCGCTCTGCCTTTTCAGTGGAATGTGGGAGGAGTTCCGCTAGCGGAACGCTGAGGCTAGACAGGTTAATTTGTTGAATTTCTTTCCTTCTTAATGCATTTGAGCCAATTGCTTATGTTGTGAAAAGGTAGGGGTGGTATACAGAAGATAGCCCTATTTGGTAAAAGACCTGTCACGAATACCACCGAAGGTGGCTCCCCTTCCTGTTTGAGTGGCGCTCGGCGGTCGTCGTCGCCGGTCTAATAGCTGCCACCGATCACTTTTCCCTTTTCGTTTGTTTCTGTCTAATTGTTTTCACCTGTTTCTTGTTGGGGTTTTGGGATGGGTGTTATTTAAGTTCGTTTTGCCCGCTGATGTTTGTGCGGGCTTGTTGGTTGTTACGTTTGGTGACGTATCGTGTTTTGTTTTGGGTTTTCGCTGTCCAGTGTTTGTAACAAGGTTTGGGGTTTGTTTAGCGCCAGTGTTTTGGGCATTCACCCATGTTTTGGACCTGTTACGTTTTGAAGGACATTAAAGCGTTTTCCCGTTCATTTCGCTCTCTGCATTTAACTCCTCACTCATTTCACTCACCGGTCGTTACAAGACCAAGTCCATATTATGGCAAGAACAGCTCAAATAAGCAAAGAGAAATGACAACCCATCCTTACTTTAAGACATGAAGGTCAGTCAATTCGGAAAATTTAACTTCTTCTGGCTGCAAGCCCGAGGCCGGCCACAATATGTCAACAGCCACTTCAAGTGCAGGGCGCGAAATTCAAAATATATTTTTTTGAAATATTTAACTTTCACACATTAACAAGTCCAATACAGCAAATGAAAGGTACACATCTTGTGAATCCAGCCAACATGTCCGATTTTTAAAATGTTTTACAGCGAAAACAGCACGTATATTTATGTTAGCTCACCACCAAATACAAAAAAGGACAGACATTTTTCACAGCACAGGTAGCATGCACAAAGCCAACCTAACTAACCAAGAACCAACCAACCAAACTAACCAACAAACAACTTCATCAGATGACAGTCTTATAACATGTTATTCAATAAATCTATGTTTTGTTCGAAAAATCTGCATATTTCAGGTATAAATCATAGTTTACATTGCAGCTACAATCAGAAATTGCACCGAAAGCAGCCAGAATAATTACAGACACCAACGTCAAATACCTAAATACTCATCATAAAACATTTCTGAAAAATACATAGTGTACAGCAAATGAAAGACAAGCATCTTGTGAATCCAGCAAATATTTCCGATTTCTTAAGTGTTTTACAGCGAAAACACAATATAGCGTTATATTAGCTTACCACAATAGCCAGAAACACAAGCCATTCCCCAGTAGCAAAAGTTAGCGATCGTAACAAACCAGCAAAAGATATATAATTTTTGACTAACCTTGATAAGCTTCATCAGATGACAGTCCTATAACATCAGGTTATACATACACTTATGTTTTGTTCGAAAATGTGCATATTTAGAGCTGAAATCAGTGGTTATACATTGTGCTAATGTAGCAATTTTTTCCCACAACGTCCGGATATTTTTCTGACACTTTTTCTGACACACATATTCTGACCAAATAGCTATTCATAAACATAACTAAAAAATACATGTTGTATAGGAAATGATAGATACACTAGTTCTTAATGCAATCGCCGTGTTAGATTTCTAAAAATAACTTCATTACGACATACAGCTTAGGTATAGCGAGAGAGTACCCAAAAGCTGGGCGCAAACGACTAGCACAACATGTTCGACAGATATATGAAATAGCATCATAAAATGGGTCCTACTTTTGCTGATCTTTCATCAGAATGTTGTACAAGGGGTCCTTTGTCCAGAACAATCGTTGTTTGGATTTAGAACGGCCTTTTTCCCTCTCGATTTAGCAAGCACACTTGCCAAGTGGCGCGAATCTCTCCATCGTAAACAAACTCAGAGAACGGAACACGGCAAAACACCCGAAAAAAATTCAATAATCTGATTAAACTATATTGATGATATTGTCACATGTATCAAATAAAATCAAAGCCGGAGATATTAGTCGTCCGTAACGACAGCTTATCAGAAGGCAAATCCAGGTCCCTCCTCGCGCTCTCCAGAAAACAGGAAACTGGTGACACGTCATGCCAAGAGCTATAATTCGAGGCCAGATCAAGTTACACACTCAATTTCTTCTCTCACTGCTTGTCGACATCTAGTGGAAGACGTATGAAGTGCATCTAAACTAATAAATATCAAGGACTTTAATAGGCAGCCCCTAGAAGAGAGCATCGATTTCAGATCTTCCACTTCCTGTCAGGAAGTTTGCTGCAAAAGGAGTTCTGTTTTACTCACAGATATAATTCAAACGGTTTTAGAAACTAGAGAATGTTTTCTATCCAATAGTAATAATAATATGCATATTGTACGAGCAAGAATTGAGTACGAGGCCGTTTGAAATGGGCACCTTTTATCCGGCTACTCAATACTGCCCCTGCAGCCAAAACAGGTTAAAGAACCGAAAGTTTCTTCAAGTGCAGTCGCAAAAACCACCAAGCGTTATGATGAAACTAGCTCTCACGAGGACCTCCACAGGAAAGGAAGACCCAGAGTTACCTCTGCTGCATGAGTGAGTGAGTGAGTTCATTAGAGTTACCAGCCTTGGAAATTGCATCCCAAATAAATGCTTCACAGAGTTCAAGTAACAGACACATCTCAACATCAACTGTTCAGATGAGACAGTGTGAATCAGGCTTTCATGGTTGATTTTCTGCAAAGAAACCACTACTAAGGACACAAATAATAAGAAGAGACTTGCTTGGGCCAAGAAACACGAGCAATGGACATTAGACTGGTGGAAATCTGTACTTTGAGATTTTTGGTTCCAAACGGCGCTTCTTTGTGAGATGCAGAGTGGGTGAACGGATGATCTCCGTATGTGTGGTTCCCCCTGTGAAGCACGTAAGAGGAGGTATGATGGTGTGGGGGTGCTTTGCTGGTGACACTGTCTGTGATTTATTTAGAATTCAAGGCACCAGTATGGCTACCACAGCATTCTGCAGCGATACACCTTCCCATCTAGTTTTCACTTAGTGGGACTATCATTTGTTTTTCAACAGGTCAATGACCCAAAACGCATCTCCAGGCTGTGTAAGGGCTATTTGATCAAGAAGGAGAGTGATGGAGTGATGCATCAGATGATCGTGCCTCCACAATCACCCGACCTCAACACGATTGAGATGGTTTGGGATGAGTTGTCATCATGGCAAAGCGTGGCTACTTTGAAGAATCTAAAATATATAATATATTTTGATTTGTTTGACACTTTTTTGGTTACTATATGATTCCACATGTGTTATTTCATAGTTTTGATGTCTTCACACTTATTCTACAATGTAGAATAGTAAAAATAAAGAAAAACTCTTGAATGAGTAGGTGTGTCCAAACTTTTGCCTGGTACTGTATGTTTAATGCAAGTGCCTTAGAAACAGTTTATCTTTTGTAGCCAGCACCTGCAAGTTATTGTATGTGCATATACACTACATTTGAAACGAGGTCCTTTAAGATTACTGATAAACCACCTCTCCCACAGGATCACCACAGGGTGTTGGGGGGAGGAGGGTGGGGGTGGGGGTGATTGAGTTTGTTGTGGTATTCACCAAGGCTGACTGTATATTTACTGACCTGTCCACCCGAAGCAGCCTGATGTGTTTGTCACCTCTGTCCCCCACTTGGTAACACCAGTAAACGCTAAAGGCCCCTGTAGCATGCATATCAAGGCAGGTTTTGTCATATTGCGCTCGAACACTTATCTTTACCAATTGACACACACACACACAAACAGTCAGACACACATTCCTACACTTCTGTTAGACAAATGCAGCTGCTCACGAAATGCACACACAATGGTTTAACCAATTCAGCTGACAGTGAACCTTGTTAGGCCCCATGTCTCACAGAGCTAGCTACCTATTGAAAATATTTCTCTTTATGGTATTATTGCATTGAGATTAACATTAACGCACAGGAGAACAAATCTTGTTTGTTGTGAGATATCTGTTTTTTTACATTTACCTTTTCTCCATGTCATCAAGTGAGCAAGCTAATTTCCTTTCTTACTGACAATGTATTGAGATATTCCTCCAACTCAACATCAGTGACGTATTTGGCACGGTTATACAATCGTTTTTGGTCAGTGTACCGTGAGTGTCCTGTCTGGCCTGAGTGCAGTTCAGGGGTGAGACCATCCAGGTGGAATCAGAACAAACAAGCTGTCAAGGACAGTTACATCTTCCAAAGTGACACGTGCGAAGCTAGGCCCCATAAAGCTGTCCATCATGTGTCCACAGCCAGGCGCCAGTGTCTGGGCCCCGAGGGCCACGTCAGTGGGAGAGAGGCTGCATTGTTTCGCATGAGAGAAAACAAGACATCCTCTTAGGACTCTGACTCACTCAAGTCTCTTACATGTACCTTAGCTAATGTGGACAAACGTCCCAAGTTTTTTTTTTTTCACAATAAGGGTAAGAAAACCCTAGTGATACTTAAGGGTATTCCAGGTCATCTTCATTGCTGTCGCCCTGCACAGATTATCAGATTCCACAACGCCTGGAGAAGTGTATAAACAGTTTAACTGAGTTACTTAGTGTAATTGTATTGGTTCATCCAACAACCTTGTTTACTACAAAAATAGCAAAAGTTAGTTGGAAGCTAGGTTTAAAACGACAGGTACTGCACTCTTACAATTTTGTGAGGGAGCGTCCTTCTCAGGCTGGTGAGTACTTGCGACAGAAACACTTACTTGTTTTAATCCCCTCTCTGAATGACAGGATTATTTTTGTGGACAAAAAACATTACAGATAAGTATCATTATCTTCTCTACCATCACTCAAACTCCATGTTATTGAGTATTCAAGTGGAGGAGAAAAACTCATTACAAAACATGTCTGGCAAAGAGTTATCTTAAAGATAGTCTGCAGTGCCGACACATTTTAGCCATTTGTTTTTTTGTTGCGCAAACTTAATTAAATTTTTGTACAAATAGATAAATTCTGCTTAATAGTTCCTCAAACCTGTTATGACCTTCAAATAAAATGATGACATCTGCAGACGTAATGCATTTAATAAACACTATTTACATTAGCCTAAATTCATTTAGGTGCTATGCTCTGACACTTTGGATACAAAGCCTGTTTTATTTTGCTGTAGGTAGAGCATTTACCAAAATTACTTTTGTTATGAAAGATAGAACTCCCCAAACTTTGGTGAAAATGAAATGGTGTGCATGTTCCTGCCTTATTCAATCAAGCGGGGTTGCTACCCATTAGATAACTGTTTGGGTAAGACTGGGATATCAACTCACTGTAAACATACCAGTTCATTGTTGTGTTTGATAAAACGTTCAGTACACACCAAGTGGCACTATTAAAAAATGATTAAATGTCCTACCACAAAATCCAAATGCACTTTGAGACCCTGAATGAAAACCTGTCGATAATATCTGTTATCAATGGCATTTATGTACCATAATCGAAATACCAATTTTAAACAATTTCCCACTCTTTTTAAAAGAACAAGAGGAGGAAGCAATACTTTTTGATAAAAAAAAACATGCTGTTTTGAGAGGGGTGAATACAGCCCAGACTTTAGAAACCATGAAACAGTCTATTGACTGGGTGGGTAACTCAAGGTGAAATAGTTTTTCAGAGTCTGTCTCCTTGTTGTGTCAAATTCCAATCATTCCTCAGATGTAGCAAACCAATTCAAATGTAAACATTTAGAGTGTTGGTTGTAGTTTACCATTTGACAGTTCCTTGTTTTAAAACTTATTGGGACAAGACCAGAGACAGTCTTCAGTTGTCGATTTCATTTCCTTTTTCAGAAGGAATGGAAATACAGCAATAGCCCGCAACAACATTTACTGTATGGATGTGCAGTGCCGTGTCAAAAACAAAAAAGCCATTGTCTTTGTATGTTGTTACTATGTGTACCCCACAAAGAAGAAAATGGAAGAAGAAGGGAATAGGAAAAATATTGACGAATTCCTTTGAAAAAGTCATCACACCTATTTCCATCAAAGTCACAAATTATTGCCTTTCTCCATTAAACCTGACCAAAATGCAATTTCCATCAAATGTTTTGTAATACAGATTTAAATCTTTATGGTCCCCAAAGGGCAAGCCTTCTGCACCATGATTACATACATAAAAACATAAACATATCATAAATACAACAACAAGGGAAAGTTAAAAAGCATTAAAAAATAAAGATTTCCAATAAATGTAAAATGTTAACAAAGAGCAACCAACGACCCTTAGGTCAGATCTGGTCTGTGTACAGCAATGTTTGTTCTTTTCCTCTGGCCATGTTGAGTGGTTTTGCATTGGTGCAGGTTTGTTTCTCCCCATGGTTCCTAGGCAGGGCTGGAAGTGATCTACGCCAGTGGGAAGCTACTTTGTTTCCTGGTGAACGCTTAGCTATCAGTGTAATGATGAACCCGCGACAGAAACCATCGCAAACAGCCTCGGCGGCCAGAGTTATCGTGGCGTTCGGTAACGGATTGGGACCCGGGACACAGGAGATAACTCCCACGGTGGAGAGACACACACACAACTCCCCTCTGTTTTTCCTCTCTCTCTCACTCTCTCTTCACCTCCCTAGTCTCCATCCCTCTCCTCTGCGGCCTACGATGGAGTGCTTCTAAGCCAACTGGGTGGCCTGAGTACAGTATAACTTTAATTTAATTTTAACTTTATTGGGATCCCCATTAGCTGACAACAACGGTGACAGATAACGAAAAAGACATTACAGACAAAAATACTTTACAATTGACATACATCTAAAAACATTAACATAGACATTACAACTAGGTCAGATAGGGGAGAGGTGTTGTGTTGTTTTACTTGTTTTTTAAAAGATAATTTTGCTGTTTGCTTGAGTAATTTGAGATGGAAAGTGATATGTGATCTATATAATACTGTCTGTTGCCTTGAATCCGTTCTAGATTTGGGGACTGTGAAGAGACCCCTGGTGGCATATCTTGTGTGGTAAGTACAGTATGTCTGTCAGAGCTATACAGTGCCTTCAGAATGTATTCAGACCCCTTGACTTTTTCCACATTTTGTTGTTACAGCCTGAATTTAAATGTTATTAAATTAAAAACATGTATTCACTGGCCTACAAACAATTACCCCATAATGTCAAAGTGTAATAAAGTTTTTTGTTTAAGTACATTTATAAAAAATATAAAGCTGAAATGTCTTGAGTCAATAAGTATTCAACCCCTTTCTTAAGATAAACCTAAATAAGTTCAGATATAAAAAGGTGCATAACAAGTCACATAATTAGTTGCATGGACTCATTCTGTGTGCAATAGTAGTGTTTAACATGATTTTTGAACAACTAAAATGTTGACCAATCCAGGTGTGGAAAGCTCTTAGAGACTTACCCAGAAAAACTCACAGCTGCAATTGCTGCCAAATGTGCTTCTACAAAGTATTGACTAA
This sequence comes from Salvelinus namaycush, assembly GCF_016432855.1. Classification (NCBI taxonomy): domain Eukaryota; kingdom Metazoa; phylum Chordata; class Actinopteri; order Salmoniformes; family Salmonidae; genus Salvelinus; species Salvelinus namaycush. The sequence goes on from NC_052326.1 coordinate 36,145,433, forward strand.
GGGGTGTAAATACTTATGTAAATGAGATATTTATGTATTATTTTTTTATAAATGTGCAAAGAATGGTTGATAAAAAATATATTTAATCCATTTTGAATTCAGGGTACAACACAACAAAATGTGGAATAAGTCACGGGATATGAATACTTTTTGAAGGCACTGTATGTAAATTGATTATGGAGACAATTTGAAAATTTCAACAAAATAATATTTCTCACAGAAACAAGAATTGATGCAGTTAATCTCTCATCAGCCCTCAGCCAGGAAAGACTGGCATGTTGTTGATGTTAGCTCTGTATGTGCAGTTAATCTCTCATCAACCCTCAGCCAGGAAAGACTGGCATGTTGTTGATGTTAGCTCTGTATGTGCAGTTAATCTCTCATCAACCCTCAGCCAGGAAAGACGGGCATGTTGTTGATGTTAGCTCTGTATGTGCAGTTAATCTCTCATCAACCCTCAGCCAGGAAAGACTGGCATGTTGTTGATGTTTGCTCTGTATGTGCAGTTAATCTCTCATCAACCCTCAGCCAGGAAAGACTGGCATGTTGTTGATGTTAGCTCTGTATGTGCAGTTAATCTCTCATCAACCCTCAGCCAGGAAAGACTGGCATGTTGTTGATGTTAGCTCTGTATGTGCAGTTAATCTCTCATCAACCCTCAGCCAGGAAAGACTGGCATGTTGTTGATGTTAGCTCTGTATGTGCAGTTAATCTCTCATCAACCCTCAGCCAGGAAAGACTGGCATGTTGTTGATGTTAGCTCTGTATGTGCAGTTAATCTCTCATCAACCCTCAGCCAGGAAAGACTGGCATGTTGTTGATGTTAGCTCTGTATGTGCAGTTAATCTCTCATCAACCCTCAGCCAGGAAAGACTGGCATGTTGTTGATGTTAGCTCTGTATGTGCAGTTAATCTCTCATCAACCCTCAGCCAGGAAAGACTGGCATGTTGTTGATGTTAGCTCTGTATGTGCAGTTAAGGGCAAGGCGTGCTGCAACTTTGCTATGTATTTCTTTGCTGCACTTGACAAGACCAGAGCCTATACAACTAGTACAGTTGTAAAAAACGCAGAACATATCTTTATAACAGACATACCCCTCCGCTTCTTCACAACAACTTTGTTAATATGACTTGACCATTATAATTGACCTTCCAATGTTATACCTAGGAGTTTAGCTTCTTCAACTTACTCAATGGTCACACCCTTTATGCACAACTCCAGTTAAGGTTTAGGTCTTAGAGAATGTTTTGAACCAAATCCAATGCTTTTAGTTTTAGCTGTATTTAACACCAGTTTATTATTCATCACTGACTGTAACTCCTTATTTAGAATTTCAGTGGGCTCACTGGCTTTGGGTGCTGACATGTAGTGTGGAACCATCAGCATCCATAATCATTCTAGCTTTGTGTAATACCAGTGGCAAATAATTTGTAAAAATAGAGAAAAGTAATAGCCCAAGTCAACTGCCCAGAGGGACACACCGCACTGTACACATGTTAGAGAATTCCTCTCCAACCCTGTGATGCCAGGTGATGTAAAGCCATAGCAAGTGAGTTTCTTCATAACAATTTCTGATCAATAACATCAAAGGCTACACTGCAATCTAACAATACAGCCCCAACTATCATCTTATTATCCATGTATTTTAAATAGAGATAGCAATAACTGCATGTACTTACTAGCATATAACATTGAAGTAACACAGGTTATTAGTTTCCAGTATAAGGCCTAAAGTAAAATGCAACCAGGCAATTCTCTCAATACTGTTGCAAGTGCTTAGATCAGTGTTTTGTGAGCATTGAGACTATTCATGTTGTAAATTAAGCCTGCAGTGAGGAAAAAGCAACAAAGAGAGAGTTTCTGTCAAATCTCCTCCCTCTGACAGCTGTCATCACTCACTTTTTGGCTGGAAAAGAACACAAGTTTAATTCGGTGTGCAGAAGAAGAAAATGGTATTGAATAACCCCCTTGGTCAAATATTTTTTGAGGAATGTCATGCAGTCTGATAAATTAGGTGGCCTCTCGATCGATAACTGCTTCTTTCTTCATAGCTCAAGATGGGATTTTTGTCAAAATAGGAACTGGAGCAATGTCCATTGACTTCACTACACTGACTGGGTGTAATTTCGAGGAAGGTAGACAGCAATTGGAAGAAGTACCTTTTTGTGCGTGTGCTCGGGTGTGTGTGTGTGTGTGTGTGTGTGTGTGTATGAGTTTTTTAATCTAAAAGCTGATATCCGCGATTGGCAAAACAGTACCCCTGGTCGCCACAGACACAGTTGTTATTGTTTTTGTTTAGAAGAAATTAGCATCCAGCATCGTGATAAAACATGTTGTAGTACATACTCTGCCGTTCTATCGCGAATGCAATGATGTCCGAGGGGAAAAAAGGGTTTGTTGTTTGAAGTAATGTCTTTGTTGTTGTAATATCGCAAACGGACGTGGCAGTTTCACCACTATGGATTCCAGCTTTAATGTAGCCTTCCATTTGCTTAAGCTATAAACAGAGAATACTGTGTCAGTACATATAACATCCTTAACATTCACTATTTTCATCATAATACATTTTCATTGACCATAATATCATATTGCACAATGATTTCATGCAACTGGAGTCAAGTCAGTTGGTAAAATGTTAGGTGCACACTGTGTACACTGACCTTAACGTCTAGCTACCAGTTTCATCTCTGCTTCTTTCTTCATTTAACTGACATCCCTCCCTCAGGCTATAGCACCAGATCCATGCGCTTACCATCTCACCATCCAAGTTAAAGAGACAACTCTACAAGATGGCATATCTTCACTTGATCGCCTTTGCCATACCGTAAATTTCACACAATTTTTAACACATCCCATTGGCAATTCTAACATGCTCCATGGCATGTGAAATGGCTTGATAACCTGTTTCCAATACATTTGCAATGAATTTAGGAACTACAAATGCACTCTTAAGTCCCAACTAGCTTTTCAGGCGTTTCAGATGAAAGTAAAGATGATACAATTCAGTTTGTGTTACAAAAACAAATGATTGTGTAATTATTGTATTTCTAACACATGTTTAACATGTAGGCCTACATTTCTGGTAGGGTTCCATCTTTGCCTACCTAACTTTGTAAATTTGTGGAACAATAAAATTGGTTATTGTGTAATTAATGTATTTTCAACATGTTTTTAACATGCACAGTACATTTCCAGTAAGGCTCTATCTGTGCCTGTCCAACTTTGTAGCACATACAAATATGGAATCTTCTAAATTAAAATGTCAAGGTGGCGTGATGTCCCATTAAGGCTGTTTCCCCCTCGCCCTTTCTCTCCTCTGATCCTCCCAGGGGACCTATTAAGCACGGGACAAAATGATTGAAGTTCAAATTCTATTTCCTATATAGTGCACTAATTTTGACCAGGCTCTGGTCAAAGGTAGTGCACTACATAAGGAACAGGGTGCCATTTGAGACGTAGGCTGAAGGTTTCAGCTCACCGCTCCCCTCCACCGAGCGCTCGTCCCAGCAACCCTGACCTTTACCAAGACAGCCGTCGCCGCTAATGTGCTCGCATATCTAATGAGTGGTTCAGATGTAGCCCTGACAGCCCTATATGTGCGATAATTCCACCCCCCACTCTCCCAACCCCCCAAAAAAGAAAAAGAAACAAAAAGAGAACTTGCCATCTTGTTCTGTTTTTAAATGTTGAGGTATTCTCCAACAAGATCTGTCTTTCTCTCCTCCTCCTCATTTCTCTCTCTTTCTCACTATCTCTCTCTTTTCTTCTTCACTTCTTTTATCTTTCTCTCCCTGTTCTCCAGGGAAAGGTTATTTGAAAGGACAAGGCATTACCTGCTTTTCATAAAAGGCGCCAGTGTCTGTCAGTGAGTGGCAGGGGAGATTCTAATCATGCTCTCACTTCCACATATAACAGACTTTCTTACCCTTAAGTCATCTCACGTGGCAGCGTCAGTAATATTTATGTAATCATTCATGGAAAAAGCCTTGTGGACAAACGTCTTAATACATAATACATACATAGATTTTAGCAGAAGGGGGAATTCAACTTTACATTCAAGTTGAAGGCCAAACAGGGTACTGCAGGCTGTCATTAACAACTAAGTTATCCTTATAACTTCTTCTCAAATCAAATAAAATGTCATTTGTCACGTACACATGTTTATAAGATGTTATTGTGGGTGTAGCGAAATGCTTGTATTTCCAGCTCTAACAGTACAGCAATATCTAACAGTAATATCTAACAATTTCACAACAATACACACAAATATAAAGTAAAGGAATGGAAATAAGAAAATATAAAAAATTGGGTGATCAATGTCAGAGCGGCATAGACTTAGATACAGTAGAATAGGATCAAATATAAACTCAGCACTAAAAGAAACGTCCTCTCATTGTCAACTGCATTTATTTTCAGCAAACTTAACATGTGTAAATATTTGTATGAACATAACAAGATTCAACAACTGAGACATAAACTGAACAAGTTCCACAGACATGTGACTAACAGAAATGGAATAATGTGTCCCTGAACAAAAGGGGGGGTCAAAATCAAAAGTAACAGTCAGTATCTGGTGTGGCCACCAGCTGCAATAAGTACTGCAGTGCATCTCCTCCTCATGGACTGCACCAGATTTGCCAGTTCTTGCTGTGAGATACCCCACTCTTCCACCAAGGCACCTGCAAGTTCCCAGACATTTTTGGCGGGAATGGCCCTAGCCCTCACCCTCCGATCCAACAGGTCCCAGATGTGCTCAATGGGATTGAGATCCGGGCTCTTCGCTGGCCATGGCAGAACACTGACATTCCTGTCTTGCAGGAAATCACGCACAGAATGAGCAGTATGGCTGGTGGTATTGTCATGCTGGAGGGTCATGTCAGGATGAGCCTGCAGGAAGGGTACCACAAGAGGGAGGAGGATATCTTCCCTGTGATGCACAGCGTTGAGATTGCCTGCAATGACAACAAGCTCAATCCGATCAATCCGACGATGCTGTGACACACCGCCCCAGACCATGACGGACCCTCCACCTCCAAATCAATCCTGCTCCAGGGTACAGGCCTCGGTGTAATGCTCGTTCCTTCAACGATAAACGCGAATCCAACCATCACCCCTGGTGAGACAAAACCGTGACTCGTCAGTGAAGAGCACTTTTTGCCAGTCCTGTCTGGTCCAGCGACAGTGAGTTTGTCTCACCAGGGGCATAGGCAACGTTGTTGCCGGGGATGTCTGGTGAGGACCTGCCTACAAGCCCTCAGTCCAGCCTCTCTCAGCCTATTGCGGACAGTCTGAGCACTGATGGAGGGATTGTGAGTTCCTGGTGTAACTCGTGCAGTTATTGTTGCCATCCTGTACCTGTCCCGCAGGTGTGATTTTCAGATGTACCGATACTGTGCAGGTGTTGTTACACGTGGTCTGCCACTGCGAGGACGATCAGCTCTCCGTCCTGTCTCCTTGTAGTGCTGTCTTAGGCATCTCACAGTATGGACATTGCAATTATTTGCCCTGGCCACATCTGCAGTCCTTATGCCTCCTTGCAGCATGCCTGAGGCACGTTTACGCAGATGAGCAGGGACACTGGGCATCTTTCTTTTGGTGTTTTTCAGAGTCAGCTGAGAGGCCTCTTTAGTGTCCTAAGGTTTCATAACTGTGACCTTAATTGCCTACCGTCTGTAAGCTGTTAGTGTCTTAACAACCGTTCCACAGGTGCATGTTCATTAATTGTTTATGGGTCGTTGAACAGGCATGGGAAACAGTGTTTAAACCCTTTACAATGAAGATCTGTGAAGTTATTTGGATTTTTACGAATTACCTTTGAAAGACAGGGTCCTGAAAAAGGGACGTTTCTTTTTTTGCTGAGTTTAGTATATGAGTAATGCAAAATATGTAAACATTCTTAAAGTGACTGTAAGGACCGACACTGTAGATGAGAAGCAGGTACGGGGAGTTAACATTTAATAAGGAACAGACATGAAACAAGACAGGCACAGCGTCAGTACACGGGCAAAACAACAATCAATGCTGAAGCGGGGGAACAGACATATATAGGGGAGGTAATGACAGAGCTGATTGAGTCCAGGTGAGTCCAATAATCGCTGATGCACGTGACGGGGGAAGGCAGGTGTGCGTAATGATAGTGGCAGGAGTGTGTAATGCTGGGGAGCCTGGCGCCTTCGAGCGCCAGGGAGGGGGAGCGGGAGCAGGCGTGACAGTGACTAGTGTTCCATTATTAAAGTGGCCATTGATTCCAAGTGCCATGGATCCAAGTGCTTTGATGCACTTATACTGACCACGCATTCTGGATGATAGCAGGGTGAACAGGCAGTGGCTCGGGTGTGTACCATTTTAAAAGAATCGGTTCAAGGCCATACATCTGGTGTATTAAAGCAATTATTGGTAACGTGATTGTCTTCGAAAAATGTTTTATATAGATGAAGACTGACCACGAAGATGAACATTTTCCCATTCACTATAATGGGGGATCCTGTTTTCTGCAAATATTGCCTGCAGTACTGTGGTCGGCCTTTAACTGCTGTGACTTCAATGAGAGTGGGCAGTCGTTCTCCCCTGATTTAAACAGACCTTTTTTCTGTTGTTAAATTAAACAACGGTGTCATTGTCGGTGCCATTAGAAATACCAGGAAATACCAGAGAGTAACTTATGAGATAATGTAGTTACCTCCAGTTTACAGGATAAGACAGGTATGCACATGGACAATAGTTTGTAAGATTACTGTTGAATTGGTTTCTCAGTCGGAATCTTGTGCTTCTCTTAAAAACCTTTGCAAGCCTCACCTGACAAGTCTTTTCCATTGGAAGAGCAGTCTTGTGACAGTTCCTCACACACTTGTTCAGACTCACACACCTCACACCTCTCTCTTTCACAGACACTCTCACTCTAAAACACAAACTCGCATTGACACACACACACACACACACACACACACACACACACACACACACACACACACACACACACACACACACACTTGGGCCTGCTTTCTGTTCCGTCCGCTGCGCTCAGCTGGCCCTATCTTATTAAAGCCTGTCAGCATAGCTTGCGCTATCATAAGCGTTTTATTATTGACTCTGAAAATATGATAATTTGGAAATCAAACACCGCCTCCTAAAGACGCTAGCGTCACTTTCAATTTGAGCCATTCCTCTCCCCTTTAATGGGACTGATGCGATAGCAGGAACTTCATAAGCTTCTCTAGTTTTCCCACATTTTTGTAGTTATTTTTTGGGGGGGTACATTTATTTATTTATTTTTGTTTTTTAACTAGAACATTATAATGGGGGTCTCTCACATATTGGACATTGTTGGAAACTGTAACTCCTTTAATAGGGGAAATTAATTATGTTTGAAGTGGGCGAGATTGTAAACTGACAACATGTTTTATTTATTAACTCAGTCTTCTATGAGTTTTTACTTCTTTTGCCATCAACTGAAATAAAATCTCCATGCAATTTTATTACTGACACTCCCTGCACGGCAATTTCTCATTATAAGATTATTTATGTTAAATGAGTGCGGTGTAAAAATTATTTTTCTACATTATAAATGAAATTGAGAATTAGTGATCTGAAACTGAGTATACTCATTTCTTCTGCTGCCGGCAGGATTTGAATTGAAATTTGGCATTTGCAGAGGAATAGGAAAGAAGCTTGAGATACATGTTTGAAGCAGAGAATGTGGATACAAATCACAGGAGGCTCCTGAGGGAGGGACGGCTCATAGTAATGGCTGGAATTGAGTGAATGGAATGGGATCAAACACAAAAAAATCATGATTTCAATACCATTCCATTTATTCTGTTCCTGCCATTTCTATAAGCCCGTCCCAATTAAGTTACCACCAGCCTCCTGTGATACAAAACACCAACACGCACAACCTCGTTCCTCTCCTCTACTTTTTCCCTCTCCTCTCTCCTCTTTTCCTCATCTATACTGATTTCCAATCCCTCCCCTATCAGCTCTTGTCCTTTTCTTCCTCAACCCTCAGTATTCTCAGATTAGCTCCCTATCTGGTCTTCACATTCCCAGGGGCCTCCACACAATCCATAGTGAACAGGGGCCCTCTTAACTATGCCATAATCTCTATCGGGCACCCCTTGCTTTAATCGGAGTATAGTTTCAATATCTTATTGACCCTCTCTCTTGATAAAACATCATTAGCTTTTTAATCTGGTGCCAAAAGGTGTGTCCAAGCTTGAGAGTGTTGTGGTTCTCCGGTTGGACGGTCAGGCTTGGGGAGAGCTGTGGACTCTGCTGATACACAGTAATTATTTTTGGAAACTTTGCCCCACCGATAATGGCGGTTGGACGGTCAGTCCTCTGGCTGCTGCAGAGAAAAAGGAAGTAGGAGGTTTCCAGTGAGTTTTATCAGATCTGTTTATAATACCTTCTAGTTAGGGGTGGGATTGGGAAACTGATCCTAGAACAGTGCTTGACGACATGCAGGGCCACTAATCTAGATGTGGATAGGTATTGGAGAGATGGTGAGTAACCCAGGGCCCTTTTCAATCAAAATGTATTGTTTATCCAGGTTTAACAAAGAACACTAAATTATTTTTGTGCTGTGACAAAGAATGTAATATGAAGTTTTCACACATTAACCAAATCCAATTATGCAATCTTGATTAAATAATGTTTTTTTTGTGTTTTTTTTACAGTCTGAAATCAAGCCTTATTCTCTCCTCTCATATTCTCAAACAGGTGGCCTATCAGCAATATGGTGTTAAGGTGTTAATTTTTGGACATGGCAGTGGAATTCTCCATCTTCCATTCTCCATCCAAGCAAAATCACTCTCAGTTTCATCAAATATAGGGAAACTTTGAACTTTTCCATTTAAGTAATTAACAGTCTTATTTGATGAATTCTATATCTATGCATATAATTTAACAACACTCAGATGAGAGTGTGTGTAGGAGAGTGTGTGTCTGGGGGGGGGGGGGGTGTATGTAACTATGCCCATTTTTACATATGAAACAGAGGCTATTACAACCTGAAGGATCTCTCCCCTGGGCAGTTCTTCTACAGGGAAAGTGAAGGATGGAAAATTGGCCGAGGCGAGCAGCAGAAAGCTAATGGATCAAAATTACACCCGTCAGAAAGTTTTGACAAAAGCTGACCATTCTTTTTTTGTTGCCTGCATCTCAATATGAAACGCAGACAGAGAAATCCATCTGTAACGCAGGCATTGTCAGCGTCTCGCATTTTGCACCCACTCCTCTCTGCAGTTGTTCCTGTGCTTGATGGTGTGATAAATTAATATTTCTCCATGCCACTGCGTCGATTCTTTTAAAAGAATACATTAAGGGGTGTTCAAGACGTTGTTTTCCGTAGTAAATTTTTTTTTTTCTATCTCCTCTGTCACCATGGCAAATCATATTCTCCAGAGATGAAGCCGAGAACAGAGAGAAAAAAAGTGAGGAGAGAGCAGTGTGGAAGGGGAGAATAACATTTTGACGTACTGAAAGCAGCGCAGAGATGCAAACTCAGTCAAAGAGCAAGATTTGAGTTTTAGTCAACAGATCCCGTGGGAAAATATAGTGGTCATAGCTGATCAAGCATAATGTCTGACATCCAATCTTATCGCTTCAGATGATAGAACGAGCAGCACTCGAGCTGATTTCAAAACACTTGGTTACATCCCTAAAATCAACAGCCTACTGTCATTTGTCTCCATTTGCCTTGGCTGTGCAACAAATTGTCCATCTGATACACCACCAGCCATGCATACCAATATTCATATTACACTGCTAATAGATACGATCCCCATACATGTTCTTGGCAATCAAGAAAATGTCAATCTTATCAATCCTTATCAAATACATTTCCACCTGCAGCCAATACTAATAGATACACTGGGTGTTAGCGTGTTCTATTATGGGCTTACCTACGCAGCCATGTCTGTTACAATGTTACAAATATAATTGGAGTTTCTACAAAGAGGCTCATCCACATATGAGTTAGCCTACAATAGTATTTTTTTAAGCACCGCAGGGGAGCTCTCAAACCCTCTCAGAGTGGTTCCCTTATCATTTCAAATAGCTACCCCCTTAAATACGCCTCATCATCCCTTCTGAAAGCTTTGAACCCTGAATGGTGGAGCCCTGCCCTAGAGCTGGGCTTCCCCGGGATCGTCCCAGCTTCCAGCGCAGTACGAAAGGGACTTTAGGTGAGAGTGGCAGCGAGGTGCAGCTCCAGGGGAAGGATGAGAGGGAGATTGTACCGCTTAGTCGAGCCTGGACTGAGGCCCTCAGTGCCCCACGGCACAGCCCTTCCTGCTGAGTCGCCGAGGCTCTTCACTTCCCGGGACACTAGTTCTACTCTCAGAAAAGACTGACTCCACTTGAAAGAGGAAAAGAAGGAAGAAAGAAAGAGGGAGATCAGTCATCCTTACTGGGATATGAAAAATAGGAGGTGGTAGCTAACACCCCCTTAAACCTGGGTCTTAGATGTGCATGCTAACAAATGTGAATGTATGCCAATGCGCACACCCACGCAGTAACACATATGCATATGCACACTCACACACACTTTGTTGCTTTGTAGCACATCACTAAGGATCTATTATGCTGCTGCTCCAGTTTCAACTGTTCTGCCTGCGGCTATGGAACCCTGACCTGTTCACCGGACGTGCTACCTGTCCCAGACCTGCTGTTTTCAACTCTCTAGAGACAGCAGGAGCGGTAGAGATACTCTTAATGATCGGCTATGAAAAGCCAACTGACATTTACTCCTGAGGTGCTGACTTGCTGCACCCTCGACAACTACTGTGATTATTATTATTTGACCATGCTGATCATTTATGAACATTTGAACATCTTGGCCATGTTCTGTTATAATCTCCACCCGGCACAGCCAGAAGAGGACTGGCCACCCCTCATAGCCTGGTTCCTCTCTAGGTTTCTTCCTAGGTTTTGGCCTTTCTAGGGAGTTTTTCCTAGCCACCGTGCTTCTACACCTGCATTGCTTGCTGTTTGGGGTTTTAGGCTGGGTTTCTGTACAGCACTTTGAGATATCAGCTGATGTAAGAAGGGCTATAAAAATACATTTGATTTGATTTGATTATGGTCCAAACACACCAACACAGTCGTGAAGAGGGCACGACAAAGCCTCTTCCACCTCAGGAGGCTGAAAAGATTTAGCATGGGCCCTCAAACTTATACAGCTGCACCACTGAGAGCATCTTGACTGGCTGCATCACAGCTTGGTATGGCAACTGCTTGGCATCCGACCGCAAGGCGCTACAGAGGGTAGTGCGTATGGCCCAGTACATCACCGGTACTGGACCTCTACACCAGGCGGTGTCAGAGCAAGCCCCTAAAAAAGGTTAAAGACTCCAGCCATCCAAGTCATAGACTGTTCTCTCTGCTATTGCACAGCAAGAACTACTGATGCACCAAGTCTGGAACCAACAGGACCCTGAACAGCTTCTACCCCAAGCCATAAGACTGCTAAATTGTTAGTTAAATAGTTAACCAAATAGCTACCCGACTGATCTGCATTGACCCTTTTTGCACTAACTTTTTCAACTCATCACATACGCTGCAGCTACTGTTTTTACTATCGGTCACTTTATTCCTATTGATATGTACATATCTACCTCAATTACCTCGTGCCTCTGCACATAGAATCAGTCCTGATACTCCTTGTATATAGCCAAGGTGTTATTGACTCAGTACTGGTACCCAGTGTATATAGCCAAGTAATTATTACTCATTGTGTATCTACTATTACTTTTTTTGTTATGTGTTTTACTTTTCTATTATTTCTCTATTTTCTTTCTCTGTGCATTGTTGGGAAGGGCCCCTAAGTAAGCATTTCAATGTTAGTCCACACCTGCTGTTTAGGAAGCATGTGACGACTAACATTTTATTTTATTTTATAGCTAAGTTCCTGTCAAAGCAAAATCACCCGGCCCCTCCATCATGTTGAGTCGCATTGGCCATGGCATTGTTATGAGTGACATGGTGCCATACTCAGCTGAATGGTGACTTGCTTTTAAGAACCTCGAGGGCCATGAATAAGTCATCAAGAAAATATACTGTGTGCTTGTGTTCATGTCATGCGCGTTATGTGTGTACATATATCCTTGTTCTCCATTTCTTTACCCACACAAGTACAGCAAGTTGTTTAATCACAGTCATTCAACTACAGTGCTGTATAGGCTTGAAACTGACACACTGTCGTTCTGCACCTTTCCTTCTCTTCCGGTCTCTATTCAAATACAAATGGAGCGCTAAGAGTGTCTATTTCACACACCAGAGTATATCTCGCCACCACAGCAACAGAGTCAGGGGCACACATGTGGGGAGACTGAACAGATGTATGGGCCAAACTGGGGGACATGTGCCTTTATGTTATAACTAAAGCAGAATCTCTGTAGCCTTACAGTAGCCCGATAGTTATTGAGGGCCGCAGGGTCTGCTGATTGCCTTTTCTAATTTTTTGGGGAGTGCAAATCAGTGGTTGCGTCCGAAATGGCACCCTATACCCTATGTTGTGCAGAATAGTGCACTATATGGTCAGAATAGTGCACTATATAGGGAATAAGGGTGCCTAACAAGGATTTGTCAGCAAAGTACAGTAGAGGGCTTCCGTTGACAAACTCCGCACAGGAGGTCTTGCACAGGCAGAAATCCTTTAACCACTGTTCCAAGATTTCACATTTTTCCTGGAGAAGAGAGGATACAACGCACAGTCGAGGTGAAACCCCCTGCCTAGAAGCAATTAAAACCCTGGTCTTGTGAAGATTTCTCTGCTTAGTTATGGTTTTCAGTACGTCCAGAAAAACAACTGTCACAAACTAGATTACAGGAAGACGGGCTGTGATTTTTGGAGGAAAGTGTTGTGACTGCAGTACTTACAGTTGATGTCGGAAGTTGACATACACCTTAGCCAAATACATTTAAACTCAGGTTTTCACAATTCCTGACATTTAATCCTAGTAAAAATTCCCTGTCTTAGGTCAGTTAGGATCACCACTTTATTTTAAGAATGTGAAATGTCAGAATAATAGTAGAGACTGTGGATAGAGATACTTTTGTACCGGTTTCCTCCAGCATCTTCACAAGGTCCTTTGCTGTTGTTCTGGGATTGATTTGCACTTTTCGCACCAAAGTACGTTCATCTCTAGTAGACAGAACGCGTCTCCGTCCTGAGCAGTATGACGGCTGCGTGGTCACATGGTGTTTATTCTTGCATACTATTGTTTGTACAGATGAACATGGTACCTTCAGGCATTTGGAATTGCTCCCAAGGATGAACCAGACTTGTGGAGGTCTACAATTTTTTTTCTGAGGTCTTGGCTGATTTCTTTTGATTTTCCCATGATGTCAAGCAAAGAGGCACTGAGTTTGAAGGTAGGCCTTGAAATACATCCACAGGTACACCTCCATTTGACTCAAATGATGTCAATTAGCCTATCAGAAGCTTCTAAAGCCATGACATCATTTTCTGGAATTTTCCAAGCTGTTTAAAGGCGCAGTCAACTTAGCATATGTAAAATTCAATTCCCACTGGAATTGTGATACAGTGAATTATTGTCACGCCTTGACCTTAGTTCCTTTGTTATGTCTCTATTTTGGTTTGGTCACGGCGTGAGTTGGGGTGGGCATTCTATGTTTTATATTTCTATGTGTTTGGCCGAGTGTGGTTCTCAATCAGAGGCAGCTGTCTATCGTTGTCTCTGATTGAGAACCATACTTAGGTAGCCTTATCCCACCTGTGTTTTGTGGGTAGTTGTTTTCTGTTTTGTGTATTGCACCTTGCAGAACTGTCCGTTTGTCGTTTTGTTGTTTTGTTCAAGTGTTCGTATTTATTAAAAGTATTATGAATACTTACCACGCTGCACCTTGGTCCTCTCCTTCCAACAGCCGTTACAGAACTACCCACCACCAACGGACATGGCAGCATGGAAAAAAGGAGGAATGGACATGGAAGGACATTCTGGACGGGAAGGGATCCTACACATGGGAGGAGATCCTGGCTGGAAGGGATCGCCTCCCATGGAAACAGGTGGAGGCAGCCAGGAGAGCGGAGGCAGCAGGAGAAGGGAACCAGCGGTACGAGGGAACACGGCTGGCAAGGAAGCCCGAGAGGCAGCCCCCCCCCCAAAAAAAAAATGGGGGGGGGGGGGGGCACACGGGGAGTGTGGCGGAGTCAGGTTGGAGACCTGAGCCCACTCCCCGTTCTTACCGGGGCGAGCATGTGACTGGTCAGGCCCCGTGCTATGGGGTGATGCGCACTGTGTCTCGGCCGAGCATCTTCAGGCCAGTGTGCTCGGTGCCAGCGTCCCGCATTTGCCGGGTGGAAGCTGGCATCCAGCCAGAACAGGTGGGGCCAGATCTGCGCTCGAGACCGCCAGTGCGCCTCCACGGCCCAGTGTATCCGGTGCCTCGGCCAAGGACAAGGCCTCCTGCATGTCTCCCCAGCCTGGTGAGTCTTGTGCCTGCGCCAAGAATTAACCCTCCTATATGTCTCCCCAGCCTGGTGAGTCCTGTGCCTTCTCCCAGAGCCAGGCCTCCTGTGTGTCTCTCCACTCAAGTGGTGATCCAGGGCAAGAAGCCTCCAGTGGTGATCCATGGCACGAAGCCTCCAGTGGTGATCCATGGCACGAAGCCTCCAGTGATGATCCATGGCACGAAGCCTCCAGTGATGATCCATGGCAAGAAGCCTCCAGTGATGATCCATGGCACGAAGCCTCCAGTGATGATCCATGGCACGAAGCCTCCAGTGATGATCCATGGCAAGAAGCCTCCAGTGATGATCCATGGCACAAAGCCTCCAGTGATGATCCATGGCAAGAAGCCTCCAGTGATGATCCATGGCAAGAAGCCTCCAGTGATTATCCATGGCAAGAAGCCTCCAGGGATGATCCATGGCAAGAAGCCTCCAGTGATGATCCATGGCACGAAGCTTCCAGTGATGATCCATGGCACGAAGCCTCCAGTGAGGAGTCATGGCACGAAGCCTCCAACGAAGGCCTCCAGTCCGGAGCCTCCAGCGACGTTCTCCAGTCCGCAGCCTCCAGCGACGTCCTCCAGTCCGGAGCCTCCAGCCACGGCCTCCAGTCCGGAGCCTCCAGCGACAGCCTCCAGTCCGGGGCCTCCAGCGACAGCCTCCAGTCCGGAGCCTCCAGCGACGTTCTCCAGTCCGGAGCCACCAGCGACGTTCTCCAGTCCAGAGCCACCAGCGACGTTCTCCAGTCCGGAGCCTCCAGCGACGTTCTCCAGTCCGGAGCCTCCAGCGACGTTCTCCAGTCCGAAGCCTCCAGCGACGTTCTCCAGTCCGAAGTCTCCAGCGACGTTCTCCAGTCCGGAGCCTCCAGCGACGGTCTCCAGTCCGGAGCCTCCAGCGACGGTCTCCAGTCGGGGGCCCCCAGCGAGGGTGCCCAGTCCGGGGCCCGCAGCGAGGGTGCCCAGTCCGGGGCCCGCAGCGAGGGTGCCCAGTCCGGGGCCCGCAACGAGGGTGCCCAGTCCGGGGCCCGCAACGAGGGTGCCCAGTCCGGGGCCCGCAACGAGGGTCCCCAGTCCGGGGCCCGCTACGAGGGTCTCCAGTCCGGGGCCCGCTACGAGGGTCTCCAGTCCGGGGCCCGCTACGAGGGTCCCCAGTCCGGGGCCCGCGACGAGGGTCCCCAGTCCGGGGCCGGCGACGAGGGTCCCCAGTCCGGGGTCGACGACGAGGGTCCCCGCACCAGAGGTGCCACCAAAGTGGGGTGAGCCAGTGGTGGAGCGGGGTCTGCGTCCCGCACCTGAGCCGCCGCCTCGGATAGATGCCCACCCAGACCCTCCCCTATAGGTTTAGGTTTTGCGGTCGGAGTCCGCACCTTTACTGTCACGCCCTGACCTTAGAGATCCTTTTTATGTCTCTATTTTGGTTTGGTCAGGGCGTGAGTTGGGGTGGGTATTCTATGTTCTATGTTTTGTAGTTCTATGTTTTGGCCGGGTAGGGTTCTCAATCAGGGACAGCTGTCTATCGTTGTATCTGATTGAGAACCATACTTAGGCTACCCTTTTTCCCACCTGTGTTTGTGGGAAGTTGACTTTGTTTAGGGCACATAGCCTTTAGCTTCACGGTTTGTTTTTGTTGTGTTTATTGTTTTGTTCGGCGTCATTTTTATTAATAAGAGGAAATTGTACGCTCACCAAATTGTACGCTTATATGTACAGGTGTGTGCCTTTAGAAATCATATCCAATTGATTGGACATGATTTTTAAAGGCACACACCTGTACATATAAGGTCCCAGAGTTGACAGTTGTCACGATCGCCATAATGATTGGGCCAAGATGCAGTGTGGTATGTTTCCATCCCTTTAATTAGGAAGAGAAAACTCAAAGAACAAAACAATAAAGCGAACAAAACGTCGCCGGAAGCTCTGGACTGGGAACTGTCGCCGGGAGCTTGGTGCGTGGGGCCGGCACTGGTGGTACCGGGCTGGTGACATGCACCTCAGGACGAGCGCGAGGAGCAGGCACAGGACGTACTGGACTGTGGAGGCGCACTGGAGGCCTGATGCGTGGGACTGGTACAGGTGGCAGCGGGCTGATGACACGCACCTCAGTGCGAGGAGGAGGCACAGGACGTACTGGACTGTGGAGGCGCACTGGAGGCCTAATGCGTGGGACCGGTACAGGTGGCACCGGGCTGATGACACGCACCTCAGAGGGAGTGCGGGGAGGAGGCACAGGACGTACTGGGCTGTGAAGGCGCACTGGAGATACAGTACGTATGGCCAGCGCAGGATATACTGGGCCGTGGAGGCGCACTGGAGGTCTGGAGCGTAGAGCTGGCACAACGCGTCCTGGACAAAAGACCACCTTCGCACGGCACAGGACGCACTAGGCTGTGGAGGCGCACTGGAGACACGGTGCGTAGAACCGGCACACATTGTACCGGAACGGTGACACACACCTCAGGGCGAGTGCGTGGAGGAGACACAGGACGTACCGGACTGGGAAGGCGCACTGGAGGCCAGATGCGTGAAACTGGTGCATATGACACCGGACTGGTGTCACGCTCAGCACGCCCGCTCTGCAGCGCTCGCAACGCCAACACCTCTCTCCGGAATCTTTCGTCGAGTTCCTCACTCGACTCCCTAACTGGTTCTGGTTCACCCCTCGGCTCCGCCGACCACTCCGTGTGACCCCCACCCAAAAAAATGTGGGGGCTGCCTCTCGGGCTTCCGTCGTGGTTGCGAACCCCGGAGTCGTCATTGATTCTCCCTCACTGCCTCCGTCTGCTCCCATGGAAGGCAATCCTTTCCAGCCAGAATCTCCTACCATGTCCAGGATCCCTTACCGTCCAAGATATCCTCCCATGTCCAGGATGTCTGCTCCTCCTGGCCACGCTGCTTGGTCCGTTTGTGGTGGGATCTTCTGTCACGATCGTCATAATAATTGGACCAAGATGCAGCGTGGTATGTTTCCATCCCTTTTATTAGGAAGAGAAAACTCAAAGAGCAAAACAATAAAGCGAACAAAACAAAATGTGAAGCTCAAAATAGTGCTAACAGGCAACTATACCTAGTCAAGATCCCACAAAGCACAATGGGGAAATGGCTACCTAAATATGATCCCTAATCAGAGACAACGATAAACAGCTGCCTCTGATCGGGAACCATACCAGGCCAACATAGAAATATAATTCACCTAGATAACCCACCCTTAATCACACCCCAACCTAACCAACATAGAGAATAAAAAGCTCTCTATGGTCAGGGCGTGACAACAGCGCATGTCAGAGCAACCACTGGAATTGTGATACAGTGAATTATAAGTGAATTAATCTGTCTGTAAACAATTGTTGGAAAAATTACTTGTGTCAAGCACATAGTAGATGTTCTAACCTACTTCCCAAAACTGTAGTTTGTTTACAAGAAATGTGTGGAGTGGTTGAAAAACGAGTTTTAAAAATGAGTTTTAATAACTCCAGCCTAAGTGTATGTAAACTTCCGACTTCAACTGTATATCCCAACGCTTTGGGATACTGCAAAGGACGGGCCTGTCTTCTTTTGGGAACATTGGCTATATTGTTGGGGTAGTGAGATTCATGGATCAAACCCACCCTTCACTGTTTATATGTTGGTGTCACATGTTTATTTTTTAATTTCACCTTTATTTAACCAGGTAGGCAAGTTGAGAACAAGTTCTCATTTACAAATGCGACCTGGCCAAGATAAAGCAAAGCAGTTCGACACATACAACAACACATGGAGAAAAACAAACATACAGTCAATAATACAGTAGAAAAATAAGTCTATATACAATGTGAGCAAGTGAGGTGAGATAAGGGAGGTGAAGGCAAAAAAAAGGCCATGGTGGCGAAGTAAATACAATATAGCAAGTAAAACACTGGAATGGTAGATTTGCAGTGGAAGAATGTGCAAAGTAGAGATATAAATAATGGGGTGCAAAGGAGCAAAATAAATAAATACAGTAGGGAAAGAGGTAGTTGTTTGGGCTAAATTATAGATGAGCTATGTACAGGTGCAGTAATCTGTGAGCTGCTCTGACAGCTGGTGCTTAAAGCTAGTGAGGGAGATAAGTGTTTCCAGTTTCAGAGATTTTTGTAGTTCGTTCCAGTCATTGGCAGCAGAGAACTGGAAGGAGAGGCGGCCAAAGGAAGAATTGGTTTTGGGGGTGACCAGAGAGATATACCTGCTGGAGCGCGTACTACAGGTGGGTGCTGCTATGGTCACCAGCGAGCTGAAATAAGGGGGGACTTTACCTAGCAGGGTCTTGTAGATGACCTGGAGCCAGTGGGTTTGGCGACGAGTATGAAGCGAGGGCCAGCCAACGAGAGCGTATAGGTCGCAGGGGTGGGTAGTATATGGGGCTTTGGTGACAAAACGGATGGCACTGTGATAGACTGCATCCAATTTATTGAGTAGGGTATTGGAGGGTATTTTGTAAATGACATCACCGAAGTCGAGGATTGGTAGGATGGTCAGTTTTACAAGGGTATGTTTGGCAGCATGAGCGAAGGAGGCTTTGTTGCGGAATAGGAAGCCAATTCTAGATTTAACTTTGGATTGGAGATGTTTGATGTGAGTCTGGAAGGAGAGTTTACAGTCTAACCAGACACCTAGGTATTTGTAGTTGTCCACATATTCTTAGTCAGAGCCGTCCAGAGTAGTGATGTTGGACAGGCGGGCAGGTGTAGCCAGCGATCGGTTGAAGAGCATGCATTTAGTTTTACTTGCATTTAAGAGCAATTGGAGGCCACGGAAGGAGAGTTGTATGGCATTGAAGCTCGCCTGGAGGGTTGTTAACACAGTGTCCAAAGAAGGGCCAGAAGTATACAGAATGGTGTCGTCTGCGTAGAGGTGGATCAGAAACTCACCAGCAGCAAGAACGACATCATTGATGTATACAGAGAAGAGAGTCGGTCCAAGAATTGAACCCTGTGGCACCCCCATAAAGACTGCCAGAGGCCCGGAAAACAGACCCTTCGATTTGACACACTGAACTCTATCAGAGAAGTAGTTGGTGAACCAGGCAAGGCAATCATTTGAGAAACCAAGGCTATCGAGTCTGCCGATGAGGATGTGGTGATTAACAGAGTCGAAAGCCTTGGCCAGGTCAATGAATACGGCTGCACAGTATTGTTTCTTATCGATAGCGGTTAAGATATCGTTTAGGACCTTGAGCGTGGCTGAGGTGCACCTATGACCAGCTCTGAAACCAGATTGCATAGCGGAGAAGGTATGGTGGGATTCGAAATGCTTGGTAATCTGTTTGTTGACTTGGCTTTTGAAGACCTTAGAAAGGCAGAGTAGGATAGATATAGGTCTGTAGCAGTTTGGGTCAAGAGTGTCCACCCCTTTGAAGAGGGGGATGACCGCAGCTGCTTTCCAATCTTTGGGAATCTCAGACGACACGAAAGAGAGGTTGAACAGGCTAGTAATAGGGGTGGCAACAATTTCATCAGATAATTTTAGAAAGAAAGGGTCCAGATTATCTAGCCCGGCTGATTTGTAGGGGTCCAGATTTTGCAGCTCTTTCAGAAGATCAGCTGACTAGATTTGGGAGAAGGAGAAATGGGGAAGGCTTGGGTGAGTAGCTGTGGGGGGTGCAGTGCTGTTGACCGGGGTATGGGTAGCCAGGTGGAAAGCATGGCCAGCCGTAGAAAAATGCTTATTGAAATTCTCAATTATAGTGGATTTATCGGTGGTGGCAGTGTTTCCTATCTTCAGTGCAGGGGGTAGCTGGGAGGAGGTGTTCTTATTCTCCATGGACTTTACAGTGTCCCAGAACTTTTTTGAATTTGTGTTGCAGGAAGCAAATTTCTGCTTGAAAAAGCTAGCCTTGGCTTTTCTAACTGCCTGTGTATATTGGTTTCTAGCTTCCCTGAAAAGTTGCATATCACGGGGGCTGTTCGATGCTAATGCAGAACGCCGTAGGATGTTTTTGTGTTGGTTAAGGGCAGTCAGGTCTGGAGAGAACCAAGGGCTATATCTGTTCCTTGTTCTAAATTTCTTGAATGGGGCATGCTTATTTAAGATGGTGAGGAAGGCATTCTTAAAAAATAACCAGGCATCCTCTACTGACGGGATGAGATCAATATCCTTCCAGGATACCCCGGCCAGGTCGATTAGAAAGCCCTGCTGGCTGAAGTGTTTCAGGGAGCGTTTGACAGTGATGAGTGGAGGTCGTTTGACCGCTGACCCATTACGGATGCAGGCAATGAGGCAGTGATCGCTGAGATCTTGGTTGAAAACAGCAGAGGTGTATTGAGAGGGCAAGTTGGTTAGGATGATATCTATGAGGGTGCCCGTGTTTACGGATTTGGGGTGGTACCTGGTAGGTTCATTGATCATTTGTGTGAGATTAAGGGCATCAAGCTTAGATTGTAGGATGGCTGGGGTGTTAAGCATGTTCCAGTTTAGGTTGCCTAGCAGTACGAGCTCTGAAGATAAATGGGGGGCAATCAGTTCACATATGGTGTCCAGAGCACAGCTGGGGGCAGAGGGTGGTCTATAGCAGGCGGCAACGGTGAGAGACTTGTTTTTAGAGAGTTGGATTTTTTAAAGTAGAAGTTCAAATTGTTTGGGTACAGACCTGGATAGTAGGACAGAACACTGCAGGCTGTCTTTGCAGTAGATTGCAACACCGCCCCCTTTGGCAGTTCTATCTTGTCTGAAAATGTTGTAGTTGGGGATGAAAATTTCAGAATTTTTGGTGGTCTTCCTAAGCCAGGATTCAGACACGGCTAGAACATCCGGGTTGGCAGAGTGTGCTCAGGCAGTGAATAAAACAAACTTAGGGAGGAGGCTTCTAATGTTAACATGCATGAAACCAAGGTTATTACGGTTACAGAAGTCATCAAAAGAGAGCGCCTGGGGAATAGAAGTGGAGCTAGGCACTGCAGGGCCTGGATTCACTTCTACATCACCAGAGGAACAGAGGAGGAGTAGGATAAGGGTATGGCTAAAAGCTATGAGAATTGGTCGTCTAGACCGTCTAGAACAGAGAGTAAAAGGAAGTTTCTGGGGGCGATAAAATAGTTTCAAGGTATAATGTACAGACAAAGGTATGGTAGGATGTGAATACAATGGAGGTAAACCTAGGTATTGAGTGATGATGAGAGAGATATTGTCTCTAGAAACATCATTGAAACCAGGTGATGTCATCGCATGTGTGGGTGGTGGAACTGAAAGGTTGGATAAGGTATAGTGAGCAGGGCTAGAGGATCTACAGTGGAATAAGCCAATAAACACTAACCAGAACAGCAATGGACATGGCATATTGACATTAAGGAGAGGCATGCTTAGTCGAGTGATCATAAGGGTCCAGTGAGTAGAGGTTGGTTGGGGTCACAGCGATTCAGACAGCTAGCCGGGCCATCTGTAGCAAGCTAGCATAGGATAAAGGTCTGTTTTTAGCCACCTCGTGCGTTTCCGTCGGTAGATTAGTCGGGTTCCGTGTGGTAGAGGGGATCAATCCAATTGGCAAAATAGATATAGCTATAGTGACCCAAGAAAAAATAAATAAATAAATAAAATAAAATAAAAATAATAAATGTGAGGATTAGTGGGTAAGGTTGGTCATCAGAAGGGTGCCTGTACTTACAGAAAGTGTATGGGTGCACTTCTTGAAGAAATTGGACAGTACATGGACTATTTCTTTAACCCTGTCAAAAGGTCTAGACTCAAGTGCTTGGTTGACAAGTATTAAGTTTCTAATTCAAATCTAGCCCCAGCAACAATAAGCCTAACAGGGGAAATCTGACTCTGGAGCTTCACAATACTGTTTTACAATACTGTAAGCTATGCTATTTACATTAGATCATAGAATTCATAGTTCAATATTTTTGTAAGGGCTCTGCTACTTGTAAGATTGCTTGACAACTTTATTTCTAGAGTTCTGTCTAATTGTACCAAGCAATGGGAGAAGGCTGTCTGAGCGTATGTCTAACCATTATAACATTTGTTGTCATATGTTATCATGTTGTCTATGCATAGGGTGACATAACAGAGACATGTATTTGCTTTGCGTACCAATTTGCTCCTCAAGATGAGGTTCTGAGACGGAGGAGGAGTGTGGGATGCAAAGAGGATGAGAGAGAATTACGGAGGAGAGGGGCATGATTATAGGGGAACTATGACTTCAGAGGAAAGAGGATTTACAGAGCCAGTGAAGAGATGAAGAAAGAGAACAAAGAGAGATAGCAGGATGATTCTGTATATACTTTAAGCATTCGGTCTTTAGTGTATCCACATCATTTTGAGAATTAACTAAATTAAAACATATCTGTAAGCTATAGAGAATTGAGATATGCTTGTGACATGTGTTAATGTGTGTTGACATGTGCTGTACTGCAATATGGACAATACCAACAGAACTAAACTAACCAACAATGGTGTCAAGAGATAGGGCCTCTTGAACCATCTTTGAAAAACAGAGCATTTCCTCCACTCTATCCATTTATCATTTAAATTGCTTCATTTCCTGCTCTGTCATCCTCCTTTCTTCTCATAGTGGGTCTACTTGGCATCCACATGTTTCTGTCCAATTTCAAGCCCAGTCGGACATATCGCATGTCACCAAGCAAATGATATAAAAGGGGACGCGATACATATTATTTCCTGGCTTCCATGTGTCATGTTGTTAATAGACAGCGAGTAAATGTGAAAACCGGGAGTATTTTCATCTTTCTCTTCTCTCTCCTACACCTGCATGGTGAGGAAGGAATGCATGTAAATTAGCTATCTGGGTGGAGGGGTAGAAAACAATTATCGGAGCGTCGCGCCTGCGAGAAATGAGTCTATTGCCCATCCTGTAATGAAGTGGAAAGTTGACACGCCGGCTTTGTGCGACTCAGAGATTTGAATACGAGGAAATCACTCCTCTGTATAGTCAGAGCCAGAAAAGAATTGGCAATTATAACGGATGGCATCCAATTGGTGCTTAGGTAACATTTAAAGTGATGGATAGGGACAGACAGAATATTTAGTGGATGCATTTTAGTTTTTTAACGGAAACATTCAATGAGTTCTTATAGAGAACATCCCCACAGAGTGTTCAATCAAAACAAGCATGATATGTTGTGAATCCAAAATATTTTAATTGAATGTGACAATGCTATGGACCCATAAAAGATATCAAGAAGATTAGAACTTCAGTATCTTATAAGCAAGCAAAGGTGCTTCTTCACTTGCCTGTACAGTACTTGGTCTACGAAAATCTCCCTTCCCCAGATTTTAAAAACATGTTGGCATTTGAATTAAAGATCTGTAAAGTGCTGCTTTAATCTGTGCTAAAATAATATAGCCTAATGATTAACATTATGAACTCTCTCAGAGTTCCCCAGATGCCAAATGAACCATATCATGATGGAAATAATGCTATTCTTTCTCCATGATTGGTCTACCCCTGTGGGTGTCAATTGCCATATGAACCTAATTGGCCTCATTTGCTGCGCAGACTCACATAGGACCCCAAGAAAATGGACTTGAGCAGGGGACAAAAGAGGACTTTAGTTGGTTGGAGGATGGTCAACTGGAGATCACAGTAAATAATGTCAGAAATGTGTGTGTCTGTGCGCGTGTGTGCATGCGCACAGGGGCTAATCTGTTAACTTCTTTAGCGCTAATGGTCAGAATATACTGTATATATATTTGTTAAATAACGTGCCCAACGTAAACGGACATTTTCTCTGGCCCAGATCGTAGAATATGCATATAATTTACAAATTAGGATAGAAAACACTCCAAAGTTTCCAAACTGTCAAAATATTGTCTGTGAGTATAACAATACTTATTCTGCAAGCGAAACCCTGAGAAAATGTAACCCGGAAGTGATATTATTATTTTTTTTTAACTGTGTTGCCTGGCCCGTCTAATCTCCATTTAAAGGGGTATCAACCAGATTCCTTTTCCAATGGCTTCCTCAGGCTGTGAACAGGCTTTAGACATAGTTTCAGGCTTTTATTTAGAAAAATGAGCGAGTTTTTTCAAAAGTAGTCAGGTGTCCTCTGAATATTTCCTGCGCGCGAGAGAGGGACACACCATTTTCCTTTTGTCTCTTAATGAATAGGTTATGAAATATTATTGATTATGTTTGTTAACCTGTTTGGGCTGCAGGGGCAGTATTGAGTAGCCGGATAAAAGGTGCCCATTTCAAACGGCCTCGTACTCAATTCTTGCTCGTACAATATGCATATTATTATTACTATTGGATAGAAAACACTCTCTAGTTTCTAAAACCGTTTGAATTATATCTGTGAGTAAAACAGAACTAATTTTGCAGCAAACTTCCTGACAGGAAGTGGAAAATCTGAAATCGATGCTCTGTTCTAGGGCCTGCCTATAAAGGTCCTTGATATTTATTAGAATACATGCACTTCATACGTCTTCCACTAGATGTCGACAGGCAGTGAGAGAAGAAATGGAGTGTATAACTTGATCTGGGGTCGAATAAAAGCTCTCGGCATGACGTGTCACCAGTTTCCTGTTTTCTGGAGAGCGCGTGAAGGGACCTGGTTTTGCCTTCTGAAAAGCTGCCGTTATAGACGACTAATATCTCCGGCTTTGATTTTATTTGATACATGTGACAATATCATCGTAAAGTATGTTTTTTCAATATAGTTTTATTAGATTATTGAAATTTATTCGGGACGTTAGGCGTGTTGCGTTGTGTGCCTTTGTTCAGGAAGGAGAGCTTTGCGCTACTTTGCTAGCTTTCCCTGCTAATTGACTGGAGAAGAGGACATTCTAAATCCAAACAACGATTGTTCCCGACAAAGGACCCCTTGTACAACATTCTGATGAAAGATCATCAAAAGTAGGACCCATTTTATGATGCTATTTCATATATCTGTCGAACATGTGAAATAGTCGTTTGCGCCCAGATTTTGGGTACTCTCTCGCTATACCTAAGCTGGATGTCGTAATGAAGTTATTTTTAGAATTCTAACACGGCGATTGCATTAAGAACTAGTGTATCTATCATTTCCTATACAACATGTATTTTTTAGTAACGTTTATGTATAGTTATTTGGTCAGAATAGTTGAGTGCCATAAAAATATCCGCACATTCTGGGAAAAAGATGCTACGTTAGCACAATGTATAACCACTGATTTCAGCTCTAAATATGCACATTTTCGAACAAAACATAAGTGTATGTATAACCTGATGTTATAGGACTGTCATCTGATGAAGCTTATCAAGGTTAGTCAAAAATTATATATCTTTTGCTGGTTTATTCGCTATCGCTAACGTGCCTATTGCTATCGCTAACGTGCCTTGATGAATGAATGCGGTAGTGTGGTAGGCTATTGTAGTAAGCTAATATAATGCTATATTGTGCTTTCGCTGTAAAACACTTAAAAAATCGGAAATATTGTCTGGATTCACAAGATGTTTGTCTTTAATTTGCTATACACCATCGATTTTTCAGAAATGTTTTATGATGAGTATTTATGTGTTTGACCTTGGTGTCTGTAATTACTCTGGCTGCTTCGGTCCTATTTGTGACGGTAGCTGTGATGGTAGCTGCAATGTAAAACTGATTTATACCTCAAATATGCACATTTTTCGAACAAAACATAGATTTATTGTGTAACATGTTATAAGACTGTCATCTGATGAAGTTGTTTCTTGGTTAGTTTGGTTGGTTCTTGGTTAGTTAGGTTGGCTTTGTGCATGCTACCTGTGCTGTGAAAAATGTCTGTCCTTTTTTGTATTTGGTGGTGAGCTAACATAAATATATGTGGTGTTTTCGCTGTAAAACATTTAAAAAATCGGACATGTTGGCTGGATTCACAAGATGTTTATCTTTCATATGCTGTATTGGACTTGTTAATGTGTGAAAGTTAAATATTTCTAAAAAATATATTTTGAATTTCGCGCCCTGCACTTGAAGTGGCTGTTGTCATATTGTGCCCGGCTTCGGGCTTGCAGCCCAAAGAAGTTAAAAACAAAACGGAACACGGCTTTGGTTTTCTCAACATAATGCACAACCCAAATCGCGTTTTTTTGTGATAAAAGTAATATTTATCGAACAAAAATAACATTTGTTGTGTAACTGGGAGTCTCGTGAGTGGAAACATCCGAAGATTATCAAAGGTAAGCAATTCATTTGATTGCTTTTCTGACTTTCGTGACCTAGCTAACCAAGCTAATATAAGGCTAACTGTTGTAGCATTTATTGCTACACTCACAAAAGCTTGGATTTCTTTCGCTGTAAAGTATATTTTCAAAATCTGATACGATAGGTGGATTAACAACAAGCTAAGCTGTGTTAGCTAGTTAGCGGTGGTGCGCGCTAATAGCGTTTCAATCGGTGACGTCACTCGCTTTGAGACCTTGAAGTAGTGGTTCCACTTGCTCTGCAAGGGCCACGGCTTTTGTGGAGCGATGGGTAACGATGCTTTGTGGGTGACTGTTGTCTGTGTGCAGAGGGTCCCTGGTTCGAGCCCGGGTATGGGCGAGGGGACGGACGTAAAGTTATACTGTTACATTGGTGCCGTGACCCGGATCACTGGTTGCTGCGGAAAAGGAGGAGGTCGAAAGGGGGGATGAGTGTAACCGATGTGAAATGGCTAGCTAGTTAGCGGTGGTGCGCGCTAATAGGGTTTCAATCGGTGACGTCACTCGCTTTGAGACCTTGAAGTAGTGGTTCCCCTTGCTCTGCAAGGGCCGCGGCTTTTGTGGAGCGATGTGTAACGATGCTTCGTGGGTGACTGTTGTCTGTGTGCAGAGGGTCCCTGGTTCGAGCCCAGGTATGGGCGAGGGGACGGACGTGAAGTTATACTGTTACACTAAGTGTTTTGAGTTGAATAATGTAGCCTAGGCCAACATGCACAAAGTCAGCAAAATCATCTCTGAAGAGACAAAAATAAATCAGATAATTTGATAGGTTGCACATGAAAATATCAATCATTTATTCCCTGGATATGTTAGATGAAATAGCTTCCTTTTTTAATCATAGGCTACCATCTCAGTTGTCTTACATTTATATTTTAGTCATTTAGCAGAAACTCTTATCCAGAGCGATTTACTGTTAGTTAGTTAGTGCATTCATCTTAAGATAGCCAGGTGAGACAACCATATCAGTATCACTGGCATAGTAAGTACCCTTTTCCTCAATAAGGTAGCTATCAGCAAAGTCAGAGCTGGGGGGGGGTCAAGTGCATGTGTTATTATTTTATTGTGGGGGGGGGGGATCGAGGTGAGGAGGGGGCTTTCAAAGACTCAATCATGGACACTCTTACTGACAGTTGTGGCTGCTTTGCGTGATGTATTGTTGTCTCTACCTTCTTGCCCTTTGTGCTGTTGTCTGTGCCAAATAATGTTTTTTACCATGTTTTGTGCTGCTACCATGTTGTGTTTCTACCATGCTGTGTTGTCATGTGTTGCTGCTTTGCTATGTTGTTGTCTTAGGTCTGTCTGTATGTAGTGTTGTGTTGTCTCTCTTGTCGTGATGTGTGTTTTGTCCTATATTTATATGTTGTTTATTTATTTATTTCATGTTTTATTTTATTTTATCCCAGCCCCCGTCCCCGCAGGATGTCTTTTGCCTTTTGGTAGGCCGTCAATGTAAATAAGAATTTGTTCTTAACTGACTTGCCTAGTTAAATAAAAGGTTAAATACATTTAAGATACTCTTTGAAGAGGTAGGGTTTCAGATGGGCAGGGACTCTTCAGTCCTAGCTTCGGGGCATACAGTGGGGAGAACAAGTATTTGATACACTGCCAATTTTGCAGGTTTTCCTACTTACAAAGCATGTAGAGGTCTGTAATTTTTTATCATAGGTACACTTCAACTATGAGAGACGGAATCTAAAACAAAAATCCAGAAAATTACATTGTATGATTTTTAAGGAATTAATTTGCATTTTATTGCATGACATAAGTATTTGATCACCTACCAACCAGTAAGTATTCCGGCTCTCACAGACATGTTAGTTTTTCTTTAAGAAGCCCTCCTGTTCTCCACTCATTACCTGTATTAATTGCACCTGTTTGAACTCGTTACCTGTATAAAATACACCTGTCCACAAACTCAATCAAACAGACTCCAACCTCTCCACAATGGCCAAGACCAGAGAGCTGTGTAAGCACATCAGGGATAAAATTGTAGACCTGCACAAGGCTGGGATGGGCAAGCAGCTTGGTGAGAAGGCAACAACTGTTGGCGCAATTATTAGAAAATGGAAGAAGTTCAAGATGACGGTCAATCACCCTCGGTCTGGGGCTCCATGCAAGATCTCACCTCATGGGGCATCAATGATCATGAGGAAGGTGAGGGATCAGCCCAGAACTACACGGCAGGACCTGGTCAATGACCTGAAGAGAGCTGGGACCATAGTCTCAAAGAAAACCATTAGTAACACACTACGCCGTCATGGATTAAAATCCTGCAGCGCACGCAAGGTCCCCCTGCTCAAGCCAGCGCATGTCCAGGCCCGTCTGAAGTTTGCCAATGACCATCTGGATGATCCAGAGGAGGAATGGGAGAAGGTCATGTGGTCTGATGAGACAAAAATAGAGCTTTTTGGTCTAAAATCCACTCGCCGTGTTTGGAGGAAGAAGAAGGATGAGTACAACCCCAAGAACACCATCCCAACCGTGAAACATGGAGGTGGAAACATCATTCTTTGGGGATGCTTTTCTGCAAAGGGGACAGGACGACTGCACCGTATTGAGGGGAGGATGGATGGGGCCATGTATCGCGAGATCTTGGCCAACAACCTCCTTCCCTCAGTAAGAGCATTGAAGATGGGTCGTGGCTGGGTCTTCCAGCATGACAACGACCCAAAACACACAGCCAGGGAAACTAAGGAGTGGCTCCGTAAGAAGCATCTCAAGGTCCTGGAGTGGCCTAGCCAGTCTCCAGACCTGAACCGAATAGAAAATCTTTGGAGGGAGCTGAAAGTCCGTATTGCCCAGCGACAGCCCCGAAACCTGAAGGATCTGGAGAAGGTCTGTATGGAGGAGTGGGCCAAAATCCCTGCTGCAGTGTGTGCAAACCTGGTCAAGAACTACAGGAAACGTATGATCTCTGTAATTGAAAACAAAGGTTTCTGTACCAAATATTAAGTTCTGCTTTTCTGATGTATCAAATACTTATATCATGCAATAAAATGCAAATTAATTCCTTAAAAATCATACAATGTGATTTTCTGGATTTTTGATTCCGTCTCTCACAGTTGAAGTGTACCTATGATAAAAATTACAGACCTCTACATGCTTTGTAAGTAAGAAAACCTGCAAAATCGGCATTGTATCAAATACTTGTTCTCCCCACTGTAGCTATTTCCACCATTGGGGTGCCAGGACAGAGAAGAGCTTGGGCTGGGCTGAGCGGGAGCTTCCCTCCCATAGGGGTGGGAAGGCCAAGAGTCCATAGTTGGCATGTCACGGATCCTTCCGGAACTGTCATTACGTACACCTGGCCCATATTCCCATTGATTAGTAATTGTATAAGTGTGCCATTTGTTCACCGTTGTCCTGTCGATTATTGTTCCAATGTCCATTGGTCGTGTGAGTACCTGTGCTGTGTTGTTTTGGCTTTCGTGCCGCGTGTATTGTGCAGATGATTACGGGTCTCATCCCATGTAATAATCATTGTGCGATTCTGTATTTATTTGAGGTACTCCTCGCTCTTTTGTTTGGGTCTCAACCCTGTGTTTTGTATACGTGTTTTTTTGGTCTTCGTCCCCGTGCCTGTACCCACCACACTATAATTTGGGTAAAGATTTTTTTTTAAATATTACACATTCATGCGCCTGTCTCCCGACCCTTTATACCAACGTGACATTGCAGAATGGAGTGCGCGGGTTGGTACTGGAAAAAAAATTGTCTAAAACCCTGCCGCTAATGTCAAGTAAGTAGCCTTGCACGAGCCGCTGTTTTTGAAACCCGGAATTGTTCATAGGCTCCTGCTCCTATCTCCTGTTTCTGTAGCGTGAGGCAGCTTGATTTAAAAGTACACTCCCTGAACCGGATGATAGTCTGTAAAGTAACTGTCCATAAAAATAAAAATAAATATTGTTGTATTTATCGTTATCGAGCAAAGTAGTTACATATGACTTTTGGTCCATATCAAGTCATATAAAATATTATTTGTCACATACGCCAAAGACAACTGGTGTAGACCTTACAGTGAAATGCTTACTTACAAGCCCTTAACCAACCATGCAGTTTGAAGAATAAACACAAAAAAATATATAAAAGTAACAGATAATTAAAGAGCAAAAGTTAAATAACAATAACGAGGCTATATACAAGGGGTACCGGTACAAAGTCAGTGTGCGGGGGCAACAGTTAGTTGTGGTTTTTGAGGTAATATGTACATGTAGGTAGAGTTATTAAAGTGACTATGCATAGATAATAACAGAGAGTAGCAGCAGCGTAAAGGGAGGGGGGGCAATGCAAATTGTCTGCGTAGCCATTTGATTAGATGTTCAGGAGTCTTACGGCTTGGGGGGTAGAAACTGTTTACCACTTGCCGTGCGGTAGCATAGAAAACAGTCTATGACTAGGGTGGCTGGAGTCTTTGAGAATTTTTGGGCCTTCCTCTGACACCGCCTGTTATAGAGGTTCTCGATGGTAGGAAGCGTGGCCCCAGTGATGTACTGGGCCGTACGCACCACACTCTGTAGTGCCTAGCGGTCTGAGCCCGAGCTGTTGCCATGCCAGGCAGTGATGCAACCTGTCAGGATGCTCTCGATGGTGCAGCTGTAGAACCTTTTGAGGATCTGAGGACCCATACCAAATATTTTCAGTCTCCTGAGGGGGAATAGGTTTTGTTGTGCCCTCTTCACGACTGTCTTGGTGTGCTTGGACCATGTTAGTTTGTTGGTGATGTGGACATCAAGGAACTTGAAGCTCTCAACCTGCTCCACTACAGCCCCGTCGATGAGAATGGGGCGTGCTCGGTCCTGCTTTTCCTGAAGTCCACAATCATCCTCTTTGTCTTGATCACGTTGAGGGAAAAGTTGTTGTCCTGGCACCACTCGGCCAGGTCTCTGACCTCCTCCCTGTAGGCTGTCTTGTCGTTGTTGGTTGATCAGGCCTACCACTATTGTGTCATCGGCAAACTTAATGATGGTGTTGGAGTCATGCCTGGCCGTGCAGACATGAGTGAACGGTGAGTACAGGAGGGAACTGAGTATGCACCTCTGAGGGGCCCCCGTGTTGAGGATCTGCGTGGAGGATGTTTTGTTACCTACCCTTACCACCTGGGGGAGGCCCGTCAGGAAGTCCAGGATTCAGTTGCAGAGGGAGATTTTTAGTCCCAGGGTCCTTAGCTTAGTGATGAGCTTTTAGGGAACTATGGTGTTGAACGCTGAGCTGTAGTCAATGAGTAGCATTCTCACATAGGTGCTCCTTTTTGTCCAGGTTGGAAAGGGCTGTGTGGAGTAGTAATGCAATAGAGATTGCATCATCTGTGGATCAGTTGGGGTGGTATGCAAATTGGAGTGGGTCTAGGGTTTCTGGGATAATGGTGTTGATGTGGGCCATGACCAGCCTTTCAAAGCACTTCATGGACACAGACGTGAGTGCTACGGGTCGGTAGTCATTTAGGCAGGTTACCTTAGTGTTCTTGAGCACAGGGACTATGGTGGTCTGCTTGGAACATGTTGGTATTACAGACTCAGACAAGGACAAGTTGAAAATGTCAGTGAAGACACTTGTCAGTTGGTCAGAGCATGCTCGGAGTACACATCCTGGTAATCCGTCTGGCCCTACGGCCTTGTGAATGTTGACCTGTTTAAAGGTCTTACTCACATCAGCTGCGGAGAGCGTGATCACACAGTCGTCCAGAACAGCTGATGCTCTCATTTATGTTTCAGTGTTACTTGCCTCGAAGAGAGCATAGAAGTAATTTAGCTCATCTGGTAGGCTTGTGTCACTGGGAAGCTTTCGGCTGTGCTTCCCTTTGTAGTCTGTAATAGTTTGCAGCTGTGGTGTCTGTGTGCCTGCTTGAAACAGAGACTGACTGACTGACTGACTGACTGACTGACTGACTGACTGACTGACTGACTGATAAGAGACCCTGAGGACCAGAGTGTGACAGTCCCTCACCCTTCTTGTGTCATTCAGACTGGCTCAGGAGCAATTAAGTTTGAAATCGGTCCTCATTTTACAGAAGGGCCATGCCGTGGAGGGGAAAGGGTCCGCTCTGCACTCCATGGCATGCTAACCCTTCATGGCACTTCTTCAAATAGGCATGATGGACAAGGAGAGAGGCCTCAGCAACTTCGACTTGGCACAGAGGTGGTGGCATTGTCCTGTGCCCTTGTTGTACACAACTACACAGGTGGCACACAACGTGTGTGTGTGTGTGTTGGACTGGGAGGGGGGTCTTAAGGGTGGTGGCTTGATTGACAAGTCTCATCAGGGGCAGCTTCATGCCCCCCCCCCCCCCACCACTAATTAGAGCTCATCAAGGTCCCCAATTGAATGTCGTTAATAAATAATGGATGCCCACCGTAATTCCACATAATCTTGATATTAGAAAGTCAAAGGTGTATGCATTATTAATGGGGCCAAATTTGACTTTAATAACTGTTCAGGCGAATCCTACACCGAGGAGGAATTCATTTATGTTAATATGGCTTTATTATTAATGGGGCAGCCGTTTTCTAAAATGTTAACTGACTGGGGCACTCTAGAGGGAGTTGGCAAGATTGACGACCCTTTCACCGGGGGGGGGGGGTTGCTTATTTATTTATTCTACCTGTAGAACCTCGGCACAGATCAGTGTGTCAATCATTTCCTCGTAAAGTCATTAGCCGCAATCTGAGTGGCACAATTAAGTCTGCCATGTGTGCGATGACAATCGTACATCGTTAGCCCTGTAATGGCATGCGTTACTCAGCCTACTTGTATATAAACAGAGATGATTACAGGGAAATGCCATCTTCCAGTGTATGCTAATCAATATATAATATCTGAGGTTTAAGAGGGATTTAAGTTTATAGTTGGGTATGCATTAAGACATTCACAATGTTATGAGTTAATAAAATGTATCTTCATGCATTTGGTAAAGCATCTCTCCATATGTCGCTGTTGTATAGCAGACCTGTTATCTCACATATGTCAGAGGCTTGGTGTGGCTCCCTGATTTAAATTTGCCCTCTTTCCAGCTTAGTGGGAGCCTGGTCTCGACTTCTGAGACAATTTGGGGTAGGCATCTGAGAACGAAAAGTGACAGACTAGTTAATATGTTCTCTTATAGTATTTGCATAATGGCCATGGTGCATCGCCAGAGCTGTTCTGCTCCACTTCCTGCTGGTAATATATCTGGCAGCAGTTCTGAAACCCACTTGTCGCTGGAACTGCCTTATAGATCTTACGCTGCCTGAGACACATCCAGCAATATCATGGAAAACACAGCTTCAAAATATTTGTTTACAATTTGATTTTGGAACAGGTTCCACACTAATCAAGGGAGGAGGCTGTTCTGTTCTTGGGAGGGCCATTCCTATAACATGTTTTTATGGTCTTGTCCAAAATATAAGAACAGGAAGGAGAAAGGAAGACAATGCTATGTATGACAGCAGGAGTCCACAACCCTTTTTTTGGCACATTCCCTCAGGGCCTGAAACACCTCTCCCTGCCTTTATCATACTATTTCTACTGCATTTGGTGGCAGAAGTGGGATGCAATTAATTTTCTTTCCCCATATATTGTTTTAACGAGACTGAACTGTGCGTATCACAAGCACATGATATAACCATTTAACATATTTTTGTCAAATTTAGCCCGGGATCACACCGAACATGGTTTTCAAAAAGCCAGCTTCTTTATTTCCATTATTCAATGGTGTAAATGTGTGACTTCGGTCTTGAGACCACATTATGTCTTGAGACCACATTATGTCTTGAGACCACATTATGTCTTGAGAACACATTATGTCTTGGGACCACTTTATGTCTTGAGACCACATTATGTCTTGAGACCACTTTATCCTTCTAAAAGCAATCTCATGCTGTAGTTGCAACCCAGGCTGTTGGACTAATCAACTGCCATACGAGGGCTTCTCACACTGTTAACTATTTTACTGTTGCTGAACAACGGTTGTTTTTTGTGTTAATTAACACTTGCTATCGGAGCAATAATTGACATACACACACCTCAATTTCTTTCATCCGTCTCCTCTTCTTTCATTCCCTCCTGATTACTCTTTGTGTGCCCCGTTGGTTTCTCGCTTCCTCTCAGCGGAAGTACCTCCTCGAACGGGGCAGGTGTTTTCTGTTTCAACACCAGACATTTACCAGGCTTTCCGGGAGGGGGGAAGGTAGAGTGTTTGTGTGTGTGGTGGGGTTGGTGAGGGTCTGACAGGCATGCCCTGGCTGTGTGAAAAGCCTTTAACCAACTTCCTGACATCCCAGTCGATATATTGACAGCAATTGTCACTTGCCGCAGCTTTGCTTGGTAGTACTGAGCAGCACCAAGCCAAGGAAGCTGCCTGTCACACTTCGATTCCCTGTAGCGGGACCTCAGTAGCCGGGGAAAATCGCAGTGCATCCTGGCCAGGTGGCTTTGACAGTGTGGAGGATTCCTCACCCTGCACTGACAAGGGTTGCATCCCAAATGGCACCCTATTTCATATATAGTGCGCTACATTTGACCAGAGCCCTATGGGCCCTGAGCAAAAGTAGTGGAATATAAAGGGAAAAGGGTGCCATTTGGAGCGCTGACAAGGACTGCTTCGGGCATTACACCCACCCACCTCTGGAGACAGACAGAAGCAACAACCAACCAACTAGGTGTGACATTGGATCAAATCTGTAATGCAGAAGATATGGACTATATACCTAAAGACCAACTTTAGATCCCTGAACGAATTCATAGGCTTTAGCTCAGCAGGCTAACATTCTTGTGGTGATGAGGAGACCTGGGGGGGAGGGTATGTGAATTTCACTCGCAAAATGTTTCTCCACAGGAAATTGCTTCCTTTGGTGTTCGCATTTCCTCATGGCACCCTTTCAATTCATGACCAAAGCCCCCCACAAGAAGAACATGCAAAAGGTCGAAAATGTCAAATGTCGCCCTGTCTTGTCTCCCCTTCCAATTACATTGGCTTCTCACATCTCCTTTTCTCCTCGCAAACTCTTCTCTTTCGTCCTCTCCTCAAAGAGGGGTGGGGAGCCGTGCCAGCAATGTCACGGTTGGAGAAAGCTTATCCAGGACAGAGTAGTCTGTGGATAGAGTCAGTCACAGTCTACAGACCCTTCATTGCTATTGCCATTAACCGGGGCCTATTTCCAAATCATCATCAAGGGGCTTCACCTCTTCAAGCTTGATGACCAAAAAAAATGTGTGGGGACAAAGTGGCTCATTTTGTAATTGACTGTGTGTCTGAGAGGAGAAGAGCTTTTAACTTCTCTGCGCTACGGATCCCTTTTACGGGATCATTTTCCTAAACAACCGCTGAATTGCAGGGCGCAAAATATTACTAAATATTTATAGTCATGCAATCACAAGTGAAATATACCAAAACACAGCTTAGCTTGTTGTTAATCCACCTATCGTGTCAGATTTCGAAAATATGCTTTACAGATAAAGAAATCCAAGCTTTTGTGAGTGTATCAATCAATGCTAGAACAGCTAGCCACAAATTAGCATGGTCACGAAAGTCAGAAAAGCAATAAAATTAATCGCTTACCTTTGATAATCTTCGGATGTTTGCACTCACGAGACTCCCAGTTACACCACAAATGTTCTTTTTGTTCGATAAATATCACTTTTATAACAAAAAACGCCATTTGGGTTGAGCGTCATGTTCAGAAAACCAAAGCCTCGTTCCGTTCGACGAAAATTCCCAAAAGTATCCGTAATGGTCGTAGAAACATGTCAAATGTTTTTTATAATCCTCAGGTTGTTTTTAACAAACATAATCGATAATATTTCAACCGGACCGTTACCTATTCAATAAGAGAGAAAAAGAATATGAAGAGCTACCCTCTCGCGCGCAGGAACTAATCAGAGGACACCTGACTACTTTTGAAAAATCTCGCTCATTTTTCAAAATAAAAGCCTGAAACTATGTTTAAAGCCTGGTCACAGCCGGAGGAAGCCATTGGAAAAGGAATCTGGTTGATACCCCTTTAAATGGAAGAAAGACGGGCCAGGAAACACAGATTTAAAAAAAAAAGAAAGAAAATCACTTCCGGGTTAGATTTTCTCAGGTTTTCGCCTGCAGAATCAGTTTTGTTATACTCACAGACAATATTTTGGAAACTTTGGAGTGTTTTCTATCCTAATCTGTAAATTATATGCATATTCTACAATCTGGACCTGAGAAATAGTCTGTTTACCTTGGGAACGTTATTTAAAAAATAAAATAATAATCTGACCCCTAGCGTCAATTAACATTGGGGGATTGAGACATGGAAGTGAGTGATGAGGGATGGAAAGAATCTGGTTGGAATCTGTCACTCCTGATCCACACAGATAGTTCTATTGCTTTGTGTTTTGACGTACATACATACCGTATGTTTGGTCATTGAAAATATACTTTTATCCAAAGTGACTTATTAACATAAGTTTGTAGTACATGCGCTTTATGCTGATAACTAAAGAAAAACAAATCCAAGACATGGTTTGGGAGGAGAAGTTGGAATTCAAAGGGATAATTTTCTCAGATGTTCCTCAGGGAGAAAAGAGATGGAGAGAATGTGTGAAAATTAGATAGAAAAAGACGAGAGAGCAAGGGGGTTTTCTCTCCTCATTAAATGAGAGACGTACTGCAAGATTGTAGTAAGTTGTCTGCATCATATTAGGCTTGGCAACATGCGTTGTGCGTATGGCGATGTATTGTTGTGAAATGGCATTATGTGGGTTGGGGGTATTGGATATTGTGAGTGGATTGACCTCTGCTGACAGTACATGGATACATACATACACATGATGTGGGCCAGCATGCTGTGAAACACTTATTCAGACTCAAAAGCCACACATGTGCGCGTACAGAGAATCTCTCTCTCTCTCAGTTATGGAATTCCCAGCCTGCCCCTCTGCCTAGCCCTGCACTGCCCTGATAACGCTGTTCGCCTCTTGTCTCTCCTCCTCTCTCCTCTCCTCTTCTTTCCATGCCCGCAGGCTGGTGCCCCAGAGGCCGGCCCCCGCAGCCAACCCACCCAGGATTCTTATCTCCCGTCCAGCCACGGGCCCTATCTCTGCCTTGGTGCTGGACATGGGGCTCTGGTCACTCCATATGCTCCACACACATGCTAATGAGCTCGCTTACAGAGACAGACCCCTAGGCAGCTATGGAGGCGGCTAGCACTGCATACAAAACAATTAAGTTTGGCTGGTAGGGAGTCAGGGAGAGGGACTGTCCACCCACAGCTTGTGTCTATTATGACTCCCAATACCTATTTGTATTTTCACTGTGTTTCTATTACCCTACCTGTTCATGTCTGCTACATAGGGCCATTCCTTATGTGGCAGATCATTTGAACTCTCCTTGTAACTGAGATGTATTTTCTTTTGATGCTATTATGATGTGGTTGTTTCTTATGGTGTGTGTGTGTGTGTGTGTGTGTGTGTGTGTGTGTGTGTGTGTGTGTGTGTGTGTGTGTGTGTGTGTGTGTGTGTGTGTGTGTGTGTGTGTGTGTGTGTGTGTGTGTGTGTTACGTTATGTTCTTATAGTTTAATGTCACTGTAATGGAAAGTGTTACTCAAAGTTTTAATTGAGGACTTCTCTGCCTTCCACATGCTACAGGGACGACACACACACAGCAGACTTCTCGACTGTCTTTAATTCAGTCAGTGCCACAGGGTTCTTTCCTTCTTTCTTCTAAAAGACACGCCTCGCAAATCCCTGCAGGATCTCCTCTAAACAACTAAACAAGCTGGACTTGGAGGCTGTTTTATTACTAAGGCAAAAGGAGAGGATAGATGGCTTCACCATTGGCCCCTAACAGACAAATAAATACAACAAAAAAATGAGCAGCCTTTCAAAGCCTCTACCCAGCTGCAGAAACCATTCATTCTTTCTCCAACTGCCTCGTCTCAGGCCGAGAGAGGCGGATTAATGTTATCACTTTAATAAAATGTGAATGAACATAATATCTAGGCCTCCCTCTGTGAAATGGCCTCCTAGAGTACAGAAACAGACGGTGGGCGCTTTAGCAAACGAATCCCAACCTCCTGTTAGAACGCCATTCAAATTACAACCCGCAGCCATTTTCCACAGAGGGGTAGTAGGTATTTATGCTGCAGTAGTTTATGTGTCGGGGGGCTAGGGTCAGTTTGTTATATCTGGAGTACTTCTCCTGTCTTATCCGGTGTCCTGTGTGAATTTAAGTATGCTCTCTCTAATTTTCTCTTTCTTTCTCTCTCTCGGAGGACCTGAGCACTAGGACCATGCCTCAGGACGACCTGGCATGATGACTCCTTGCTGTCCCCAGTCCACCTGGCCGTGCCGCTGCTCCAGTTTCAACTGTTCTGCCTGCGGCTATGGAACCCTGACCTGTTCACCGGACGTGCTACCTGTCCCAGACCTGCTGTTTTCAACTCTCTAGAGACCGCAGGAGCGGTAGAGATACTCTTAATGATCGGCTATGAAAAGCCAACTGACATTTACTCCTGAGGTGCTGGCTTGCTACACCCTCGACAACTACTGTGATTATTATTATTTGACCATGCTGGTCATTTATGAACATTTGAACATCTTGGCCATGTTCTGTTATAATCTCCACCCGGCACAGCCAGAAGAGGACTGGCCACTCCTCATAGCCTGGTTCCTTTCTAGGTTTCTTCCTAGGTTTTGGCCTTTCTAGGGAGTTTTTCCTAGCCACCGTGCTTCTACACCTGCATTGCTTGCTGTTTGGGGTTTTAGGCTGGGTTTCTGTACAGCACTTTGAGATATCAGCTGATGTACGAAGGGCTATATAAATAAATTTGATTTGATAGGGCTATCACCTGGTTTGTCATCCACCCTTAACTTTCAATCACGTCAAAATAATTTCACAAATGCAAAATACACAAAATACCACTGTTTTAACCTGTTTTAACACAGTTGCAGCCGACCGTATTTTTCAGTGTTGCATGGTGGACACTCAACCGACTGACAACAATGGTCTCTCAGAGGAAAATCTTGTTTTCAACCAAAACCTGTCTAAAGATGTTTGGGGAAGGGGGGTAGGGGGAATATGGCCTTCACACTGGATTTTACTCACACACTGTTTCTGCTCAGGAAATTGCTTCCTTTGGTTTTCGCATTTCCGCACAGCACCCTTTTAAGTCATAACCAAAGACCCCCGCAAGAAGAACACACCAGAGGTCGAAAATGTCAAATGAAACCCTGTCTTGTTTCCCCATCCAATTCCAGGGAGATGTCTTCAGATGTTTCCAGGGTAACATTCCTTGTGTAGTTCAAAGACAGTGTTGGGTGAGTGGAACAAAAACCAAGAAATGGATGTTGCCGTTTATTCCAACATTTTGCATAGTCCATGAAATAAACTATGAACGATTGGCCCAGCTGTTTTATTGTAATGGTACTGTTGTTTACCAAGGCAGCCAAACAGTATGCTGTCTACAATTACTGACGGTAAGTACACTAAGGGAACCGTAACAACCACATCATATCAACATTGTAAGGGAATACATCTCATGATGGATGCTCAACCAACCAACAACATGACTCAGGAAAAGATCTGAAAGTGGAGGACAACAAAGCTTTGTCCCAAAAGTGAATCAAACTCAAGGTGATATCTATGTGAAAGCCATTGCTACAATTTACTCAGTATACATAGGCCTATAGCTCTCCAGCTTATGAAGAGCAGACATGTAACGTTGCTTTTTTACAGCGATGATTCAGTCAACCTGTACGCACATCACAGTCCTTGAAATGTGTCTGAACAGAAAATAATATCTGAATATACAATACAGGGATTATAAATCAGTTCATGCCAGTCTATTACAAAGACAACGGGTCAATGTCATGACAAACTGTCACCTTCTATATGTAGCCGTTTAAAAAGGTTTGAAATGGACTTTAGTTAGCGGGAACACACTCTACGCGGTAGTTAGTCTGCTACTACTTTGTAGGAGGATTGTTGAGAGCTGCTTTACAAACTCTCCTTTTTTCTCCTTTCATTATGCCGTCTGTTTTGTCGCTACTTTGGTCTTCCTTGCTACCCCCTTTCTCTCTTTTGATTGAATATGCAGAATGAAGTGGCTAGTGCAATCGACCAGAGCCCATCTCCTATACTGCACTTATTGATGATGTTAGGACAATGTACAGCTCTCTAACATATGGACTCAGACAGTAGTGTTGTCTCGCTCTCTCTCTCTGTGTGTGTGTGTGTGTGCGCGCGTTTGTGCTACAGCCCTATACTTCAGAGGGGAGAGCAGTAATAATACACATCACCACCTGAATTAGATGTTTATGACAAAGTGCAGCCACAGCAGCAGAGCGAGAAACCTGAATCCCCCCATGCCACTCAGACATACAGCCGTCAGATTATATTCCACTTGGCTCATAGTTCTTTCCCTCCCCCCGCACACACACACTTCCTCTCTGCTCCGCAGTGAGATGGTGGAAGCCATAGCTCAACGTTCTCCTGACAAAAGAGGTGACAGTGTGCGGGAACTGAAAAGGGTATTAGAAATGGTAAAAAAGGAGAGGTACAAGGAAGAGACTGTGTGCACG
The DNA here is from genome assembly GCF_016432855.1 of Salvelinus namaycush. NCBI lineage: Eukaryota > Metazoa > Chordata > Actinopteri > Salmoniformes > Salmonidae > Salvelinus > Salvelinus namaycush. Next base: position 36,186,566 of record NC_052326.1, read on the forward strand.
GTAAACTTTTTCAAATGCTGATTCAGTATTCGTTATTAATGAGCCTTCATACATGTGCAGAGCCAGGTTGTCACAGTCGCGATCCAATATATATTGATAGTAAATGTACCAATTATATGACAATAGAACAACAGTCCCACCTTTTTCATTGTTAACAATATAATTTTTCCCATATTATTGATAAATAATGTCAAGCTGACTGTTTTGAGACCACAAAATCAACCAACTCCGCTAAATAGCGCTGCTAATAACTCTATATTGAAAATACTGAGACTGAAGAAAAATTGTTCAGAGGTTAAAATTAAATTATTAAAAATCATAGGTTCATAATGATTTCTACACACTTTCTACCTGTTTTTAGTCCCGATTGGAGTTCAGACTGGAGTTTTTTTTAAATTATATATATATATCTACAGTAAATCATTTTTATTTCAATTTTATTTGAACTCAGACCCATTCAAAATCGCATCCCAGCAGTTAAGAATCGCTGACTAGATGACTGATAGGGGGTGCTGTGTTGAAGCCACCGTGCCCTCATCTTAGCACTCCTACACCGTTGTAAACAAGATAGAAATGCAGTTATATAAACATTACGAACACCTTCTTAATATTGACTCTATCAATTTGTCAGGGCATGGACTCTACAAGGTGTCGAAAGCGTTTCACAGGGATGCTGGCCCATGTTGACTCCAATGCTTCCCACAGTTGTGTCAAATTGGTTGGGTGTCATTTGGGTGGTGGACCATTCTTGATACACACGGCAAACTGTTGAGTATGAAAAACCCAGCAGCCTTAATCTCTTAACACAAACTGGTGCAAATGGTACCTACTACCATACCCCGTTCAAAGGCACTTAAAGCTTTGGTCTTTCCCAGTCACCCTCTGAATGACACACATACACAATCCCCATGTCTCAATTGTCTCAAGGCTTAAAAATCCTTCTTTACACTGATTAAAGTGGATCTGACAAGTGACATCAATAAGGGATCATAGCTTTTACCTGGATTCACCTGGCCAGTCTATGTCATTGAAAGAGCAGGTTTTCCTAATGTTTTGTACACTCAGTGTATGTCTCCATATCTATGTGGTACCCGAAATTATATTATATGAGCTAAACATATGAATAAAAAAATAATAATAATACATTCAAATATGTTCCTTAAAGTATATATTTTTGAAATGACTAATGTTGCTGTCCCCGGTACAACAAACAAATATTTAAATACATTTAATTTTGTCCTTGAAACATTTAATTGAAATACTGTAGAATTCCATTAATTCCAGTGGAGGACTGCTCCTACTGGGGAGTGCCAAAATGTCCGACCGGTGGCTTCAAAGCCTCTCAACGGCCAATACATAGCATACGCAATCCAGGGTTTATATACATCATTGATTGAATCCCTAAGCTGAGCCAGGCTTTTGTGGTACAGACAAAGGCTGTTTCTCAAACGGCACCCTATTTCCATAGGACTCTGGCCAAAAGTAGTGCACTATATAGGGATTAGGGTACCATTTGGGATGTATTCAGACAGACAGACAGACAGGCAATATGAGAAAGACTGGTCTCCCAGCCACCTGGCATTTAGTGCAAGCTATCTCATCACAGCCCATTCTAATGCTAATGAACTTAAAGATCAACCAAGAGGATGGAAGTGTGTGTGTGTGTGTGTGTGTGTGTGTGTGTGTGTGTGTGTGTGTGTGTGTGTGTGTGTGTGTGTGTGTGTGTGTGTGTGTGTGTGTGTGTGTGTGTGTGTGTGTGTGCCCATACATCCAGTACACGTGCTAAAACTCTCCTATTCAGATGCACCAACAATACTGTACAATGCAGTTCATTCACTCTGAAAGGCACACGCAAATGCTAACATCTGAATATTCTAATCTGTCTCTGTTTGTCTGTTTATCTACAGATGTGTTTCCGTCTGACTGTTTGTCTGTCCGTCCGTCCGTCCGTCTGTCTGTCTGTCTATCAATATACCCATCGACTATCAGTTCTGGTTCTACATCGTTTCTTTCTAGTCATGCTGTACTCTGTGACCAGGGCTTGTTTCTTTCTAATCATGCTGTACTCTGTGACCAGGGCTTGTTTCTTTCTAATCATGCTGTACTCTGTGTCCAGGGCTTGTGTCCACCGTGGCCCCAGGGGTTGAGTTACACAGTAGTACAACACTTGCCTCTAGGATTCCCTCAAGGATGCATGCTTTGGAAAGCCACACAAAGCCTCTAGAATGAGCTATTCAGGTAGAGAGAATAAGGAGGGACAGTCAGAGGAGCTGATAGCATTTCAATGCGGTGGAGACAAACACTGTAAATACTGGTACTATACAATGATGGATGATATTTAATCATTTTCTGTTGGGGGATTGCATGTGAAGAGGCCTCCACCTCTGCTGTCCTCTAGGCCCTATAACCCACCTGCACATAAACCTGTCTTGTTTGTCTTTATGTTAATATGGTGGTTTCTCTTGTAACACATGGCATTTGTCAGTCATGGGATTCCACTATTGTTTGAGTTACGATGCGCCGATTCTTGGAGTTGCTCACACACATGCTCCGTGTGTGAGGTGTGTGTGAGTGTGTGCGTATGTGTGTGTTTAAGCTACTCCCCCCCATAGATCGCAACTGTGCTGCGAGTGAGCTGCTCTGCTACACAATAACCAATACCTTTCCCACTCATCCTCTACCCTTGGACCAACAATCGAGAAGAGAATCAGGTGGCGGTGCATCCTCACACTCTCTCCAATCCACCGTCTTCTCCCTCCTAAAGCAATTAGAGGCAGTGTGGGGTCAGGGACCCCCAGACACCAACATGGCTGTCATCAAGCCTGGTGGGGCGCAGCCGCCTGACAGCCAGGTCACGCCCTCTCAGTGTCACAGCCACTCTACGACAGTTGCAGGGTTAAAGCCCCTGACCTCGTGATAGCCCCTGACCTCTCCCTGGAATTGATCTGTTGTGGTGAAATGGGATTTGGAATGGCATGAGCCGGACACCCAGATAGAGACTGCATCCCAAATGGCACCCTATTCCCCACATAGTGCACTGACCAGAGCCCTATGGGCTCCCTATGGGCCCTGGTCAAATGTAGTGTACTTTATAGGGAATAGGGTGATATTTGGGACACACACTCGGATAGCTCTTCCTCCCACTTTACTTTAAAGAAGATGTCTGTTGTGACTGACGAGGAGCCCCACTAGGAGTTGGTTTAAACCTTGTTGTAAGACCGGTGAAAAGAAAATCAAAACAGAGCCATAATACCAGAAATAAGGCAATAAGCTCCTCTGCTGTTTTGCCCACTTGCGAGGACGAAGAGATAAATCAAATCGGATTAATATGGGGATATGTTAATTGCCTCAAAAAGCTAGTTAGTCTGGGTCTGGTCTGCCTCCTCCTCTGTGTTTTTTAGTTTCCTGATGCGCGTGGGTGTGCGTGGGGCTGCGTGGGTACATCTGTGTACACTGAGTGTACACAACATTAGGAACAACTTCCTAATATTGAGTTGCACCCCCTTTTGCCCTTAGAACAGCCTTAAGTTATTGACATAAACCGGTGCGCCTGGCACCTACTACCATATCCCGTTCAAAGGCATTTAAATATTTTATCTTGCCCATTCACCCTCTGAATGGCACACATACACAATCCATGTCTCAATTGTCTCAAGGCTTAAAAATCATTATTTAACCCCTTTGTTACAATCTTCTCCCCTTCATCTACACTGATTGAAGTGGATTTAATAAAAGATCATAAGGGATAATAACTTTAACCTGGATTCACCTGGTCAGTCTATGTCACGGAAAGAGAAGGTGTTCCTAATGTTTTGTACACTCAGTGTTTGTCTCCATATCTATGTGTGTCTCTGTGTGTGCGTGTGCATGCCTCCATGTGCATGCGTGTGTGCGTGTGTGTGTGTGTCTGTGTTCATTTGTGGGAAGGCTGTGTTTTCAGGGTAGCTCGTCCGTCATGGAGAGATGGTGCTCTGTTGGGACTCGGCATGAAAAGAGACACCCACCCGTGTCAAGTGTCAGAGCACTGATTTCTCCCTAGTGCAGCCCAGGTAACCTCCATATATCTCCAGGAAACAAAAGCAATGATAAACTGATGGCACAAATAAAAGGTTCAATCAAACAATTTGTGCAGTAGTACCTGTACATATCATAAGGATATACTTTTATTCTACATTATGATGGGTAATGAAAGGACTTAAGCTTGGTGTATGTTTTGCACTGAGGATGAATATGTACTGTTGGTTCAGCATTGTCTCTACAACCCTCTGCCATTAGCTGTGTTTGTTTTTCACTCTACTCCCCAAAAACAAGTCAAAGACCCTCTTGGGAAACAAAGACCTCCAATTATTTAATAAATATTTTCTTATTTGCAGAAGGATCTTTGTTTCCTTATGCTTGCTGTGTCATTGTTTTCCCACACATGCAGGGATAACAGCGCATTACCCCCTCTTACCCCACAAATATTTTGCATTCGCCTAAAAGTTAGAGGACATTCCTACGTGGTCCCTCCAAACTTTCCGAGCATTTAGTCATGCCTGTGCCCTTTCATCTTTCGTCTCCGCTCTTCCCCCTAAATTTCGGGGAAGTGATATATAGCCTCAGTGACTCAAGGCTCTGGAAGATGTAGAACATTGTCCCAGATGAGAGAGAGGTGAGAAAATGCATTACTATGCAGAATAGGTCATATCGGAACGCCACTCCTCTTTGTGACCAGCCCATGCAGATTATGAATCTATTGTTGTAAGTTGCCCGACAAGGATTTCATTTACCTTTAGTTTATTTTCCTTTCCTCAACCCGTTACAGGGCTGAGCCGGAATTGGAATCGCCATCCAGGCAGGAAGCAATCTTTCAAGGGTAAAAAAGTAATACACAGAGATACTGTATCTTGAAAAAGGATAAATACTCTTGTCAATAAATGGTTTGTATCTTGACTACAAATGGTGGACATGATTGAGTTCAATATGTATTGTAGCTAACTGACGATTTGTCCCATTATGGCTCTGTATACTAATCTTTTTGATAGCTAACCAAGGACCGCTACTCATACATTGGGCACAGTGGTCATTACAGTCTTTCACTGCCATGGACAGCGACACTTCACTGCACGTATTGGCCCTAGCGGAGTCTGCCTTCAGCACCATGGACAGCAGCTGCAATGTTCTAGCTTGCAATACAGTAAGTGGAACCACACAGTCCTTTGTAAATAATAGAAAGAAGAGAATGTGGAACTTAGAATATAAAAAATGTTGTGTGAACTCCCCACAGCTGCCAAACAAATTGGTTCATATCAAAATCCTTAGGTTAATTTACTATTTGACTATAACCTACAGTAGGCTATATCCACTTCATGCAGTCATGTAGGCTTATACAATATACTTACTACAGGTAGCCTAATTTACACACGTAGGAAGGTCTGCTTTGTGTTGTTCGTTTCAAGGCCTGTGTGGGAGCGATGGGGAATGAGACTATCTAAAACCTCCTGTGCTGGTTGAGATTTTCTCAGCAAGTCGTTTGCATTTTAAATTGCCCCTCAGTGGAATTGCCAGGGCCCTATTGTCATATTTGACTGTCCCTACCGGTATGAAATAACTACAATCATGTGGAGGCAAAGACACATTGTTCAGTAAATTGCCTGTTAATTGCGGGTTATTATTATCAGTCCGATGGGTTCACTCAGTGGAAGCGTTTCACTCAGGGCGTCACGCGGTGCATTGAAAACATTTCAGAGCAGCCGTGCAAGTAGGTGAGGAGAGAGAGACCGTCGAGGGACAATACTGGCAACATACCTTCCATAATCATCGCGATACTACCCCACTCAACATAATGACAATGATTTGTGCTCTCCCATTTCGCCCTTGTATTAAAAAAATATTGCTGAAGGCAAGTCAGGCATGTGTGAGCGTGAGGCAGGGAGGGGCGCTGCCGCCGTGAATAGAGTTTCACCCCGGGGGGACGCTTGGCAAGCTGACTGCGGTGTCATGCCAAAAAAGGCCAACTATCTCCCTCCCTCTCTCCCTCCGCCGAGTCCAGGCCATGCCTGCGGTGAGTGTGGGATGACGCTGGGCCGAGAGCGCGGGAGGTGAAAGAGTCACGGAGTGTTTCGCCTTTGTTTTTATTGGTTGGCTAATGTTTAGGCGGAGGGTCCATGTATGATAGCCAGATATTGAAAACAAATCGGGCGTCATACTCATTGGACTGTGTGTAGGGATGGGCCTATTAGGCCATCTCATTGAACTCCGTTGGTTTTAATTGGAGGATATTGAAATACAAAGAGAGGAAGTAACACTCACATTCCATCATATTAACTTTAGCCTACTGTATTGCACATCCATTTATTTCGGCCTGAAAGACCAGCTGACAATATTTGCACCATGGACATGCACTGACTCATACAATGGACACAATGGGCATTGTAACCTTTTGGGACCATGGACAGTAACAGGTCAATGCACGTATAGGTCTAGCGGAGTCTGCTTTCAGCACCATGGACAGCAGCTGTACTACTCTACCTTGCAGTGAGAAGAGAGGGCACAATATTTTGTCAACGAAAGAAAAGTGGAGATAAGAACATGAAATCTAAAGAATGTTGTGAATCTCTCACAGACAGCTGCACATTAGCAATTCTAAAAATCTCTTATCAAATTCCTCTGACCAAGTTTGAATAGTTAAAGCAACAGACTGAAACCCCAGCTTTTTTTCCAGCCACATGCAGATCAGTGAATAGGCTACATCAATGTTTTTCAACTTCAGTCCTCCAGTACCCCCAACAGCACACCTTTTTGTTTTAGCCAGGGACAAACTCACCTGATTCAAACTGTCAAGAGCTTGATGACTAGTTGACTAGTTGAATCAGGTGTGCTTGACTGGAGTTACAACAAGCATGTCTACTGTTGGGGGTACTGGATGACTGCAGTTGGGAACCACTAGGCTACATGAAGGAGGAAAGAGAGGATGTGTTTAAAAGTACATAATTTGAAGAGTGCCAGATGATCTGCGTCTGATAGTCTGCTTCCCAAATTGCACTTTATTCCCTATATAGTGCACTACTTTTGACCAGGGCCCATAGGGACAGCCATAGAAACAGACAGCATGCCTCCATCCATCCACCTATTGGTTTTCTGTTTGTTGCTGTTTATGGCTATACTTGTGCCTGTGTTGCAATTGAACTAGTGACAGTCGTCTTCTCTTCTCACCTCACTGATCAAACACACAACAGAGACCTGTGGGAGCAGCCTACCTGTTTGCAGTTGACAGCTGTGTGTCACGTGAAAATAGAGTTGCCGTGTGTGCCATGGTGTGTTTGCGCGTGGGCTGTCAGTGTGCAATGCACATGGGGTTGGGCACCAACGTATTTTTACGTCACATCCTAGCATTCTAGTTTGTCTATACTAGAGGTATTAAACTCTTACTCTACGAGGTGCGGAGCCTGCTGGTTTTCTGTTCTACCTAATAAATAATTGCACCCATCTGGTGTCCAAGGTCTAAATCAGTCCCTGGTTAGAGGGGAACAATGAACAAGCAGTGGTACTGGCATCTATGTTCAGAGTTGAATTTGAGGGGTCTATACCATCAGATTTGCATCTGTGAGTGGATCCCAGTGCTGTTTCGTATGTTGTAGTCTACCCTTACAATCTCTCTACCCTCTCTCTTCCCTCTCTAGTTGCTGCTCCCTCCGATGTGCCCGTCTACGCCGCTCGGCGGTGCTCACAGACTTCCTTCTCTTCGATTGACATCTACATCAGAATCTGAACGGAATAGATGCCTGCTTGAACTATAGGCTACATGATACTGTGCGACACTGCTTTGTGTGACACAACCTAACGTTCCCTGAAATATATTTTAGCTGCGGATGTTGCCTTTTAACTAGGCTCGAGGATTTCAGTACCAGGCGCTGTCCACCCACCCGCTATTCAAGCAGTTCAAGCTCCTTCAAAAGTTCAATACTCTCCTAATTGTTCTACTACCATTTAATGGCCTTTTCACACCAAATGAAAATTGTTTTCAATCAAAATCCGTGGCCTTTTGGAGTGGGCCTATATTTTGAAGGGAAAATATGGTAGACATATATTTTATAGCATATTATTATTATTATTATTATTAGGCCTATTATTTCGCTGCGGATGTGGCGTGATTTGCATATGATAGGCTATTGCACAAGCGCCATACAGATTACTATCACTATTTTCTTTTTTTTATAGACCCCGTTCCCCTTGGATCGTACCATTCGGCTTTCTTAACGGGAAGGGGGAGATAAAACGCTGTGTAACACAAACATCGAGTCCTAGTGGTTCCCCTCGTTCTATACCTCCCCGCATTCCTTGTAGCCCTTGAGCTGGCCCCGTCCGTTTAAACCGAGAACACCCATACCGACTTCTCAATGCAAAAATTAAAAGGGAACCTAGAAGCAGGGACTAGGGGAACGAAAGGAGGTGTAAATAGAATACGAAAGCTCTTGGTCTCTCGCTCTATCCGCTCTCTCCTCTCTTTTAGTAAATGAATGAATGAATGATTAATTAGGACATAAATAGGCTACACGGAATCCACCAGGACAAGGAGACCTGCTCCAAGCTTTTGATATTCATTTTAGCCCAATGAGACATATGTATATTTATTCATGTACATATTTGCATTGGTAGGACTACAAGCAGGACCAGCAAGGCTTTTTAGATTTTTTTTTTTTAATCAATAGGCTACTTCGTTCGGAAGCTTCTATACAACGGCCACCAAGATTGCGCTGCTGCTACCGCCGCTGTTACCACAACTCATTGCTGGTCCGAAGATGGCAACTTTAACAAATGGACAGGTGGACGGCACAAACGGGCTAGTGAACGGATTAAGCCACAGCCACAGTCCAGCGGGCTGCGGGGGCACCATCCCCATGAAGGACCACGACGCCATTAAACTGTTCATCGGGCAAATACCGCGCAACCTGGACGAGAAGGACCTCAGGCCGCTCTTCGAGGAGTTCGGCAAGATCTACGAGCTCACGGTGCTCAAGGACCGCTTTACGGGCATGCACAAAGGTGGGTTGCGCCTACCAGTCCCCGAGAGAGCGGACTCCCCATCTTCACGCTCTTTTCTTTGCGGCTCCCGTTGCGGCTGCCTGTCACTAATGTCTTTCCATGGCTAGCAATCGTGTTCCCCCTAGTTCGGGAGACAGGACCGACGCGTATTGGATTTGATGGATTTGGTTGCGTAATATTACTTGCGTTAACAGAAAGTGGAATAGTCAATTTTTATTGTCTTGATTCCTTCGTCAATATTTAGCCATTTCAACGAACATATCCTCAAACCTCTGTAGTTCTGAGATATCCAGGCACGCCGTGCTGTCAAGTATCACGACCTAATAGGCTATTATGTAACAATATTGAGAGCAAGTCGCAGTTTATCTTGTAACTTTGGAAGTTTAGGCTATGGTGTTAAGAGTAAGTCACACATTTAGTTATCGTGCATTCATTCACAAGTGTAGAATCTCCACGCTTGAAAGTTCACCGGAGGAGTCCGGAGGAGCCCATGGCTTTTTGTCCACGGCACCATCTTGCACTCTGTTGCGCGTTATGCCAAGTTGCTTGTAACAGGAGGCGAGGGAGGGAGGAAAAAGGTGTTAGTGTGTGTGCGTGCGCGTGCGCGCGATCGTGCGTGATTGGGTACATGCTTTTTATAGCCTACTGTATTATTCTCTGAGAAAATGTAACCAATACTTTCTCAGATTTTACATAATGCATTCTACAGTACACATTACACATTACCTGTGGTCCACCCACCTTACCTACAATATGTAATTGAGGTTATTCTCTAGTCTAGTGCCTGACATTAGGCAGACGTTTTGTGGTTTTAGAAAGTAAAATGGATGTCAGAGAACTCTTTGAATATGGCGTAAAGACAGGTGTTTGAACAACCAGCTGATTTATAGAGTGATGGTGTTATGGTAATTTTATACAATGCTGAATACCTGTTGTGTGATGCAATGATCCGTCACATGCCTTGGTGTAAGGGTAATGGCCAGCCATATACCTTGGTGTAAGGGTAATGACCAATGTTATGGACGTTGATTTCAGGCTCTTTAGAGGGGTAGCCAGTGGTTAGCTATTCCCTATTTGCTCAGGACATCAGAATCTTAATGAAGTCACTAATTGATCTGCTACACCTGGAGGGCATTTTCAGACTCCATGGGTCACTTCATATGTGGACGTTAAAGTACAAACAGAACGTTTCAGTTGTCCTAAACTCAACCTCTCCCATCCCCTGTTACCAACATGACGTTTTGCATGTGTCAATAAATAATGATGATATAGAAATAAAGCAGGAGGAAGGGAGGAGGAGATTGCCAGGGATGGGGGAACCAAAGAGAGGAGAGGGAAGGGGGAGGAGGAGGGGGAAGAGGAAGGGGGGATATCTTTTATTAATAGCCCAGCTGTAGTAACGACTCCCTGTCCGACGGTTAATCACGTACGGCCCGTGAACTATGGGAGGCCATGCCGGCTGATTCTAGGAACTGTCTCCTTAGGGCGATATATTGCCTGGCATCACAGGCTAGGCCTCTGCTTTTATTAGTGCACCCCCCTTCGCAGCACCGCTCTCATATTATAACTAGCTGGATGCAATAGCTCTCTCGCTGGCTAGCTGGTTGGCTATAGACAGTATATATATACACCTCTTCTCCCAGCCAGCCCAATATCCCCACACCTTCCCACAAGCAGAGGATGTTTGTTGAATGTTGGGTTTTGTTTAAAGTTATTGTAAGGTTATGTCTGAATGTTTTAATGTAGGTAAATAATATTTTTTGGTAACTTGTTACTTACAGCCAACAGGTATAGTGCTTTATTACTTGTTATAAGCATGTATAAGCCTTTATAATGTGTTATTAGAAAGCTTAAAATATTTGACCGTGTCATAGATATGAAGGTGTTATGCCATAAGGGGTCCAATCATAACCTCTCATGTCAAATAACCATTGTATTATAACTGTAGTGGTCTACACCATGGACAGCATTCTCGTTATGTTGGTGTCATAGCATGGTTGACTAAATGTCATTGTGAAACGACACTATCATATACATGCCAAAATGGCACTGTCAAATAAAGTGTTACGATTGTGGAATTTGATGCTGCGATTTTGAGACCGACTGAAAAGCCTAGTCAGGATCATTATGAGATGATAGTAAGACATTATAACGGGTTCATACATGCTTACAACAAGTCTGGCATGCATTATAACTGCATCATAATGCTTTATACCTGTCAGCCTAAAGTAAAGTGTTGCCAGTATTTTGGATACATCTATAAACTGGCAAAACTTGTACGGCATCATTTTTTGACTATTGTACAAAATATAGTCCAAAAGCTCAAAGTCAAACAAGGGCAATGTTGCCCTATAAACAACTTTAGGGTTGAAGAAAGTTATTGGCTTTTCATTGGAATTAATACTGCAAGAAAATTGCACAACACTAGGGTCTTAGAACATTTGCAGCCTTTTGACACTTATTGGAATGCTCTGAGCTGATTGATGGCTTGGCTCCTAAGGTTATTTGCCTAAATCTCAGACTCCAGCCACAGCAAAACGTGTTCACTCCATTTTATCTTTCTTTTCTCTCCATCTTCTGTTTCCTCCTTTTCTTCTTTCAGTAGCATGTAACTTCTCATCGAAATACTCCTCCACCTCTCTCTTTCCTCCACATACTTTATCTGCACCTTTACTCCGTTCCCTGATTTTCCCTCGTCTCCTTCTGCTCCTTTCCTCCATATCCCATTTCCCTCTTTATTTCCCTGGTTCACAACAACCCTCAATTCATTTAGTGTGAATATATAGATGCACCTATAGATGCTATTAATATTCTACAATGTTATAGCAACATGTGACGCCACAATAATTTTTAGACAAACTCCTAGCTAGTATTTTCATTGTTGCAAAAGCCTCGGATACTACTAACTATACTATTGCAATTACCATCCCAATAATGACCCCATGTATCACTAGTAATCTAGTCTTTAGGTTGCCATCCCCTTGAAAGGGAGGGGGCTTGTAGAGGAGGCTGGGGTGGGAAGGGAACGGGCACAGAGGCGACAGCACTAGCCCTACATTCTCCCAATGATTTTATTTCTCTCCCCTCTGCGACTGGGCTGTGCTAATAGAGGCCATTTATAACCGTCACCGGCTGCCGTTGCGCATGCTGAGACGGACGTCGGCACAAAGAGGGGCCGTTTCGCAATTTTTTTGCAATGCAGTATGGGAGGGAGGGTGGGGGGAGATATGGCAGCACACTATGAACCAGGTGACCTAGCTAGAATACGCCCATGTACAGTAATACACCTTAGGTCAGTGGGTCAATCCTACCATGTATGACTGTCAAGTGTCAACAATGTATGTATCGTGTATCATCAGTTGCTTTCAAATCAAATCAAACTTTATTTGTCACATGTGCCGAATACAACAAGTGTAGACTTTACCGTGAAGTGCTTACTTACAAGCCCTTAACCAACAGTGCAGCTTTGGTGTAATAACAATGTAATATGCGTGTAGTAACGGAGTAATTGCATGTGTTGTTACATTCACTGAAAATGTTCTCCCTTGTTAGAGTTGCTTTGAGTTCCTCTGCTTCGGGTTTTCCTAGGAGTCCTTTGAAAGTGAGAGAAATACTAGGACTAGGTATACTGATATCTTGGGGTGTTTTTTGAGGAATTCAAGTGAAAGATAGAAAGAGGCTCCCGTTGGGCTCTCTGCCCTCACCTTATTTTGTCCTAGATAATCAAATCAAACTTCATTTGTCACATGCGCCAAATACAACAGGTGTAGACCTTACCGTGAAAGGCTTACTTACAAGCCTTTAAACAACAATGCAGTTCAAGAAAGAGTTAAGAAAAATATCTGATGTTAAATTGAGGATAATATTTAAATCATCAAATGCTGTATCCAATCAGATTTGCATGTAAAAAATTATGTTTATCCCTGTACCAAACTCGTTTGCTGCGATGGCTTTGCCGCCGACCTTTTATGAGAAGATTCGATCAGTGTTATATTGTAACCACCGCATGAACAACCATACCCATGGCCAAAAAGTGCTGGCAACAGCATAGTCTACCAAACTTGGGTGATTCTAAAATTACTAGATCGGCTAAGATTACAAAAACTGTGGAGGGGTAATCTATTTCTGTGTTATAATTAATACAAGTATTTGAAAGGACTTTAGATAGCAAAGGTAGTTATTTATATATATTCACAGTTAGTAAGCTACCATTCCTACACTCTTTTGCTTGAGAGGACAGTTAAACGACTGTAACTATACTGCCCTATCAAACAAAAAGGTAGTAACTGCTCATTGCGTGGAACTGAGAAAAATTGCTTTTATTTACCTTGGTTTCACAGTAACTTTATTGTCAATGGACAGAATGACTGAAGGCACTGCAGTATCGTAAAGGTAATACCCTGTGGGACTCAGTGAAGGTGTTACAGGATTGGAAGTTGAGAGAGAGAGAGAGAGAGAGAGAGAGAGAGAGAGAGAGAGAGAGAGAGAGAGAGAGAGAGAGAGAGAGAGAGAGAGAGAGAGAGAGAGAGAGAGAGAGAGGGGGGGTTCCGGACGCAGGATTTCACTCACGTTGCATCATCCCCTCTGTGGGCTCAGAATTTTCCACTCAGCTCCAATCGGAATGCATACTCAGACACCACATTGTGCCCTGTTTCTATGACGACGTGCCGTGATCAATATTGAGCGTTTTGTTGAGGCAACATGTGTCACCGGCGAGGTCACTTCTCGCTAAAGTCCTCCACCCAGGCGACCCACCCCACGCATCTAAATACATCCGAGACGCAAGACAAAAAAAATAGGGAGGAGAACAAGAGACGTGTACGTAGATACGTCAACTCTCATTTGTCAGCGGGGACAATTGTCAAGGCACCTCGGCTGCTATTGACCATTATGATTGGCCCGGGATAGTCAGAAGGGGCCGGTCATTAGCCCAGAGGGCCAGTTACTCACGGTGAGCGATGGCCATGTAGGAAGGAGGGGAATGTGGGGAGGGAGGAGGGAAACAGTGAGGGGGTGGAAGACTAGGGGATCAGCATTCTAACTGCTGGTAGAGAGTCATGACGGTTGTCAGGGGGGAAGAGAAGTCTCCAGAACTAAGATGTGACTCCACCCTCCATATTATGGAAGTGTTTGGAAAAGTATTTGCTAGCACTTTGCAATTTGTGTATGCACGCACGCACAACCAGCAAATACACACACACACACATTTGTTTTCTATCCTTGTGGGGACCAAACAATTGATTCCCATTCAAAATCCTATTTTCCCTAACCCCTAACCCTTAACCTTAATGCACTGTATGCACTGTATAACTAGTTGTATACATAACTACATAATAGACCTCTGTACTACTTGCTATTGTTGAATAATCTCAAGTCTAATCAAGTAAAGGATATATCCATATAAGAATATTGTTGTAACGGTTTTCTTCCGTTGGTGAAGGAGAGGACCAAAATGCAGCGCGGCTAGTGTTCAACATGTTTAATAAACAGAAAGACGATAACGTGAACACTATACAAAATACAAAATAACACATGTGAAAACCGAGACAGTCCTATCTGGTGCAGAACACAAAGACAGAAGACAACCACCCACAAACCCCAACACAAAACAAGCCACCTAAATATGATTCCCAATCAGAGACAACACAAAACACCTGCCTCTGATTGAGAACCATATTAGGCCAAACATAGAAACAGACAAACTAGACACACAACATAGAATGCCCACCCAGCTCACATCCTGACCAACACTAAAACAAGTAAAACACACAAGAACTATGGTCAGAACGTGACATGTGTGTTAATAGTCCCAATGTTTACTGGTGGTGCGATGCAAGCAAGCTTGGATGCCTTGTACAGCCTAGCCTGACACCAAGCACTTTTTTTTCTGAACTATACTTATTTTCTTGAACTATTTACTACTCTTTTTAGAAAACAAACAACTACTTCTTATTAGTAACAAATAATGCTAGGCTCTCTTCAAACAATGGGCCTTCAGCCTAATTCAAGATGGTAAATGCTAAGTGGGATGATTGGGATGACCCAACTCTGATGATAAATGCTAAGTGGGATGATTGGGATGACCCAACTCTGACATCACCCCATTGAATCTGCCAATTCAAGATGGCACCTGTGGGTTGGCCACACCTCTAACCACACCCATACCTGTAGCCTTAAAGGCATAATGCTGAATAAGCAATTATCAGTACAAAATAGTGTGAAAATGCAGGGACAGCCCTTTTATATAGATATACAATATCTCTCTGAAATATTTATGTTTCAATTAACCGCATTACAATGTTTTAGTATACTGCATACAAAATTCAAAATCTGAAGCACAGTTGGTCAGCCTTAAAACTCTACTCAGCTTAGCCTTTTGATTTCCCTATAAGAGGCTAAAGAAATTGCCCAAAGTCCAACCTCCTCCTTCCTCATATTAAAATTATATTTTTTGTTTTTTGCTATTGCCATGTCATTGCTTTGGCGATTTTGAGTGGCTGAAAGCTTCCTTTAGCGCTGTTTTGGAGGGTTAAATAGTTTCTATTTTCAAGGCCGTTGCGTCATCTACAGTTGAAGTCGGAAGTTTACATACACCTTAGCCAAATACATTTAAACTCAGTTTTTCACAATTCCTGACATTTAATCCTAGTAATAATTCCCTGTCGTAAGTCAGTTAGGAACACCACTTTATTATAAGAATGCAACATGTCAGAATAATAGTAGAGAATGATTTATTTCAGCTTTTATTTCTTTCATCACATTCCCAGTGGGTCAGAAGTTTACATACACTCAATTAGTATTTGGTACCATTGCCTTTAAATTGTTTAACTCGGTTCAAATATTTTGGGTAGCCTTCCAAGAGCTTCCCACAATAAGTTGGGTGAATTTTGGCCCATTCCTCCTGACAGAGCTGGTGTAACTGAGGCAGGTTTGTAGGACTCCTTGCTCGCACACGCTTTTTCAGTTCTGCCCACAAATGTTCTATGGGATTGAGGTCAGGGCGTTGTGATGGCCACTCCAATACCTTGACTTTGTTGTCTTAGGGCTAGGCGTCCCGCCAGCGGAACACCTGTCGACAACTTCCAGTGAAATTGGAGGGCGCGCAATTCAAATAAATAATCATAAAAATTATGGATATTAAACATTTAGGTACATACAAGTGTCTTATATCAGTTAAAAGCTTAAATTCTTGTTCATCTAACTGCAGTGTCCGATTTACAATAGGCTTTACAGCGAAAGCATGCCTTGCGATTGATTGAGAACGGTGCCCCACATCAACATATTTTTTCACCGGCACAGGCTTCATAAAATCACAAATAGCGATTTAAATATTCATTTACTTTTTGAAAATGTTCCTCTGATTTGCAGTACAAAGGGTCCCAGCTACAACATGCATGGTCGTTTTTGTTAGATAAAATCCTTCTTTATATCCCAAAAAGTCTGTTTAGTTGGCGCCATCGTTTTGAGTAATCCACTCGTTCAACATGTAGAGAAAGGAATCCAAAAAGCTAACGCTAAACTTTGTTAAAGCAAGTCAAAATACACTTCTGTTTAATCCTCAGATACCCTAAAATGTAATTAAACTGTAATATTTCATGCAGAAAGAAGTATGTTCAATAGGAAAGCGATATTAGCAGGTGCGCGTCCTTTGTCGGGCGCGCACAGACTGATTTCCAACACTGAGTCCCAGTACTAAAAATCATAATTATTCCTCGTTTTGGAAGAAACAAGCCTGAAACCTTGAACAAAGACTGTTGACATCTAGTGGAAGCCATAGGAATTGCAATCTGGGAGCTGGATTTTGATATGCCCCTATACTTTCCATTGTAAGAGCATGGACTCTCAAATAAAAATATTTATAATACCATATCTATTGTGTTATAGTCTCATATATTATTTTAACATTTCTACAAACTTAAAAGTGTTTTTTATCCAATACTACCAATTATATGCATATCCTGGCTTCTGGGCCTGAGTAACAGGCAGTATACTTTGGGCACGTCAGTCAGGCGGATATTGAAAAAAAGGACCACAGCCTGAAGAAGTTTTAAGCCATTTTGCCACAACTTTGGAAGTATGCTTGGAGTCATTGTGCATTTGGAAGACCCATTTGCGACCAAGCTTTAACTTCCTGACTGATGTCTTGAGATGTTGCTTCAATATATCCACTTAATTCTCTTTCCTCGTGATGCCATCTATTTTGCGAAGTGACCAGTCCCTCCTGCAGCAAAGCACCCCCACAACATGATGCTGCCACCCCCGTTCTTCATGGTTGGGATGGTGTTCTTCGGCTTGCAAGCCTCCCCCTTTTTCCTCCAAACAAAACGATGGTCATTATGGCCAAACAGTTCTATTTTTGTTTCATCAGACCAGATGAAACCAGGACATTTCTCCAAAAAGTACAATCTTTGTCCCCATGTGCAGTTGCAAACTGAGTCTGGCTTTTTTATGGCGGTTTTGGAGCAGTGGCTTCTTCCTTGCTGAGCGGCCTTTCAGGTTATGTCGATATAGGACTCGTTTTACTGTGGATATAGATAATTTTGTACCCGTTTCCTCAAGCATCTTCACAAGGTCCTTTCCTGTTGTTCTGAGATTGATTTGTGCTTTTCGCACCAAAGTACGTTCATCTCTAGGAGACAAAACGTGTCTCCTTCCTGAGCGGTATGACGGCTGCGTGGTCACATGGTGTTTATTCTTGCGTACTATTGTTTGTACAGATGAACGTGGTACCTTCAGGCATTTGGAAATTGCTCCCAAGGATGAACCAGACTTGTGGAGGTCCACAATTTTTTTTCTGAGGTCTTGGCTGATTTCTTTTGATTTTCCCATGATGTCAAGAAAAGAGGCACTGAGTTTGAAGGTAGGACTTGAAATACATCCACAGGTACACCTCCAATTGACTCAAATTATGTAAATTAGCCTATCAGAAGCTTCTAAAGCCATGACATCCTTTTCTGGAATTTTCCAAGCTGTTTAAAGGCACAGTCAACTTAGCGTATGTAAACTTCTGACCCACTGGAATTGTGATACACTGAATTATAAGTTAAATAATCTGTCTGTAAACAATTGTTGGGAAAATTACTTGTGTCATGCACAAAGTAGATGTCCTAACCGACTTCCCAAAACTATAGTTTGTTATTTAGAAATTTGTGGAGTGGTTGAAAAATAAGTTTTAATGACTCCAACCTAAGTGTATGTAAACTTCCGACTTCAACTGTAAGTGTTATTGTGGTCCATGTTAAATGTTTCAAGAGGCTGATGCTTGGGGTCTGTTCGATCCTTCTGCTTGTTTCCCTGCCGTTTCAGATATAACCTCTGTTCCAGAGTGAGAGAATGCAATGCTTTCAAAATGTGGAAACCTTCTGTTGTTCACACAGTTTATTACCCCTCTTTATTTGATTTGACAGAGATATCTTCCTCTGAAAATGCTAGTTCTCACATATCCTGCTTTGCTATCGCTTCATCTGAACAGTATGGTGTGTGTGTGTGTGTGTGTGTGTGTGTGTGTGTGTGTGTGTGCATGTGTTTGTGTGTGTGGTGCCCATGCAGAAATCAAACCAACTGAGCCAATGGAACAACCACAATTCTTCCCCATCCCCAACTTTCTCTCTCCAACAGGACCAGTTAAAGGTTTAGTAAGGCTAAAGCCTTGAAACATTCTGACTCGGTTATATTCCACTGTAGGTCTGATGCACACGTCCACTGACATTTAGAAGTTTGACTTCTTAGAGATCAATGGAACATATAGGTCAGGCTGGGAACAGCAGCGAATTCAACCCAGGACTCAAAAGGTCTACTGAATTAGATTTATATCCGTATTGTTGTGCTGCATACTTTGTACCATAATGATGGTGATTTACTACAACCCTCTCTACTGTTTGTTAAGTTATAGTGCAGGCAATCTCTCTGACATGACATTCATTGCTATAGCACATATCTGCACCGTGTAGGTGTAATTATAAGCTTTGGCAATATGTACACTGTTACGTCATAGAGAACACATGCTATATAATTATAGAGTAAGATACAAGTTCCTTTGTCTATAGGTCAGCTGTTTGTATACGGTGCATTCGGAAAGTATTCAGACCCCTTTACTTTTTCCACATTTTGTTATGTTACAGCCTTATTCTAAAATGGATTCAATTGTTGTTTTTTCCTCATCAATCTTCAAACAATACCCCATAATGACAAAGCAAAAACAGGTCTTTAGAAATTTTCACAAATGTATTACAAGTAAAAAATGAAAATATGCTGCCACAACCTAGTCTGAGGTCTTGAGCGCTCTGGAGCAGGTTTTCATCAAACAACCCCACAGCATAATGCTGTCACCACAATGCTTCACCGTAGGGATTGTGCCAAGTTTCCTCCAGACGTGACACATGGCATTCAAACCAAAGAGTTGTTTCTCATGGTCCGAGAGTCTTTAGGTGCCTTTTGGCAAACTCCAAGCGGGCTGTCATGTGCCTTTTACTGAGGAGTGGCTTCTATGTGGCCACTCTACCATAAAGGCCTGATTGGTGGAGTGCTGCAGAGATGGTTGTCCTTCTGGAAGTTTCTCCCATCTCCACAGATGAACTCTGGAGCTTTGTGTTCTTGGTCACCTCCCTGACCAAGGCCCTTCTCCCCCGATTTCTCAGTTTGGTCAGGCGTCCAGCTCTAGGAAGAGTGTTGGTGGTTCCAAACTTCTTCCATTTAAGAATGATGGAGGCCGCTGTGTTGTTGGGGACCTTCAATGCTGCAGACCGTTTTTGGTACCCTTCCTCTATGCCTCGACCTATGCCTCAACACAATCCTGTCTCTGAGCTTTACGGAGAATTCCTTCAACCTCATGGCTTGGTTTTTGCTCTGACATGCACTGTCAACTCTGGGACCTTATATGTACAGGTGTGTGCCTTTCCAAATCATGTCCAATCAATTGAATTTACCACATGTGAACTCCAATCAAGTTGTAGAAACATCTCAACGATGATCAATGGAAACAGGATGCACTTGAGCTCAATTCCAAGTCTCATAGCAAAGGGTCAGAATACTTACAGTTGAAGTCGGAAGTTTACATACACTTAGGTTGGAGTCATTAAAACTCATTTTTCAACCACTCCACACATTTCTTGTTAACAAACTGTAGTTTTGGCAAGTTGGTTAGGACATCTACTTTGTGCATGACACAAGTAATTTTTCCAACAATTGTTTACAGACAGATTATTTCACTTATAATTCAGTGTATCACAATTCCAGTGGGTCAGAAGTTTACATATGCTAAGTTGACTGTGCCTTTAAACAGCTTGGAAAATTCCAGAAAATTATATAATGGCTGTCACGCCCTGGCCTTAGTTACCTTTGTTTTCTTTATTATTTTAGTTAGGTCAGGGTGTGACATGGGGGAAGTATGTGTTTTGTATTGTCTAGGGGTTTTTGTATGTTTATGGGGCAGTGTTTAGTCTAGGTGTATGTATGTCTATGGTTGCCTAGATTGGTTCTCAATTAGAGACAGCTGTCTATCGTTGTCTCTGATTGGGAGCCATATTTAGGCAACCATAGTCATTAGGTAGTTTGTGGGTGATTGTCTATGTCTATGTTGCATGTTAGCACTTAGTTTGTATAGCTTCACGTTCGTCGGTTTATTGTTTTGATTTTGTTTGTATAGTGTTCTTCGTTTTTTCGTCTTTATTAAAGTAAAGATGTATTGCTATCACGCTGCGCCTTGGTCCTCCTCTCTTTCACTTTACGACGATCGTGACAATGGCTTTAGAAGCTTCTGATAGGCAAATTGATATCATTTGAGTCAATTGGAGGTGTACCTGTGGATGTATTTCAAGGCCTACCTTCAAACTCAGTGCCTCTTTTCTTGACATCATGGGAAAATCAAAAGAAATCAGCCAAGACCTCAGAAAAAAAATTGTAGACCTCCACAATTCTGGTTCATCCTTGGGAGCAATTTCCAAATGCCTGAAGGTACCACGTTCACCTGTACAAACAATAGTACGCAAGTATAAACCCCATGGGACCACGGAGACATCATACCGCTCAGGAAGGAGACGCGTTCTGTCTCCTAGAGATGAAGGTACTTTGGTGCGAAAAGCACAAATCAATCTCAGAACAACAACAAAGGACCTTGTGAAGATGCTGGAGGAAACAGGTACAAAATGATCTATATCCACAGTAAAACGAGTCCTATATCGACATAACCTGAAAGACCGCTCAGCAAGGAAGAAGCCACTACTCCAAAACTGCCATGGGACAAAGATTGTACTTTTTGGAGAAATGTGCTCTGGTCTGATGAAACAAAAATAGAACTGTTTGGCCATAATGACCATCATTATGTTTGGAGGAAAAAGGGGGAGCCTTGCAAGCCGAAGAACACCATCCCAACCGTGAAGCACGGGGGTGGCAGCATCATGTTGTGGGGGTTCTTTGCTGCAGGAGGCACTGGTGCACTTCACAAAATAGATCGCATTATGAGGAAAGAAAACTATGTGGATATATTGAAGCAAGACATCAGTCAGGAAGTTAAAGCTTGTTCGCAAATGGGTCTTACAAATGGACAATGACTGCAAGCATACTTCCAAAGTTGTGGCAAAATGGCTTAAGGACAACAAAGTCAAGGTATTGGAGTTGCCATCACAAAGCCCTGACCTCAATCCTATCTAAAATTTGTGGGCAGAACTGAAAAAGCATGTGCGAGCAAGGAGGCCTACAAACCTGACTCAGTTACACCAGCTCTGTCAGGAGGAATGGGCCAAAATTCACCCAACTTATTGTGGGAAGCTTGTGGAAGGCTACCCAAACTGTTTGACTCAAGTTAAACAATTTAAAGGGAATGCTACCAAATACTAATTGAGTGTAAACGTCTGACCCACTGGGAATGTGATGAAAGAAATAAAAGCTGAAATAAGTAATTCTCTCTACTATTATTCTGACATTTCACATTCTTAAAGTAAAGTGGTTATCCTAACTGACCTAAGACAGGGAATTTTTACTAGGATTAAATGTCAGGAATTGTGAAAAACTGAGTTTAAATGTATTTGGCTAAGGTGTATGTAAACTTCCGACTTCAACTGTATGTAAATAAGGTATTTGTTTTTTATTTTTAATACATTTGCAGAAATTTCTATAAACCTGTTTTCGCTTTGTCATTATGGGGTATTGTGTGTAGATTGAGGAAAAACATTCAGAATATCAATTTCAGAATAAAGCTGTAACGTAACAAAGTGTGGAAAAAGTCAAGGACTGAATACTTTCTGAATGCACTGTACTGTGTCTCTATACTATAGCTCTATTACTAATAAATATAAACCTTGACAGACTGTTCTTAGTAAGATTGTGGTGCAAGCAGAGGGGGGTGTGTGTGTGTGTGTGTGTGTGTGTGTGTGTGTTTGCCTCTCCGTGCTGTCTTGAGGTTTAGGTGGCTGAATGGAATCAAAGCCTGAAATGTGTACTCGTATCAGACAAAGACATGATATGATGGCATTAAGCACAATATCATGATTGTTCACCATTTAATATACATGTAGGTGTGTGTCTTTTGGATCATACATACTTTTTTGTAATAGCATATACTGTATCTTGGAACTTTAAACATCAATGTGGGAACATGAAATGGATGAAATAAAAAATAAAAATCAGGATACACGTCGAGATGTTTTCAATGAAACCTGTGGGATGCATTACAGCATATCCAATAGAAGCAATATTAGGGCAACAACAGAAGATAAATCAAGCGAAAGTAAATCAAAGCATCCGTTAAATTAGCATACATTCGTTCAATATCATGAATAATGAGCAAAATAAAGATCTTATAAGCATGTGTGACAAGAAACAGGTACACAAGTATAAATCAAAATAGATAAAAGCTTTTAGTAGACACAAAATATCTAGTTAAAATCAACATTGGAACAAGGAACATAGGCCTAGCTAGTGTACCCATTGGTTTCTGATCCTAGAACTAGAGAGAGTGTTGATGTCACGATCGTTATAAGACGAATGAGTGGACCAAGGCGCAGCGTGAAAGAAAGACATCTTCTTTTAATGAAGACAAACAAAACACTTATAAACGAACAAAAAAACAACAAACGATCGTGAAGCTAAAACAAACTACGTGCACACATGCAACATAGACATAGACAATAACCCACAATCACCTAAAGCCTATGGCTGCCTTAAATATGGCTCCCAATCAGAGACAACAATAAACAGCTGTCTCTGATTGAGAACCAAACCAGGCAACCATAGACTTTCCTAAACCTCTCTACTGAACACAATCCCATTCACTATACACAAACCCCTAAACAATACACACACCCTAAACTAGACAAAACACACAAACATCCCATGTCACACCCTGACCTAACTAAACTAATAAAGAAAATCAATATAACAGAGGCCAGGGTGTGACAGTTGATCTGCTCATGGCTGGCTGGCGACTCTGGCTGCTCATGGCTGGCTGGCGACTCTGGCTGCTCATGGCTGGCTGGCGACTCTGGCTGCTCATGGCTGGCGTTGGGCAGACGGATGGCTGCTCATGGCTGGCGTTGGGCAGACGGATGGCTGCTCATGGCTGGCGTTGGGCAGACGGATGGCTGCTCATGGCTGGCGTTGGGCAGACGGATGGCTGCTCATGGCTGGCGTTGGGCAGACGGCCAACTCTGACCTGCTGAGGCGCATAGTAGGCCTGGTGCGTGGTGCCGGAACTGGTGGTACCGGACTGGAGACACGCACCTCAAGGCTAGTGCGGGGAGCAGGAACAGGGCACACTGAATTCTCGAGGCGCACTATAGGCCTGGTGCGTGGTACCGGGACTGGTGGTACCGGGCTGAGGGCACGCATCTCAGGGCTAGTGCGGGGAGCAGCAACAGGATGCACAGGACTCTGGAGACGCACAGGAGGCTTGGTGCGTGGTGCCGGAACTGGTGGTACCGGGCTGGAGACACGCACCATAGGGTGAGTGCGTGGAGGAGGAACAGGGCTCTGGAGACACACTGGAAGCCTGGTGCGTGGTGTTGGCACTGGTGGTACTGGGCTGGGGCGGGGAGGTGGCGCCGGATATACCGGACCATGCAGGCGTACTGGCTCCCTTGAGCACTGAGCCTGCCCAACCTTACCTGGTTGTATGCTCCCCGTCGCCCGACCAATGCGGGGAGGTGGAATAACCCGCACTGGGCTGTGTAGGCGAACCGGGGATACCATGCGTAAGGCTGGTGCCATGTATGCCGGCCCGAGGAGACGCACTGGAGACCAGACGCATTGAGCCGGCTTCATGGCACCTGGCTCAATACTCAATCTAGCCCTGCCAGTGCGGGGAGGTGGAATAACCCGCACCGGGCTATGCACACGTACAGGAGACACCATGCGTTCTACCGCATAACACGGTGTCTGCCCGTACTCTCGCACTCCACGGTAAGCATAGGGAGTTGGCACAGGTCTCCTATCTGACTTCGCCACACTCCCTTGTAGCCCCCCCCCCAAGAAATTTTTGGGTTTTACTCACGGGCTTCCAGCCTTGCTTCCGTGCTGCCTCCTCATATCGCCTCCTCTCGGCTTTAGCTGCCTCCAGCTCTTCACGAGGGAGGCGATATTCTCCCGGTTGTGCCCAAGGTCCCTTACCATCCAATATCTCCTCCCAAGTCCAAGAATCCTGTGTATATAGCTCCTGTTGCTGCTTGACACGCTGCTTGGTCCTTTTTGGGTGGGTTATTCTGTCACGATCGTTATAAGACGAATGAGTGGACCAAGGCGCAGCGTGAAAGAAAGACATCTTCTTTTAATGAAGACAAACAAAACACTTATAAACGAACAAAAAAACAACAAACGATCGTGAAGCTAAAACAAACTACGTGCACACATGCAACATAGACATAGACAATAACCCACAATCACCTAAAGCCTATGGCTGCCTTAAATATGGCTCCCAATCAGAGACAACAATAAACAGCTGTCTGATTGAGAACCAAACCAGGCAACCATAGACTTTCCTAAACCTCTCTACTGAACACAATCCCATTCACTATACACAAACCCCTAAACAATACACACACCCTAAACTAGACAAAACACACAAACATCCCATGTCACACCCTGACCTAACTAAACTAATAAAGAAAATCAATATAACAGAGGCCAGGGTGTGACAGTTGATCTCTTGTTGATCCTAGAACTAGTGACAATGTACATCTCTGCTGTTGATCCTAGAACTAGCTACTATCCTAGAACTAGCTACAGGGTACCTGCGGTTGATTCTATAACTAGCTGCAATGTAGTTATCTATTGTTGATCCTATGGAGCAGAAGCCAAAGACTGTTGATCCTGGAACTAGCTACCTCTCTGCTGTTGATCCTATGGAGCGGAAGCCAAAGACTTAAGAGGCAAAGCTTGTGTCATTATGTGAGGTAAGATATGCATTTATCCCTCTGGGAATTAACTTGTTATACCCCTAACCGAGACTGGGGGAGTCTTTGCTTCAACTAGACTTCCTCTCCATCTCATTTCATTTCTATTTCATGCACCCAATAAAAAATGTACCAAGTTGACATGTAAAATGGAGGTCGGGAAGGCTTTTGGAATGATCTCCTTAATTATTCAAGGCAAAGTTTGATTCAGAAAATGGAGGACGGTGAATAAGTCATGGGGAAGTTTTCGAGGGTTCGGAGGCAGTTTGGGGGTAAGGGTAAGAGTTGGTACTACTAAGGTCAAGTCTCAATCAAATTTATGATGGATGGAATACTAACTTCAGATGTGCTTTTGGAAGGGGCAGGGTGGAGACTGAAAGAAATGAAGAGTGCATTCAGAGAGAGGTAAAGAGAGTGAAGCAGAGTGATAGAGGCAGAGAGAGAGAAAGCGAGAAACAGAGAGAGAGAGGCAGAGAGAGAGTGAGGGACTCCCAAAGACACATGTCCCCCTCCCTGCAAGTAGATGGCTCCTGGCCCCGTTCCACGGCAGGCTCTGACCCCTCTGTCCTTTGCTGTAATTTATAGGTTGCGTTTTGCAATATTTAAGCACTAATCTGTGGCAATCACTGCCCTGGAAGGACAATGACCTTCCTGCAATGGGAGCAGAATTCAGCCTCGCTGCTTGAAGCCGCCCCCAGGGGTGAATAAGCAAGCGCTCACCGATGTAAGCAGCCATTTTTTACAACGTGTTAATGTTGTTGTTGTGCCTATAATAGTACCTGCTGTTTTTCTCTGCTACACTTCATGTGAACTGCTTTCAGTTGGTTATCTCCTAGATAAGTGGATATTTGACCCACATAAGAAAAAAGGGTCAAAATATATTAGGGGTTATTAGGTTTAAGGTTAGGTTGAGGAACAAGGGCGAGGTTAAGGTTAGGTATAGTTCCATTGATGTTAAAGTAAGGTTAAAGGAACGGCATGAAGGTTAGCATACTGCCGTCCGCCTCCATTCATTTCCTGACGCTTAAATATATACTGCCTTTTTAGAAATGTGGGTTTTAGTTGGCGAAAGCTATGCAATGAGTAAACAATTATTTACGTGGTGGAATGTTTATTTTGAAGATAATGTATGCTGTAGTTCAAAATATATACATGATATGTGTACATGAATTAATTCATCAATGCCACAAATGCTGCATGATATCAATATTACGATTTGTGGCCTCTGCCTCAGTATAGATCTGTGTGTAAGAATATGGCTTTGTGTGTGTGTGTGTGTGTGTGTGTGTGTGTGTGTGTGTGTGTGTGTGTGTGTGTGTGTGTGTGTGTGTGTGTGTGTGTGCGTCTAATACAGTAGACTACTTGGCTCAGCGGCCTGTGGGCTCAGCTGGCTCTCTGCCTAGCCATTCAGCACATAACTCAACGAACAAGTCAGCCCAGGAATGATTTGGAAAGAAACCCTTCAGCAAATTATTTCATGGCTTCTGAGATCTCTCCCTAGCACCACTTGTAGGTTTCTAGACTAAGAAATAATTTACATTAAAACCTTTCAGTGATCCCGGATCCGGGAGCATCCTCATCAAAAAAGCTGACTAGCATAGCCTAGCCTAATGCGACAGGGATATCATATAATATAATTTCATGAAATCACAAGTCCAATACAGCAAATGAAAGATAAACATCTTGTGAATCCAGCCATCATTTCTGATTTTTAAAATGTTTTACAGCGAAAACACAATATGTATTTATATTAGCTAACCACAATAGCCAAACACACAACGGCATGTTTTCACCATGTTTCCACAGCATAGGTAGCTTTCACAAAACCCAGAAATAGAGATAAAATTAATCACTAACCTTGAACAACTTCATCAGATGACAGTCTTATAACATCATGTTATACAATACATTTATGTTTTGTTCAAAAATGTGCATACTTGACGTATAAATCGTAGTTTTACATTGCAGCCACCATCACAAATAGCACCAAAGCAGCCAGAATAATTACAGAGAGCAACGTGAAATACATAAATACTCATCATAAAACATTTATGAAAAATACATGGTGTACAGCAAATCAAAGATAAACATCTTGTGAATCCAGCCAATATTTACGATTTTTTAAAGTGTTTTACAGCGAAAACACAATATAGAATTATATTAGCTTACCACAATAGCCAAACACACAAAAACATTTATTCACCGCCAACATAGCTTTCGCAAAAACCAGCAATAGAGATAAAATGAATCACTAACCTTTGGACAACTTCATCAGATGACAGTCTTATAACATCATGTTATACAATACATTTATGTTTTGTTCGAAAATGTGCATATTTAGAGCTGCAAATCGTGGTTATACATTGTGAATACGTAGCAACAATTCACCAAAATCTCCGGAGATATTTTGGACAGTCACCTAATCTAATCAAAGAACTCATCATAAACTTTACATAAAAATACTTGTTGTATGGCAAATGAAAGATACACTGGTTCTTAATGCAACCGCTGTGTTAGATTTTTAAAAATAACTTTACTACAACATACAGTATGCATTATTGTGAGACAGCGCTCACCTATTCTCCGCGGTGTTGGAGCCAACATATTCCACAGAAATACGAAATAACATCATAAATATTCTCCTACTTTTGTTGATCTTCCATCAGAATGTTGTGCAAGGAGTCCTAGGTCCAGAATAAATCCTTGTTTGGTTTTAGAATGTCCATTTCTTCTGTCGAATTAGCAACTTTGGCTAGCATTGTGGAGCGCACGTGTCCATCATCTCTTGGCGCATGGAACGAAAAATTACAAAATTCCCAATAAACGTCGAATAAACTGGTCAAACTCGGTTTAAAATCCTACTTTATGATGTTCTTCTCATATGTATCCAATAAAATGAGAGCCGGAGCAATTTGTAGTGTATACCGAACACTTTTCAGAAGACAATGTGAGGTTCCCCGGCGCGCAGATGAAAACTGACAAAAGAGCAGACCTGTCACTCCAAAAGCTCTTATTCGGCCTCACATCAAGCTAGACACCCCATTCAACCTTCCACTGCCTGTTGACATCTAGTGGAAGGTGTATGAAGTGCATACAGATCCATAAATAAAAGCCAGTTGAATAGGCAGGCCCTGACACAGAGCCTCATTTTCAGAATTGTCACTTCCTGTATGGAAGTTTGCTGCCAAATGAGTTCTGTTTTACTCACGGATATAATTCAAACAGTTTTAGAAATTTCAGAGTGTTTTCTATCCAATAGTAATAATAATATGCATATTGTATGATCTAGAACAGAGTACGAGGCCGTTTAATTTGGGCGCGATTTTTTCCAAAGTGAAAACAGCGCCCCCCTATTCACAAGAAGTTAGGACACAATGGTCCCTCCGGACAGGGCATAGTCCTACTAATTCTGGACAGAGGTTGCCAGTTCCCACTGAGTACTGGTCTGACTGAGACCTGCTGGCGATGCTTAGGATAAAAATGGCAAAATGGACCTCCATTTACATCAAAGTGAAATAAGTTTCAAGATGTAATATTACGTTGCACAATACCATTACATTAAATGTGATCTATGGGCATGTCATGCTGTACATGTACGTTAATGTTCTATGGTACAGCAAGGATAAGACACCTACTAGCCATTGTTATGATCATCTAACCAATCAATTTTACAGAGTTCCATTCTTCCACCCACATTTTCTTCCAATGCGAAATGTACAAACTCTGTGATTCCAATCTGCATTTCAATGTCCCAATTTGTCCAAGAGGGAGTTGCAGCCTTCTAAGTGAGCTGGATAAAAGCATCTGCCAAATGGCTAAATATTTATAATTATCTGCAGCTCAAGAGCCGATAAAAGGAGTGAAAATCGACTGCCTGTGCCAGCGGCCTCATTAGTCAGACGACAACAGAATGTCTCTCCACCGAGGCAGGGCGGGAGGATAACCCAGGTATCTTTGGCTAACAGACTTGGGCAGAACATTTTTGTATTTTGTAGTTTATTTGTAAATTCCAACTTTTCAAATCCTTGAGATAGTCAAATATAGTTTATATAGATTCAACTAAAAGGCAACTATTTTCTTTGATATTCAAATACAGGTCTCAGAAAAACAAATAATATTTGAAAGCTGTCAAGGCAAACGGTGACTACTTTGAAGAATTTTAAATATAAATAGATTTTGATTTGTTTAATCTTCAGGCTGCAGGGTGAATATTGAAAAAACTGGAAAATATGCGCACATTTTCAAACGGCCTCTTAAGAATTTTTTGATCTTCCAATATGCATATATTTACTATTATTGGATAGAAAACAGTCTATAGTTTCTAAAAACGTTTGAATTGTTTCTCTAAGTTGAACAGAACTATTTTTACAGCCCATTTCCTATCCAGAATTGAGATTTCCAAATGCGAGGTCTCTCTTTAAGACCTTGTCTATATAAGGTCATGTCACTTAGGACCGTAGAAACACGTCACACGCCTTCATCTGGGTGTAATGCGGAAGTGAGAGAAGAAAGGAGTCGAATATCTCTTTCAGGGGCTGAACACCACAACTTCTTGTGAGACCTACGCAGTTTAATTTTTTTTCCGGGCGCGAGTCAGAACCTGGACTCGGCTCCTGGAATACGCTCGTTTAAGGTGAATATGACCTCTGCCTACGATATTATTTGATACATGTCACAAAATCATCCTAAAGTATGTTTTTTCAATATACTTTAATTATATTATTGCAATTTATTCTGGACTTTAGACGTGATGCTTTGGAAGAATTGTTTGAAGAAGGAGAGGTTAGCGCCGCACGGCCATTGTGCTTGCTAAACCAAGAGGGAAATAGTTCGTTCTGGAACCCAACTAAAGACTTTACTGGACAATGGACCCCGTTACAACATTCTGATGGAATATCAACAAAGATAAGGACCCAATTTGGGATGCTTTTTCATATATCTGTCGAACTGTGCTATGCTAGCGCTTGACTAGAATCAATGCTGCCGTATGCTAGCTAATGTTGTAAGCTAATATAACGATATATTGTGTTTTCGCTGTAAAACACTTCAAAAATCGGAAATATTGGCTCTATTCACACGATCTTTGTCTTTCATTAGCTATCCACCATATGTTTTTCTGAAATGTTTTATGAGGTGTAATTAGTAGTTGACGTTGGTGTCTGTATTTTCTCTGGCTACTCCCGTGCGATTTCAGACTGTAGCTATGATGGTAGCAGTAATGTAAAACTGATTTATAGCTAAAATATGCACATTTTATGAACAAAACATAGATTTATTGTGTAACATGTTATAGGACTGTCATCTGAGGTAGTTTTTTCTAGGTTGTTTAGGTTGGTTGTAGGTTAGTTAGGTTGGCTTGTGCATGCTACTTGAATCATACTTGTGCTGCTGCTACATGTCTGTCCACTTTTTTATTTGGTGGTGAGCTAACATAAATATATGTGGTGTTTTCTCTGTAAAACATTTAAAAAATCGGACATGTTGGCTGGATTGACAAGATGTTTATCTTTCAAATGCTGTATTGGACTTGTTAATGTGTGAAAGTTAAATATTTTTAAAAAATAGATTTTGAATTTCGCGCCCTGCAATAGAGCTGGATGTTGTCATAAGTGTACCGATATCGGGACAGCCCGCCTAACAGGTTAACACTTTTTTGGTTACTACATGATTCCATATGTGTTAGTTCATAGTTGTGATGTCTTCACTATTATTCTACAATGAAGAAAATAGTAAAAATAAAGAGAAATCCTGGATTGAGTAGGTGTCCAAACTTTTGACTGGTTCTGTATATCCACCTCACTCTCAGAGAAATAGGTAGTTCTGCTTGGTTTTACACAGTCAAATGTGACAAATAGCCCCCCAAAAAATGATGATACATTTGTGGCATTAATATTAATTTGTTTTAATCTAAAATGAATCAGTGCAGTAATATGAGATCTGTATGTAAAACATTTACATTTGACATTTGAGTAATTTAGCAGAATCTCTTATCCAGAGAGACAGTTAGTGCCCTTATAGTAAGATATCTTGGTGAGACAACCACATATCACAGTAAAATATACAGGACACAAAACTTAAACTTGAGCTAAACAATGGATACATATCATTTTGCAACAACACCCATTTTAATAGACTTTAAAAATCAATGAATAAAATCTGACAACAGTAATATTTTACACGCACACATGGTGTCCATAAGCAATCATTTCAGATGAAAAAACTCTAATATGAAAAATGTGTGTATATAGCATTTTGGAATTAAACTAGATAGATTGGAATAGTATAGTAAGTTGTTTGTGCTGGTTTCATTCTATTTCTATTTTCAACAAGTAGTTCCAGATACAGCCCTGCCACTTGTTGAAGGCAAACAATAGTCTCAGAAAAGTAGTCACTTCCTGAAATCTGTATAACAAAAATACGTTTTTTAATTAGTTGCTTTCTCAGATCTGTATTCTAATAGTGTACAAAAGTAGTTACTTTCTGAGATCTGTATTAAAATAGTTTTGAAAAGTATTCACTTCCTGGTATCTGAATTCAAATATTTTTAGGGATCTTTAAATAATTGTTGTTACCTCCAAAGTAACTATTTGTTCCCCCTGAAAAATTGTTATTTCCACAAAGCCTAGTTAAAACTCACAGCTAGGCAGTTAAAAAACAAGTTAGAAAGCCTTTTTCTCAAACCACCCGCTTTGTATTTAGAATGATAAAAGCTGCTTAATGTGCAAATGCTAATATGCTAATGTTGGATGATATCGTATGATTATGTGTTTATGAAGGAATGGTGGAATGACTCAGTGCTGTGTTTGTTGATCTTATTCATTGACATAATACAGAGGAGGGATAACTAACTGTTGTGTGTTTGCATGGTGTATATGTAAAATATGAAAATCCCTGTGTCTTTCATGTGCCCTTCCTTTAATGATTGGTGCTCCATGTCCGCCTTGCAAACATCTTAATTGTGTTAAATGGAGGAAAAAAAGGGGCCAGATTAATTAAAAGCCATTAATGAAGGATTGTGTGGGGGAGGCTGCTATTCCCCGGATGGTGCTTTTGTTCACTTTGGCAAAGCGGGGGAGAGAGAGAACGGCTTCACCTTGAAACTGAAACACCATGAAACAGGGTCATTGTGCCTCTTCCAAAAAAAAAAGCTTTTCTCTCTCTCTCTCGCTCTCTCTCTGGAAAGAATCACACACACACACACTCCTCTGTGCTGCTGTCTCACTGCGACTCCCCATCCCTTTCTTTCTCAGTCTGCCCCCTTGTCTCCCTTTCTCTCACTCTTTCAATCTCTCACCTCACTGTATCGCTTGTTTTTCTGTCTTTCTCTCCCTCCCCCTCGCTCTCCGTCTGAACGTCAGATAAGATCACTGAGGGAGACATTAGAAGACTCTCCATCTGTGTATAAATAGTTTAGGATGAATTATTGAGGGACCTGGGGTTGCTAATAATCCCACAGGACCCATCTGACAATGACACGGAAGATGGAGGGAAAACAATTACGCAGGGTTTCTTTTTCGCAGGAATTGGATTGGAGTGGTGGAGGGAGGTAGGGAGGGGGGAGTGGAGGAGTAAGGGGGGCCTCCGGGTGTAGGACGGGATCCCCTCGCGGGTCCAACGTCTTCACTAATAAAGCAAATTAACTCTCCAGAATCAATTGGCCCAGGAGTAGCGTCATTTTCTTCCCGGGACGCAACAGGAAGTGTAATGATCCATGTTCCCTCTCCACCCCCCCGAGACCTCCCCAAGTCGCCCCTGTTTGGAATGTCCTCTCGTCTCGTCTCCCCTGTGGAGGACGGGATAGGACAAGACGTGCCGTCTCTCTGCCGAGGCGAAATAATAGGGCAGGAAAGCAGGAAGGAGAGGAGAGGAATATTAATGGTTGTGTTTAGGGTTGTAAGTGTTGTAATGGGAGGGCAGACCAACCCCTGTGTGTCAGACTCAGACCCCTGCTCCTGTTTTTGACAAATTACTATATTTTTTTGTTTGTTTTCTTCTCGATTGTTAATGTGAAAGAACTGTGAGATGGAAAGGATTACGCTACAAAATTAGGTTGAAATATTACTGAAATATTTATCTGCACAAAGCACAAGTCCAATTGCCTGGGGAGCAACAACCTGCAAACGTAGTAAACAAGGGGCCAATGAAGGGACAAGGTTAAATGGATTAACTTCATTATGAATGAACATTAATAAAATAATGTGTAGTTAACTTAGCCTATGTCTTTGTGAAGGTAATTTACTGTTTTAGAATTAGTAGACTCCACTATTTAAAATAATCACACACGTATTTACGAAACAATGACAGTGGGGAATAGGTATGAATGAGAGAATAATATAAACTACTGACTAGTGACATTGAAAACTCAAAGTGTGCCTGTATGCATGTGTGTATGTATACAGTATATGCTGGTATGTGTCTGTTTCTGTTTCTGCTTTAACTTTTTTATTTTTAATACATTTGCAGAAATTTCTATAAACCTGTTTTCGCTTTGTCATTATGGGGTATTGTGTGTAGATTGAGGAAAAACATTCAGAATATCAATTTCAGAATAAAGCTGTAACGTAACAAAGTGTGGAAAAAGTCAAGGACTCTGAATACTTTCTGAATGCACTGTACTGTGTCTCTATACTATAGCTCTATTACTAATAAATATAAACCTTGACAGACTGTTCTAAGTAAGATTGTGGTGCAAGCAGAGGGGTGTGTGTGTGTGTGTGTGTGTGTGTGTGTGTAGTCCCCATCCCTCTCAGGAGCGCGTAGAGAGGGGACAACGGCAACAACACTGTCCTAATGATGCATTTTCTACTCCATTGATTCAGTGGCTCTGCTCTCCAGTAAATCCTTCACATGCAACACATTAGAGCCAGCCCTTTTTCATCCTTTGCCAATCGATTAACTAGAGCTTAGGCTGCACCCCAAATGGCATTCTATTCCCAAATAGTTCACTACTTTTGACCAGTGCTGATATCGGCCTATGGCATAGGGTGCCATTTTGGATGCATGCTTGGAGTTTGCATGGAGTAGCATGCAGGGAGAGATGTGGTGCACTCACTGACCTCCACTATCCACATGCAGTGACATGCTGTTTCAATGTTCCTTTTTGTTAGTCTATGCCTTTTATAGGTTTTGACCTGACCAAGATCCAAACTGGGATCAAAATGTCCCGTCCCCCCCCTCTCTCTCAAGGTTCATTTTGTACCTTGTGTAAGCACTGGAGGATTGGTATAGTAAAGGGGGTCTGGGGTATTTCACCCCATTATGAATGCATGCCGTCACTTTTAGCATTCATTAGTCTCTGAAACAGCTGCTGAATTATTAAGGCTTATTTTACTGAACAAAAAAAACGGTAATTGAAGATTTAAAGTAATTGAAGATTTTCTTTTTGCGTACTCTGCTCCGAGCTCATATAGCATTTTTATTTCATCAAGGGTTTACTGCAGCCAAATACATATTTTATAGTATAAGATAACCCCCTTTCCTTATCTTGTTTCCTCAACGCAAAGATCTGAAAGTGTTATAAGGAAACCTATCAAGTCCATTCACCTGCCAGTGGTCTTGAAAGAAAGGGGACTATAGCAAGATGTTGAATAATATATGGACACAGCCCTTGTACACACTGAGCCAAGAGATTACTGATCTGCCTTAAAGGGATACATGTCAAGAAATTATTTGGTTGGTTTGTTAGCCTTCCAACAAGTGACTGTGTTGCTATTGCATGCATTATAGAATAACATGGTCCATTCATTCATTTGCAATGAAGTATTTTGATATAAATATTGGTGTTACAAAGGCTTTAGTAGTACAACACACAGAGAAGTGAGGCCTCACATAATAGTAATCTAGTCAGGTTTTTATGTCATAAAATCAATCTATAAACTGAAGTGAAGACGTATTTTGTGTATGGAGAAAAGTTTGTCCTTGGTCGTGCCTTTCAGGTCCAGATAGATGCTAACTGTCACGACTTCTACCGAAGTCGGTTCCTCTCCTTGTTCGGGCGGTGTTCGGCGGTCGACGTCGCCAGTCTTCTAGCCGTCATCGATCTATTTTTCATGTTCCATTTGTTTTGTCTGGCTGTCGCACTCACCTGGTTTTAATTCCCTAATTACATGTTGTATATGTTCCCTCTGTTTCCCCCATGTCCTTGTCGGGAATTGTTTATTGTAAGTACGTGTGCTTTATGTACTGGTGCGATACTGGTTTTGTGCCCATGTGTTTTGTTATTTTTGTATACCGGTAGTTATGTACATTAAACGGCTCTGGCTATTTACCAAGTTCTGCTCTCCTGCGTTTGACTTCCATGCCACCAGTTACGCACCCCTTGACACTAACAAAACAGTGATGAGAGATCTGGAGATTTCTATTGACTGGCTGAATAAAGTTTCAAAGCAATGATTTTCTTTCAGAGTTCCTTATGTGCAAGGGTGTATAGAGTCATTTCATGCAATTGACTCTTAAGGCTCTATCTGAAATGGTCTAATAGTTTAAAGAGCATTGAGAAACATAAGGTGGAAAACAGGTACAACTTTTTATTTCCCGTTTCGTGATTCTAGAATAAATGGACAAAAGATAATTAGGACGAAAACATTGGAATGAGAACTAATGGTAACACTTTTTAGTAGATGGAGCCATAAATGACAAAAGCATGAATGATAATAGCAAGTCTCATGATCTCACATCTTTTAAATCATAATTATGACTGGGTAAAAGTAGACTCTATGAAATAGGGACCAGCTTAATTGATGCCAGTAAATCTTCAGTTTGACATCATGAAAACGGAATCTCTTGTAACAAAAGAGAAGAGAGTTTGGCCACTTGGCAGTAAACATTATTATCACGACAGCTGTTTCTCAAACAATCACTGGTAAGATGATGACAATGCACGTAATTGGAAGAGTAGTGGTGTCTTTCCAACCTGTCTTTTGTACTTTTTAGACCTTGTGTCTTTCAATCCCTGTTTCCATTTTACTCCCTTGTCTTTCTCTTTTTCTTTCTTTCTCTCTCGGTGGGTGTGTTCCCCTTTAGGGTTTCTGCAGTGGTTGAGATAAGAGGCGAGTGTAGGACACAGGGGAATGGTGTTCACAGAAGCTAGGTGATCTTATCTTCGCTCCCTCTCTCTCTCTACCTTTATCTACCTCTCTCTCATCCCCCTCTTCATCTATACTCCCTCTTCCGCTTAGCCTCTTTCTCTTCATCGCTTTCTTCTCCCTTTTCTACCCCTGCTTTCTCCTGTTCCTTTAAATGCCCTTATTTCTACCTCTCTCTCACTCTCTCTCTTCTTTTCTCTCTAATTCAACATATCTGTCCTTCCCTTCTCTGCACTGTTGTTGATTTGAATTTGAGGTGTTGTAAAACAATGCAAGGCAACAAAATATGACTGCCTATCAATTACTACTACCAGTATGTCATGTGCGGACAAGATACCCCCTTGCCTATTCAACTCGATGGATTCCCCCATTCACCGAGCAGAGGACATTGGATTCAGGAAAATCGAGAGGGGGAGGGATATGCCTCTTCATCAACAGCAAATGGTGTGCTGACTCTAGCAGAGTGGAAGTCTTGACCCATTGGTCAGCCGCCTTGGAAAACCTGATGGTCAAACGCCGACCCTTCTACCTCCCAAGAGAGTTTTCAGCTGTTATCGTGACTGCTGTATATATTCTACCTCAGGACAAAATAAACAGCAAGGTGGCACTTAACAAACTGTATTAGGCTATCAACAAGCAGGAAATCATGCACCGGGAGGTTGCTAATCTGGTTGTTGGGGATTTTAATTTCACGTCATTAAGACATTTTATGCCCAACTTCCATCAACATGTCTCTTTTGGCACTAGGGCGAATTAAGAACGTTGTTACTCTATCCTTAAGCAAGCATAGAAGGCCCTCCCTCGTCCCCTTCTGCAAATCCGATCATGAGTCTATACTCCTGCTTCATGTCTACAAGCAAAAGCTCAAACAGGAAGTACCCATGATGCGCTCCGTAGAGAAATGGTCCTCCGAATCGGAGGCTGTGCTGCTTTGTTAGCGCTGATTGGAATATGTTCCGGGACTCCGGCGATAGCATCGACGAGCTAACCACCTCCGTCACCGGCTTCATTAGGAAATGCATCACCGACATTGTCCCTAGAGTGAAGGTTTGCCGCTTCCCCAATCAAAAGCCCTGGATTAATACCGAGATTGGCACTAAACTAAAGGACAGGGCTACAGCACACAGGGCTATCGCAGCCAACCCCAAGGCTACAGCTGAGGACACAAACAAGTACAAGAAGTCCCACTAAGACCTCCGCAGAGCCATCAAACAAGCAAAAGGACAGTATACAAACAAGGTGGAATCCTATTACACATGCTCCGATGCCCGCAGCATGTGGCAGGGGCTACAGTCCATTACGGATTACTAAGAAAGACCCAGCTTGGATCTGCGCAACAGTGTCTCTCTACCAGACGAACTCAATGCATTTTATGCACTTTGACAACAAAAAAATAACACTGAGCAGTGCATGAGGGCCCCTGCCAACACCGGGAAGGCCTTGGTGATCTTGCTCTCTGAGCACGACTTGAATAAGGTTTTTAATCAGGTCAACACTCACAAGGCCGAGGGGCTGGACGGTATTCCTGGACGCATTCTCAGAGCATGCACAGAAATCAAATAGAATCATCAAATCAAATGTTAATAGTCACGTGTTTCGTTAACAACAGGTGTAGTCTAACAGTGAAATGCTTACTTATGGGCCCTTCGCAACAACGCAGAGAGAAAAAAAAAGAAATTATAGAAAAATAATAACACAAGGAATAAATACATAATGAGTAACGACAAAATGGCTATATACACGAGGTACCAGGTAATTGAGGTAAATACAGTTCATTTGGAAAGTATTCAGACCCCTTCACTTTTTCCACATTTTGTTACATTACAGCCTTATTCTAAAACATATCTTTTTTTTAAATCCCTCATCGATGTACACAGAATACCCCATAATGACAAAGTTAAAACACGCTATTAGAAAAAACTGAAATATCTTTTTTACATAGGTATTCAGAATCTTTGCTATGAGACTCGAAATTGAGCTCAGGTGTATCCTGTTTCCATTGATCATCCTTGAGATGTTTCTACAACTTGATTGGAGTTGCAGCATTGAAGGTTCCCAAGAACACAGTGGCCTCCATCATTCTTAAATGGAAGAAGCGTGGAACCATCAAGACCCTTCCTAGAGCTGGCCACCCGGCCAAACTGAGCAATCGGGGGAGAAGGGCCTTGGTCCGGGAGGTGACCAAGAACCCAATGGTCGCTCGGACAAAGCTCCAGTGTTCCCCTGTGAAGATGGGAGACCCTTCCAGAAGGACAACCATCTCTGCAGCACTCCACCAATCAGACCTTTATGGTAGAATGGCCAAACGGAAGCCACTCCTCGGTAAAAGGCACATGACAGCTCGCTTGGAGTTTGCCAAAAGGCACCTGAAGGAGTCTCCGACCATGAGAAACCAGATTCTCTGGTCTGATGAAACCAAGATTGAACTATTTGGCCTGAATGCCAAGCGTCACGTCTGGAGGAAACCAGGCACCGCTCATCAATTCACCAATACCATCCCTATGGTGAAGCATCGTCGTGGCAGCATCATGCTGTGGGATGTTTTTCAGCGGTAGGGACTGGGAGACTAGTCAGGATCGAGGGAAAGATGAACAGAGCAAAGTACAGAGAGATCCTTGATGAAAACGTATTCCAGAGTGCTCAGAACCTCAGACTGGGGAGAAGGTTCACCTTCCAACAGGACAACGACCCTAAGCACACAGCCAAGACAATGCAGGAGTAGCTTCGGGACAGGTCTCTGAATGTCCTTGAGTGGCCCAGCCAGCGTCCGGACTTGAACCCAATCAAACATTTCTGGAGAGACCTGAAAATAGCAGTGCAGCGATGCTCCCTATCCAACATGAAAGAGCTTGAGAGGATCTGCAGAGATGAATAGGAGAAACTCCCCAAATGCAGGTGTGCCAAGCTTGTAGCTGTCACGCCCTGACCTTAGAGAGCCTTTTTATTTCTTTCTTTGGTTAGGTCAGGGTGTGATTTGGGTGGGCATTCTAGTTCTCTATTTCTTTGTTGGCCGGGTATGGTTCCCAATCAGAGGCAGCTGTCTGTTGTTGTCTGATTGGGAATCATACTTAGGCAGCCTGTTTTCGACCCTAGTTTGTGGGATCTTGTTTTTGCACAGTTTCTAGGTAGCCTGCAGGACGTTATGTTTGTTCATTCTTTTGTTGTTTTGCCGGTGTTTTCAGTATTAAATATCATGAACACTTTCCACGCTGCGCTTAGGTCTCATTCATTCAACGACGGACGTAACAGTAGCGTCATACCCAAGAAGACTTGAGGCTGTAATCGCTACCAAAGGTGCTTCAACAAAGTACTGGGTAAAGAATCTGAATACTTAATATTCAATCATCTGAGTACAGCGTTCAGCCACCAAAGCAAGCCATACAGTTACCCGCCAAATTGTGGAGTCAACAAAAGTCAGAAATAGCATTATAAATCTTCACTTACCTTTGCTGATCTTCGTCGGATTGCACTCCCAGGACTCCCAGTTCCACAAGAAATGTTCGTTTTGTTCGATTACGTCCATATTTATGTCCAAATACCTCAGTTTTTTTCGCTTGTCAAACGATGTTTACAATCAATCATTAGGGTCTTTTTATAATAAATCTTAAATAATATTCCAACCGGACAACATCGTATTCATTACAGAGGAAAAAGAAGGAACGGCGCGCCCGCATGACCACGCAGTAAACAACTGATTGGCCTCATCCTAGTCCACCTCTTATTCGACCCCCTTCCACAATAGAAGCATCAAACAACTTTCTAAAGACTGTTGACATCTGCTGGAAGCCTTGGGAAGTGCAATTTGGCCCCATAGACACATCATATTGGATAGGCTATCACTTAACTGAAACTACAAACCTCAGATTTCCCACTTCCTGGTTGGATTTGTCTCAGGATTTGTCTCTGCCATATGAGTTCTGTTATACTCACAGACATTATTTTAACAGTTTTGGCAACTTTAGAGTGTTTTCTATCCAAATACTTATATGCATATCATAGCTTCTGGGCCTGGGTAACAAGCAGTTTACTCTGGGCACCTTATTCATCCAAGCTACTCAATACTGCCGCCCTTTCCCAAAGAAGTTAATCAATTTTAGAATAAGGCTGTAACATAACAAAATGTGGAAAAAGTCAAGGGGTCTGAATACTTTCTGAATGCCCTGTACATATGGGTAGGGATAAAGTGACTGGGCAAAAGGATAGCTAATAAACATTAGCAGCAGCGTATGTGATGAGTCAAAAGAGTTAGTCCAAAAAGGGTCAATGCAGATAGTTAAATAGTTAGACAATAGCTATCTGGACTAACTATTTAGCAGTCTTATACCTTTGGAGTACAAGCTGTTCATGGTCCTGTTGGTTCCATACTTGGTGCATCGGTACAGCATGCCGTGTGGTAGCAGAGAGAACAGTCTATGACTTGGGTGGCTGGAGTTTTTTTTTGTCAACGACTCCTGGCAGGTATAAACACGGTCATTTTCAACCTCTCCTTGTCCCAGCCTGTAATCCCCACGTCTCAATCTGACCACCATCATTCCTGTTCCCAAAAACTCTAAGGCTACCTGCAAAAATGACTAACGCCCTGTTCTGAAAGGCTGGTTATGGCACATATTAACTTCATCATCCAAGACACTCTAGATCATCCCCTCTATTTTGCATACCGCCCCAACAGATCCATAGACGACGCAATTGCACTCCACACTTCCCCCAGCCACCTAGATAAGAG
Source organism: Salvelinus namaycush (assembly GCF_016432855.1). Lineage (NCBI taxonomy): Eukaryota > Metazoa > Chordata > Actinopteri > Salmoniformes > Salmonidae > Salvelinus > Salvelinus namaycush. The sequence goes on from NC_052326.1 coordinate 36,227,779, forward strand.
GAATACCTTTGTGAGAACGCTGTTCATTGACTACAGCTCAGCGTTCAACACCATTGTCCCCTCCAAGCTCGTCACCAAGCTTAGGACCCTGGGACTGATCACCTCTCTTTGTAACTGGATCCTGGATTTGCTGACACAACGGTGGTAGGCCTGATCACCGGCAACGATGAGACAGCCTATAGGGAGGAGGTCAGTGACCTGGCAGTGTGGTGCCAGGACAACAACCTCTCCCTCAGCATCAGTAAGACCCCAGAGCTGATCATGGACTACAGGGAATATGGGGGGCGAGCACGCCCGCATCCACATCAACTGGGCTGTAGGGGAGTGGGTTGAGAGCTTCAAATTCCTCGGTGTCCAAATCACTGAGGACTTAAAACGATCCACACACAAGCACATAGTCAACCTACTCAGGAGGTTGAAAAGATTTGGCATCGGCCATCAAATCCTCAAAAGGCTATACACCATTGAGAGCATCTTTACTGGCTGCTGCACTGCTTAGTGTGGCAACTGCACCTCCCTCAATCACATGGTGCTACAGAGGGTGGTGCGGACAGCCAAGAAGCGTCACTACAGTCCCTGGTTTGAATCCAGGCTGTATCACATCCGGCCGTGATTGGGAGTCCCATTGGGCGGCGCACAATTGACGCAGCGTCGCCCGGGTTTGGCCGGGGTAGGCCGTCATTGTAAATAAGAATTTATTCTTTAACTGAATTGCCTTGTTAAATAAAGGTTCAATTAAAACAATATTTATATATACCAGGCAGTGTGAAAGGAAGGCCAGGAAAAAAATTTAAGACTCAATCCACCCAAGCCATAGACTGTTCTCTCTGCTTCCGCAAGGCAAGCGGTACCAGAGCAACAAGTCTGACACCAACAGACTCCTGAACAGCTTCTATCCCCAAGCCATAAGACTGCCAAATAGCAAACAAAATGGCTACATATCTGCATTGACCATTTTATTTGTATTAACTCACACTCACACTCACACACACACACACACACACACACACACTTAATTTGCTCACACACACACCAACTCACAGAAAAATTCTGCCATTTTTCCAGACAGAGAGGAGTCACAAAAAGCACAAATAGAGATAAAATTAATCACTAACCTTTGAAGATCTTCATCAGATGACACTCATAGGACTTCATGTTACACAATACATATACAGTATGTCTTGTTCGATTAAGTTCATATTTATATCCAAAAACCTCAGTTTACATTGGCGCCATGTTCAAAAATGCCTCCAAAATATCCGGAGAAATTGCAGAGAGCCACGTCAAATAACATAAATTCTCATCATAAACTTTGATGAAAGATACATGTTTTACATAGAATTAAAGATACACTTGTTCTAAATGCAACCGCTGTGTCAGATTTCACAAAGCTTTACGGCAAAACACAATATTCAATCTGAAAACAGCGTTCAGCTACAAAAGCAGGCCATACAGTTACCTGCCAAATTGTGCAGTCAACAAAACTCAAAAAGCATTATAAATCTTCACTTACCTTTGCTGATCTTCGTCGGAATGCACTCCCAGGGCTCCCACTTCCACAAGAAATGTTTGTTTGGTTCGGTAATGTCCATCATTTATGTCCAAATAGCTATTTTTGTTAGCGTGTTTGGTAAACAAATCCAACGTCAGGAAGCGCGTTCACTAAAAGCAGACAAAATGTCCAAAAGTTCCGTAACAGTCAGTAGAAACATGTCAAACGATGTATTGAATCAATCTTTAGAATGTTTTTAACATAAATCTTGAATAACGTTCCAACCGGAGAATTACGTTGACTTCAGATGAGCGATGGAACAGAGCTCCCTCTCATGTGAATGCGCATGGTCAAAGCATGGTCAGGTCATGGCAGACCTGACTAATTCCCCTCTCATTCGGCCCCCCTTCAAAGTAGAGGCATCAGACAAGGTTCTACAGACTGTTGACATCTAGTGGAACCCGTAGGAAGTGCAAACTCATCCATATCTCGCTGTGATTTCAATAGGATCTTGGTTGAAAATCGACCAGCCTCAGAATTCCCACTTCCCGTTTGGATTTCTTCTCAGGTTTTTGCTTGCCACATGAGTTCTGTTATACTCACAGAAATTCAAACAGTTTTAGAAACTTCAGAGTGTTTTCTATCCAATACTAATAATAATATGCATATATTAGCAACTATGACTGAGGAGCAGGCTGTTTTTTCTGGGCACCTCTGTGCACCTTTCATCCAAGCTACTCAATACTGCCCCTGCAGCTATAAGAAGTTAAACCAACCGCTGTGTCAGATTTAAAAAAAACTTTACGGAAAAAGCACACCATGCAATAATCTGAGTACGGCGCTCAGACACAAAAACAAGCCATACAGGTACCCGCCATGTTGTGGAGTCAACAGAAATCAGAAATAGCATTATAAATATTCACTTAGCTTTGATGATCTTCATGAGAATGCACTCCCAGGAATCCCAGTTCCACAATAAATGTTTGTTTTGTTCGATAAAGTCCATAATTTATGTCCAAATACCTCCTTTTTGTTTGCGTGTTTAGTTAACCTGTTTGGGCTGCAGCCCGACACCGGTACACTTATGACAACATCCAGCTCAAGTGCAGGGCGCGAAATTCAAAATATATATTTTTTAAATATTTAACTTTCACACATTAACAAGTCCAAGACACCAGATGAAAGGTACACATCTTGTGAATCAAGCCAACATGTCCGATTTTTAAAATGTTTTACAGGGAAGACACTATGTAAATCTATTAGCTAACCACGTTAGCAAAAGACACCACTATTCTTACTCCATCAGTTTTTACTCCATCAGTAGCTATCACAAATTCGACCAAATAAAGATATAAATAGCCACTAACCAAGAAACAACTTCATCAGATGACAGTCTGATAACATATTTATTGTATAGCATATGTTTTGTTCGAAAAATGTGCATATTTCAGGTATAAATCATAGTTTACATTTCAGCTACAATCAGAAATTGCACCGAAAGCAGCCATAATATTTACAGACACCAACGTCAAATACCTAATTACTCATCATAAAACATTTCTGAAAAATACATAGTGTACAGCAATTGAAAGACAGGCATCTTGTGATTCCAGACAATATTTCCGATTTATTAAATGTTTTACAGCGAAAACAAAATGTAGCGTTATATTAGCGTAGCCACAATAGCCAGAAACACTTGGGCGCCCACGACCAGTTCACATGCACGACAGATATTAGAAATAGCATCATAAAATGTTTCTTACTTTTGGTGATCTTCCGTCAGAATGTTGGACAAGGTGTCCTTTGTCCAGAACAGTCGTTGTTTTGATCTGGAACGGCAAATATCCCTCTTCATTTAGCATGCACACTAGCCAAGTGGCACAGATCTCTCCAACGTCAACAAAGTCAGAGAACGGAACACGGCAAAACTCCCGAAAAAATTTCAATAATCTGATTAAACTATATTGAAAAAACATACGTTACGATGATATGGTCACATGTATCAAATAAAATCAGAGCCGGAGATAGTTGTCGTCCATAACGGCAGCAAAACAGAAGGCAATCCCACTGTCCAAGTCGCGCGCTTCAGAGTACCGGAAATGAGGGACACGTCATACAAAGACCTTGTATTCCAATTCAGATGAAGATAAACACAAAATGTCTTCTCTCTCAGCCTCTTGACATCCAGAGGAAGGCCTATGAAGTGTACGTAGACTCTTACGTGCCATGCCCATGTATAGGCAGGAAGTTGAACAGAGCGACGATTTCAGACATTCCACTTCCTGGTCAGGAAATGTGCTGCAGAACGAGTTCTGTTTCACTCAGAGAAATAATTCAAACGGTTTTAGAAACTAGAGAGTGTTTTCTATCCAATAGTAATAATAATATGCATATTGTACGAGCAAGAATTGAGTACGAGGCCGTTTGAAATGGGCATGTTTTATCTGGCTACTCAATACTTTCCCTTGCAGCCATAAGAAGTTAAAAAATCCAAATTCATGACGCGCAGGCCAGACAAAGGCAAAAAATTCCATTACAGTTCGTAGAAACATGTCAAACGATGTATAGAATCAATCTTTAGGATGTTTTTAACATAAATCTTCGATAATGTTTCAACCGGAGAATTCCTTTGTCTTTAAAAATGAAAAGGAACGCAGCTACCTCTCACGGGGGCGCGCCTGAGTGAGCTCATGGCACTCTGCCAGACACCTGGTTGAAACAGCTCTCATTCCCTCATCCTTCACAGTAGAAGCCTGAAACAAGGTTCTAAAGAATGTTGACATCTAGTGGAAGCCTTAGGAAGTGCAATATGACCCCATAGACACTGGATATTGGATAGGCAAACCTACAAACCTCAGATTTCCCGCTTCCTGGTTGGATTTTCTCTCAGGTTTTTGCCTGCCATATGAGTTCTGTTATACTCACAGACATCATTCAAACAGTTTTAGAAACTTCAGAGTGTTTGCTATCCAAATCTGCTACTTATATGCATATATTAGCTTCTGGGCCTGAGTAGCAGGTTGTTTACTCTGGGCACCTTATTCATCCAAGCAACTCAATACTGCCCCCAGCCATAAGAAGTTAAATTCATAGACAGAGCTACGGATGCAAGGACTGACCATCCAATATTTAACCAAGACCCATAGTAATGTACTTAATAGGGAATATGATGCTATTTGGGATGCAAGCAAGATTTTAGGGGTCAGTGAGTAGCGATGTTACTTGAATGTTTGCATAACGCTTTCAAATGTCCTCTGAACATGGTTCCATGGTTTCTTGCGTTACGTATATATTTGTACATAGAGGGGCTCCATAATAATATTTACAGTCAAAAGTTGGACAGTTCTAAATAAGATTCCCCTTAGTTGACATAGCTGATACTATGTCAGCCTTATGACAGCTCTACATAGGCTTTCTGTCAAGGGGGCCTGTGTGAGTGACATGTTTCCGAGGTATCTCCTCATTTGCCAGAGTCCCTGGCATTTCTCTGGCAGCCCCCTCACGTCAGCCAGGTGCTAAGGAAACAAGGGATGGTGGGAACATATAGAGCGGAGAGAGAGGCTGTCAGGGAAATGTCTGCCTTGTCACAGCAAAGTGAGGACTGACACATACCGATGGACGACTGGATAACCGCAGACTTAGACTGGCAGGGAGAGACACATCAGATTTGACATGTTATGGAAGAAAGTAGCTACTGTAGCTAGATTAGCTTTCACACGTTTCCAAATCTCTGCTATATAAGAAGTGGCAATAGGGAAAGTAAATTGTTCTGCATATATACTGTAGAGTAAGTAGTTTTTGTAAGCAAAACTAAACGGTTGTCTTTAAAGAAAGAACACACAGATCTGTGCACACAGAGATATAATTCTTTAGCTGCAGGCTTGCTGTGTGTGTGGAGCTCTCCTCTCTCTCTCTCTCTCTCTCTCTCTCTCTCTCTCTCTCTCTCTCTCTCTCTCTCTCTCTCTCTCTCTCTCTCTCTCTCTCTCTCTCTCTCTCTCTCTCTCTCTCTCTCTCTCTCTCTCTCTCTCTCTCTCTCTCTCTCTCTCTCTCTCTCTCTCTCTCTCTCTCTCTCTCTCTCTCTCTCTCTCTCTCTCTCTCTCTCTCTCTCTCTCTCTCTCTCTCTCTCTCTCTCTCTCTCTCTCATATATACTCAGGGGACGGCTGTTTGTGTTGTTTTTGGCTTTTCTCTGTGATGGTTTTGAGTGGTCTCCTCCTCCAGTTGCTGTCTCTCAGTGTTTGTCCCAGTATGCTAACATTTCTTTACCGTCTCTCTGTCCTCTCTCTCAGGCTGTGCCTTCCTTACCTACTGTACCAGAGAGTCGGCCCTGAAAGCTCAGAATGCCCTCCACGAGCAGAAGACCCTGCCAGGGGTATGTTACCACCACAGTGTCATAGTCTTCGAACCCTATTGACCTATATAGTGTACTACTTCTGACCAGAGCTAGTGCACTAAATAGGGAAGAGGGTGCCCATTTGCTCTATGTACTGTATATCCCCTCAAGCACCTTCTCATACAGCCAGGAGAATACATGGTAAACTAATGGTAAAATAATGATGTTTATAGAGACAATATCATTCTCATCGTCACTGAATGCCTAGGTTTACCTCCACTGTATTCACATCCTACCATACTTTTGTCTGTAAATTATGCCTTGAATCTATTCTACCATGACCAAAAACCTGCTCCTTTTACTCTCTGTTCCGAACGTACTAGACGACCAGTTCTTATAGCCTTTAGCTGTACCCTTATCCTACTCCTCCTCTGCTCCTCTGGTGATGTAGAGGTTAATCCAGGCCCTGCAGTGCTTAGCTCCACTCCCACTCCCTAGGCGCTCTCATTTGTTGACTTCTGTACCCGTAAAGGCCTTGGTTTCATGCATGTTAACATTAGAAGCCTCCTACCTAAGTTTGTTTTATTCACTGCTTTAGCACACTCTGCCAACCCGGATGTCCGAGCCGTGTCCGAATCCTGGTTTAGGAAGAACAAAAGCCCTGAAATTTCCATCCCTAACTATAACATTTTCAGACAAGATAGAACTGCCAAAGGGGGCGGAGTTGCAATCTACTACAGAGATAGCCTGCAGAGTTCTGTCTTACTATCCAGGTCTGTGCCCAAACTATTTGAGCTTCTACTTTTAAAAATCCACCTCTCGTTGCTGCTTGCTATAGACCACCTTCTGCCCCCAGCTGTGCACTGGACACCATATGTGAATTGATTGCCCCCCATCTATCTTCAGAGCTCATGCTGTTAGGTGACCTAAACTGGGACATGCTTAACACTCCGGCCATCCTACAATCTAAGCTTGATGCCCTCAATCTCACACAAATGATCAATGAACCTACCAGGTACAACCCCAAATCTGTAAACACGGGCACCCTCATAGATATCATCCTAACCAACCTGCCCTCCAAATACACCTCTGCTGTCTTCAACCAGGATCTCAGCGATCACTGCCTCATTGCCTGCGTCCGTAGTGGGTTTGCGGTCAAGCGACCGCCCCTCATCACTGTCAAACGCTCCCTAAAACACTTCAGCGAGCAGGCCTTTCAAATTGACCTAGCCAGGGTATCCTGGAAGGATATTGACCTCATTCCGTCAGTAAAGGATGCCTGGTTAGTCTTTAAAAGTGCATTCCTCATCATCTTAAATAAGCATGCCCCATTCAAAAAATGTAGAACCAGGAACAGATATAACCCTTGGTTCACTCCAGGCCTTACTGCCCTTGACCAGCACAAAAACATCCTGTGGCGTACTGCATTAGCATCGAATAGCCCCCGCGATATCCAACTTTTCAGGGAAGTTAGGAACCAATATACACAGGCAGTTAGGAAAGCAAAGGCTAGCTTTTTCAAACAGAAATGTGCATACTGTAGCACAAACTCCAAAAAGTTTTGGGACACTGTAAAGACCATGGAGAAGAAGAGCACCTCCTCCCAGCTGCCCACTGCACTGAGGCTAGGAAACACTGTCACCCCTGATTAATAAACGCATTTTTCTACGGCTGGCCGTGCTTTCCACCTGGCTACCCCCCGCAGCAACTTGCCCAAGCCTCCCCCATTTCTCCTTCACCCAAATCCAGATAGCTGATGTTCTGAAAGAGCTGCAAAATCTGGACTCCTACAAATCAGCTGGGCTAGACAATCTGGACCCTCTCTTTCTAAAATTATCCGCCGAAATTGTTGCAACCCCTATTACTAGCCTGTTCAACCTCTCTTTCGTATTGTCTGAGATCCCCAAAGATTGGAAAGCTGCCGCAGTCATCCCCCTCTTCAAAGGGGGAGACACTCTAGACCCAAACTGCTACAGACCTATATCTATCCTACCCTGCCTTTCTAAGGTCTTCGAAAGCCAAGTTAACAAACAGATCACCGACCATTTCGAATCCCACCGTACCTTCTCCGCTATGCAATCTGGTTTCCGAGCTGGTCATGGTTGCACCTCAGCCACCCTCAAGGTCCAAACTGATATCATAACCGTCATTGATAAGAGACAATACTGTGCAGCTCTATTCATCGACCTGGCCAAGGCTTTCGACTCTGTCAATCACCACATTCTTATTGGCAGACTCAATAGCCTTGGTGTCTCAAATGACTGCCTCACCTGGTTCACCAATTACTTCTCTGACAGAGTTCAGTGTGTCAAATCGGAGGGCCTGTTGGGACCTCTGGCAGTCTCTATGGGGGTGCCACAGGGTTCAATTCTCGGGCCAACTCTCTTTTCTGTATACATCAATGATGTCGCTCTTGCTGCTGGTGATTCTCTGATCAACCTCTACACAGACGACACCATTCTGTATACTTCTGGCCCTTCTTTGGACACTGGGTTAACTAACCTCCAGACGAGCGTCAATGCCATACAACTCTCCTTCCGTGGCCTCCAACTGCTCTTAAATGCAAGTAAAAGTAAATGCATGCTCTTCAACCGATTGCTGCCCGCACCGGCCCGCCCGTCCAGCATCACTACTCTGGACGGCTACTCTGGACGGTTCTGACTTAGAATATGTGGACAACTACAAATTCATAGGTGTCTGGTTAGACTGTAAACTCTCCTTCCAGACTCCCATTAAGCATCTCCAATCCAAAATTAAATCTAGAATTGGCATCCTATTTTGCAACAAAGCATCCTTCACTCATGCTGCCAAACATACCCTCGTAAAACTGACTATACTACCGATCCTTGACTTCGGCGTTGTCATTTACAAAATAGCCTCCAACACTATACTCAGCAAATTGGATGCAGTCTATCACAATGCCATCCATTTTGTCAGCAAAGTCCCACATACTACCCACCACTGCGACCTATATGCTCTCGTTAGCTGGCCCTCGCTTCATATTCTTCACCAAACCCACTGGCTCAAGGTCATCTATGTCTTTGCTAGGTAAAGCACCGCCTTATCTCAGGTCACTGGTCACCATAGCAGCACCCACCCATAGCACGCGCTCCAGCAGGTACAGTTGAAGTCGGAAGTTTACATACACCTTAGCCAAATACATTTAAACTCAGTTTTTCACAATTCCTGACATTTAATCCTAGTAAAAATGCCCTGTCTTAGGCCAGTTAGGATCACCACTTTATTTTAAGAATGTGAAATTACAGAATAATAATAGAGAGAATGATTTATTTCAGCTTTTATTTCTTTCATCACATTCCCAGTGGGTCAGAAGTTTACATACACTCAAATAGTATTTGGTAGCATTGCCTTTAAATTGTTTAACTTGAGTCAAACGTTTTGGTAACCTTCCACAACCTTCCCCTAATAAGTTGGGTGAATTTTTGGTCCATTCCTCCTGACAGAGCTGGTGTAACTGAGTCAGGTTTGTTGGCATCCTTGCTCGCACACGCCTTTTCAGTTCTGCACACACATTTTCTATAGGAGTGAGGTCAGGGCTTTGTGATGGCCACTCCAATACCTTGACTTTGTTGTCCTTAAGCCATTTTGCCACAACTTTGGAAGTATGCTTGGGGTCATTGTCCATTTGGAAGACCCATTTGCGACCAAGTTTTAACTTCCAGACTGATGTCTTGAGATGTTGCTTCAATATATCCACATAATGTTCCTTCCTCATGATTCCATCTATTTTGTGAAGTGCACCAGACCCTCCTGCAGCAAAGCACCCCCACAACATGATGCTGCCACCCCCAAGCTTCACGGTTGGGATGGTGTTCTTCGGCTTGCAAGGCTCCACCTTTTTCCTCCAAACATAACGATTGTCATTATGGCCAAACAGTTCTATTTTTGTTTCATCAGACCAGAGGACATTTTCCAAAAAGTATAATCTTTGTCCCCATGTGCAGTTTCAAACCGTAGTCTGGCTTTTTTATGGCGGTTTTGGAGCAGTGGCTTCTTCCTTGCTGAGTGACCTTTCAGGTTATGTCGATATAGGACTCGTTTTACTGTGGATATAAATAATTTTGTACCTGTTTCCTCCAGCATCTTCACAAGGTCCTTTGCTGTTGTTCTGGGATTGATTTGCACTTTTCGCACCAAAGTACGTTCATCTTTAGGAGACAGAACGTGTCTCCTTCCTGAGCGGTATGACAGCTGCGTGGTCCCATGGTGTTTATACTTGCCTACTATTGTTTGTACAGATGAACGTGGTACCTTCAGGCTTCTGATCCACTGGGATTGTGATACAGGGAATTATAAGTGAAATAATCTGTCTGTAAACATTTGTTGGAAAAATTACTTGTGTCATGCACAAAGTAGATGTCCTAACTGACTTGCCAAAACTATATTTTGTTAACAAGACATTTGTGGAGTGGTTTAAAAACAAGTTTTAATGACTCCAACCTAAATGTATGTAAACTTCCGACTTCAACTGTATATTTCACTGGTCACCCCTAAAGCCAATTCCTCCTTTGGCCCGCTTTCCTTCCTGTTCTCTGCTGCCAATGACTTAAACGAACTGCAAAAAATCACTGAAGCTGGAGACTCATACAGTATCTCCCTCAATAACCTTAAGCACCAGCTGTCAGAGCAGCTCACAGATCACTGCACATGTACATAGCCCATCTGTAAATAGCACATCCAACTGCCTCATCCCCATACTGTTATTTATTTATTTTGCTCCTTTGCACCCCAGTATCTCTACTTGCACATTCATCTTCTGCACATCTATCACTCCAGTGTTTAATTGCTATATTGTAATTATCTCTCCACTATGGCCTATTTATTTCCTTACCTCCCTTATCCTACCTCATTTGCACACACTGTATATAGACTTTTTCTCTTGTATTATTGACTATGTTTTTTTATTCCATGTGTAACTCTGTGTTGTTTGTGTCACACTGCTTTGCTTTATCTTGGCCAGGTCGCAGTTGTAAATGAGAACTTGTTCTCAACTAGCCTACTGGGTTAAATAAAGGTGAAATAAAATTTAAAAAACAATATCAAATGACAAACCAATTCGACACCCATGCAGCTCGCCACCACACGTTAATTCTCAAATGTAACACACATTTGTATTTATTTCCTAACTTTCTGTTGACATACCGTATACACTACCACACATGCCCACACATGTCCTTTTTCACGTTTGTTCGCTTTCTTTCTTTCCATGCCTCAATCTCCTTCTTTCTCCCCCTCACCTCCCCTTTTCATTCTCCCTCTGACAGTCACACTAACCCACAAGGAGAAACCACACAGCATCACATCAGAGCCGGCCTATTTATAGGTGTGTGTGTGTGTGTGTGTGTGTGTGTGTGTGTGTGTGTGTGTGTGTGTGCGTGTCTGCGTGCGTGTGTGTGTTGATTTGCCAGAGTTTTGATGCGTCTCTGTCAGGGCTCGCTCGGTTGGGTCTGTTAGTTTTTTAATGACGCCTCCAGGGAGGTTGACAGTCGCCGTGTTGAGCAGAAAGCCTTTGATGTGAATGATTATGACATCATAGACGTGCAGTGGGGAAGAGAGGAGGCGTGTGCTGCCTCTGCCGCTGTGGATCCCTCACTCCTTCTCTTATTTCATCCCCCCTTCCCTTCTTCCCACAGAGCAGGAATGGCATAGTCACACACAAAAAAATAAGAGAGATTAAATATTTGGCTTGAACGAGAAGGGGATTTTACATTCACATGGAACGTGTTTGCGTTGGAAGTTTTTGTCTTATTGAGTGTTGTACGCGGTACGGCATCTATTGTTAGCAATAAAGGGCCCTTTTTCATGTAGCGATCCATACATTTTGAAAGCTTTAGCGACTAGACTAGATCAGCCCCCGTAGCGTTTGTCAAATAAATGTAATTGAAGTCACTACCCATCACCATCGTTTAATAAGAAATGCTAATTAGTCGATCCCTGATCGGATCTGCCGATGATTGCTCAGATTTGTCGACTCATTGTAAATGTTAAGTAAACAGCTATAATTGTCTGGGACAGTCCTAGTATGAGCAGCCAATCTTAAAGAAGCAGACGAGTCTGGGAGATGCATTCTATGAAGCCTTATAGAGGTGAAGACGGCAAAACGCATCAAATGAGTTCATTAGGGAAAGAACAGGGACTTGGCAGAGAGATGAGAAAGGCAGTGGGACATTTTATATGCTGTGTAATCTGCATTTGCTTCTTCTCTTTTTACCCAACTATCCATCTCATCAATCTACACACAATAACCCATAATGACAAAGCAGAAACAGTTATCATATATTTTTTTGCAAATGTATTAAAAAAAGAAGAATTTAAATCCCTTTTACATAAGTATTCAGACCCTCTACTCAATACTTTGTTGAAGCACCTTTGGCAGCAATTACAGCCTCAAGTCTTCTTGGGTATGAGGTACACCTGTATTTGAGGTACACAGGTACACCTGTATTTGGGGAGTTTCCCCCATTATTCTCTGCAGATTCTCTCAAGCTCTGTCAGGTTGGATAGGGAGTGTCGCTGCACAGCTATTTTCATGTCTCTCCAGAGATGTTTGATTGGGTTCATGTTTGGGTTCTGGTTGGGCCAGTCAAGGACATTCAGAGACTTGTCCCGAAGCCACTCCTGTGTTGTCTTGGCTGTGTACTTAGGGTCGTTGTCCTGTTGGAAGGTGAACTGTCGCCCCCCAGTCTGAGGTCCTGAGCACTCTGGAGCAGGTTTTAATCAAGGATCTCTCTGTACTTTGCTCCGTTCATCTTTCCCTCCATCCTGACTAGTTTCCCAGTACATGCCGCTGTAAAACATCCCCACAGCATGATGCTGTCAGCACCATGCTTCACCGTAGGGATGGTGCGAGGTTTCCTCCAGACGTGATGCTTGGCATTCAGGCCAAAGAGTTCTTGGTTTCATCAGACCAGAGAATCTCCAAGGGGCTGTCATGTGCCTTTTACTGAGGAGAGGCTTCTGTCTGGCCATTATACCATATAGGCCTGATTGGTGGAGTGCTGCAGAGATGGTTTTCCTTCTGGAAGGTTCTCCCATCTCCACAGAGGAACTCTGGAGCTCTGTCAGAGTGACCATCAGGTTCTTTGCCACCTCCCTGACCAAGGCCCTTCTCCCCCGATTGCTCAGTTTGGCCGGGCGGCCATCTCTAGGAAGAGTCTTGGTGGTTCCAAACTTCTTCCATTTAAGAATGATGAAGGCCACTGTGTTCTTGGGGATCTTCAATGCTACAGAAATGTTTTGGTTCCCTTCCCCAGATCTGTGCCTCGACACAATCCTGTCTCAGAGCTCTACGGACAATTCCTTCGACCTCATGGCTTGGTTTTCGTGCTTACATGCATTGTCAACTATGGGACCTTATAAGGTGTGTTTCTTTCCAAATCATGTCAAATCAATTAAATTTACCACAGGTGGACTCCAATCAAGTTGTAGAAACCTCTCAAGGATGATCAGTGGAAACAGGATGCACCTGAGCTCTGAATACCTCTGTAAATAAGGTATTTCTGTTTTGTATTTTTTTTTATGTGCAAACATTTCTACAAACCTGTTTTCACTTTGTCATTATGGGGTATTGTAGATTGATAACAGGAAAAAGATCTTCAATCGATTTTAGAATAAGGCTGTAACTTAACAAACTGTGGAAAAAGTCAAGGGGTCTGAATACTTTCCAAATGCACTATACCTACTGCAGGGATACTCAAATCTGGAGCTTGAGTCCATTTCCACCGCTTATTTTCATTCTCGCCCTTTAGTCAGGGATTGATTTAGACCCGGTGCACCAGGTGAATGCAGTTACCTACCAGGCAAAAAAAAAAGTGTAACTGTGCTTGATTTGAGTATCTCTGACCTAATATTACAAGTGATAGTTCAACTTTTGGAAGTTTGATCTTATTTTTTCGACTTCCTAGCATGTTGACGTTTAGCTGGATATCTAGCAAAGTCCAGAATTTCCTGGCTAGAATGTAGCAATGCTAGTGGTAATGGATTGTATCAGTTAGTGGTGCATTCAACATTTTATTTGTTATTTATTAACCCTTATTTTACCAGGTAAGTTGACTGAGAACACATTCCAACAACCTGGGGAATAGTTACAAGGGAGAGGAAGGGGATGAATGAGCCAATTGTATGCTAGGGATGATAAAGTGGCCATGATGGTATGAGGGCCAGATTTGTAATTTGGTAATACAGTCCTGTGTGTGGAGTCAGCTAAGCTACTAGTATGTATTTTAGTAGGATAAGATACTTCTTTGTTTTTATGTATCATAATCACAGTTGAAGTGACTGATTACTGATTGACATTGATTAGACTTTGTACTTGTGTACCACCGCAGGTTTTCACAGCTGCTGGCACATTATCAGGTTCCCACCTTTTACAAAGAAAAACTTATGCGGAGGTCAAACCAATGCCAGACATAAACTAAACATAAGAAATGTTGCATTAGATTATTTATTCAAAGTGTGCGTCTATGAAATAATTCACCGGGGAAGTTTAAGAGAGTGTAAATGACCTGTATAAAACGGGACCTGTCCCAATGTGTGCCTCTGGACGACATATTCCCTCTCACGTTTCAGACTCATACAACAGCATGATGCATCAGAAAGCCTCTATTGATTTTGGCACAGGGCCTCCCTAGGAGGGAGGGAGGGAGGGAGGGAGGGAGGGAGGGAGGGAGGACACGGGGCATGATCAGCCTGTACCTTGTGTGTAAACACCCAAACACAAATACTCTCTCACACTCATAAACACACATACACAAATACACACGTGTAAAGCCGTGAGCATTCAAACACGCACAGATACACATACAGGGGCAAAGACACACACACACACAGACACACACTCACTGAAAGACAAATACACACAGATCTTTCTCATACACCCTGACATAAACACGCTTCATACATATGCATTTCTTTCTGTCATTCACACACCCACCATCCCACCCACACACTCTTTCAAACACATTCTCCCCCACAAAAAATAAGCAGATCATACACACACATGCACTTGTGTGCACACACACACACACACACACACACACAAACACGCACGCACACAGAAATTCGGTACCGATTGACTCATACTGTAATAGTTCAAACTGGGAGCCAGATGAAAATATTTAGAAGCTCGTGAATCAATGTGTCATTTCAGAGCCTGTTCAAATACACACACACCCTTCTGCCATCCCTCTTTCCCTCTCTCCCTTACACCCAGTTCAACACAGGGACAAAAATAACTGAGGAAAGGAAAGGAAAGGAAAGGAAAGGAGGAAAGAGAGATGGGTGATGAGGGAGAGATAGAGAGAGAGAGAAAGGTGTCTCAGTACCACTGATTTGTGTCTGTTTCTTTTTTTCCGAGGAGAGATAATGTCGGGTCCAGAAATCTATAGCATTGATTGGCTGCGTGACCCACTTTCATGGCAGCTTTCTCAATAAGTCGCCTCATTGGTCAATAACTGCCTGGCTCTCTGGGTGAGGCAGGGGTTCGGTTCTGTGAGTGTGGGTGTGGGTGTTGGGAGAGAAGGGGGGTTAAGAGGGCGTGCACGTCTGCACAAAGACCATGATTGCATTGCAAATGGCACCCTATTCCATATATAGTGCACTACTTTTAACCAGAGTCCATAGGTATAGCTTCAATAGAGGACATACACACACACCTCTGGAATATGTAACACTTTTAATTCCAATAATCCCAATTTAGACATTTTGCCCATAGCCATAATATGTTTTATCTGGGGGAGCAGAATGACAACACGGGGAGTGGAGGTGGAACAGTATCAGCCATGCCGTGGCTCGGGCAGCTTTCAATAATTGATGGTGTCCGAGGCCCCGGATTGGGAATTAATTGCATTACAGGTCACTTCTCAATAGCAATTTGTGAAAGTTGTGGTGATGTGTGCCGGGTGGCGATCAATAGGGGCTGTCCAGGGATGTAGACACACCAGTGCTCTCTCTCTATCTCTCTCCATCTCTGTCTCTCTCTCTCTCTCTCTCTCCTGTATACAGGCAGACAGACCGTACTGTGCTCTACTGTACTGTAATCTACTGTACTGTACTCTACTGCGTTTGAGCAAATCACTGTACTGTACTTAAGCCTACTCTATTGTACTCTACTGTGCACTACTGTACGATACTGTACTTTACTGTACTGTGCTCTGTACTGTACTCGAGTTTACTCTACTTGAGTTTCTTACAATTGAAGAAATGGCCCATGGACTCTTGATCTAGTGGTCTTGGTCTTGAGACCACTCAAGACCACATAAATTATGTCTTGAACTTGTCATGGTCTCAAATCACTGTGTCTGGGTCTGGATCTTGGGACCAGTGTCCTGGTATAAATATTGGTCTTGGCTCTTGAATATTAGTCTTTGGTTTGCAAACCATCAGGGGTGGAAAGAGTACTGAAATATCCTACTCAAGTAGAAGTACTGTTACCTTAATGACATTTTACTCAAGTCGAAGTAAAACTACTGGTGTAAACAACTACTCAAGTAAAAGTAAAAAGTCGCTCATTTAATAAGTACTCAGACTAAAAGTAACTTAGTTACTTTTCAAATAAAAACAATGACCTTATAGCTAATTTCGCTAAGGTTAACTGAACGTTGTTACACATGATCTTTTCAATTAAATAC
Source organism: Salvelinus namaycush (assembly GCF_016432855.1). Classification (NCBI taxonomy): domain Eukaryota; kingdom Metazoa; phylum Chordata; class Actinopteri; order Salmoniformes; family Salmonidae; genus Salvelinus; species Salvelinus namaycush. Next base: position 36,244,251 of record NC_052326.1, read on the forward strand.
ATTGACAAAGGAAGAGAGGACATCAATGTACAGTATGAACTAAGTTTTTATTGTTTAGGTACATACCAGTCAAAAGTTTAGACACACATACCCATTCAAGGGTTTTTCTTCATTTACATTCTTAATTTACATTGTAGAATAATAATGAAGAAATCTAAACTATGAACTAACACTTATGGAATCATGTTGTAACCAAAAATGTGTTCAACAAATCAAAATATATTTTATATTTGAGATTCTTCAAAGTAGCCACCCTTTGCCTTGATGACAGCTTTGCACACTATTGGCATTCTCTCAACCAGCTTCATGAGTTAGTCACCTGGAATGCATTTCAATTAACAGGTGTGCCTTGTTAAAAGTTCATTTGTGGAATTTCTTTCCTTCTTAATGCGTTTGAGCAAATCAGTTGTGTTGTGACAAGGTAGGGGTGCTATACAGAAGATAGCCCTATTTGGCAAAAGACCAAGTCCATATTATGGCAAGAACAGCTCAAATAGCAAAGAGAAATGAAAGCCCTTCATTACTTTAAGACAAAAGGTCAGTCAATCCGGAAAATGTCAAGAACTTTGAAAGTTTCTTCAAGTGCAGTCGCAAAAACCATCAAGGGCTATGATGAAACTGGCTCTCATGAGGACCGCCACAGGAAGACCCAAAGTTACCTCTGCTGCAGAGGATAAGTTCATTACAGTCAAATAAATGCTTCACAGAGTTCAAGTAACAGACACATCTCAACATCAACTGTTTAGAAGAGACTGCGTGAATCAGGTCTTCATGGTCGAATTGCTGCAAAGAAACCACAACTAAAGGACACCAATTAGAAGAAGAGACTTGCTTGGGCCAAAAAACACGAGCAATGGACATTAGACCGGTGGAAATCTGTCCTTTGGTTTGATGAATCCAAATTTGAGATTTTTGGTACCAACCGCAGTGTCTTTCTGAGATGCAGAGTAGGTGAACAGATGATCTCCGCATGTGTGGTTCCCACGTGAAGCATGGAGGAGAAGTGATGGTGTGGGGGTGCTTTGCTGGTGACAGTGTCAGTGATTTATTGAGAATTCAAGGCACACTTAACCAGCATGGCTACCACAGTGTTCTGCAGTGATAGGCCATCCCATCTGGTTTGCGCTTAGTGGGACAATCATTTGTTTTTCAACAGGACAATGAGCCAATACACACCTCCAGGCTGTGTAAGGGCCATTTGACCAAGAAGGAGAGTGATGTGAGTGCTGCATCAGATGACCTGGCCTGCACAATCACCCGACCTCAACCCAATTGAGATGGATTGGGTTGAGTTGGACCACAGAGTGAAGGAAAAGCAGCAAACACGTTCTCAGTGGGAACTCCTTCAAGACTGTTGGAAAATCATTACTCATGAAGCTGGTTGAGAGAATGCCAAGAGTGTGCAAAGCTGTCATCAAGGCAAAGGGTGGATACTTTGAAGAATCTAAAAAATAACATATATTTTGATTTGTTTCATACTTTTTTGTTTACTACATGAGTTATTCCATAGTTGTGATGTCTTCACTATTATTCAACAAAATAGTAAAAATAAAGAAACGTTTCACTGGTACTGTATATAAAAAAACAATGGATTTGTCAATCCTATTAATATTTTAAAATAAATTTAACATTTATAGCAATTAAAATGTTTTAATGAATTATAAGCAATACAAAATAAAGTACATAAGCAACAAATCACCAATTCAAGGTGATTTTCCTCACTCACTCCGTCTTTCAATCACTCACAAACTCCCTCTTTTCCTTAATTACTTACTCACTCACCCATACAAGGCCAAATGGTGAGTGCCGGGGCACACTGAATATTCCTAAAGGATTTAATGTCAAATTAACTCTGGAGGCAACAACAGAACATCATGGAAATAAAGATGTATGAGCAAACCCCCCTGAAACAGAGAAAGGGCTACAGATGTTGCATTAGAATGATAAACTATATATTGGCTACAAATACAGAGTAAATGTTTATAAAAAAAATATATAATAATCAAATACATTAACCGACTGTTCCTTGTTAGGATACAATTGGAGCTGCCATCTTAGAGCAACTCTCACGCCCTGACCATAGAGAGCCCTTGGGGTTCTCTATGGTGTTGTAGGTCAGGGCGTGACTAGGAGGGTGTTTTAGTTTTCCTATTTCTATGTTTGTTTTGTTGTATGGTTCCCAATTAGAGGCAGCTGATTGCCGTTGTCTCTAATTGGGGATCATACTTAAGTTCTCCATTGTTCCCATCTGGGTTGCGGGATATTGTTTGTGTAGGTACTTGTTGCACCACGTAAGTCACGGTTCATTGCTTGTTTATTGTTTTTTTGAGAAGTTTCACTTAATTAAAGGATGTGGAACTCAAATCACGCTGTGCCTTGGTCCGTCTCTCATAACAACCGTGACAGAATATCCCACCAATCAAGGACCAAGCAGCGTGCCATGGAGGAGAAGGTGAGTTCAGGGAGATCAGGAGTGGATGCGAGACCCTTCCTTGGCGGGAGTCGCATAAAGATCAGGAAGGACAGCGACGACGCCGGGGGCCGCGGCCACAGAAAACCCAATCTTTTTTTGGGGGGGGGGGGGCACATGGGGTGGTCGACTGAGCAGCGGGAGTGCCAGAGCCAGTTTGGGAGTCAGTGGAGGAATTCGATGAAAGATACCGGAGAGAGGTGGTAGCGAGGAGAATGCTGCAGCACAGGCGTGCCGGTTTCACGCATCTGGCCTCCAGTGCGCCTCCCCAGTCCGGTTCGTCCTGTGCCGGTTCCTCGCACTCGCCCTGAAGAGCGGGTCATCAGTCCGGTGCCATCTGTGCCAGCTCCCCCACTCGCCCTGAAGATTCAGAGACCGTCAGGGAGGCGATGGAGAAGTTGGGAGAGAGAGAGGAGAGAGATGTTGGTCAGGTGTGTTCTGCACAACATTCGACCTGAAGAGCCTGTCAGCAGTCTGGTGAAACCTGTGCCGGCTCCACGCATCTGGCCTCCAGTGCGCCTCCCCAGTCCGGTACGTCCTGTGCCAGCTCCCCGCACCCGCCCTGAGTTGCGTGTCACCAGTCCGGTGCCACCTATGCCGTCTCCACGCACCAGGCCTTCAGTGCGCCTCCCCAGGCTGGTACGTCCTGTGCCAGCTCACCGCACCCACACTGAAGTGCGTGTCACCAGTCCGGTGCCCCCTGTGCCGGCTTCATGCACCAGGCCTCCAGTGCGCCTCCCCAACCCGGTACGTCCTGTGCCAGCTCCCCGCACCCGCCTCGAAGTGCGTGTCACCAGTCTCGCTCCATGGCAGGAGCCTTCCTCTGCGCCGGTGCCCAGTCCAAGCACGATGTCCAGTCCCGCTCCATGGCAGAAGCCTTCCTCTGCGCCGATGCCCAGTCCCGCTCCATGGCAGGAGCCTTCCTCTGCGCCGGTGCCCAGTCCAGGCACGGCGTCCAGTCCAGCTCTAGGGCAGGAGCCTTCCTCTGTGCCAGCGCCCAGTCCAGGCACGGCGTTCAGTCCAGCTCCAAGGCCGGAGCCTTCCTCGGCGCCGGTGCCCAGTCCGGGCGCGGCGTCCAACCCAGCTCCATGGCCAGAGCCTTCCGCTGCGTCGGTGCCCAGTCCAGGCACGGCATCCAACCCAGCTCCATGGCCGGATCCGTGGTCAGGGCGGGGATTACGACCCACACCGGAGCAGCCACCGACACTAGTCACCCCACTACCCTCCCCATTTGGTTTCAGGTTTTGAGGCCGGAGTCCGCTCCTTTGGGGGGGGGGGGGGGGTACTGTCACGCCCTGACCATAGAGAGCGCTCGGGGTTCTCTATGGTGTTGTAGGTCAAGGTGTGATTAGGGGGGTGTTCTATTTTTCCTATTTCTATGTTTATTTTGTTGTATGGTTCTCAATTAGAGGCAGCTGATTGTCGTTGTCTCTAATTGGGGATCATACTTAAGTTCTCCATTGTTCCCACCTGGGTTGTGGGATATTGTTTGTGTATGTGCTTGTTGCACCATGTAAGTCACGTTTCGTTGCTTGTTTATTGTTTTTGAGAAGTTTCACTTAATAAAAGGATGTGGAACTCAAATCACGCTGTGCCTTGGTCCGTCTCTCATAACAACAGCACTGACAAATAAGCCGGTACTTGTATTTGATTAATGTTTTTTGAAAAAGTATGGATTCCAGCAAACAAAGGCACACAACTACAGAGGACAAACATAAGTACAAGGTAAGCATTAAATAATTGCATTTTTTTAAAGTAATGACCTGTACTGTAGTCAGAGCTGAATTCCACAAAGCCTTGTCTGTGCTCCATGCTGTTGGTGGAGGTCATCAGAAATGTCCTTCACCATGGAGTGGAGTTTAGTCAGCTATGTCTTGCTCTACTTATTGTATAGACTAACAATTATATGCAAAGTTAGATTTACTGAGTCTCTGGCTTTTAGATTAACGTTATCCTAATTTACACAGACAAAGTACAGTACATAGCAAAACATCTGAGGCCTCTCTGAATACTGTATGTCATGACCAAGCAAGCTAACGTTAGCTAGCTAGCTAGTTCACTTAGCTAGCTAGCTCACTTGCGAATGTTAGCCTAATGTTAGCTAGCCCAGATAACTTACATGGATAGCTAGCAAGCTAGCCACCAATACACATAGTGACATCAACGTGCTATCATCAGTAGGTGGTGGTTAGACATGTAGATAACTAGCTAACTTAACTGCAAGGATGGCTTCCTAACATTTACTAGCTGTTAAAGATTTCCATAGCTACATTTTGAGCATTCATAGCTAGCTAGTTAACTACCTCTACAATGTTTCCTCAAGTTTAAGGCAGAGATTTTGTAGGCTGCCACCTCCACCATCCTCGGTAAGCAAAGCTTACATTTCATCGCCTCTCCTGTGCTTGTAGGAGAACTGATCACGGTCTCTTCCATCCCCATTGTTTTGATAAACGTTTCCTCTCTTTTATGATGTGTCTCAAACTAAACAAAGTTATTTTTGCCTTTTTAAAAATCTTCAGACCATCATCGTTCAGTTTGTATGCACATGATTGATCTGTATTAGCGCAGAGCATGACATTTGATTTGCTTGGTCACTGACTAAACAATGATAATTTCTCGCAAACTTTTTGTGCCCTCATGATCTACTATAGACCATTTTCTGTGTTTACAAACATTGCCGCAAGAGTGCGATGCGTGCAAGTTGGCGGCAGACCCAGGGGGAGTTCTTATAGAATGGCAGCAAAAAATGAGTGCATTTCACACAACTTTAAAATTGGATTTTAAGGCTCGTATGAATGTCCTGCTTAATATAATGTTGGTGTTATTGCAAATCAACTGCATTATACTTAAAAAATACTTCAACTTCAATCAGTAAAATGTCTCTCTGGCTAGCTTTTGCTAGAGCCTACAGTGGCAAGAAAAATGATGTGAACCCTTTGAAAATATCTGAATTTCTGCACATGTTGGTCATAAAATTTGATTGGACCTTCATCTAGGACACAACAATAGACAAACAGTCTGCTTAAACTAATAACACAAACAATTATACGTTTTCATGTCTTCATTGAACACACTGTGTAAACATTAACATTGCAGGGTAGAAAAAGTATGTGAACCCATGGATTTAATAACTGGTTGACCCTCCTTTGGCAGCAATAACCTCAAGCAAACATTTTCTGTAGTTGCGGATCAGACCTGCACAACGGTCAGGAGGAATTCTGGACCATTCCTCTTTAGAAAACTGTTTCAGTTCAGCAATATTCTTGGACTGCTCTCTTGAGGTCATGCCACAGCATTTCAATCGGGTTGAGGTCAGGACTCTGACTGGGCCACTCCAGAAGGTATATTTTCTTTTGTTGAAGCCATTCTGTTGTTGATTTACTTCTGTTTTTTGGGTCGTTGTCCTGTTACATCATCCAACTTCTGTTGAGCTTCAACTGGCGGACAGATAGCCTAACATTCTTCTGCAAAATGTCTTGATAAACTTGGGAATTAATTTTTGGGTCGATGATAGCAAGCTGTCCAGACCCTGAGGCAGCAAAGCAGCCGCAAATCATGATGCTCCCTCCACCATACTTTACAGTTGGGATGAGGTTTTGATGTTGGTGTACTGTGCCTTTTTCTCCACACATAGTGTTGTGTGTTCCTTCCAAACAACTCAACTGTAGTTTCATCTGTCCACCGAATATTTTGCCAGTAGCGCTGTGGAAAATCCAGATGCACTTTTGCAAACTTCAGACATGCAGCAATGTTTTTTGTTGTTGACAGCAGTGGCTTCTTCTGTGGTGTCCTTCCATGAACACCATTGTTGTTTAGTGTTTTATGTATCGTAGACTCGTTAGAGATGTTAGCATGTTCAAGAGATTTCTGTAAGTATTTACCTGACACTCTAGGATTCTTCTTAACCTCATTGAGCATTCTGCGCTGTGCTCTTGCAGTCCTCTTTGCAGGATGGCCACTCCTAGGGAGAGTAGCAACAGTGCTGAACTTTCTCCATTTATAGACAATTTGTCTTACTGTGGACTGATAAACATCAAGGCTTTTAGAGATACTTTTGTTACCCTTTCCAGCTTTATGCAAGTCAACAATTCTTAATCTTAGGTATTTTGAGATCTCTTTTGTTTGCGGCATGGTTCACATCAGGCAATGCTTCTTGTGAATGTCAAACTCAAATTTTGTGTGTTTTTTATAGGGCAAGGCAGCTCTAACCAACATCTCCAATCTCGTCTCATTGATTGGACTCCAGGTTAGCTGACCCCTGACTCCAATTAGCTTTTGGAGAAGTCATGAGCCTAGGAGTTCATATACTTTCCCCATCCTACACTGTGAATGTTTAAATTATGTATTCAATATAGACATGAAAAATACAATTTGTGTGTTATTAGTTTAAGCACACTGTTTGTCTATTGTTACTGAGATGAAGATCAGATCAAATTTGATGACCAATTTATGCAAAAATCCAGGTAATTCTAAAGGGTTCACATACTTTTTCTTGCCACTATATATCAATGAGCGTTAGCATTCTAGCTAACAACTGCTGCATCCAAAATAGTTATTTTGCAAAGATCACAACCAAATATAATCTTAGCGGCTGTTCAAGCAAGAATCAAAACATCATTGTAAACGCATGAGAACCCCCCCAAAAGTTATTTTGTTTAGAAGTAATAAAAACATAAATCTAGGCTATGTTGAATGGGTGCAGATGACGATGGCCATCTTACTGCTGCCAAGAATCGCATGCATTTGTGTCCGTGACCTCAGTGTTTTGTGTACTGGAAAAGGGTCTATTATGGATCAGACCAGAGGTAGCCTACACATTTGTATTCTGTAATGGATGGTTTTGAAAAGGGAGCGAAGTACAATACCTATTTCAAAACATACTTGAGTAAAATCAAAATTACTGAATTACGAACAAAGCTGATCAATTACAGTAACAAGAGTATTTGTAATTCATTACTTCCACCCCTGCAAACCATAGGCAACCCAATTTGATCATTGGCTGATCACTCCCAACATATATGAATCCCCACCCAGTTGACTACTTTTAAATGGTGGAAGCCCGGAATGGCAATGTCTATACCAAAACGAGTTATTTCCATCTAGTATCCTCTATTTATCTCTATGATTGTCACTTGACACTGAAACACCTGTTATTTTGCTAAAATGAAGATAGGTAAAGTGATAATTGAAACACCGAAAGACATAATTAATTAGATGCATAAGTAATTCAATCAATCAACATGTGTCCGATTCGTGCAATCACCATTGAAGATTTACAGAGAACAATAGAGATTATATGTCTCTAAATTCAATTTAAAGGTTTTTAAAAAATCTGGTTCAAAATCATGTTTTTACGATTTTGTTAATTTGTTATGCAAATACAAATTCTAAAAAATATCTGTAACAGAAGGGTAGTCAAAAGGATCACTTCTGTGCATTGTTCTCCCTTTATTGCAACCTTTTCACTGTTTCAGTAGTCACACATTTAAAATAATTCCCAACAATACAGACAGAAAAATAGAAGAATGATATATAAAAAAGAATAACACAAGGAATAAATACACAATAAGTAAGGATAACTTGGTTATATACAGGGGGTACCCGTACCAGGTCGATGTGCAGGGGTATGAGGTAATTGAGGACGATATGTACAAATAGCAGAGGAGGCCGGTTTCACCTTCATTGGGGAGCACGGGCTCAGAGTAATGGCTGGAACGGATTCAATGGAATGGTATCGAGCACATCCCGACCTCTGGCAGTATCTATGGTGGTGCCACGGGGTTCAATCCTCGGGCCGACTCTCTTCTCTGTATTCATCAATGATGTCGCTCTTGCTGCTGGTGATTCTCTGATCCACCTCTACGCAGACGACACCATTCTGTATACTTCTGCCGCTTCTTTGGACGCGACGAGCTTCAATGCCATACAACTCTCCTTCCGTGGCCTCCAACTGCTCTTAAATGCAAGTAAAACTAAATGCATGCTCTTCAACCGATTGCTGCCCACACCTACCCACCCGTCCAGCATCATTACTCTGGACGGTTCTGACTTAGAATATGTGGACAACTACAAATACCTAGGTGTCTGGTTAGACTGTAAACTCTCCTTCCAGACTCACATTAAGCATCTCCAAAATTAAATCTAGAATCGGCTTCCTATTTTGCAACAAAGCATCCTTCACTCATGCTGCCAAACATCCCCTCGTAAAACTGACTATCCTACTGATCCTTGACTTCGGCGATGTCATTTACAAAATAGCCTCCAACACTCTACTCAGCAAATTGGATGCAGTCTATCACAGTACCATCTGTTTTGTCACCAAAGCCCCATATACTACCCACCACTGCGACCTGTATGCTCTCGTTGGCTGGCCCCGCTTCATATCGCCAAACCCACTGGCTCCAGGTCATCTATAGGTCATTGTTAGATAAAGCCCCGCCTTATCTCAGCTCACTGGTCACCATAGCAGCACCCACCCGCAGCACGCGCTCCAGCAGGTATATTTCACTGGTCACCCCCAAAGCTAATTCCTCCTTCGGCTGCCTTTCCTTCCAGTTATCTGCTGCCAATGACTGGAACGAACTGCAAAAATCACTGAAGCTGGAGACTCATATCTCCCTCACTGGCTTTAAGCACCAGCTGTCAGCGCAGCTCACAGATCACTGCACCAGTACATAGCCAATCTGTAAATAGCCCATCCAACTACCTCATCACCATATTGTTATTTATTTTGTTCCTTTGCACCCCAGTACCGCTACTTGCACACTCATCTTCTGCACATCCATCACCCCAGTGTTTAATTTGCCATACTGTAATAATTTCGCCACTATGGCCTATTTATTTCCTCACCCCCCTTATCCTACTTCATTTGCACACACTGTATATAGACTTTCTCTATTGTGTTATTGACTGTATGTTTGTTTATTCCATGTGTAACTCTGTGTTGTTGTTTGTGTCACACTGCTTTGCTTTGTCTTGGCCAGGTCGCAGATGTAAATGAGAACTTGTTCTCAACTAGCCTACCTGGTTAAATAAAGGTGAAATAAATAAAAAACAAGTCATGGCAAAATTATTAGAAATGTAGGAAATCAACTTTAAAACGTAACTGTTTCTCTCCACCATCAAGAGGGGGGAAGGGTGCACTAAAATATTTTGCTAGTGAGGTGGGAGGGGCCCTCAACCAAACCTCGCTTGGGGTCCCCAAAAGGCTAGAGCTGGCCCTGGACTGAGGGGTGTTACTACTTATGTAAATTAGATACAGTATTTCTGTATTTCATTTCAATAAATGTGCTACAAATTCTAAAAACATGTTTTCACTCTGTCATTATGAGGTATTGTGTGTAGATGAGGGAGAAAAATATATTTATTACATTTTTAATTCAGGCTGGAAAGTATTCAGACCCCTTGACTTTTTCCACATCTTGTTACGTTACAGCCTCATTCTAAAATTTATGGAATTGTTTTTTCCCTTCATAAAGCTACAAGCAAAAACTGTTTTTTTTTTCTCCAAATGTATTAAAAATAAAAACTGATATCACATTTACATAACTATTCAGACCCTTTATTGTTGAAGCACCTTTGGCAGCGATTACAGCCTTGTGTCTTCTTGGGTATGACGCTACAAGCTTTTCTACCATTCTTCTCTGCAGATCATCTCAAGCTCTGTCAGTTTGGATGGAGAGCATTGCTGACAGCTATTTCCAGGTCTCTCCAGAGATGTTCAAGTCCAGGCTCTGGCTAGGCCACTCAAGGACATTCATAGATTTGTCCCGAAGCCACTCCTGCGTTGTCTTGGCTGTGTGCTTAGGGTCATTGTCCCGTTGGAAGGTGAACCTTCGCCCCAGTCTGAGATCTTGAGTGCTCTGGACACAGGTTTTCATCAAGGACCTTTCTGTACTTTACTCCGTTCATCTTTGCCTCGATCCTGACTAGGTAGCCAGTCCCTGCCACTGAAAAACATCCCCACAGCATGATGCTGCCACTACCGTGCTTCACCATATGGATGGTGCCAGGTCTCCTCCTGACGTGACTCTTGGCATTCTTGGCGTCTTGGTTTCATCAGACCAGAGAATTGTGTTTCTCATGGGCTGAGAGTCTTTAGGTGCCTTTTGTCAAACTCCAAGCGGGCTGTCATGTGCCTTTTACTGAGGAGAGGCTTCTGTCTGGCCATTATACCATATAGGCCTGATTGTGGGAGTGCTGCACAGATGGTTGTCTTTCTGGAAGGTTCTCTCATCTCCACAGAGGAACTCTGGAGCTCTGTTAGAGTGACCATCGGGTTCTTGGTCACCTCCCTGACCAAGGCCCTTCTCCCTGATTGCTCAGTTTGGCTGGGCGGCCAGCTCTAGGAATAGTCTCGGTGGTTGAAAACGTCCATTTAAGAATGATGGAGGCCACTGTGTTCTTGGGGATCTTCAATGCTGCAGAATTCCCCATTCCCCAGA